>NC_140579.1:103713769-104313769 GCF_964204655.1 Triturus cristatus | reverse complement strand
TTATTCCGCAGAATGTGAATGACACCTCTAGCTTCCTACTACTGAGAGAACAGAGATGGGTAGAGCGTGTGAATAGCCATACCATAGGACTAAACGATGGAATCCCATGGTTCCAGTTATATGGAATCACACAATAGGATTTGACAAATGGAAATATGATCTGTATCTATTCTGAAGAAAGGAGAGAATAAAGATTCCAGTTTTCAGAGCGCACTGCCCTCTTGTACATGCCAGTGACACGATACAGTAACTTAATACTCGGTAGAATGATGAAATACGAGTACATTTAAACCCTCCCCGCTCTCCCCCCACAACCGAGATGAATACCTTTGGGTTAATTAGATTGTAATCACCACTAACCGGCAGGTATTCAAAGATGGCCGCTTCGAAAATAACATGGCCTGATAGCATCTAGAAGGCCTCTTTCTATTTCGTTGAAATAGCGAGGCTGCCGGGTAACATGCAGAATGGGCGTGGAGGACCGCGCGTATACGAAAACAATGTTCCCTTTTTAAAAAAGGACCCGAGGGGAGTTAATCGTATCGGCGGAGGACAGACGAGGGGAAAGAGGAAAGAGTGCCTCTTTGGAGTAGTAAGCGTTTGATTTAGATGCGGGAGTGTGATTAATTCACTCGGAGCATGAATGCTCTCTGGCCACTTAGTTGGGTGTAAGGATGGCTCGAGTGGAGAGACTGTGTGGATGTGAATAAACTTCTGGCATTGCGACCATTGGGCAGTCGCTTTTACGAATTTTTACCATTGCACGGAATACGTTAGTGGGTGACAGTCAAGGAACTAAAGCATTCAAAGGTTTTTGACTAGGGGACTAATTCCAACGCGAGTGTCTATGTGCCATACAAACGAGTCTTTCTTTGTTATTGATCATTTTTCATGCAGAGTGTGACGACAAGAGCACCCTCCCCCGCTGTCCCGGGTTTAGAACATTTTTTCATAAACTCTTGTGAGTATTTCTTTGTTAAGTGTATAGATGGGTACACAAAGGGGTGATAGAGACTATTAACACGTGGTGTGACACAGGGATTGCACTGAACAGGACATGTTTTTACCGATAGTTTGGGCATTTTATTCGGATCACTATCTGTATATATATGCACAGAGGTCACTCGTGAAACCAGCTCACCTCTTGTGAGGGTGTCGGATGCTAGTGGTTCCCTCAAATTTGGGCACTGGGTGTGCTGGAAGATAGGCTGCATTGAGAGAACATGGTTCACATAAGAAGGATGCGTGGGATATTCAATGATGTTTTTGCGCAATTTGCAAAAAGAGGTTGAGTGGGAATGATTATCCACTGTTTTCCTCTTCTTTTTATAGATATGTCCTTCCTCTTGGAAATTCCAAAAGAGTGAAGCGGGGATACTGCCCCGAACGAATAAGGTATTAAGTACACGACAAGGGGTACAGACCACACCAAAGGGACCAACACCCTGATGAATGCCAGAGTGACCCGGCTGGGCACGTAAATAGCTGGCAGAAACATGTTGGTTTTAGCAGGGGGATTATAGGGTCGTTACCTGCCCTGGATACCCCATTTTCTTCATTTTAACCCTGCCAGAGGTTGACAAGAATAAAAGTGCGAGAGTCAACCCCTAGACAGTTTTAGATTTCTTTCTGCTTTTCTTTTGGTCCCTTTACTCTGAGAGACTATCTGTTGTCCTTTTCTTTGAGAAGCACAATTTTGTGTTTATTCTGACTGTTCTGTCTTTATACTTTACCCTCACCACCGACTTTCATCATTCATTCTAAAAAATTGCGCTCCACCAAAGGTGTTGATCTGCACCTTGGTGTATGATGCGGCCCAATGATGAAGCATGACACTCTCGGGTGTGTGAGGGCAGTATTATAAAATCTATTGATTTTCCCACTTTTAAGCATCCTAGACTGCTATACTTGCTTTTTTCCTGCTATTCTTTGTCTCTGTCGTGTGTGATTAAGTGTGTATGAGGGAGTCAGAGACAGTGTTATCCCTCGTCTCTTCTACTTTGTGGGTTGATAATTGATGTGGAGCAACAGTTCCTCCAAGGACCACATGCCCCTGTCTCCAGCAAGCCACAACGGGCTCTACAGCCCCAACGGCTGGCATCCGATTCTATCACTATCTCTGGGATCCAGGCGGCCATGTGTTCCAGCCTCCAGATCATTTCCGTCCTGATTGCTTTGGTCAAGGAAATCTGTTTGGAGTAAGACCCTTGCGAAGATGGAGGAATTTCAGTCCCTGGAGGGCCCGGTAATGCAGTGGACCTTGAAAAATGGCTTGTGTGGAAGAAACCAGTAGCCCCACTAGGCGAGCAAGAGAACTCAAGGATATAGTCAGAGAGATATGGGCTCTCCTCAACTCCTTCTTGATGGACAACTTTTTCTTCAATGGTAGGAGAAGCGGGCCAGGACAGAATCCACTTGGAAGCCCATAAAGTCCAATACTTGTGATGGTACCATGACTGATTTTTCCCTGTTGAGGACAAACTCCAGATCCTGAAGGAGATGTCCCGTCCAAGATAAATGAAGGAGAACTGCCAGTCAATTTCCTGTAGGAAATTTCCTAATAAATGTATGCCCTCCATGTTGAAGTGGCGATACAAAATCCAAGAGTTGAATTCCTTTAGGTTGAGAACCAGGCAAAAGCCTTGATCTTTCTTGGGAAACAAAAAGATAGTACTGACAAAACCCCTGGGGTGTAAGGTCGTCTCTGTCACCGCCCCTTTAGTTATGAGGGACTGAACCTCTTTGTCTATAAAAGACTTCTCAGTTTGGGAAAAATGGACAGGGAATGGAAGACTCCCCTGACAAGGGGTTGAGTAAAACTCCAGTTGAGAACCCTGCACAGTCTGTAACACACATGGGTCCTGCGAAATCGCCAACCAATTAAGATAAAACAACTAAATCCATCCCCCCATCACAACTTCTGATTGAGGAAGAAAGTTCACAGGCAAAACACAAATCTGTGGTTTTGTCTCCGCCACAGTAACCGTCATGATGGGCACGACCGCGTCCACCTCGATTTCGTGCGGCCTGTTGGAAGCCACGGCCAGGCGCTCGGCCACAATAGCGTCCTGCCTTAACAAAAAGGCCCCTGTTAAAGACCTTCTTCAATGATGGTTGCACCTTGTCTAATGCCGAAAAGGTTGACACATACTTTCCCAAATCTTTGACAAACTTGTCGCTGAATAACAAACCGTTGGCCAATGGAGCAGCCTCGGTGGAGGCCAAATCTGTGGGTTGAGGGTTGATTGCCATAAGAACCGACTTGCACCTTTGGGAGAACAATGCGCATTTAGCGTTACCCAAAAGACACAGGGCCTTCTGTGCCCACTCCCCAGGATCCACTTAGAACTGATTATCCTTAACCTTAACTGCCAGTTCAAGAATTTTAGTGATCAGGCCGGAGATGTCAAGCAGTTTGTTCTGACAGCACTTCCATGCCTTATCCAGACCATTCTTGGAGTCTTTGGAGAATTTCTTTAGGAACGTGGCCATGTTGGGGTCAACCTCCGGTGTATTTGCCACTTTCTCGAGTAGAGATGGACGCAGGCAATCGGAGCGCAAGGTATTGCGTACCTCTCTCTCAAAGCCCTGAGCAAATTAACTTGTACATAGTGTGCCTCCTCCGTCCAGGGGACCCATTCTGTGGATCAAGGGTGGACAATCTCTTTGGGGTTAAACAATAGGTTCTTGTTGGGTGGTATATCAGGTCTCATGTGTCACACATTACGCTTACGTTTGGCGACTGGTTCAGAATCCTCCTGAAGAGTCTCCTTGTCTGAATGTGAATCTGAGGATGAAGTGGAGGGATCCACCGTGAAGGCGGAGCTCTTAGTGAAACCAGACGTTTCAAAACCATCAGAACTTCAATTTTTGTGGTCATGCAGGACTTGGGGCCAGATGTACGACCATTTCCTTTTGCGACTCGCAAATTGTGAAAAATTGCGAGCCGCAATTTGCAAGTCGCAAAAGCAAATGTACAACAGTGTCAGAGACACTGTTAGTGATTCCCAATGGGGTCGCAAAATGCGAGGCTCATGAATATTAATGAGCCACTCGCAATTTACGACCCCATTGGGAATGGCTGGCCCACCCAGGGATGGTGGCCTGCTGGGCTCAGCAGACTCCCATGTCTGGGACTGCTTATAAATAAAACCGTTTTTTTTCAATGCCTCCCGTTTTCCTTATTGCAGCCCGTTTTCCTTAAAGGAAAACGGGATGCATTTAAAAAAAATTAAACGTTTTCGTTTCATTTTATAAAGGCAGGCAGCGGTCCCTAGGACCACTGCCTGCCCTTAAGAAATATTTTCACATGCATTCACAAAGGGGAAGGGGTCTCCTGGGGACCCCTTCCCGTTAGCGAATGCTTTACCACCTACTTGAAGTAGGTGGTAAATTGCGACTGTTAATCGACCACAATTTCAGTCGCAAAACAGTCATATATAGGGCCCAGACTCGCCATTAGGAAGGGACGCCCTTGAAACGCCCCTTCCTAATAGCAAGTCGCAAATCCTAATTAGCGAGTCACAAATAAATTGCGACTCGCTAATTAGTGTTTGTTAATGGCATGGTATTTTTGCATGTGCAAATGGGTTGCAAACCCGTTTGCGCATGCAAAAATACTTCGTACATCTGGCCCGAGAGCGCCAACTGTGAAAGGACTTCAGCCGAGGATCCTTTGGAAGAAGTACTATGGGCAAAGCCCACCTCATGCCAAGCCAAATCATGTTTCGCAGTGCCCCCTACTGAACCCATTAAGCTCACACCAGCCATAGCATGCCATAGCATGTCGGGGGTTGGGTAAATGGTAAATGGTTGCAAGGCTTTTATTAAGGCTCGGTTCACGAAGCTCTGCACTTAAGTATCATGTGCCTCTGCACTTATGTATAATGTGCCTCAACCAAATGCTCCTCCATGTCTTGCTCATAAAGGACTCCTGCATACTCCAGATAGTTCTCACCGTCATCCTCATCGCATGCCATCACAAAGTGTTATTGAGGAGCTGGAGAAAGTTGCAGGGGGAGAGAGCGCCCTAATTTAGTGCAAAACTTAAGTTCAGGGAACCATATACCAGGGGAAGCAAGCCCAAGATGTTGCCAATAATTTGAGTGTGGAGGGAGGCACCTACCTCTCCTAAGGCAAGGCCTTCTTCTCGTGTCTTCCACCCAGTTGGGTGTTCACCAGGACCTGAAAATGGCCGAGATCCTCCATGTACACAGCGCAGTGAACCGATCAGCAATTTTCCCGATTTCGGCTTTCCTTTACGTCCATCAGCTAATCAGTGCCGACCAACCCATATATCATTTGCAACCCACGAGGGCTATCCACTGCCCATCACAGTGCTGCATGTGTGAACCAACTTTACCTGTGACAAAGTGTCACAGATCAATAAGAAAACAAAATAGTGACTTAAATATTCAAAATAAATATGGAGTACTGAGACCACAGCCTCAGTATCCAAAACACACCACTGTCAGAAGGAATCTGACAGCCAGAGAAGAAGACGTCAGACTCCTCTTTCTTTGCTGCTGCAGCTATGAGGTAAGTTTTCCCAATGTTTCCCATTAATTCACTTTATTGTTATACTATGGTATTTTATTATTGCACGATCGCGCACAGTTTTGGCCGTTTTCCGGTGGTTGCATTTCTCGCTCCCTCCCGCCCGTCGGGGGGCCCATTCCTTCACCCGTTTGTGCACGGCTTATCCCCACCTAGCTCCCCCCTTTTTAGGTCTCGCCTGATCCAGCACATGCGCTGGACTGGCCGGGACATTTTGTGTACGGGTTTTCAAAGTGCTGCCTGTGGCCTAAAGCTTGCGTGCACGTGAGCGTGCACGCGCGCAGCCACCATGTGTCTTTCGTCCGCCACGCTTGATCGCGATCACTTTCTCTTTTGCGGGCCGTGCGGCCGTGTCATTTTCACGGCCGCACGGCCAATGCTTGTTGTGGATGTATTCGCTACATTACACTCACAAAACTACCAGTGCTGTTGACTGTGGACGGAAGAGTGCAACGTCTGATTTTTTCGCACGCCAGCCTTCATTCCAGGTAGTCGTGCACAAACGCTACAAGCACACGAAGGGAACTCGTTACCCTCTGTTAATTGCCGACAGAGCATCGCTGTTGATGCGCATCCCTCCATTCCGAGGGCGAGTTCCCGACGCGTGGCCTCTTGGGCGACAGAATGGCACGCGCTGTGTCTTCGTGCTTGCTGAGGGCCCTCGATGCTTAGCACACGGCAGCGAGAGCTCTGCTAGACTTGCCGGTTACCTGGTTACTGCCAGCAGAGTTCAGTAAATAGCCCAGCTGACGTCAGCGTTGTTTTCCTGGTGAAAGTTAAAGTGGCTGTTTTCTTCGGTCAGCTTTTTTTATTTTTTAATCTGTTATACCTAGTAAACATCGATCTCGCCGTACTCATGTTATGTTATGTTATGTTATGTTATGTTATTTATTCTTTTGTATAGCGCACGGCTACTCAAAAAGAGTGTCCCGGCGCTTTTTTTTGGGAAAAGGAAGGCTGCAACACAATAACATAACACCATTAAAAGAAAAGACAGAATGCCAGACAAATACATGCAAGAAAAACAAGCTACTGGGTAAACAGCCAGGTTTTAAGGCTTTTTCTAAAAGCTAATAGGCTGGTAGCTCCCCGCAGAGTGAGCGGCAGAGAGTTCCACAGCTGTGGCGCCAGTAGTCCAAAAGAGCGGCCACCCAGGCGAGCTCTCTTCACGCGCGGAACTACCGCCAAAAACAAAGATTCCGACCTCAAAGACCGGGTCGGCTGATAGAAGACCAGTCTCTTTTGAAGATACTTAGCTCCCACCGCGTGGAGAGCTTTGTAGGCCAGAGTCAGAGCCTTGAAGGCGATCCGCTTCCGGATAGGGAGCCAATGCAAGGTTCTCAACAAGCCAGATGCACTGGCCCGTCTATTTAGTCCAAAGATTGCTCTCGCAGCAGCGTTCTGCACCACTTGGAGCCGCTGCAGCAAATACTCTGGCAGGCCCAGGTAAAGAATGTTAGAATAATCCAACCTGGACCCGATCAGAGCCTGCACTGTCAGTTTCCTATGCTCCTCAGACAGCAGGGGAAGGAACCTCCGCAGCATCCTGAGGATGCCGAAGCAGATGCCCGACACCCCGAGGATCTGGGATTTAAATGTTAGCCCCTTATCCATCTTGACCCCCAAATTCTTGGCGACTTGGGAGGAGCAGGACGGAGGAAACATATCAATCGGCCACCAGGCCTGCCAGTCTGGCTCAGTGTCGCACCCAAAGAAGAGTACCTCAGACTTATCGGAATTGCACTTGAGGCTGTTCAGTTGGAACCATTGAAAAACAGCCCCAAGGCAATCCCTGATACTCTCCCCATCAAAGTCTCCTCCTCTCTTACACGAGAAGAGGAGCTGGGTGTCGTCAGCGTAGGATACGATCTGGGCCCCATACGACTCCGCCAGTGCCGCCAACGGGGTCATGAAGATGTTAAATAGGGTCGGGCTCAAGATAGAGCCCTGTGGGACCCCGACTCCCAGAGGCGGCATCACGGCGGAATCTGGCGAGGCCCAGACCGTTTGCCGGCGGCCGGCAAGAAAGGAGGAAAACCAGCCGAGCACCGTCCCCCGCAGACCTATCTCAAAGAGTCTCTTGAGAAGGCCATCATGGGGGACGGTGTCGAACGCCGCCGACAAGTCCAACATCACCAGCATGGCTTTGCCCCCAGAGTCCAGGACACCTTTAATGGTTTCTGAGACCTCAAGGAGCGCAGTCTCTGTGCTGAGATGAGGACGAAAACCAGACTGGGTGGCGTGCAAGATCTCGTTGGTCTCAAGAAAATTGGAGAGCACAACCTGAACGTGCTTTTCCACAATCTTCGTGAGAGCCGGCAACAGAGAGATGGGCCTATAATTAACCGGGGCCTTCGGGTCTAGGCCTGGCTTTTTAAGCAATGGAATCACCATCGCCTGTTTCCAGGCGTGCGGGACCACTCCCTGACTCAACGAAAGATTCAGCAGCGGGTTTGCTAATGGATTAATCACCTCCGCAACTTTCGCTAAAAATTTAGCAGGGCATGGGTCGAGGGGCGAACATGATTTAAGATTGCCCATTAGCGCTAAAGAGTCAGGAGCCGAGAGCGAAGGAAACACACTCAGCGTCACACCAGGCCAAGCCCGCGGGGATAAAATGGCTTCAGGATTAGTCTGGCCCATGGGCCCAGGCGATGGAAAAGAGTCCTGTATGCGTTGGATCTTGCTCGTAAAAAAATCAGCAAGGTCCGAAGCCCAGGTACCAGACGGTTTTTCATCCGAGGTGTTAGACCATGGGGAAATAAATTCTCTCACAATGGAGAAAATCTCCTTGCAGGAGTTAGAAGCAGCTTCTATTCTCCTTGCAAGATACGCTTTTTTTTCCAGGCGAATGTCCCGGTGATAGGCCTTGACCACCGTTTTATAGGTCAGCTTGGCTACAGTATCATATTGTGCCCGCCAAGCTCTCTCGGCCACCTTACACTGCTGCCGCGTAGCCGACAGTGCTGCGGTGAACCAAGGCGCAGAGACCCGTTTCGGTGTCAGGCGAGGTGTCAGTTCCGGAGCAAGATCATTCAGCCTGTCTAGAAGCCAAGCTTGCAGGGTCTCCAAGTCCCTATCCAGATCGCCCAAGAGGGAGCATGGATGATCCACAGCAGCCTGAGCCAGCATCTCTGGGGTCACACGATGATATGCCCTATGGACACGACCCTGTTGCTGAGCCAAGGCAGCCACCGGTTTGCCTGTGCCTTTGATCGTAAATTTGGCAAGCAAGTGGTCTGACCATAGTACTGGTATAATCTCAATCGCCCCGAGAGGGGAAGACGAGAATACCTGGTCAAGAGTGTGCCCCTTCTCGTGCGTAGGTTCCTGCAAATGAGGAATCAGTCCCAGCGGGGCCATAGCCTCAGAAAGTTTAATGGCAGCAGGGTCAGACGGATCATCCATCCGAAAGTTAAAATCCCCTGCCACGATGCAATGTTCCGCTTTCAGGGCCAGCCCCAACAACACGGAGTCCAGATCTTCAAAGAACGTACCGGGTAAACCAGGTGGTCTATACACGAGTAATCCCTTAACAGATTGATGTGGAGACAGAGTAATAGAAAAAGCGAGGGTCTCCGAACCTCGGATATCCTTCACTGGCAGGATCACACAAGGCGTGCCTTTCTTGACCACCAATGCCACTCCACCACCCCTTCCCTTAGCTCTATCCTTCCTGAAAATGTTATAATCCGGCGGGATTGCCGTAGCGACATCAGGATTGGAAAATTCACCCCACCACGTCTCAGTAAGCATAAGGCATAGTGGCTTCACTGTATCTAGAAGCTCAAATATGTCTTGCGCATGTTTGCACGCCGACCTGGTGTTTAATAGCATGCAGCGATAACCCACACTGAGGGTGTTCTTGTTGGGGCGTGATAACTGAGAGCGGTTAGGGCGCCAGCCACAGCCAGGGCAGCCGCGTTTCCCGCCATGGCGTCCGGGAAAGACAGTGCGACAGCCTGCGACCAAGGTGTCAAAGGAGCGAAGTTCCCCAAGGGAATACTGCAGCACTGGTGTCCCAGGGGGGCACATTCCTGATGTTTAGAGCCCTACACGCCGCTCCGGTCGCCTCCGGGACGCTGACGGGCGCAGACGGGCATGACTCTGGCTTGACTCCGGCGCTACCGCTGCGCGTCACCGCTGCGCGCAGAAAGCGAGCATTAAGTAGGGCTCACCTGTGGTCCTAGTGAGCGCTCGAGCGCTCAAACAAGTGGCACACTCGCTACTCGCCACCCCCAAGATGGCGACCAGGCGCCAAACACGAAGGCGAGAGGAAAGATGACAACAGATCCGCGAAAAGCGCGGTGGGGGGCCCAATTGAAGGTGCAAGTATGTGGGCACACAAAGATTGACTAAAAACAGGGGATAATACAATTTAGAACAAACAAAATACAAAAACGATTTTTTTTTAAAATATAAGCAGCGCTGTAGATTATAATTGCAGCAGCATAGCGCGCGTGCGTGCTATTACCTTCTCCAAGGTCGAGCTACTGCCAAGCTCACCTTAAGTAGGGCTCACCTGTGGTCCTAGTGAGCGCTAGAGCGCTCAAACAAGTGGCACACTCGCTACTCGCCACCCCCAAGATGGCGACCAGGCGCCAAACACGAAGGCGAGAGGAAAGATGACAACAGATCCGCGAAAAGCGCGGTGGGGGGCCCAATTGAAGGTGCAAGTATGTGGGCACACAAAGATTGACTAAAAACAGGGGATAATACAATTTAGAACAAACAAAATACAAAAACGATTTTTTTTTTAAATATAAGCAGCGCTGTAGATTATAATTGCAGCAGCATAGCGCGCGTGCGTGCTATTACCTTCTCCAAGGTCGAGCTACTGCCAAGCTCACCTTAAGTAGGGCTCACCTGTGGTCCTAGTGAGCGCTAGAGCGCTCAAACAAGTGGCACACTCGCTACTCGCCACCCCCAAGATGGCGACCAGGCGCCAAACACGAAGGCGAGAGGAAAGATGACAACAGATCCGCGAAAAGCGCGGTGGGGGGCCCAATTGAAGGTGCAAGTATGTGGGCACACAAAGATTGACTAAAAACAGGGGATAATACAATTTAGAACAAACAAAATACAAAAACGATTTTTTTTAAAAATATAAGCAGCGCTGTAGATTATAATTGCAGCAGCATAGCGCGTGTGCCTGCTATTACCTTCTCCAAGGTCGAGCTACTGCCAAGCTCACCTTAAGTAGGGCTCACCTGTGGTCCTAGTGAGCGCTAGAGCGCTCAAACAAGTGGCACACTCGCTACTCGCCACCCCCAAGATGGCGACCAGGCGCCAAACACGAAGGCGAGAGGAAAGATGACAACAGATCCGCGAAAAGCGCGGTGGGGGGCCCAATTTAAGGTGCAAGTATGTGGGCACACAAAGATTGACTAAAAACAGGGGATAATACAATTTAGAACAAACAAAATACAAAAACGATTTTTTTTAAAAATATAAGCAGCGCTGTAGATTATAATTGCAGCAGCATAGCGCGCGTGCGTGCTATTACCTTCTCCAAGGTCAAGCTACTGCCAAGCTCACCTTAAGTAGGGCTCACCTGTGGTCCTAGTGAGCGCTAGAGCGCTCAAACAAGTGGCACACTCGCTACTCGCCACCCCCAAGATGGCGACCAGGCGCCAAACACGAAGGCGAGAGGAAAGATGACAACAGATCCGCGAAAAGCGCGGTGGGGGGCCCAATTTAAGGTGCAAGTATGTGGGCACACAAAGATTGACTAAAAACAGGGGATAATACAATTTAGAACAAACAAAATACAAAAACGATTTTTTTTAAAAATATAAGCAGCGCTGTAGATTATAATTGCAGCAGCATAGCGCGTGTGCCTGCTATTACCTTCTCCAAGGTCGAGCTACTGCCAAGCTCACCTTAAGTAGGGCTCACCTGTGGTCCTAGTGAGCGCTAGAGCGCTCAAACAAGTGGCACACTCGCTACTCGCCACCCCCAAGATGGCGACCAGGCGCCAAACACGAAGGCGAGAGGAAAGATGACAACAGATCCGCGAAAAGCGCGGTGGGGGGCCCAATTGAAGGTGCAAGTATGTGGGCACACAAAGATTGACTAAAAACAGGGGATAATACAATTTAGAACAAACAAAATACAAAAACGATTTTTTTTTTAAATATAAGCAGCGCTGTAGATTATAATTGCAGCAGCATAGCGCGCGTGCGTGCTATTACCTTCTCCAAGGTCAAGCTACTGCCAAGCTCACCTTAAGTAGGGCTCACCTGTGGTCCTAGTGAGCGCTAGAGCGCTCAAACAAGTGGCACACTCGCTACTCGCCACCCCCAAGATGGCGACCAGGCGCCAAACACGAAGGCGAGAGGAAAGATGACAACAGATCCGCGAAAAGCGCGGTGGGGGGCCCAATTGAAGGTGCAAGTATGTGGGCACACAAAGATTGACTAAAAACAGGGGATAATACAATTTAGAACAAACAAAATACAAAAACGATTTTTTTTAAAAATATAAGCAGCGCTGTAGATTATAATTGCAGCAGCATAGCGCGCGTGCGTGCTATTACCTTCTCATGGACTAGCAAATCAAGAGCTGCTCCCAAGAAAAGTTTTTTTTTCCTCTTTTGTTTTGGTCAATAAAATTTGGATCTAATGGCACAGGAGTCTTTCTGCAGTTATTTCCCGAAAAAGTGGAAAGGCAATATATTACACTCTTAAAAAAAAACTTTCTTAAGTAATAGGCTTTTATTTATTTCTTTGTAACACTCTTAAGAGAAAATAATGCAGTTGGACAATATGGAACGTAAAAAAAGCTCAGCGAGTTAAAGCATCTGCTGCAGACATCTATAGCACGTCGCAGTCATAAAGTCTGACATCTTTGAAATGAGTACCATTTAGCAGGGGAGAGGAACATAGATTAACGCCGCTTAAAGAGGTGAGTAGTGTGGTCTTATTTTAAGCATCACATTGTTCTACATTGCAGTTTTGTGTATCTGGAGAGTAGCATCGCTGGGCCTCCTTTGAGAGGGTTGTTCAGGAAATTCTCCAATGAAACTCACTGGGTAGTGTACATGACAACTGTTCTTTCTAAGCCTAAAAGGACGCTGAAGTCAACTTTGCCTTAGATCAAAGTTGTATATTCGTGCACGAGATTCTAAATGAAACCAATGATCTGACATCTTAATGTGGCAGCTGCTGGGTTGATTTATTGAATTGTTAAGACTTTGAAGGCTCAACATATTGCAGAGTTTCTAATACAAAAGGTTGCGATGGAAGTTTGTGCAGGTTGACTGAATGAATGCCACTATATAGCAGCAAATGCCACGTTTTCCACCTCACACATCCATATCCCACTCCAAGTGGTGTACCACTAGGGTCTGTTCTCGCCTCCACCTATATACGGACCTCTGGAAGACCTGCGCAATCTTGGTATTGGCAAACACCAGTATGCTTTTGGCTTTGTACTTTACCTCAAAATAAACTCTTGTGCAGTTGAAGCCTTTCTTGCATATTGCAAATTACCGAAACCAATTCAAACTCGGTATCAACCCTGTCAATGATAAATTCTTACTGCTTTACCCACGGATGACCACTGCCCAGCACAAAACTGGCTTACGCCCCTCGAGGAATCTTATTTGGTGGAGTAAAACATTTTTGAGTTTCACACTATATGATAATCTACACGTTGACAGTCACATCAAGGAGATAGTGAGAAGGTCCCAGTAAGATAAGAGGTTTGAAACTGTTCATCGCCAGGAATACTCTAAAACTAGTTGTTAGACCTGGCATCCTTGGCATGGGTCTCTCGTCCACCTTTTCATTCTTTTTGCCCCCTCCATGTAGGACCCATTTTTTTCGTGCTGGACTAGACGCTCCGAGCACTGTGCCCCTGCTAACCAGGACCACGGTTTCAAAATATAACCTCGAACATTGTATCTGACCCGGGGAAAATGGTAGAAACTCCAAACTAGTGTCCCTAACATCAGGAGTACATAAGACCTTCTTTTAGGGGAATGAAAGTTAGATCCTGAGCATGGAAATGACCCTTTTAAAAAATGTCTAGATTCCTGAAACCTAACCTCGTTGTGTGTCACAGATGTGTAGTCAGAGGTCTGGGCAAAGTGACAGGGACTGGGCTGTCTCCCACAGCCTGGTGTTAGCTGGCTGCCGTGAGATAAGAGAGGCGGAGTAGTTTCTGTCGAGGGTCCTGCCTGCCACAATGCCGGCTCCACTCCCCGCTGCGTGTCTGACACCCCTGCCTCCCTCCTTCAAAGGACGGGGGTGCCAGCTGGCAGGAAAAACCCACAACAGAAACCAGGGTGGAGGGGAACCCCCTACCTGATCAAAGACTTCAAAGACCTTTTTGCCTATAACTAGGGGACCCTTGAACTGTAGTAGTTAGATCGATTTTGGGACTACCAGGGCCCTGCTGACTTTGTCGCGGCCCGGACGCATCGCATCTCATCTGGAAGAGCCCTGCTGACTTTGTCGCGGCTCACACTCTACGAACCGTACCTCCTGTACGCAACGCATCGCATCTTATCTGGAAGAACCCTGCTGACTTTGTTGCGGCTCACACTCCACGAACCGTACCTCCTGTAGGCAGCGCGGCTCGTGCACTTCGAGCCGGACCTCCGGTACGCATCGTACCAGCATCAGCCCAGCAGTATTTCAACGCGGCTCGTACACTTCGAGCCGGACCTCCGGTACGCATCGTACCAGCATCAGCCCAGCAGTATTTCAACGCGGCTCGTACACTTCGAGCCGGACCTCCGGTACGCATCGTACCAGCATCAGCCCAGCAGTATTTCAACGCGGCTCGTACACTTCGAGCCGGACCTCCGGTACGCATTGTACCAGCATCAGCCCAGCAGTATTTCAACGCGGCTCGTACACTTCAAGCCGGACCTCCGGTACACATCGTACCCGCATCAGCCCAGCAGTATTTCAACGCGGCTCGGGCCCTTCGAGCCGAACAGCCAGTACGAAGCGTACCGACATCCCGAAGACCCACAGCGACTAACCGCGGTTCCCCTGAACCGACTGACCCTCGTATGGCACGTAGCAGCTGGGCCCGCCTCGGACCCCTTGTTTCGGACTGTGAGTATCCGAGTCGCACCAGCTACTCGAACCCAACCTGAACTGAACCCATTCTAGCTACACCCCACAGACAGTCACCCCTACCCTTATAACTTATTGTGGATTTTTTTGGTTATGGGCCTTGTGATAAATAAATATATGAAGGATACTATATTTTCATACAAACCCGGTGTGGTGTCCCTTCTGTAGTGTGGCAAGACATTACTGTACACGGTCATAAATGCTTTACACCTGCCCTCGAGGCTCAGTCTGATTGCTTGGTTATACTACTAAGGGGGTAGTCCTCTACCCTAACTAGAGGAGGCAGGTCCCTGCTTGGACAGAAGTAACTACCTCTGCCAACCAGAGACCGCCAAGTCTAACACTAGTGGTTCAGGCATTGATTCTCACCAGGCTTGATTACAGAAACGTGCTCCTCATTGGACTCCCAGATCAAAGCAGTGCTGCATGCCGCCACCGCTTGGAGGCTGGAACTGCCCATACCACTGTGCTGTAGAAGGACACCTGGTTGCTCATCTGAAGTGAGATTTGCTGGTTTAACGTATAAGCCTTTTCGCTTAAACCCTCCCACATACTTGGCACATATGCCGATCTCTGGAAGCACATACTCTTCCAGAATCATGGACTATTCCTGGAAAGCCCCAAAAGCCTGAAACAAGTGACACTTAAACACGCTTTCTCTGGACCCACTCCTAGACTTTGAACCTTAATCTGAGCATAATTTCTACTTTGAGTATATTGAACAAAGAACTCGAGGACCTTCCTAGGAAAGCTGTGATGCTGTTAATTAAACAGACTAACTCTGTTACAGAAGGCCTTCCCCGATACCCACTGAACCAGGCTGTTTTTGATCTACCAGCATTGGACTTTTGATGTGTTTTGCTTAGACCTTTAACAACCCCATTGGCAACAAATTTCTCACGGTGTAAGGGCCTGACTGATATTTCAAGGTTCCCTATGTCATTTGTTTAGTTTCCCCATTTCTCATGCTCAATTTATTGATGCTTCTAAATTATAGCTGTCCCAGACGCATGCTCAGCACTCTAATGCCTGGTCCACTCTATAGAAAAGAACACAAATAATGAAGGTATGTGAAGTTCATTCTCCTCATGCTCTCTGGACGCTTTCCTAACCAGAGGTCTGAAGCTCTTTCCTGAATTTAACTTTCGATATTCGTTCTTGGGTACGGAACTGACTTTGCACATGAACTGCCTGGGTGACAGCTGGTAGGCCTGCAGACTGTGCAGAGACAAGAGTGCTAGGTGAACTAAGTCGGTCTATGGGCAGTGCCCAGGTGTCCAGACTCACAAAGGTGCTAGTTTCAGACAATCTATATGCCATTGGGCACTGCATGGGAACGTTTGCTTAGTGTGGAGTACAAGCATGTGGCCTCTCATCTGAGCCGTTCTTTATAGCTGAAGACTCCAACGTATGATGGCGAGGAATGACCAAGGACATTCTCTCTTGCTCGAAGACCTGTTTCCTTGGCTAACACTGTTCTAAATCGTGGCCAAACATTTGAGATACCTTATCTGCTTTGTGGTCGAAGCAAAACAGGAGAATGATGGAATAGAACTGTTTGCGATCGATGTATTCATTTTTCTATAGATGTGCATATCATTTCTATGTATTGCATTTAGTAGAGCCGGTTTCATATCACATATTTTAGACGTCGACTTATTTTTGGTTCATCCTGAGAGATTTAGTAAGTTCTTGGTAGTTTGTATCAGTTGAATTATTTTGCGCTCCCTTTTCTGTATAGGCTGAGAGAGCTGTGGTGAATCGGAAGTGTTTACAGATTGCAGGGGCCTATGAGTACATGGAAAATGACTTTGATATAGCACTAATAGTGGTAACAGAGTTGTACCAGTATCACTAGGAAAGGCAGCGGTATTAGACGTATATTAGGATCCTCAAAAGGATCCATTGTGGTTTTTTTTTAGCACAGACGTCCCACAATCTATTTTCATATGGTTACTTTGAAGGTTGCTTGTGTCCGAATGCTATTAGGCCATCTTCCAGCGAGTGGGGTGACACTTGTGCGCGTGGATCGATTGTAAAAATCCAGTGCTTGATATTTGAAGAACCCAGTCTGCATGTCCTGATGCCAAGCTCTTGTATGTGCACTCATTTATTTAACCTTTGCCACAACAGTCGTGGTTCCTTAATATGCATGCTGTGCTTGTGAAATACAACAGCATCACGCGTTATTGAAGTATTCGCGATTGTTTACTGATGCACCTGAATCGCACCCTGTGTGTGATTAGCACAGGTACAGCATTGCACTTCTTGATGCTAGTAAGGTATTTGTTTTGTAAATAACAAAGTTTACTGATCAACTGGAGCTGGGGAGACCTGAGGCCTATAAAGACAACAGGTGTGAATTGTTCTCCTTTAACTACCAATAAGCAGCGAAGGATCGCAGCACCAAAACGTGTAGGCGGCAAAGGAGCCAATCACTGAGGCCTAAGGGATGCAGTGGCTGTGTAGGAAGCATTCTAAGAAATTATGAAATTGGGGTATGTTGTTCTGTCAGATGTTCAGTGATGCAGATGTCGGTGGTTTAGGTCTTAGGTGCCTACAGGATCAATCTCCACCTTAGCTGTCTTCTCTGGCTTTTGGTGCTCCCTCCCCAATGTTATATTGCTTTCCTACTCACTGAGAAAATTATCCATGACTGACCCTCTGATCTCCAATGCAGAACATTGTCACTCCGATAATGATATTTGAATAGTGCTCTCTACACATGTCTTTTTTTAGGTCTCGCTGAGACAGCGCACATGCGCTGCTCGGAGATCATTTAGTATACAGGTTTTCAAAGTGCTACCCAGGCCTAAAGCTTGAGTGCACGATGGCGTGCGCGTGCACAGCTGCTGCTCGCACTCCCTCCTCCCTTCTCCCCCTCTCTTCTCGTCAGCTTTAATCAGGCTCCTCTGCTGCTGGCATTCCCCCCTCCCTTTTCGCACAGCCCTTCTTGTCACCTCGGCTTGCACTCACCCCTCCTTTCTCACCTTTCGGCCGCTTTGATGTTCTCAGGGAGCCACGCGGCCAATGATTGTTTGCATGTGGATTTACTCTCGAACCCCTGACCTCTCCGTAAAAGCTTCCTTAATGACATCTTACAATTTATTGCAATTAAGAAAAAAAACTATGGTCATCTAGATTCAAAGTCGCAAGCATAATGGTTTTTAAATCCAATCGTGAGAAAAATGCTGCATCTATTTTGTCCATTCAAGGAAACTGGGAATACTCTGACAATTCCATTGGTTCCCAAAATATACCAGATTGCTTCCCAATCGTCTCTGGCCCTTAACTTTTGCCTTATAACATGCACATATTTGTACTCACCTTTTATTTAACAGGGAAAGAAATGACAGTACCTTACTCTCGGAAGTATATCTTATTTCCCAGCCTCGGAAATGTTCCTCTTGTATTTATTACAAGGGATATGTGTAGCTGCAGAGTTAAAATTTCTCGCTAGTGGTTTGAATACAGACATCTCTGCTTAACTCTCATCAAATCGAATGTAACCACAATCACACACAACCACAACCACACACACCCACAACCACACACACACACAACCACAAGCACACACAGCCACCCACAACCACACACACAACCACACACACACAACCACACACAGAAACACACAACCACACACACACAACCACACACACAATAACACAAACACACAACCACACACAACCACAACTACACACACAACCACATCACACAACCACAACATCACACAACCACACCCACAACCACACACACAACCACACACACACAACCACAATCACACACAACCACAACCACACACAACCACACACACAACCACACACACACAACCACACACACAACTACACACACACAACCACACACACACACACAACCACACACACAACCACACACACAACCACACCAAGCATTGGCATAGCCAATAGGTCTTGCCTTTGGGACCTTATAAGTGTTTAGCCCCGCAACAGTTGATGTGGTTGCACCAAGGATATTGTGCTGCATAACTAAATACTTAGAAGGTCCCAAAAGCGAGACCTATTGGCTATGCCAATGCTTGTTTCATTTAGTTGTAAATAGCGCAAACTCGACCTAAAGGTTTTGGAGTTCTTTACATGAGCACCAGTTATAATACACAGGGAAACATTAATGTTTTGTAGGCACAGGGAGATTGAGTGATTTTTGTAGCATCACAGGATGTTGAGCCACCACCGAGACTCGACACCCGGTTCCCCAGTTTCAAAGTCGGCAGCTCTGTCTTTTATGCCACAGCCTCTCCTCTTTGCAGTCGATGAGCCCGCTTGGGTTGTTCAGAGTGGATTTGGCCTCATGCTTTCAGCTTTGTTCTTTGCCGATTCCTGGCCCGTGGCAGTGTGCTCAGCTGATAGCAGGGGCCTGTCCACCTCGTGGATATTTGGCTCAGTGAGCAGGACGGTTAGCCAACTTTGATGAGCCTACCTTTACTACTCCTTCTGTTCCCGGCCTCCTCCAAACAAATTGCTCCTTCCCTAGAAGTTTTTTTCCCTGGAGTTCCCTGGCCTGCTCAGGCTTGACACCTCTGATACTAAACTACGGGTTAGACCCAAATTTTTGGAGACACAGTTGGTGCCACGAAGTGCTGACCTCTAGACAATCCACAGTATTGGGGTCCTTGTTACCTCCCGATTGTATATAGTACACTCCTTTCCTTCCGTTTATAGGTTTGGGGCACAGTGTTGTACTCTACTATGGATAATTCAGGTTCTCTGAACCCTCGTGAGCCTTATACAGCAGAGGAGTTCAGAGTGGTGAAGCTTTGGACTCATCAGTCCAGCAGTCTGTGAATAAAGAACTGGCTGTTACCCGGCAACCCTTCTCTCGCCAACTGCACATGATTGCGGAGTGTGTCCGTATCTCGTCCCCGCCCATCCCTCCGCACCTCTTCTAGTACGCTCCATCCCCGCCCGAGGGGCCCACTCTGGCCCCTCCCTCCAGCCTGCTCTGGCCCTTCCCAAGAGCCTCTGCCCCAGGCCCAGCGGGCTAAGCTTCCTCACACTGACACTCTTGCCCATCTCTCCGAATTCCTTTTGATGGATAACATTTACAGTACCTCTACTGACCCAATCCCGCCTCTCCACTCCCCCCTCTAGTCCTCTTCCCTAAAACGGCAATGCCCAGACTGATCTTTCCATTCCCCACCGACGACTTCCCAGCCCCTGCCAGAAGGAACCGCCCTGCTCCCTCACAGGATTTCTTCCAGTCGCATCCCCTTGACTTTGACCCGGATAACATTGTTCACCCCAGATCTAGTGACTGCACCCTGCAACATGAAGTTGCAGCATGCCTTCATGCCCACCTCCACAAAGGGTTTGACAAGGACGTTCGAGCTAGACTCAGGACAGAATATCCCGACCAATGTTAGATGGCAAGGTTGCAGATTCACCAGAGGTGGATAGCAATATGAATGCTTTCCTGAAAAAGTTCTCTAAAAACACTAAGGAAAGCATTGATAGAGCCTGGCAGTATTGCCAGGATTGCCTGCTCTATGTTACTGGGCTGCTAGCAATAATTCTTGAGATGGTGGTGGGTGCTATGGACGTTTGAACCCTGTCAACCCGAGGTCTTGGCAGGATGAGATCAACGTGCTATCTACCAGGTGAGCAATGCTAAAAGTGCCATTTCTTCAGAGCACAAGAAGTCAATTCTGATGCGCATAGACCCAAAACTTTCCGAATTGGCTTCTGCTGAATCAGGCCCAGTGGCAAGCGGCCTCCTTTTTGGGGATCCCTTCAAGTATTTGGGCAAGTTTGTCAATACTTTTACGTCATTGGATAAGGCCCAATAGTCCTTCAAGAAGGTCTTCTATTCTAACCTTTTTGCCAGGGCCGGGTGTTTCAAAGGCTGATCGTACGACCGCAGTTTCCACAGAGGCTCTTATCGTGGGTTTGAAGATCATCGAAATTCATCCTGGCAGGATTACAGCGGTAGTCATACCTTCTATCCTGCCCTATCCCACTTCCACAAAGACAGGCATGGCAGAGGTGGCTTCCAAGGTGGAGCAAAAGGAGGAGCTCAACTCTCAATTGCAGGTGAGTTTGATATTTCTCTCCCAGGTCCCATTAGGGGGTCGGATTAGTTATTTTTCTCACAAATGTGCTCAGATTACCCAGAACTCCTGTGTCCTTCAGATGGTCCTGGGTTGTCAAATAGAGTTTTACGGCATCCCCCTCTCAGCTGTCCCCACCTCAGCCCCTGTCTTTCTCCCTTCCAGACCAAGCAGTCACCGACAAAGAGATTCGGAATTTGTTGGCCGAGGGTGCCATCTCCCCACTAATCACCATCCAAGGGAGTTTTGCAGTACTGTTTTTTGGTACCTAAGCAGGAAGGAGGGTCACAGGTTAGACCTCAATCTCAGAGATTTCAATGGATGGGTTTGTTACTGCTATTTCAAGATGGAGGTCATCCATTTATTCAGAGACCTCCTCAGAGAAAGCGACTGGATGGTCTGGCTCAATCTGAAGGACGCCTATTACGGTTCCAATCTTTCCGCACCCACTGTCAGTACCTCCAATTCTAATGACAGAATGCCTGGTTCAAGTACTCAGCACTTCCTTTCATCTTTCTTGCAGCCTTTGGTGTTTCACCAAGCTGATGAAGCCTGTAGTGAAATTCTTACGCACCAGTGGAGTGCATCTCATTATTTACTTAGACCTTCTTATCACAGCCCAGGAGAGGGATGTCCTCTTGTCCCATCTGAACATGACCATTTAGATTCTTCAGTAGTTGGGATTCTATCTGAATGTGGAGAAGTCCTGGTTAACTTCTTTACAGTCTATAGAGTCCCTGGGGCTCCAGATGGATTCAGTGATGACGCAATTATTGTTGCTGTCTCACAAGATCAAAGAAGTCATGAGCTGAGCTCTCTTTTGTTCTAGGAGTTAGTATCTCTGAGACAAGTGTATCGTGGGGCTACTCGCCTCCTCTATTCAGGTCTTCTTCATTTTTAGGCTCTCCAGTGGCTCAAGATTTACCACTTTCAGAAGGACCTGTCCTATTCAGACTCAGTGCTTGATTTAGATCTCGCCGAATGGGTTACTCCATCACAACGGTGACAGATAATCCATCCGCCGAAATATTAATCCCAGTATATCCTATGGGATGTGTATTTTGGTGGACAGGATATCAGTCACCATTGTAACGGAGTAACCTATCCACTGAGATCTAAATAAGGCCCTTAGTTCCCCTGTGCCAGAAGAACAGACTAGAGATGGAATGATGGTTGAGTCAAATGGAGACCTGGAATAGCAGGGCAATTTTCGGTTCTGAATTAGACATGGTCATTGAGTCTGACGTGAGCAGCTGGGGCTTGGGAGACAGTTGCGGTTCGATTTCCATAGGGTTTCGATGGTCAGAGGAGGAGCTTTGGCTCCATATCAATTGCCTGTAACTCTTAGCGGGTTCATTTGCTATCAGGTCTCTGTCTTCTTTGACGTTTTCTGGTTGCATCCTGATAAGGATGGACAACCGTGTCAGCAGTTTGTTATGTCAACAAATGTTGGCAGAGATTGCCAAGAAGTTTTGGCTTTTTTTGCCTGCAGTGCAAGATCTCAGTGTTTGCGGAACATTTGCCGGGTCAGTCCAACACGATTGTGGACTGGAATTCCAGATTTCTGTGAGACTTCAGCGATTGGAGGTTATCCCCGCCTCCCCAATCTTTCAGTGGGGTCCATTTCAGATAGATTTGTTTGGATGCCACCTGAACACTCAGATTCCTCAGTTTTTCAATTGGAGGCTGGCCATATACCCTTGATGACTGATGCCTCACATAGGAATGGAGCCAAGGGTTAATGTACGCCTTTCGCGAGGGTGAACATCGTTCTAATGACGCCTCTCTGAAGAGTGCAGTCCTGAGTTCCTACTCTGTGGGGTCTGTCTTGCGATCTTCCAGTGCAACTCCCTCTGCAGCAGGAGCTCCTAATGGACCCCTCGGGCAGGCCACACCCTTCCCGAGATGCTGGTGTCTGTTGGGGCTTTTGCAACAGGCTGAGCTTTGTCACACAGTCTTGGTCATCCAGTACCCATAAACGATATGCTTTTGCATGACGTCAGTGGGTCAGTTGGTGTAATCCACAGGGTCTTCATCCTGTGGGGGCAGACTTATCCCAGGTAGTGAACTTCTAGTCTTCTCTCACAGCGGATGGTATAGCTTATCGCTCTGTGAACAATTTTCATTCAACCATTTCTGTCGGCCATGTTTCCCTGGACCCTAAACCCATCAGTGAGTATCCCTTGGTATGTAGGTTTATGAGGGGCATTCAAGTTTCAAAGCCCCCGCACCCTTGATATTCTCGTCTTTTAGATATTGACATAGTGCTTCAGTTCATTGAAGATTGGCCAGAGAATTCTTTTTTGTCTCGTAAGCAGTTATCGACCAAATTGAGTACTCTTCTATGTCTCATATTCTGTCTCAGGGTCTTGAACGTGAGAACGCTTGACGTGCAGGTAGAGTATTTACTCCAAAAGGAGTTTCTTTTCTGCTTTACAGGCACATGAGAACGGTTTCTAAATGTATTTCATACCCCAGTTTTTCTGATGTTCCACAGCTATGTGTTGTTCAATGCCTTAAGGCTTATGATCAGGCATCCAATACTGTCAGAAGGGACCCTGCAGGGCAAATATTGGTTGCTTTACAGAAGCCCTTTGGGCTGGCGATATCTACCACGTTGGTACGTTGGGTTAAATGGTTGCCTGAGGAGACTGGGCTGTACCTGCCTGTGTTTGGGGCACATTCAGTTTGGGGTGCTATGGCCTCTAAGTACTTTATGTTGGGGTCTTGTTTAGAGGACATTATGAGAGGGGCTGATTGGTCCTCTGACTCTGCTTGCAAACGGTATTATTATAAGCCTATGGAGAAGTGTGGCTCAATGATTAGAGCGGCAGACCCTGATGCAGAGGTCTAGCCCGGGACGAGGGTTCAATTCCCCGCCTCGGCGGGTCTTGGGCTCAAAAATTCCACGGACCTGATAATTCTCGCCTCGGTGCCTATTCCAATCATGGAGTCCCACTCTGCAACTCTGGGCAATAGCTTGCTTAATCTCCACAACGGCCCCCACATCACTAAGGATGCCTGGCCTCCACCTTGGGGGTGCCCAGGAGTGGACGCCTCACAGGGAAAGCCAGGATGGGTTCCACAGCGGTATTCGTACAAGCGCCTTGAGACCCTTGCGGGTGAGTAGTGCGCTATACAAGTATCAAATTTACAATTTAAGCCTATTGTAAATGTTGCATCTGTGGTGGTGGAGCAAATATAATCGTAGCCTTTGGTCCTGGCATAGAATGAAAAATGTTCTAACATTCGCATCAATAATTTTCAATTCTATTAAGGACACAGAGGCGAGGATCCCACCCATTGCAGTGATTGATTATGCTATAACTGTAGAATGTTGATGTTAATCCCCGCCCCGTATAATTAGCTAGGTATGTATACAGAGATTACTCTTCTCTTTTTCTTGGCAGGTTCAGACTAGAAGCAGAGCTGAGTTTTTGGCAACATTCTTGTTGATAAACAACGTTTTCTGCAATTGCTGTAGGAAAGTGCCCCTTTTTGCATTGTTACCCCCCACTTTTTGTGACATCTGATGCATTCTTCTGACTTGTTGTGCCCTGGGTCCCTGCCAAGCAGGTTCCAAGGGCCTTTGTTCTTTCCCAAAGCTGTACCTTTGTACCCACAATTGGTCCATCTCTGGCCACAGGTAAGCCCCTTGTAAAAGGTATCATGGGTACCTAGGGTACTGTGACCAGGGAAGGCCTCTAAGGGCTGCAGCACCTATTGTGCCACCCTTAGAGGCCCTGTACCTTTACATCCACACACTGGTATTGCAGGCTGCGTGTTTTGGTGCAAAGAAAAGTGAAGAGTCGACATGGCACACATCCCTGTGTGCCATGCCTGCAATCCACTGCCTGTGGCCTAGGTAAGCCACACTTCTAGCAGGGTGCCCACCGGTGAGGGTACAGTTGCATGAGCACTGTACACCTACAGTGCCTAAGTCCATTCTTAGACATTGTAGGTGCAGTAAAGTCATAAAGAGTATATGGTGCAGGGAGTTTGCCATTACGAACTCCACAACTCCATAATGGCTTTACTGAAAACTGGGAAGTTTGGTAGCAAATGTCTCAGCACTTTAAACCTACACTGATGCCAGTGAGGGATATAATGTAAAAGGCACTCAGAGGGCATCTTAGATGACCAGCCCTGGTGTGATTCCTGAATGGCTGCCCGCGATTTGCCACCACCAGACAGGTTTCTGGACCCCTGGGAAGAGAGCCTGGGCTCTCTGGGTCCAGAAACAAGGCCCATCCTGGGCAGTGGTGTCCTAACTCCTCCCCAGGATGGGCTGGGTCCACGAAGGGGAAGCTTCAAAGGCCTGTCGCCTTTTTAAGCTGACCCAGCCTTTTGCTGCCCCCAGCAACTAGATCCCACTGGTTCTGACCCCCATTTTGGGCAGAGTTAGGAGGCGAGGTGAAGTACACATCTCAGTCCCCTCCATCTTGAAGATGAGGGGACCCAGCCAATTAGGAAAAGGCTCATGCCTCCCTACCACTGGATGGTGGCATAATAGGGGGTGTACTCACCCCAAGGAAGGTATCCATTGGTCCCGACCTGTACACCCCTGTAAAGGCCCCTACATTTAGTATTTAGGGGCAACCCTGAACCTTGCCTCCTCAGATAGGAGGTCGAAAGCAGAAGGACTGTAGAGCCGTGCTGACCCAGGAAGAAGAGGACACCAACTGCTTTGGCCTCAGCCCTACCGGCCTGTTCCGACTCTGACATGACTACTGCAGAAACCCCGGGGTGTCTAGCAGCCCTTCAGAGCCTGGAGGACCTACCCTGCACTCGACATAAAGACTCTGTCTCATGTGAGCTCCGGATTTGCTCAAGCAAAGACTTCCAACACAGAACCCGACTCCAGGCGGCTCCACAGATCTGCACCACTCTGCACCTGACACTCATGGTCCGAGTTCGAGTGGCTTAACAACACAAGGAGGTCTCCCCGGTGATCCTGACCTGGGATCGGGTGCTCCCCAACTTCCCTCAAGCTGACGCCTGCAGAACTGAATAAAACCATGACGGAATTTGAGATTGGGTTAAAAGACACGAAATATGTAAAACTAAGAAAAGATCAGAAATCATTTTCACATGATAAAGTATACCCCTACACCAAGGACGACAATGTACCAAGTGGGAGCAACTCTGGCTACAACACAGACAGCGAGGGAACCGATTCTGGCTCAGACAGTTCAGATTCATCAAGCAACTACAATCGCAACAGCAACCGGAGGTTCAGAAGGGCACGGGGCAACTACGGGAGGTACCAAAGGGGACAACCCTTTAACTGGGCCACATACCCAGGACCGCAGCCTTACGGACCACCGCCGTCTTTCTTCTATGGCCCACCTCAATTCCCCCAGGCCTACCACCAACAACAATACCAACACTGAGACCAAGGACAAGACCAACAGAACCAGTCTTTTTTAGGCCGGGGCAAGGTGATGCAACGAGGAAGAAACAGAAAAGGACAACAACTACAGTGGGCACAACCTCTGGAGACATCGAGGAGCCACACATGGAGCATGGGCCCACCGGAGAATCCAACGACAAGCAACAACCCAGTCTAGTTGTGAATCTATCTGATGTCACATTAACACGTACACAACTATCAGTGCTGGAAAAAGGGTTAGGTTTTGTACCCACTCCATCTGTAGACAGATTCAAACTCTGCTGTGAAATCAAGGAGTTCATCAGAAAAATAAAACTTGAGGTCTGTCAAGAATTCCTGTCATGTGAGGGGAGGAAAACGGTAACCAGCGAAAACGGACTACATCTCCCAGGATGCTTAGCGGTTGAGAGGTTATGTAAACAGGAGAGCTGTTACATAACTCAAGGAAAACACGCCCTTATGTAAAACAGGAGAGCTGTTACATAACTCAAGGAAAACACGCCCTTATGTAAACAGGAGAGCTGTTACATAACTCAAGGAAAACACGCCCTTATGTAAACAGGAGAGCTGTTACATAACTCAAGGAAAACACGCCCTTATGTAAACAGGAGAGCTGTTACATAACTCAAGGAAAACAACGCCCTATAAAGGGAGGAACCGGGAGGTACAACGCTGTCGGATATTGTGTTTACAACCGACGTACCTGCTTAGTGAAGAGCAGTGTTCCGGAGTGGTGCTCCAGTAAGGCAAGAACGGAGGTAGGTCGAGTCGTTACTCCCTGGGCCGTGTCTTGCCCCATCGTCACCTGTGAAGGACTCCCAGACCAAAGAAGGGGCATAGGACCATCCGTGCTGTGGGCTGGTAACGTACTTAGCCTGGAGGATTCCAGTGACTATAACCTTTGTTTATTCCTTGTATTATTTTTGCCTTTATTAAAATAACTAAACCTTCACAAGTGGTTGCGTTCTCATTATCGTGTCTGTTAAACGATCCTGAGACGTTCAGGGCGTTACAAAATATCCGACCCTAATAACACTAACTGTCTCCCGGTCGATAACAGACATGGCAACACTTGATGATGTGCTGGCTGCTTTAGCGACCGTGCAAATTGAATTGGCTGCCTCCAGGCAAGAAACAGCCGATGTAAAAGCCAGACTGGATGCTATCCAATTGGACCCGCTCACGCCCAGCACCTCCCTCACGAACCAGACCCCTGCGGTAGTAGTGGAAATGCCGGTAGCCGTCCCCTTGGCAACACCAGAGAGGTACAGTGGGGATCTTAACACAGTGCAGGTATTCCTCACACAAGTGGCGCTACATCTATCGTGCAAACCAAGGGCGTTCCCCGCGAGTCAGGCTCGTGTGGCTTTCCTTATATCCTATTTGGCTGGAAACGCGGCACAATGGGCCGTACCTCTGGTGAGCAGGGACGACCCCATCTTATGTGATTGGGGTGCTTTTCGCGAGGAATTCCTGAAGGTCTACGACAGAAGGGCTGACTCGTACACGGCGGACCGTGAAATGCTTGAGTTGAGACAGGGATCCAACGACCTGGTGCAGTATTTCAACGCTTTCCGAAGGCTGGTTGCGGAAACCAAGTGGCCTGTTGCTAAACAGACGGCGCTCTTCCATCACGGGCTGTGCGATGAGCTCAAGGACGCCGTGGCTCATATTGACCCACAACCCAAGACATGCGAGGGCCTTATCAACCTGGTATTACGGCTGGAACATAGGCTAAGTGAAAGAAAGGGGGATCATGGGAGAAAAGGAAAATCCCTTCCATCCTATGTGACAGTGGGAAGTCCTGAAACTTCCACCGCATCCAAGGGAGAACACATGGACATCGGCGCAATACGAGCGAGCCTCACAGCCACGGAGAAAGAGTCACGCCGTAAACAAGGATTGTGCCTATATTGTGGCAAAAAAGGCCACTACGTACGTGAATGCCCTGCCAAACCGAAGACGTCACGTTATCGGGCCAACCGGTCGGTAACAGCCGTGGTGGACGTACCGGCGGAAAACTAGAGGACTTCCAGACCAAAGAAGGGGCATCTCGGAGTCACTCATCCATCCCTTCACTTTCCAACTCGGTCACTAAGGGACAACGACACCTGTTTCTCACGGTGCACGTGGGAGTGCATGACCAGTGGATACCCGTTGTGGCCATGGTGGATTCAGGGGCCACTGGCATGTTTATGGACCACAACGAGGCATGCAGGCTAGGGCTAGTGCTTCTACCCAAAGCTGTACCCGAAGACGTCTATGCTGTAGACGGAAGGCGATTGGTGACGGGGCCCATCGGGCAGCACACGGGGGTCCTTCCGATGAGATGTGGGAGGAACCATTTGGAACAAATCGATTTTAACATCATCCGAGCGCCCCAATATGGCGTCATATTGGGATTGCCGTGGCTACAGAAACACAATCCCTCTGTGGATTGGCCAACACATCGCATCGAACTGACGTCACCGTATTGCATCCTGCATTGTGGAATAGGAACGGAATCCCTTGACGCAGATGAGAGCGGGAGTCAGACGGTGGCTACAGCGGCAGAAAAAGATGTGGCTCTCCCCCAGGCTTATCACAGTTTTGAGGATGTATTTGATGAGGTGAAGGCGGAAGTGCTACCACCACATAGACAGTTTGACTGCCAGATCGACCTGGTGCCAGGGGCCAGCGTTCCCAGCGGCAGGCTGTATGCCCTGACGGAGCCTGAAAACGTGCATCTCCGGGGGTACCTGGATAAACTCCTCAAGCTAGGATTCATCCGCCCGTCCAAGTCTCCGGCCGCCTCGCCACTCTTCTTCATCCCGAAGGCTAATGGGGAGCTGAGAGCCTGTGTGGACTTTAGGGCATTGAATGCGATAACCGTAAAGAATCGGTACCCCTTGCCTCTCATCAGTGTACTCCTGGAACAGGTCAAGAAGCTCGTATCTACACCAAGTTGGATTTGAAAGGGGCATACCATCTGGTGCGCATGAGGGACGGAGACGAGTGGAAGACCGCCTTTAAGACCAGGTTCGGCCTTTTTGAGTACCTCGTCATGCCGTTCGGTCTGTGCAACGCCCCGGCAGCCTTTCAGTACTTTTTGAATGAGGTATTCAGAGAGGAGTTGGATATCTACGTGGTCGTATATATCGACGACATCCTCATCTATTCGTCCAGTGTGGAGGAGCACGTACACCACGTCAAAGCCGTGCTCCAAAAGCTGAGGGAAAACATGCTGTTTTGTAAACTCAGCAAGTGTGACTTCCACGTCACATCCGTGGAATTCCTCGGAGTGATGCTGAGTCCAGAGGGACAGGAGATGGCAGAACGAAAGATCAAGGCGGTGAAAGAATGGCCGGTGCCCCAAAGCGTGAAGGACGTCCAAAGTTTCATTGGCTTCGCCAACTTTTACAGGCGGTTTATAGATGGATTTTCAGGATTGGTGGCCCCAATCACACAGCTACTGAGGAAGTCCAAGGAGTTTGTCTGGTCCCCTGAAGCGAACAAAGCCTTTGAGGCCCTGAAAAGCGCCTTTGGTAAGGCACCGGTGTTAGCTCACCCCGATCCGGATCTCCCCTACGTAGTGGAAGCGGACGCATCGGATGTGGCGCTGGGGGCTATCTTGTCCCAACGCAACCACGACACAGGGGTGCTTCATCCCGTTGCGTACATGTCCCGCAAACTCAACGACGCCGAACGCAACTACCATATTGCGGAGAAGGAGCTTCTCGCAATCAAGGACGCCTTCACCGAATGGAGGCATTGGTTGATGGGGGCAAGACATGTGGTATCGGTGTACACGGACCATCGGAACCTACAGTTCATGACGGCCACAAGACACCTTTCTCCCAGACAGCTGCGGTGGATGATCTTCTTTGCGGGGTTCAACTTCCGCATCACATATCGGCCGGGGACGGAAAACCGGAAGGCGGACGCCCTGTCCCGTCAATCTGCAGTTAAGGAACCATTGCCTGCGACCGAGCATTCCATCATTTCCCCGAGGATGGTATTGGGGGTTATCCAACCGGATACTTTCCTGAGGGGAATAAAGAGAGGGATCAGGTCATTCGCATGGCGGAGGTGGCTCCTCAGTCACAGAGAATGGCAGCTGAAGGACGGGATACCCCTGAAGGGCAGGTGCCTATTGATACCCACGCCTAGGCTAAGGAAACAAGCATTCATCTGGTGCCATGACTCTCCATGCGCAGGTCATTTGGGCTTTGAAAAAACGGTGGCTAGCATGGGACGGCATTTCTGGTGGCCAACCATGAGAGTGGATGTCAGGAGGTGGGGACAGGAGTGTCCTACGTGTGCTACCATGAAGGCCGACCATGGCCGAACCCAAGGGCTCTTACATCCACTTCCGACCCCGGATAGACCATGGGATAGCATATCACTGGACTTCGTGGTGGGCCTACCGGTAGACCAGGGGATGACGGCAATACTGGTGGTGGTGGATTACTTGACGAAAATGGGGCACTTCATCCCCTGCAAGAGAGTCCCTACGGCCGGGGAATTGGCGTCACTACTCCTAAAGAATGTGGTACGACTGCATGGATTACCTGGGGTGATCGTGTCGGACCGGGGGTCGCAGTTTACTGCGCAATTCTGGAAGACTTGGTGCACTGCGCTGCATGTTAAGACCGCCCTGTCCACCAGCTACCACCCTCAAACGGACGGCCAAACCGAGCGCCTGAACCAAACGCTCAAACAGTATCTGCGATGTTTTGTGGACCAGGGCAGGGAAGAATGGGTCGACTTGCTATGGGTTGCAGAGATCGCCTATAACAACGCCACTCACAGCTCCACACAGTCATCTCCGTTCTATAGCAACTATGGCCAACATCCCAGGTTCTTGCCATTTCTACATCCGTTCAGAGAGGACAGGATTCCCGCCACAGCGGACAGGGTGGCACACATAAAAGACACGTTGACGCGCTCAAGGGCTGTCCTAATAGAGGCCAAGAGAAGATACAAGGCTGCGGCAGACAGGAAGAGAAGGCCCGGGCCACTGTACCGCACTGGAGACTACGTCTGGATATCCACAAGAAACATGAGGTTTCGAAAGAACAGTGTGTTCCATCCCAAGTACATGGGCCCCTATCGAATTACCAAGTGTATGGGTCCCGTGAACGTGAAGGTGTGCTTGCCCCAGTCATTGCGGATACACCCTGTCTTTCATGTATCATTGCTCAAACCAGCACCCTCCAAGCCGTCTGGGACACCTAGGCCGGTATGCGTGGAGTCGGAGGTGGAGTATGAAGTGTCGGGCATACGGGCGTCCCAATGGCGCAGGGGGAAGCTGTGGTACCTGGTTGCGTGGAAAGGCTATGGCCCGGAGGAGCAGTCATGGGAACCGGCTGAAGGGGTTCATGCTCCGCGCTTGGTCTCCTTGTTCCATCGGCGTTTTCCTGCCAGCGCTGGACCCGTGGGGAGCCGCCGAGAGGGAGGATGTACTGTCAAGAATTCCTGTCATGCGAGGGGAGGAAAACGGTAACCAGCGAAAACGGACTACATCTCCCAGGATGCTTAGCGGTTGAGAGGTTATGTAAACAGGAGAGCTGTTACATAACTCAAGGAAAAAACGCCCTTATGTAAAACAGGAGAGCTGTTACATAACTCAAGGAAAACACGCCCTTATGTAAACAGGAGAGCTGTTACATAACTCAAGGAAAACACGCCCTTATGTAAACAGGAGAGCTGTTACATAACTCAAGGAAAACACGCCCTTATGTAAACAGGAGAGCTGTTACATAACTCAAGGAAAACAACGCCCTATAAAGGGAGGAACCGGGAGGTACAACGCTGTCGGATATTGTGTTTACAACCGACGTACCTGCTTAGTGAAGAGCAGTGTTCCGGAGTGGTGCTCCAGTAAGGCAAGAACGGAGGTAGGTCGAGTCGTTACTCCCTGGGCCGTGTCTTGCCCCATCGTCACCTGTGAAGGACCCGGAAGCTCTACCGGATAACCATTGAGCTTCGCTTTTTGACTCGGCTGAGTCAAAGCGCAGTGGCGCTTTTGCTGGTTGGAGTCGTAACTCCCAGCCCGACCAGAGATACAGGGACTGCCAGCTGTAACGCACACCAGGAGGTGTTTGCCGCGTTACAGACTCGGAAGTCCACAGGATCGATCGAGCGGCTGCTCTCGGTTCAGTCTTCTTTGCTTGTGATTGGGGTATCGGTGACGCATCACCAGGAGGTGACTCCGCGTCCCGGTGCAGTCTGAGGAAGAGGTTGAGCGGCTGCTCCCTTCAGGTAGAGACCCCGGCTGGGTGTTTCCCTGACTCCTCGATTCTCCCCAACACTCTTCGTGCCCCTCACAGCCTACCGATTGGCATTGTCGGCCATTTCATTTCTGCCCTCTGTTGGCATACGCCGGGATCGGCGTATATGCAGAGGACGGTTAGGACCATCCGTGCTGTGGGCTGGTAACGTACTTAGCCTGGAGGATTCCAGTGACTATAACCTTTGTTTATTCCTTGTATTATTTTTGCCTTTATTAAAATAACTAAACCTTCACAAGTGGTTGCGTTCTCATTATCGTGTCTGTTAAACGATCCTGAGACGTTCAGGGCGTTACAAGGTCTTCCTCAGGGACAAACCACCAACTGATGAACAAAGAAGCGATACAGGATTAAGGAAGAAATCTAACTTCACAGCACCGCCTATCAACCTACCTGTAGAACCATTAGCTTTTGAGAAAGCACTAATGAAATAAGTTAAGGTAATGGACCCAAGGACCATTAAGATGTTCCACAACACAAGCAACATTGAACAGGAGGCAATACAACAACTATCCACCAACGACACAATCACAATAAAACCAGCAGACAAAGGGGGAGCCATCGTTCTACTGAACACTACGGTCTACCGAAAAGAGTGCCTGCGCTTGCTAGCCGATGAAAGAAACTACATTTGCATCAACGAAATCCCCACGGATCGACTTCGGATTGACATTGCGTTCCTCATTGCAGAATCATTAACCAATGACTGGTTGAGTAAAAAAGAAGCGAATTTTCTTGATAACACCAACCCCACTACTCCCTATTTCTACATTATCCCAAAAATCCATAAGCATCAGGATAAACCACCTGGGAGACCCATAGTGTCAGGGATTGGTTCCATTCTAGAAACACTGTCCAAGTTTGCAGACGCATTCTTACGTCCTATTATAGAGAAAACTGACACCTATCTACAGGACACTAAAGCAGACCTCTGCCTTTTGAAAGATCTAGAATTTGACCCCACATCCAGCATACTCATTGGCTTGGATGTGGAGAGTCTCTACACTAGTCTCCCTCATAAGGAAATGTGGAAATTTAGCTTGCAAACTGAACATTATCTGCGCCATCTTGCCTCTCCCCAGCGCCACGCACAGCGAATGCACGGCCGCCATTTTAGGCACCCCACTCTCTCCCCGCTCATTCTCGATCGCCAGCACTTTCCCCTGGCGCTGCGAGCATCCCCCGTGCGCCGGCCACCCCCGCTCTCTCATACACGGGCCATAAACCCTCTCATTCAGCGCGACCCTGCCATGGGACCACATCCCACACCTGACCGACATCCCATACATGGTCATGCCGCTCTTTGATAAACCCCCTTCCTCTGCGCCCCATTGTCCGAACCGATCCCAGGCCATCACCTAGCCCTGCGGATGCAGTTTATTGCTCCTACTGTAAGGGAAACACCCCACATCAAAGGGATTACGGTGGATCAAAGCCCCTACCCCCTGAGACCCGGCCGGTTGCACACACCCCCGGGAATTGGCGGAATATCCAGCTGCGTGATAGCCATCTCCTACTGTGGGTGGGGTGGGGACTTCTACTGTAGATATGTGTGGGAACGAGCTTGAAGTGGGGGTTCCAAGAAATGTCTTTCCGTACATCAAAGCCTCAACAAGAATGTACCATATGTAATAAAGCAATAAACCTGTGTATAAGAGACCAGGTCTCAGAGATGCAGTTAGAGCACCTCGTGACGATACCTTGCTGTCTGATCTGATGTGTTCTGCTCCGACGGAATAAAACTTTGTTTCCTGCCTTCCAGTCTCCGGCGCCTGCCTCTTTCATTGGTAAATTATCGAGTGGTATGAGAGGCGATTACCGCCGGGCAATACTTGAAAGGTTATCGACTGAAACTGCCGCTACCATTTAACAATTGGCGCCCAACGTTGGGCACCCGTCAGCGACACGTGGATCCAGTGGGAGAGGTCCCGACGACAGAGTGAACGACTGCAACGATCGGGAGAGCTCCTGCCCAATAGACCCTCGTCTGGCAGCCGATCATCCGAACTTCACTGGTTCCGAGCAGACCTCTCTCGAGTGATCTACGGTCCTGACTGGGAACCATCAGGAGTGCCGCGGCAAATACGGAGAGTAGAGGACGATCGGGCGCTGGAGGCGGAAGACGAGAAACTGTCCACGCGGTCCGGGTAAGGTCGTGATACACGACAAATTGCGAAATAATTGATTGATTGTTTGAAGCTTTGGAATACTAGTATTGCTCATTGATTGTGCTCATTGATTGTTCTCTTTGAGATATTCACTGTCTACAAACGGGGAGGAGTAGAAATACTCTCTCTCTCTCTCTCTCTCCCTTTGCAGATAGTGAAGGGTAGGTAACGCAGACTTTTGTCCCCGTTGAAACCCGTCGTGCCTATCTTTATCTCCCCACTGATTGATTGTCCGAACATTGATTGTTTTGAAGAATAGTGCTCTTTGAGATATTCTCTGTTTGCAAATAACGTAGAATAGAAATATTCTGTCTAGTCTTTGCAAATAGTGAAGGGTAGGTAACGCAGACTTTTGTCCCCGTTGTAACCCGTCGTGCCTATCTTTATCTCCCCATTGATTGATTGATTGATTGTCCGAACACTAGTTGTTCGATATTGGTTCTTTTGGAGGTATTCTCTGCTTACAAATAACGAGGAATAGAGATATTCTGTCTAGTCTTTGCAAGCAGTGAAAAGATAGGTAGTGCTGACTTTTGTCCCCATTGAAACCCGTCATGCCTATCTTCTCCCCACTGATTGGTAGTTGGTTCTGCCCGGACCGCTTATTAGAGGTGAACCATCCGGCCCCACTGGAAGGCACCCCTAATAAGGACATGTTCACTAAATATGGACTAGTCGCCGTAGTTTATACCAAGCTATGGCATAAATATACAAAGAAGGACCCCGAGAGTCAGTGGCCACTGATGGGATCCTTCGACGACCATAAGATAGAAGTGCTAGAAATAGCTCTGCGTAGCAATAAGACGACGCCTACTATGCTTGACAGTATCGGCATGTGGCGCAAAGAAGCAACGCAACGGAAAAAGAGGGAAGAAGTAAAAGCAGAAAAGGAATTACGAAAAGCAGCTCACCTTGCCGCTAGAAAGTTAGAAGAAGAAATAAAGGAGAGAAGGGAAACTAAACTAAGACAGGAGCCCGAAACATCAGGCCAGTACGCTGTTAGGACCCCTTCTTTGCTCTACCCTGAGTTATCCTCTAAGCAGCGAACGAATGATGAATTACTATTAGGTCCCCCGATCATTTACATGCCCCCTCCATACGCACCCTCCCAATCAATAGTGCAACACCCACAACCCCCAAACACGAGCGAAAGCAGTACAGGGGCCTCGGTCCTCACGGCCTCCGCGCCGGCCGAGCCTCCCGTACTGAACACAACGTCGGCAATAACGTTGGATGACCCTGAGATGAGAAAGAAAGAGTCCACCAGAATGAATCGACTAACGAAGGATGAACGAACAGGAATCGACAAAATAGTAAAGGCACTGGTGGGATCCTTTTTGACCTTACAAAAACTAAAGTAACGCTAGGAGTTAGTCCTTTGTGGGACATATGAAACCAAGGGAAGGAGCCAAGCTCACAGTCGAGACGGCCACGAGGTAGCCCGACTCCATTACTCTCGCTACCTAAACATGTCTGCCCTACTGCCCACCCCGCCCAATAAGCATGACAAAATCCTGCACAAACGGAAGCCTGCTGACACCCACCATCGACGTCACCAAACTAGGGCTAGATCGCGCACAATTGGGCTATGTTATTTTTCCGATTGCACAGTAACCTCCTTGTGCTCGTCACCAGATTGCAAATATGTACAAACACTCCAACGAAGTAGTATAGTTATAACATTTTAATAACTTATAAGATATAACAAACACACCAACAGGGTAAACAGGTTAAAACACGTTTTAAAACAACTATTTACATGACGGTCTGCTGCAACCTCCATCCCAAAGCCTTAACGTCCACGTGACACCGTCCTCGCCTCTCCTTCCTCGAAATTGCAACATTGGCTTGTTTTGGGCGGTCCTTTTAGTCGACTTTGGGCTATAAAAGCCATGCAAAAATCCATTGACATCAGTAGCGGACGACTGTGCGAATAGGCCGGAGGCTATACGAAGCGCCGAAGTTCTGGCAGCGCCAAGGCGGAGTCTGCCACGCTGTGCGGATCTTCCCATTTTCTTCTTCTTTCTTCAATAACGGCGGGTGCCCTGGTGGGGGGGGAAGCGACGCGGACGGGCCTCCCCCGCCTCCCCAGGTGGAGGCTCACCAGCAGATGAGGGCACCCCAACCGTCTTTTTCATCGGTCTGCTGAGTTGCACCCTGACACGCTGTGCGGATCTTCCCATTCTTTTCTTCTTTCCTCAATAACGGAGGGGTGCCCTGGCCGGGGGAAGCGCCGCGGACGGGCCTCCCCCACCTCCCCAGGTGGAGGCTCGCCAGCAGATGAGGGCACCCCAACCGTCTTTGACTCGCCGGCCAGCTAAGCTGCACCCAACCGTCTTTGACTCGCCGGCCAGCTAAGCTGCACCCAACCGTCTTTGACTCGCCGGCCAGCTAAGCTGCACCCAACCGTCTTTGACTCACCGGCCAGCTGAGCTGCACCCTGCCGCTGCACGCGACCACCGGACAACCGCCCAAGCACGGGTTCACCAGGATCGCCACTAGCGCCCGACGCGAGGAGTGGGCCCCCGCAGCCAAGTAATCGGGGACCCACCCCGGTGGCGATACCATCCAAACTGCTGTCGTTGCTGCTACTGGAATCATCCCGGTGGCGATACCATCCGAACTTCTGCTGTCGCTGCTACTGGACCCACCCGGTGGCTACTGCTGCTGCCTTTTGACTCCGGCGGTCGGCTCCTCCGGATCCAGGCCTAAGCCCACCGTGAGACAATTCTGGACTCGAAAGCTTGTCTGCTTGGGCGTGGGCCCCACCCTTGACAAAATGCCCCCCTCAGCTTTGCAGAATCGGCTGGAGTCATTTGACACTCGACTCCCACGGACTTCCGGTAAGGACAAACCGCCGCCATTGCTCTTTGCCCCGGACGGCAGCCACCTTGCCTCCGCTTGGTGCAGTGAGAAAGACTGGTTCGAAGCGTCGGCGGAAGAACCCGCCTGCTGCCCCGCCCCAAGAACGAACCATGGCATTTCTACGGGGTCGCAGTGACGCCATGCTGACGCAGAGTTGACGCTAACGAAAGTTCTCGAACTACTGAAAGGAATTCTGGTCCAACAGCTAATTCATGGAAAGACTTAGACTGTACTCTGGCCCGACCTCGCCCCAAGATGGCGCCGATGTAGGAGAGGCCTACAAACCCTTGTGGCGTTCCAGTCACGTGACATTTGTGTTAAAAAGAGATATGTATATATATATATATATATGCGATGCTTCCACACATGATGGTCGGGGAGGGGCGGGGAGGGAACCGATTTTATGCCGTAGTAGCGTTGCTCATGACACTCGACGCCTCTCACACCGTGGCCGGCCTGAACGGTTGTAGGCCCGTATCTTGTATACTGACATTGTTTTAAATAAAGGGCCTCTTGAAAGAATTACGGAATCAGTGTCATGACTAATCACATAGGTTGATAAAGATTTCTTCTTTTGAATAAATGATTGTTACTCCCAAGCAATAGAAAACAGATAATGCAGTCCCCATTTGCCTGAATCTTTTTGATTAACGGAATTTGTACCCATCACACCTATCTTTTTCCAAGAGTTGTTAAACAATGGTCAACCATAGCTCAGGGTATATGCCGAACGCAAGGTATGGTATCTTGCACCTTAATACACGACCGATTGAGAAATGGATGTATGACAAGGGAACCCGAATTTGGGAAATGAAATAAATTAGAGCATCTTTGTCTCGGACAAAAAGAATAATAGGTCTTTGGTATCACCCATTCCTGCGACTAGCCTGGTACGTGGTAAGTAGAACTTTTTCGTGTCTGCGCGCGCTAGGGTACTTTGAATACTGCACATCCCCCCCCCCCTCTTTTTCCCCTCTATAGGTCACGACGAAGCTCCGACTGAAGAATGAAGTGGACATGGACCGCACCGAGTTCAATATCAGGGAAAATTTAGACAAACGTTGTGAGATAGTGCGTGAAGTGCAGACCACCATTGAGAACATGAGAAACTGTATGGCATGATTGTGCGTGTGTGCTATGATTACACGGTATGAATGTGTATGCATCTCATGCTTAGGTCACTTGAAGAGAGCGTCACTGTATGATTGAAGTGCTCGCCCACCGATCAAAGGGAGGAGAATAAAGGGTCCGACACCCCCTAGGATAAACTACAAAATACTGAAAGTACGCAGCATGCATAGGAAAGGAGGACAGGAAAGGAGAGGTCCCCATACTCAACGTAGCCCTGAGTCTCCGTCTTAAGTTTCTGCGCTTGATGCATGTACTGTCACACCCTATCCGGCATTTGTGTGTACGTGATCACCGAATCTATGTCTTTTCCCCGCTTGTGTTTTCTTACATGGAACAGACCCATGCTACTCCATGTTGTGTGTGCACCAAGTGGCCTATTATCTTACCCATGTCTCCCTCGTTTTGTGTCGTATGTATGCCAAATAGCCTACTTGATGCACACCTATCTCTCTCTCTCTCTCTCTCTCTCTCTCTCTCTCTCTCTCTCTCTCTCTCACTAAAAAGCCTTCCTACCCTCTTTCTTTTTGAATAAATTAACGACACATACCTCCTCGGTAAGTGTATAATTGGCCTGGAGCACGGTGGTGTTCGAACAAATTGACTGAAACAAAACGACCGTACTTTGCCACGTTACTACCTCTCCTTTCTACAAATATTGAGCTTAATTGGCTGAGAAAAGAAAGGACAGGTAAGACGACTGATGTCTCCCAATTTGGCCCTCATCACGGGGACTATATGTCAGTGGTTTCCGTTTTTTCAGAGCTTTAACAACACCATCTCCACCGCCCAGAATTACCCCCGCCCAATTACCCCGAAATAGAATGTCTAAAGCACCCCGTTCTCCCAAGATAACCCCAGCCCTATACTAGCCGCCTCAGAGTATTTCGAACGAAACAGCTGATGACCTTATTCACTAATAATACATCGCCTAAACTGATAAAGGGTTACCTTTTGTCGCCAGCAAAAATAATGCTTAGCTTATGTTCCTCCCCGAAATGGATACTCGTGAACCCGTGACAGTAGCACCTCGCACTTTCTTTTCATAAACTTAGCAGTCCTCGGAAGGAAATATGTATTAACAAAACTTGTGTTGAGACGAACGAGTCTCTGCCGGAGAAGCCGGTTCGAATTTTTAATAGACTAGAAGGTTGACAGATGTCAGGCTTCCTGCAACCAGTATCGGGCGCAGGAATCGGCACCTAGAGGGCCAGACGATGGACAGGGACACCCACAGAAACTTGCACCACAGCAATGATTAATAGATTAGTAACGCACACACTAACATCAGAGTTAATAGACACCAATCATACAGCAACCGATAAAAGCATATCCGCAACTACTCGGTGGTTGGGAGAGAGGATGAAGTATGTAAATGTCTTCCCTGCCAACTCTCTAAGATTTTTGTTTCTTGTACTCATTTAAAGATAACGTGCTGCCATCGGAAGGGAGGGGTCGGACGTGACGCACAGCCTGGCTGCAGACCAAGGAACATCTATGACATCGACCAAGGGGGAAGCTACGAAGCAAAAAGGGCGTGAGACGAGACACCATTTTCAGGATGATAAGCGCGAAGGGCTACATCGAGGCCCCCCTGCTCACTGACCAGCGTGCCTGAAGTCTCAACCCGTCGGGCCCGATTGATGGGCCCAGTGCTGGAAGATTCTGCTCCCCTTGGTCCACATTTTTGATCCGACCCCACTCCATCCCCTCTTCCCTCGGCATCCCGAAGCACGTCACACCCTTCTCTCTCTCACCCTCTTTTATATGGATTATGAATCTGACTTACCTACAGAAGAACAAAAAGCAGGTACCCTGTCTCAAAGTACCTATGGTGAACTGTGTTAAGGAACAGGGCTGTGATCGGAGAACAGTGAATGGTCACACCCTGCAACGTGAGAAATTGGATTTGAGCTGGACCTTAGCTCCACCGCCGGTGCTCAACAGTGCCAACGAAAGAAGAACAACAATAAGAGCTTACCAGTGATGGCTCTTTATAAAAAAGGACACTGGAAAGAAGAACCCATGTCAAAGTTGAAAATCCTCTCCCAACCACCTTTTTATATTAACTATCTTCCTATCAAGTTTTCATAATGTTGCATCAATCACTTCCGACTGTACACTGAGAAGTTAAGAAAATGTAACTTTGTATAGTGACATTCATACAACACCAGCCATGTACACGACTATACTGACTATTTTCGATCCACACGAAGTCTGGGCCTTAAGTAATGTATGAAATATCCCTTGTTTTGCCAGAAACATCCTGTTTGCTTTACAGTATCCTATTTGTGCTCAAACAAACTCCCCTCCTCCTGTCCCTGGGCCTGACATGCGGCACAGCTGATGTAACTCTGTATGTACTACCTCCACGCCTACTTTATCACCTGTATGTAACTATAAGCAAATGTGTCAGATTACTCCTGCCTGCCCTAAAAACTCTGTATCTTTAAGGAATGTACGAAAGACATTAACGATATTATAGCTGAAGGTTAACGAAGATAAACGTCGGCCAGGCAAGCTGGCGAGATATGTTAAAAGGGAGGACTGTGGAAATTTAGCTTGCAAACTGAACATTATCTGCGCCATCTTGCCTCTCCCCAGCGCCACGCACAGCGAATGCACGGCCGCCATTTTAGGCACCCCACTCTCTCCCCGCTCATTCTCGATCGCCAGCGCTTTCCCCTGGCGCTGCGAGCATCCCCCGCGCGCCGGCCACCCCCGCTCTCTCATACACGGGCCATAAACCCTCTCATTCAGCGCGACCCTGCCATGGGACCACATCCCACACCTGACCGACATCCCATACATGGTCATGCCGCTCTTTGATAAACCCCCTTCCTCTGCGCCCCATTGTCCGAACCGATCCCAGGGCATCACCTAGCCCTGCGGATGCAGTTTATTGCTCCTACTGTAAGGGAAACACCCCACATCAAAGGGATTACGGTGGATCAAAGCCCCTACCCCCTGAGACCCGGCCGGTTGCACACACCCCTGGGAATTGGCGGAATATCCAGCTGCGTGATAGCCATCTCCTACTGTGGGTGGGGTGGGGACTTCTACTGTAGATATGTGTGGGAACGAGCTTGAAGTGGGGGTTCCAAGAAATGTCTTTCCGTACATCAAAGCCTCAACAAGAATGTACCATATGTAATAAAGCAATAAACCTGTGTATAAGAGACCAGGTCTCAGAGATGCAGTTAGAGCACCTCGTGACGATACCTTGCTGTCTGATCTGATGTGTTCTGCTCCGACGGAATAAAACTTTGTTTCCTGCCTTCCAGTCTCCGGCGCCTGCCTCTTTCATTGGTAAATTATCGAGTGGTATGAGAGGCGATTACCGCCGGGCAATACTTGAAAGGTTATCGACTGAAACTGCCGCTACCATTTAACAGAAACACTAGAGATACTAGAAGAGGTCCTTTTTGAAAATGACTGGACCTACCACACCCCCAGACACGTAGTGCTTGAATGCTGTAGACTGGCGCTCACTGAGAATTTCTTTAGATTTGAGGACAACCTGTACCGCCAACAACATGGTACCAGCATGGGAAGCACTTTTGCGCCGAGCGTGGCCGGCCTCTACGTGCACCATTTGGAAAGGCACAAGATACTAAGTAATACCAACACCCACTTACATCATGTCCAGGTGTGATAAAAATATATAGACAATGTTCTATTGATCTGGGAGGGCACTGAGGAAGAAGCCAATGAATTCCTAAGGTAGCTCAACTCGCAAGATCCCTATCTAAAATTTACCCACACCTTGAGTAGATCGCACCTGGTATTCCTGGAGCTAAACATACTGACACGACACGGGTCTCTAGCTACCACCACACATTTCAAGCCAACTGCAAGGAACTGCCTCCTTATTTATGATAGTTTCCATACTCGGCATTTAAAACAAAACCTGCCTTTTGGACAATTCCTTCGTCTGAGAAGGAATTGCACCGACAAACATGACTACAACACTCAGGCAAAGAATCTCAGTGAGAAACTCCTGAAACGTAATTACCCAAAACATCTTGTACCCAGGGCGAGAAAAAGGGCCACAAATAATAACAGGGAAGCCTTATTTGAGCCCAAGATAACCAACAACTCAGAATCCAAAAGATCAATTTGTATAACCACCTTTAACGTGGCCTCAGACAGAGTCACCAAAATAGTGAAGAAACACTGGCACACACTAAATAGTGGGGGTCTGAACATACCTACATCCATGTTCAGCCACAGACGTGGCATGAACCTGAATAACCATTTAGTGCACACACGACCCAGATCGACAAATACGAATGAAGGCAGTGTCCGCAGGCTACATCCATTACCCACAGGGCACTAACCCGGCAGCAACTGCAGCGTCTGCCACCTAACCGCAGCAACCAAAACAGTTACTCTAAACAACAACACTACTTGAGAACTACGCCAATTTTCAAACTGTAACACAGCAGGAGTAGTATACCTCATCACGTGTACATGCAACCTCCACTATGTGGGTATGACTACGAGGAAAGTGAGTACCCGCATAGTGGAGCACAGGAGCAACATACGGTGCAAGCGCGCCCCCACAAGAATCACTGCCCACTTCATCGAGAAACAACACACACCCAACGATCTGAGATGGGTAGTGTTAGAACACTTCAGCAACAAGGATAACCTAGAAAAGAGGTTACACGAGAGGGATCAACGCTGGGTGTTCAAACTCCGCACCGACACCGAGGGTCTCACTGACGATATACTCTGGGGTCTGTTCTGTTGAATTTTCCGCCAGTATCGACATAGTCACCACAGGTTAGGTCTGGTATCAAGATAAGCTGAAGCATGCAACATCTCTCGTGGGGTATATTCCCCTGTACCAATACACCATAGAGGTGTTCCCCATTGATTTTCTAAAAACATGAGACACAGCAAGATCCCCATCAAAACACACCTGCAATGTGCCTGAAGTGGGGTCACATAATGAGCAAAACTATCCTTTATGGCAATATAGCATGTAGGGTTCACCCGTTTATAACCGATGCCTTTATTTCCTACATCACTAGAGGATCGGTTTTAAGCAACTACGTAGAGAAGAAGACACACTGCGCTTATGCTGCGCACATGCATACCAAACTAGAGGCTTCAACAGTAAAAAAACGAGTCCTTACAATAGACGTTTCCATGGCCATACATTATCACCTCTAAATAATTTAGTTTATTGAATATTAAATTATGCTGTAAGACCAAAGTTTAACACCGACATGCTACTATTAAAGTGTTGAAGACGAGGATACTGCGGAGCCCACCCGCGTATCCTACAAGCATGGCCGCCACCCTTTCCCAACAGTGGCGGCTATTTTAATGCCCCGCGCGGTCTAGTCTCTCAAGACCATTACGCGGCAAACACGGAAGCCTTATAACCAGCTCCTCGCCGGAGACACGCTAAGATGCGGTCCGGTGGGGAGAGGTCTAGGTGCCCGGACGCGGCATCCTCAACATTGAAGTAAGTGAAATTTGCCTCCACAGGTCTCGCTAGGAAGGTTGTGAGTTCTACGTACCTTTAACGCAACGAGAGCCCATGCAAACCTCAATTTTTGTACTTCCGTTAACTGCATATGCTAACCTCTCCTACCTTCTCATTCTGACAGGATTGTTTCATAGGGAGACACTGCCCCCCCCCCCCCCGAGTCCATGGAGCGCAACCTCGCACATAACAAAGTAAAGATTTGAAAATACACAAGAACCCCCTTTTTTTACCTGTTTGTGTGGAGTGTGTGTCGTTTGTGTGTCACCACTTTAGTTGTGTGTAACTATCTATACACATATGTAAATAAGCCACAGCCGGCATCTTTTAATGTATTTAGGCACAACCACGCTCGCCTTGGAAGCCTGCACGCACCATTATGGAGCAAATCACCCATATGGAGCACTGCAGCATGGAAGAATATAATGTGTACCCCCACTCGAGTGAGGGGGGTTTTGCTTTCTAATGCATTCTCTCCATTTTTACCATTACAGATATACAACGTGATTTAGGGAACGTATGTGTTAATTACGCATGCTTTATTAGTAACAGTGTTCACTTTATTTTCTGTATTTTTTCACTATCTCTATTTTTTCCTATTAAGGTTTATTAGGAGTGGCAAACACAGGGCGGTCCCTGTGTGGTCCTGATGAAGAGCTAGGGGAAGCTCGAAACATGTTGATCATACACTGAATTCCTACTCATCACTGTCAGGTTTCCCAGTGCAACTTCCCTTTTAGACATACCAACCTAGGAGCAAGAATAAAAATTGTTTAGGCCCACTAGCAAGGTATTTGTAATCACTTTCTAACCACTTCACCACACACTGCACCACACATAGTCTTCCACTAAAAGTGCTCCTACGTAATTCCGCAAGTCGTAGCACGCCCCAGTTTGTAGAGAACTGGGATGGCCCCAAAGATGAAGCATGTCACCGTGGGGAAACCCTGGTGAGTGAGGGGACTCAAGAAAGAATTTATTTTTCTTTCTTACTGGTTTTTCCTGATCACACTAGTTAGGAGCCACTTTCTTGGACTAGGTCTCAAAACCCAATACCTTGGGTTATCTTTGTTTGAATGTGTAGACTTCTCAGGAAAAACACTAGGTGGCTGGTTGACTGAAAGTAAACTGCAGGATTATGAAGGACTTTATAATTTGTTTGTGAAGGAACACATTTTAAGTAACTGTATCAATGAAAACTTGCATCAGCATCTGGTAGACCTTGGTCCAATTTCTCCCAAATAATTAGGAAAGAAGGCGGGCAACTGAGGCAACACAAGGGTGACCAAGACAACCACAGGGGCTGACCAAACAAAAGGGGTTACAAAGCCTCCCCAGAGGAAAGAGGGTGAGAAGCCCAAAGATAAATGCCAAGAATCTTCTAAAGGCCCCCAAAATCCTGTTCAGGGGAGTAGGCCCAAGAACTCTTCCCAGCTCACTGGTGGGTATAAGGGGAAAAGTTGATCCTCCTAAGGCCTGGTGTTTCCACTGTACAAGAAGGGACACCGAACTGAAGATCCTGCCTGTCTAAGCAAACCAGTCCCTAGTCCCCCTCCAGCTAACCTTGGAATGGCAGATCTCCAGATGGGATCAAAGGTGTGCCCTGAGCAAATCAGAGTGCACACAGAAGCTACACTAGTCTGCATGGGTGGGGTAGATGTGGCAATCCTAGCTGTCTGCCCCCCTAACTTGACCAAGTACTTACAGTACCCCCTAGTGAATGGCACCAAGATAGAAGCCCTGAGGGATACATGTGTCAGTGTCACTATGGTGAGAGATACACTGGTTTCTCCAGAGCAATACCTGAGAGGGAAAACCTATTCAGTCACCAATGGTGACAGTGTCACTACTAACCATGCCATGACCATGGTTACATTAGATTGGAGGGGTGTGGAGGTTACTGCCCTAAAACAGGTAGTGGTCTCTCCTAAGCTACCAGCTGCTTGTCTGCTTGGAAACAAGGTAGAACCCTCAGCATGGACTCAGGTAGAATGGAGAACACGTGCAGCAATGCTAAACATCCCTGAGATAGTGTGTTTGAAAACAATAGCACAGTGCCTAGCACAGGGTGAAAAAGAAGAGTTGACGCCTGAAATGATGGCTGGAGAAAATGTAGGAAGACTGGTGAAACAGCTTCCACACAACAAAAAGGTCAGGATCCCTTTCCTCCGGGAGAGGACCCCAGAGGGAACTGAGACCATGAAACTTGAACTTTATGAGGTAGAGCTCTTGGGCCCAGGGTGATCCTCTGGGGAACAGCTGTGCCTTGGGCAGCAGGTCTGCCAGCCTCTTGAAGGCCTGATGCAGCAAGCTGCTGCACAAGAGCAGGGAGATGTCAGTGGCTTCCACAGGGCCTATCGGGATGAGGGACTTCTGTACACTGAGGCCAGAGACCCCAAATCTAGCATCACTAGGAGCGTGGTAGTGCCCCAGTTGTATAGAGAGTTTCTGCTCACATGGGCCCATGACATCCCCCTAGCTGGACATCTGGGCCTGACAAAAACATGGGAAAAACTTGTGGACCCCTTTTATTGGCCTCAAATGTACCAAAAAGTGAAGGAGTTTATAAGCTCCTGTGTCACCTGCCAAGCCAGTGCCAAAGAGGTGGACGCCCAAAGGCCCCCTAATTGCACTACCAGTGGTTGGGGTAACCTTTGAGAGGGTAGGTGTGGATATAGTGGGTCCACTTGAACCCCCTGCAGCCTCAGGAAACAAGTACATACTGGTGGTAGTGGATCATGCCACCAGAGATCCTGAAGACATTCCCCTTAGGTCTACTACAACCCTGTGGTAGCGAAGGCCGTCATTGGTGTCTTCACCAGAGTAGGGTTTCCTATGGAGGTAGTATCAGACTGAGGTTCCAACTTCAGGCCTGCATACTTGTTTCTCGTTGACGTGGCATATGAGACATTACACAATACTATCCTAATGCAAAGCGCTGGTGATTATGCAGATTACACTAGAATAAAGGACATTTCACCTGGGTTTACACAATTCTACTGTTATATTCTATTCTGTTGATATTTAGTTACCATATTCCATAGTCTTTGTGAGTTCGAAAGAGCTTTCTCGGTTGTTGAGGGAGTAGCTGCTCCATGTGTATAATTAATATAGCGCTTCGTGGACCATAGAAGGATACTGAAGCACTTTGATTTTCATAGGGTTCTCATGCCTGTTACATTTTCAGGGAAAACATTGTAGTATTTATATCGTGCTTAATACCCGTGTTTGGGGCACTGAAGTGCTGCCCACACAGATAACAAGCAATGCCATGCAGAATGGGTGGTTAGACAAGAGTTCTGTATTGTTGTGAGCCTATGTGGGAAGTATTTTGGTGGTGTGCAAGAGTGACCAGATGGGTGCTGTTATTTTATCTGTGGTCACAGCACTTAATAGTATGATGGTGGGCAGAAGTATAAGAGATAGAGCAGGTACGGTAACCAGATTTTCACCCAAAAAAAACAGGACATGCTGCCAACACAGAAGAACTACAGTCCTGCTAGCATTATAGAAAAGGGACTACATTTTGATTGCAAACACAGAAGAACTTAAATTGTGTTGCCAACATAGAAAGTGCCAAATCTAACTGTTAAAGCACTTTATTTTCTGTAAGAGACAGTTTGTCCTGGCATAACCAATTGTTCACTCAGCCACTAATGACATACATATTAGCTACATACTCTTAAATGGCCTCGGTTACACCTAGTACAGTAACTCCACCTAGGCCTCTATATGTTCCTCCTATCAAGCTGTTTATGATATGCCTCAGAGCAATATCAGTCATTACAATGTAAACATTTATATTGTGGTAGTTCAATCAATCAATCAATCAATCAGTATTTGGTAAGCTTCATTACTCACCCGAGAGGGTTTCAAGCCACTGGGGGTTCTGTGTACTGCAGGTCCACATGGGCTTTGAGGTTCAGTCGAAGAGCCAGGTCTTGAGATCCTTCCTGAATTGGGTGAGTGACGAGGATAGCCTGAGGTGGAGAAGCAGGGTGTTCCAGGTTTTTGCGGCAAGGTAGGAAAAGGATCCTCCTCCAGTCCTGGACTTGTGGGCCTGAGGTACGGTGGCTAGTGCCAGTTGGGCAGAGAGGAGGTGTCTGGTGGGTACGTGGAATGAGAGGCGGTGGTTCAGGTATGCTGGTCCGGCATCATGGAGGGCTTTGTAGGCATGTGTGAGGAGCTTGAAGGTGATTTTTTGTTGGCTGGGAGCCAGTGGAGATCTCGAAGGTGTTCAGAGATGTGGCTGCGGCGGGAGAGTTTGAGGATCAGTCTGGCATGTTCTGTAGATTCCTGAGGAGTTTCTGGGTGACGCCTGTGTAGTGTGTGTTGCTGTAGTTGTGTCTGCTACTGATGAGTGTGTGGGGAACCATTTTGCTGGATTCAGTGGGGATCCATCTAAATGTCTTTCGAAGCAGGCGAAGCGTGTGGAAGCATGATGAGGAGACTGCGTCGCTCTGGCGGTTCATTGCAAGCGAGGAGTCCAGTATGATGCCGAGATTTCGTGCGTGGTCCGTGGGGGTGGGTGCGAATCCCAATGCAGTAGGCCACCAGGAGTCATCCCAAGCTGAGGGGGCGAGTCCCAGGATGAGGACTTCGGTCGTGTCCGATTTGAGTTTGAGGCAACTGGTTTTTGTCCAGGTGGAAACGACCTTCATCCCACTCGAGAAGTTGTTTCTAGGGATTGTGGGCTCGTTGATGAGGGAGAGGATCAGTAGGGTGTCATCGGTGTAGGAGATAATGTTGAGTCCGTAGACCCTGACAATGGCCGCAAGTGGAGCCATGTAGACGTTGAAGAAGGGGACTCCGCAGCCAGTCTCCGTGGGCTCTGAGAGGAACTGTGGTAGTCTGACTCGCTATGTTCTAGCAGTGAGGAAGGAATGGATCCAGTCCAGGGCTTTGTCGCGGATGCCAGCGTCGTGGAGTCTCATGCTTAGGGTGTGGTGGGAGACGCTGTCAAAGGTGGCCTGGAGGTCCAGGGGGGTGAGGGCTCCTGTTTCTCCCCGGTCAAGTAGGGAGTGGATGTCATTGAGGAGGGCGGTCTCGGTGCTTCGGTTGCTACGGAAGCTAGATTGAGAGGAGTCCAGGACGTGGTTTTCTTCAATGAATTTGGAGAGGTGGGTATTGATGGTTTTTTCGATCATCTCAGCTGGGAAGGAGAGCAGGGAGCTGAATCTGAAATTCTTGAGCTTTGTCGGGTTGACGGATGGTTTCTTAAGCAGAGGGTTGATCTCGGTGTGTTTCCAGTCGTTGGTGAAGGTAACGGTCTTGATGGAGCAGTTGATGGTGCGGCAAAGCTTGGGGGCAATGGCTGCTCTATGAAAGATGTGGTACAGGCATGGGTCCGAGGGGTGTCTGAAGTGAATGCTCTTCATGGTCTTGAGAGTGTCATCTGTGGTGAGCGGGGTCCAGTTGAGCAGGATCTGTTGGGGGCATTGTCGTGACGTATGGTGGTGGTGGGAGTAATGAGCGGGTCTTGGGTGTTGAAGCTGTCTGCTTGATCTTGTGGTGGAAGTAGGTGCCGTGTTTGTTGCAGAGGTCTTGGAAGGGTGGGACGTCCGTGGTCTCGCGGTTGGGCCTAGCAAACTCCTTAACGATGGCGAAGAGTTTTTTGCTGCTGTGTGCGTTGTCATTTACACTGTCCTGGAGGGCCGTTTTCCTTGTGGTTTTGAGGAGGAGGTGGTGTGCGGTGAATGCGACTTTGAAGGTTGTGTGGGTTTCCAGGGTTTTTTTGTTCCTCCTATTCTTCTCTAGTCATCTGCAGGTGTGTCTGGACTTGTGGAGGGCGGGAGTGAACCAGATGACTTTCTTGGAGTGTTGCTTGCCAGGTGCCTTCTTGAGGAGTGCCAGAGTGTCAGAGCAGTTGGAGAGCCATCTGTGGAGGTTGTGTGCTGTGGTATTAACGTAAGCATATATCGATGGTGTGGTAGTGCTGAGGGAGGCAGTGAGATGTTCTACGGTGACCTTGTTCCAGCTATGGCCGGGGGGAGCAGTGAGGGCATTGCTGTGTGGTGGGTTTGGTGAAGGCAAAGTGAACGCAGTGGTGGTCGGTCTAGAGGAGTTTGGTGGTGTGGTAGTAGGTGACATTTCCACTGGCGGAGAAGATGGGGTCGAGCGTGTGTCCTGCTTCATGGGATGGATTGGTGACTAGCTGCTTGAGTCCTATGTTGGCGAGGTTCTCTAGAATGGATGCGATCTTCTGGTCATTAGGGTTGCCCAGGTGAAATTAAGGTCACCGAGTAGTATGTGATCGGTGGATGCAAGAGCCTGGGGTGCGATGAAGTCGACAATGGCGTCGATGAAAAGCAGGCGGTGGCCAGTAGGTCTGTAGATGAGGGTGCTGTGGAGAATGGTGTTGGTCTGGATCTGGAAGTGGAGGTGTTCCATAGTTGTCGTTGAGTGGTCCAAGTGGGTGGTCAGGCAGAGGGTGTTTTTGTGGACGATGGCGATACCTCCTCCTGGTCGGTTGGTGCGGTCCTTGCCGGTGATCTTGTAGTTGTCAAGGATGGTGGTTGCAATATCCGGGCCAGAGCTAGGGTTTGTCCAGGTTTCCGTGAGGAAGGTGATGTCGGGAGAGACGGAGTCGAGGAGGTCCCACATTTCTGTGGCATGTTTGTGGAGGGAGCGCATGTTTAGGAGGATGCAGCTGAGCCGGTCGGGTCCACTGTTGGCCGGTTGGGTGGCAGCAATAGCTGGATTGTGGCGGTGGGACAGGGTGCAGCTGAAGCTTTGGCAGGAAAAGGGCCCTTGGGTGTCCTTCGGCGACGCAAGGTTGCAGGCGGTGTGGCGTCTAGTGTTGAGGGCGAGGACGATGCTGGCTCCGTATCGGTGGAAGGTGTGAGGACCAAGGTCCGTGGTGCTGGATAGGTACAGGCAGCCACCATTAAGTAGAGTGCGGGGGGGCTGGACAGCTAGGAGGTGAGAAACGTAGGGAGTGGGAAAGTGGCACTGCAGGGGTGTGTGGCCACGGGGATCGCAGGGGCACAGCACGGCAAAAAGGCACTTGCAGAACAAAGGAAACGTGCAAAAGGGTGCAAAAGGGTGAAAGGGGCAGAATGAAATGGCAGAAAAGCCAGGAAAAAGCAGAAAAAAGAGAAAGAGGGCAGTCCAGCAGCAGAGCAGTGATACTTTATCACTAGACCACCAGGAATGAGGGAAAAAGCAGAAAAGGCAGAAGAAAGAGAGACTGTAGGCTGTCCAGCAGCAGAGCAGAGACGCTCTACCACTAAACCACCAGGGATGAGACTCAGGAGGGTGCCTGCGGGTGGAGGAGGGCCTCGAACCACTGACCCGAGGGTCAGAAGATCAGCAGCAGCGAGCTCGGGGGCAGCAGCTACCAGGCAGAGCTGCGCAAGGAAGGGAGCAGCCCACTGAAAAGTCAGTGGATTGCACCTTCACCCCACAACGGCCGCCGTTAAGTAGTGTGCTGAGAGGCTGGACAGCTGGGAGGCGGGAAACGTGGGGAGCAGGAAAGTGGCACTGGAGGGGGCGGGCCATAGGGGAATCTCAGAGGGAAAGTGCGGCAAAAAGGCACAAGGAGAAAAAAGGAAAAGTGCAAAAGGGTGAAAGGGACAGAAAGAAAAGGCAGAAAAGCCAGGAAAAAGCAGAAAATAGAGAGACAGAGGGCAGTCCAGCAGCAGAGCAGAAACTCTCTACCATTAGACCACCAGGGATGAGGCACAGAGAGATGCCTGTGGGTGGAGCAGGGCCTCGAACGACAGACCCGGGTCAGAAGATCGGCAGCAAGGAGCTCAGGCCAGCAGCTACCAGGCAGAGCTGCACAAGGAATGGAGTAGTCCACTGAAAAGTATTTTAAATTCCTACTACTGTCACTTCATGCTAATCCAATATAAGCAAGAATCCAGAAAAATTTGAAAATTAATTTTAAAAAAACACTCCAGGAAAACAACAATTCTTAATGCAATGAAAGACCCTTAAAAATCTGAAAAAGACAAAAATGTGGCCCAAAGTAAAGAGGGAAAGAAATGTAAGAAATGTTTCTAAGTTTAAATTGGCAGCCCAAGCCCCTCCCTACACTCCAAGGCAAACTTTTATTTTTTTACAACCAGGCTTGTAAGACATCATCGACATACATAAAACGTATTCACTTTATACATTGTACATATTGCTAAACACATTTGTACTCTGGTGTGCTTTGATTAAAGTCCCTTGTGACAAAACTGCCCCCATCCCCCCTTGAGTTGGATTTGAGTTGGTGTAATGGGGTTGCTAGTTCCTTATAGGTCAAGCTTTTTATTGCAATGCGTTGGAGCGCCTGTTGTCTCTGGCCCTATTGTTCGACCCTTCCCCTCTCCTCTTCCGACACTGCCGGCTGTGGGGAGCCTGCCCCGCTAGATCCCTGTCTATCTGCTGTTAACTTGCTTACTAGATTTTCTCATGCCCTCGCCCTGTCTATTTTACCTATCCCTCGGCTGGCTTCCCTGAGTAAGAGTCTACCTTGTGCTCTCGCCCATTTTTCAAGTTCCTTTTTCCAAGTACCTATCCGTGACAGCCCCCCACCCCCGGCGCTTTCGAATTCCTATCTATCTCTCTCTTAGCCAGAACGTAGGCGAGGTCCTGAAACTTCCCAGTTGTCTTGTTTTTGGCCGTGTGCAGGAACCATCCTAATAGGTAGTTGTTGGTGGAAGCTCTTTGTCAATGAGGTCACCTACTATATGTCTTATCTCCTCCCAAAACATTTGCGAGGTGGGGCAAGTCCAGAACATGCGTTACAACAAACAAATGATGGACGGAATGCTGACAATGCATACATTCTCCACCAGTCAAGAGATCTGGGTTAAATCCATCGTTCTTTTGCCCACTACACCACTCCAGTTTAGACATGGCCATATGCAAATCAGTCTTGACCCTGTGCCTCATGGGAACAGTCCAGCCCGAACTGCCAAGCCATGTCTTCCCTGGACCGGAATCAAGCATCCTAGGACCGGTTTCTGGCTATCAGCCGTCATCAGCCAGGATAGCTTGACTCCAGTGGCGTAGTGAGCACGGGTCCCACGTCTGGGAATACCCATCCCACTTAGGGCGAAAAGCGTTACAACAAACAAATGATGGACGGAATGCTGACAATGCATACATTCTCCACCAGTCAAGAGATCTGGGTTAAATCCATCGTTCTTTTGCCCACTACACCACCCCAGTTTAGACATGGCCATATGCAAATCAGTCTTGACCCTGTGCCTCATGGGAACAGTCCAGCCCGAACTGCCAAGCCATGTCTTCCCTGGACCGGAATCAAGCATCCTAGGACCGGTTTCTGGCTATCAGCCTTCATCAGCCAGGATAGCTTGACTCCAGTGGCGTAGTGAGCACGGGTCCCACGTCTGGGAATACCCATCCCACTTAGGGCGAAAAGCGTTACAGCAAACAAATGATGTACGGAATGCTGACAATGCATACATTCTCCACCAGTCAAGAGATCTGGGTTAAATCCATCGTTCTTTTGCCCACTACACCACCCCAGTTTAGACATGGCCATATGCAAATCAGTCTTGACCCTGTGCCTCATGGGAACAGTCCAGCCCGAACTGCCAAGCCATGTCTTCCCTGGACCGGAATCAAGCATCCTAGGACCGGTTTCTGGCTATCAGCCGTCATCAGCCAGGATAGCTTGACTCCAGTGGCGTAGCGAGCACGGATCCCACGTCTGGGAATACCCATCCCACTTAGGGCGAAAAGCGTTACAACAAACAAATGATTGACGGAATGCTGACAATGCATACATTCACCACCAGTCAAGAGATCTGGGTTAAATCCATCGTTCTTTTGCCCACTACACCACCCCAGTTTAGACATGGCCATATGCAAATCAGTCTTGACCCTGTGCCTCATGGGAACAGTCCAGCCCGAACTGCCAAGCCATGTCTTCCCTGGACCAGAATCAAGCATCCTAGGACCGGTTTCTGGCTATCAGCCGTCATCAGCCAGGATAGCTTGACTCCAGTGGCTTAGTGAGCACGGGTCCCACGTCTGGGAATACCCATCCCACTTAGGGCGAAAAGCGTTACAACAAACAAATGATGGACGGAATGCTGACAATGCATACATTCTCCACCAGTCAAGAGATCTGGGTTAAATCCATCGTTCTTTTGCCCACTACACCACCCCAGTTTAGACATGGCCATATGCAAATCAGTCTTGACCCTGTGCCTCATGGGAACAGTCCAGCCCGAACTGCCAAGCCATGTCTTCCATGGACCGGAATCAAGCATCCTAGGACCGGTTTCTGGCTATCAGCCGTCATCAGCCAGGATAGCTTGACTCCAGTGGCGTAGTGAGTGGTACTCACTCCTGGGTGGCGGTGTTATGTATGTATGTTTCGTTTGTTTCCCAATTGCCTTGTCCTCCAATCCCCTCTCAGAGATTAAGGGTGTCAGAGTTCCCTTTACGAGCTCATTCACTCACCCGCTACCCTGAAATCGCTGTTTCCTTCTCTGCTGAATATTGCGCCCCAGCAGCGCCTGATCCCCAGCTGAGGCCACATACCTTTCAATCCCTCACCGTACCTGTTCCGCCCTATTCCTACTTTTCAACAGTGGTGCTGGTTTCCCCTGAAACAGAAGACTTAACAACCCGTAGGGGACGCTAGCGTGGACCACGTTACAGGGACCGGTGTACTTCTGAAGCACGGTAACAGCGCAGTGCGCTACACATCTTTTGCACTTATGGACAAAGTAGAGGGTGGGTGGATGTAATTGTTATTGTTTTGTCTTTTCCTCCTAGGAATTAACCTATACCTGAATAGTCTATCGTTGTTACCTACCATGTGGAAATAGAGGGAAGCGGATGTATATTACCGTAGTGAGTAATAGACCGATAAGAAATTGTATGAAGAATTTGATGTTGCATGAAAGACTATTCCCTGAATTGTTTACTTTATGTGGTGTAGGAATTCTTGGCCTGCTTGTTCCACGCCTGCCCCGTCCTGAGTCCCATCCTTTCCCAGTGGAGGTGACACCTTTCTTACACAAAAGCAAGACCCCAGTGGTAGGTGGGTTTGGTAAATGTCTATGGTTTTGAAGTGAATGAGGTGATGTGTAAAAGTGAGTAGGACTTTCTATTGCAGCGCTCAGAGAAGAACTACAGCCTTGGTTCCAACACGGCCACACCACTGAAGTCACACCCTCCTTCCCTTGTTTTGTTACCCTGTTTTCCCCTGGCGTGTCATCCGGTTCTCTAGTGTTTGATAGAGACGGAAGGCCGTAGGGGAAGACGGAGACTTACTCTTCTGATTCCTGACGCTCCTGCAGAAGAGAACCATTACAGACAGATCGTACTTGCGCATTCGGACTTCAGTTTTCCCATTTGTCTGTAAAAATGTCCGGGGACGTGTCGGAGACTTTTCCCGACCCGAGGACGTGTGGGGGAATTTTCCCAATGCGATTCGTATGGACTTTTTCCCATACGAATCGTACTTGCCAGTTTGTACGGGACTTGTACGATTCGGTCGGAAAAAAATCCAGATACGATTCGTACGGGGAATATTTTTCCAGGATCGGAATCGGCCCCTATGTGTCTGAAAGCTTGAGGCTCCACAGAGGGACGCAGCAAGGATGTCCACTCTCACCATTCCTATTCGCTTTTGGCAATGGAGCCACTGGCATGTCATCTGGAGAGCAGTACTGAAGGGACAAGCCACCCCACGCATCCTGTTCCGATATAAATCAGTGCCTTGGAAACCTTCAGGGAAGCCGCGGGCCTGCAAATCAGTAAGTCCAAATCTCAGCTCTACCCGATAAGACGAGCCGAGAGTAGTGAGGTGTCCCAATTCTCACAGTTAGACCTCCCTTGGAAATTGGAAACTGTCCGATACCTAGGTATACACATCGCCAGAAAGGAAGATCTTTTCTACGAATTCAATATGGGAAGGATAGTAAGGGGCTTACACACTAGTGTACAATTTTGAACACACTGAACCTCTCTCTGATGGGCAAGGTGGCCTTCATAAAAATGGTGGTTCTAATTAGATGCCTCTCTGTTATGCAGGGATCCTTCTATGAAATTCTGCATAAAGTATTTAAGGAACTGGATGTTCTACTAACGCGGCTGTTGTGGAACGGGAAGCGCTACAGAGTAAGCCTAGAGGTAATGAAATGGCAGTGGGATAGATGGTGGTTGGAAATACCAGACCTAGAACAATACTACCTGGCGTCTACAGCATGCAATATCGTGGCTAGATACAGACCCCTCCTGGGAGAGAGCCCTACTCTCAGGTACTTATGGTAGACAGCAACTGGGAGCCCTACTTATGAAAGGGAGGGGCATACAGGAAGCAAATCCCCCTTTGGTAAGGCTAATGGCCAGGATATGGGACAGGACAGTAAAAATGGTCATTAAGAGAGGGCCCTATGCACCAGAAGTTGATATCTGGATTTTACCACAGTTCGCCCAAGTAACACAGGCAATGACGGTTGAGAAATGGAAGGACGGAGGTTGCCTGATGCTGGCAGACCTATATCCTGAAAGCAGGTTCATAACTTACCACGACGCGGGAACGGACAATTCTTGCAGTACGCAAAGTTAGCAGCCATGGCTCGGCAGCTCTGGCCGACTTTTCCAGAAGCCCCAGAACACTCACGAACCTTGATCACTATGATCACAATGGCAGGAGGGCGAAAATTCGTTACCCACTTATATCGCGGTGGTGCTGTGCTGGTGCTCATGTGGTGTAGCACTGATGCTGAGGTGGTGCTGCACTGATGCTGAGGTGGTGCTGCACTGATGCTGAGGTGGTGCTGTGCTGAGGCTGAGGTGCTGCTGAGTGATACTGAGGTAGTGCTGAGGGATGCTGTGGTGATCCTGAGTGAGGATGTGGTGTTGCTGAGTCAATCTGAGGTGTTGGTGTGGCGATGTTGCTCAGGTGGTGCAGAGCTGGTGCTCAGTTGGTGCTGAGTGATGCTGAGTTGGTGCTGTGCGGAGGTGATACTACACTGATGCTGAGGTGGTGCTGCGCTGATGCCAAAGTGGTGCTGCATTGGTGCTGAGTTGCTGCTGAGGTGGGGCGGTGGTGATGCACTGATGCGGAGGTGGGGCTGTGCTGATGCCCAGATGGTGCTGTGCTGAGGTGGTGCTGCGCTGGTGTGAGGTGGTGCTTTACTGATGCTAAGTTGGTGCTGCATTGGAGGTGGTGCACTGATGAGTAGGGGGTGCTGTGCTGAGGTGGTGCTGTGGTGGTGCTCAAGTGGTGGTTAGCTGATGCTGAAGTGGTACTGCGCTGATGATGTGCTGAGGTTGTGCTGCACTGGTGCTGAGTGATACTGAGGTGGTGGTGTGCTTGTGCGGAGGTGGTGCTCAGTTGATTCTGAGTGATGCTGCGATGTTTCTGAGTCATGCTGAGGTGGTGGTCTTGAGCTTGTGCTCATGTGGTGTTGGGATAGTGCACAGATGGTGCTGAGTGATGCGGAGTTGGTGCTGATGTTGAGGTGGTGCTGCTCTGATGCTGAAGTGGTGCTGAGTTGCTGCTGAGGTGGGGCTGCGCCGGTGCTGAGGTGGGGTGGTGGTGGTGCACTGATGTGGCTGTGGTGATTATGCGGAGATGGTGCTGTGCTGATGTTGAGGTGGTGCTGTGCTGGTGCTGAGTTGGTGCTGCAGTAGTGGTGGGTCACATTGCTGAGGAGGAGGTTCTATGCTAATGCTGAGATGGTGCTGTGCTGATGCTGAGGTGGTGCTGATGCTGAGGTGATGCTGTGCTGATGCTGAGGTGGTGCACTGATGCTGAGGTGGTGTTGAGTTATACTGAGGTGGTAGTGTGCTTGTGCGGAGGTGGTGCTGAATGATACTGAGTTTGTGCTGAGTGATGCTGAGGTGGAGCTGAGTGATGCTTTGCTGGTGCTCATGTGATGCTGAGTGAAGCTGCACTGGTGCTGAGGCGGTGCTGCTCTCACGCTTAAGTGGGGCTTCATTGGTGCTAAGTTGCTGCTGAAGTGGGGCTGCACTGGTGTTGAGCTGGTGATACCATGGTTGTAGTGCACTGATACAGAAGTGGTGCTGTGCTAATGTTGAGGTTGTGCTGTGGTGGTGTTAAGTGATGCTGAGGAGAAACTGCGCTGGTGCTGAGTGATGCTGTACTGGTGCTGCGCAGATGCTGAGGTGATGCTGCTGCACTGATCCTGAGGTAGTGTGGTGGTGCTGTGCTGGTGCTGAGGTGGTGCGCTGGTGGTGATGCGGTGCTGCGCTTGTGCTGAGGGGGTGCTGCGCTGGTGGGGGTGCACTGATGAGGAGGTGGTGCTGAGCTGATGCTGTGATGGTTTGACATGTGGCATTTGTAGTAACAGGAAATTAACTTTCTAATAAATGAACAGATAATTAGGACAACTTTTACAAACTATTAACAATTTAAATATTTTAACAAACTTGTAGCCGAGTTTAAAATACTTGCCTCACTTTCTCCTGAAATTGAGAAGATTAGTGTCATGGCCCAGCAGAGGGGGTGCTGCAGAGCAGGTACGAGAGGAGTTGTATGAATGGAGGGCTTACAAACTACATTTCCCAGGATGCATTGGGAGGGAAATACATTCCGTATATAAGCCACGCCCACCTGTGAATCCCTGCTTGTCACTCAAGTTCCCGAGACCCTCCGAGGAGTCACGTCGTTCCCAGCTCGAGGTGAGATACCCGCTCACTTACTTCTAGAAGGGAGTCACACAGTCCACCTTATCGCGAGACACCCCGACGCCTGCAGACACCGACGAAGCCTTTGCGGGCTGTTTCGGAGGAAAAGCAAACACGCCGAATTCATTCCAGCGGGCCAGCGCGACGCTAGCCTTTTACCACGAACCCTGCGCAGACTCTTCTGGACGACGGAGAGCGCTGCGCATGCCCCAAACTCTACCCACTACTCCGCTGTCCTCTCCAACACAGACGCGGAAGTAGGTGGGAGTCTCGTCAATTGCCAGGAACGCGTGTATCGGCGTTCTGTTGTTTCCCAGCCGTTCCGGCTTGGTTTCCCCTGAGAAACTGCAGTAACTTTGTTTTCGCCTTGCCTTGCTGCCTACCAGAGAACCACAACAAGGCACTGTGCGCCACAAGTTCGTCTTTATTCGGAGTGAAGTAACTCTGAACCCGGAACTAGAGACTCAGCACCTTGCGCGCTTATGATAGTGCTGCACTTCAGACAGTACTCTTCCCTCGGAACGCTTCACGCAACAAAGAGCGCACAGGAGGGTCAGGAAGACACTTCCCCTGCCTTTTTTCAGCGTGTTGATCGTCAGTGGTGTATGAACTGCCTGCCAATCACCGGACGGATAAGTATCCATTATCTTCTCTGTTTACAAGACTACATGCTAGAGCTTAAACCTATATAGGTATTGTTTCTTTTGGAACTTACTGGTGGCCATGCCCAACTCCCTGCTCCTGTCCTTGTAAGTAACACTCTGCAGGTAGAAGAACGGGGAGGGGGTTTGGAAGTGCATGACGTTGAACCTTGCTGAATGTATGTTGTGCTTTCATTACAGGGCTTAGGGATTGAATCCCGAAGATAAGAGTCATCCCCATTATCGCCAAGCTGATTTGAGTACCGGAGACAACTCTGTTTTTGTTTCCTTTGTCCCTTTTTTCCCTTCCCCGGTAGGGGTGTCATTTGTGCCGTAAAAGATATTCTGCGCGCATGTGTCACCTCTTAGGGGAGGAGATTACTTAGCATCGTTCCTGCTGTACCCGGCTTCCAGGTTAGTGGCACTCTCTATGTACTAGAACGCGACAGAGTGACAAGCCCACGGTTCTATGCAGCCTGAACGATGGACACTAACACGGTACTAACGTCAGTATTAGAGACACTGACTGCCCTAAGGATGGAAGTAGATGTGTTTTGGAGTGACGCGCTGGAATTGCGTAATGAGATGAGCACTATGCGACGTGAGGTAGCTGGGTTATCTCGCCCAGGCGCCAGCGAGCAGAGAGGAGCGCATTACATTAGACAATGGACGCTACCTCCACCCAACACTAGCAGTCCCAGCGTAGGTCATACCCCTCAGGCAGGAGGAGGCAGTGTAGGACCTTCAACTATACAGGTTATTCAGCCAGCAAATTTACCTTTAGCCCCCCTTGAACGATTCCTTGGGGATCCAAAGAAATTTGGCATTTTTCTAGGGCAGAGTAAATTGCATTCCATGTGCAAACTAGCCGTATTCCCCGACGACCAGACCAAAACCGCCTTCGTGATGTCCTATCTGGGAGGCGACGCTGCCAGTTGGTCTTTTCCTCTCATCGAACGGAATGACCCGGCCTTGAGAGATTTTGACACCTTCTGCGAGGAAATGCGCAAGTTGTTCGACCGGAAGGCTCACTCCCTCTCCTTAGATAGAGAATTAATTACCTTGAAACAGGGAAACCAAGAATTGTTGACATATATTACCACGTTTAATCGACTGGTCTCTGAAACGGATTGGCCTCAAGAGAAACGCACTTCATTGTACTACCAAGGTTTAAGAGGCGAGTTGAAAGATGTCCTCGCGCAAGTGGTGCATCTCCCTACTTCTTGCGACAAACTCATTGATCTCACAGTCCAATTAGATCACCGTTTACAAGAAAGGAGAGGGGACAAAACGCGTATATAAACTCGTTACGCTACCCCACGATCTCGATCTATAAGTAATGCTCCTTCCCCTGGGGTTGAAGGTGTAGAACCCATGCAAATAAGTGGTATCAGGGGCCCGTTAAATCAAGAAGAACGGGAAAGATGGAGGAAACAACGCTTGTGCCTATATTGTGGGAAGTCTGGGCATTTTATAAAAGAATGTAAGGCCAGAACCCGGGCTCCGTACCGAGATGTGAAAGGCCCACAGAAGGTGAACGCTACGGACACTCTGTTCGAAACGTCGGAAAACTAGAGGGCTCAGACAAGAAGCAGACCCCTTGTTTGAGACCATGGGAGAAAGAGGTCTGTCCTGCCATAGTAAATACAATCCAAAGCGCGGTGGCTCATATGAACGTGTGCGTGAAACTAACAGCAACGGAGGTCGGATTGGTGTCGGTACACGCCTTACTAGATTCCGGTGCCACCGGTAACTTCATGGACCAGACCTATGCACAAGAAGTGGGCATCCGGAAAGTAAAAAAGACAATCCCAGAGATGGTGAAGGCAGTGGATGGCACAGAACTAACGTCAGGGCCTGTAGAATATCACACGCAACTGTTGATGATGACCATAGGAGAAAACCACAGTGAATCCATCCAGTTCGATCTGATAGATGCCCCTCAGTTCACCTTGATTTTGGGAATGCCCTGGCTAACCCTCCATGACCCTCTTATCCAATGGGCTGCTCGTACAATCACCTTGAATTCGTCTTATTGTAAAGAACACTGTACTCTCATTCAGAGAGAAGAGCACACAAAGAATGACAATCCTGCGGCATTTTTGGCTAGTGGAAGTTGCTTTAAGAACATAGGATGTACCTCACAGTTACCTCCAGAATACCAGACATATCAAGAGGTGTTCAATGAACAAGAAGCCAATAAACTACCTCCGCACAGGGCTTATGATTGCGTTATTGACTTGGAACCAGGGGCCAGCATTCCGTGCAGCCGCATCTATGCCCTTACAGAAGCTGAAACGACCTATCTGCAGCAATACCTCAGTTTGTTATTGGCCAACGGATTCATTAGGCATTCATCCTCGCCTGCGTCTTCTCCTTTATTTTTCATTCTGAAGCATGAAGGGGGTTTGAGGGCCTGTATAGATTATAGAGCCCTCAACCGAATTACCAAAAAGAACAGGTATCCCCTTCCCCTCATCCCGGTATTGCTAGACCAACTGAAAGGAGCCAAGATCTTCACAAAATTGGATCTCCGGGGAGCATATCATCTGGTCAGAGTGCGGCAGGGGGATGAGTGGAAGACGGTGTTTAGAACAAAGTTCGGTTTATACGAATACCAAGTAATGCCCTTCGGTCTTTGTAATGCCCCTGCCGCCTTCCAATACTTCATGGATGAGGTGTTGAGGGGCCTACTAGATGTATCCTGCATTGTATACATCGATGACATTTTGGTCTACTCCTCTTCCCTAGAAGAGCACATACCCCACGTGGCGCCGGTATTGGAGAGACTCCAGCGATATTCGCTATACGCAAAGTTGGAAAAATGCTTCTTTCACACCCCAGAGGTTCAATCAATCAATCAATCAATCAAATACTTTATTTCGACAACTTAATGTCATAAAAGTGAACAATTCGATCAATCATATTACAGTTAAAAAATTAGAAATACAGGATATCATCTACCAACTCATGATGAATTACTAAACAGATTAAAAATAGAATTTCAAAATAAAAACATACAAACAGTATTAGGAAGAAAAACTGCCAAGACTTTTCCTATAATTCAACTTGTATGGTTAGTGCTTTTCTCGGCATATATAAAAAGTGCAAGATACAAATAGGTTTAGGAAACAAGATTTCACATTGCCTTTCCCATGATACATAAAGTGCTTAATGCATAGTGCAAAAGACGCATACAGAATAAAGTGCAAACATATCAGTCGATGCAATCATAGGGTGTGCCGAAGGTAACCCTTCGAGCAGAAGTACATAAAAAAAAGTGCTATGTGCAATAGGCCTTGCTCAGAAGTTTGGGGAGAACAGCTAAATACACAATACATTATTATATTTCTAAAAATGATCCTTCAGTTAAACTTACAAAAACGCACAGCTATGTTTACATTATATCATTTAAAAATCTAAGCAATCAGATATCGGGAGTCTGTTTCTCTTCTTTTTGGAGCGCATAGCTGCGACCAAAAAGCTGGCAATGTTAAAAATATCCCATGGTGAGCTTAATAACTGGAGGTAAAATAGTGCTGGTTTAACCTGCAGAAAACCCTTCCCTTTCAGAATTGGAATTAAATACTTATTCCGCATAATGGAATAAAAAGGGCAAAACATCATAAAATGAAGGGTATTCTGGGTAGAGAAATTGTCACACTTACAGGGGGTTGAATGCTCTGGATTACACCACTCCTGGAAATCACCTAATAAAAATGGAACTAAGTTAAAGCGAAACCTAGTTAAAAGCCAACGATGGTAGGGAATATTAACTATTATCAAATAGGGTTCAATACAAATATTTGTTTTCGTTAAAAAATGAGCCCTTACAAGAGGTTTTTGCAACTCTAATTCCTCCCGTTCTACAGACCACAAGTTCTTAAAGTTATGTTTTACCCAGGGAACATCCTCCTTCCGTATCTTTGCAGGGGCTTCAAATAACTCAGGCCGCCCCAATTTAGTTAGCCCGCTTTTAACATAGGTCAACCACTTGATTTTGTTGGAATTGTCCAACTGAGCACAGTCGCTTAGGATCTTATGGTTCAAAGTCAGTTCAGGGTTTAACCACACTTTCAGCCAGCAGAGCAACGGAGCTAGGCTCAGAGTGTCTGAGATGTAATCAATCCCAAGTTCCTGATGTATGGAGAAGACTGGCGTTGATTGTGGAACTGATAAAAGACTACGTAGAAATTTGTTTTCGGCTATTTGGATGCCTGGTTGTTCCTTGAAGCCCCATATAGAGGAGCCGTAGGTCGCAATCGCGACACACTTTGCGCTGTATATTTTCAATATGCTCTTAATTGGTCTTGCCCCCAAGCGTTTGGCAAACCCCATTAATCCTATAGTGTGATGGAATTCTTTTTAACTTTCTGCTGCGGGGTCCAGGAAAACTTCTCATCAAAGACTACCCCTAAATAGGTAAAAGAGGAGACCGAGGTCACCTCTTGGCCATTACAATAAAAAGGATGGGATTTTCTTGTTTTACTACCGATTGACAGGATATGGGACTTGCTATTATTCACAACTAGGTCCAGCGACTGCATGTAAGCCCCAAAAGCATCTAAAAGCCGCTGTAAAGCGACCGCTGTGCGAGCTATAAGGACTGCGTCATCCGCGTATAGGAGAACCGGGATGGAACAGTTTCCTACACGCGGAATATCCAAAGTCGCTGTTAAAAGGGATCTGTCTATATCGTTAATATATAGGGTAAAAAGAACAGGTGCCAAGATACACCCTTGCCGAACACCACGAGCAGATCTAAAAAAACTTGTGCATTTACCATCCCGTGAAATTCTGACCGAGGCAGAAAGATCTTGATGAAGATCGGCCAGAAAATACACTAAGGCAGGATCAAGACCTTTTTCCAGCAGGATGGTCCACAACTTTGACCTGTTAACCAGCTCAAAAGCTGAGGGTAAGTCTATAAATGCCATCCTTATACAGCCTTCCTTAGCCATGGTGTATTTGCTGATTAGTAATGACAAATTAAGGCACTGGTCAATGGTACTTCTGTGTTTTCTAAACCCATATTGTAAATCAGAAATAATATTCATCTCAGTGGCCCAGTCTGAGATTTTCGTTAAAATTACTTTGCCTAAAATCTTCACAGAAGAATCGATCAAGGATATGGGTCTGTAGCACCGCGGGTCCCCTCTCTGACCCTTCTTAAAAATTGGAATAATAGTTGAACAGGACCACGATGCAGGGAACCCTGGGGAGCCAGAGACATTAAAAACATTAGCCAGGATCTTCGCCCAAAATTTAGGATCACTTTTAAATAGATCAGCTGGGACAGAATCAGGGCTAGGCGCCTTATCACTAATAGTTTCTCTTATAGCTTTCTCCACTTCGTCTTCACAGAACACAAGTGGAGCTTGAGGTTGAGTAAGTGATAAGCTAGGAAGCAAGTCCAGGTTCTCAGGTGAAGCGTATATTGCCTCAAAATGAGACAGCCATTGAGCCTCAGTAATATGGCAGTCTTGAGTCTCATTTTCCGAACCGGATAAAAAAGGGGTATTAATAATTCCCCAAAATTTTGAGCTGTCCCTAATTACATCTACTGATAGCAATGCATGCCACGCCTCTGCCTTGATCTCAGATTTCCGCTGATAGATTGCCATCTTATACTATTTACGCAGATCCGCAATCAAGACTCTATCTCAGGGTTTTATTTTTAGAGCATCGTTTAAAAGGCGATGGGCGTGTGAGTGGTTGAATTCTTAGGATATGTCATTGGTCCCAACGGGGTGTGTATGGATACAAAGAAAACGCAGGCCATACAAGAGTGGAAGTCCCCTTCTAGCGTAAAAGCCCTACAGAGTTTCTTGGGGTTTGCAAATTTCTATAGAAGGTTCATACAAAACTTCTCTACCCGCATCCACCCGATGACATACCTCCTGAAGAAAGGAGCCACATTCAAGTGGACAGCAGAAGCTGAGGGAGCCTTTCAAGACCGTAAGAGGTGTTTTTCCAGAGCTCCTATCTTACGACATCCAGATGCCTCCCTGCCATTCATGCTAGAAACGGACGCGTCCTACTACGCGTTAGGAGGAATTCTTTCCCAGCGACACCCAGATACAGGGCAACTCCACCCTGTTGCCTTCTTCTCGAAGAAATTGACAAGCTGCGAAATAAATTATAGCACCACCGACAAGGAATTGTTGGCCATAAAAAGAGCCTGTGAGGAGTGGAGACACCATCTACTAGGGGCCAGACATACCATTGAAATATATACAGACCACAGAAATCTACTGTTCTTGAAGAGTGCCAGGGCCTTAACACCCCGACAGCTACGATGGTCCCTGTTCTTCGCCGAGTTCGATTTTATTATCAAATATCGACCAGGACCACAAAACGGAAAGGCTGACGCGCTGTCAAGACCAGTACTTGAAGGTTTTCCAGTTACAGAGACGAAAGAGGAACCTCCTATAATCTTACAGACGGCTGCATTCCCTACAAAGGCGATGGCGTCAGTTTCCACTCAGTTCTTCCTTACCGAAGTAAAACGACACGTAAACACTATGGACACGATCGCCTGGGTTCATGAAGAGCCTCAACAGAGAACCCACAAAGAAGGTCTACTGTTTCATGACAATAAGTTATACGTTCCCAGCGGGCCTTTGCAACAACAAGCATTACAATGGATTCACGACACTACCTTAGCCGGTCATGTTGGAAGACGGAAAACAGAACAAGCACTGATGCGTTATTTTTGGTGGGAAAACCTAAGACAAGACACCGCCATCTACGTAGCGGATTGTGCCGTCTGCACCCAAGCAAAGGCCTCACACCAAAGACCTAGCGGCCTCCTTAGACCAATTCCTACACCCCCGGCTCCCTGGCACACCATATCAATGGACTTTATAGTGGAAATGCCGCCTAGTTGTAAATACAATACTATCCTGGTAATCGTAGACCATCTGACCAAAATGGGGCACTTCATTGCACTCCCCAAGCTACCCACGGAAGCAGAAGTCGCCATAATCTTCTTACAACAGGTGATTAAGTTGCATGGAGTACCAGCTGTCATCATCACAGACCGAGGGACCCAATTTACTTCCAGGTTCTGGAAGGAACTGTGTAGAATTATGAAGGTGGACGCTAGGTTATCAACCAGCTATCATCCTCAAACAGATGGGAAAACTGAAAGGCTTAATCAAACCTTGGAGCAATATCTCAGATGCTTCACATTGATGCATGCCGAAGAATGGAGTACACTACTATGGACTGCTGAGTTTTCATACAATAATGCCAACCATTCATCCTTGGGATGCTCTCCTTTTTTTTGTCTTCTTGGTTTCCATCCCAACATGCTACCCTTTGACAATCCCATCATCTCAAAACTCCCTTCCATTCAGGAACACCATGCACATCTCAAAACCATGTTAGACACAGCTAAAATACATCTTGAAGAAGCACGAGCACGAGATAAATCACAGGCAGACAAGAAACGTTCCCCAGAACCCGCATACACTGTAGGTGATAAAGTTTGGTTAAGCACAAAAAACCTACGACTCAAGGGAAACAATAGGCTGCAACCCAAATTTGTAGGTCCTTATCCCATAATCAAAATCATTAATCTTGTGGCCATGAAACTCACGTTGCCACCCTCTTGGCACATACACCCGGTGTTTCATGTGTCCTTCCTGAAACCTTGCCGAACCAGCACCCGCCTACCCGTGAGACCCCCAACGATAGATATAGATGGGGAGGAAGAGTTTGAGGTACAGGCTATTTTAGATTCCAAGATACGCCGGGGTCAGATACACTACCTCATAGATTGGAAGGGTTATGGGCCAGAAGATAGGTCATGGGAGCCCAAGAGCAACCTTCATTGCCCTAGTCTGCTAAGACGTTTCCATGCCCAACACCCTTCTAAACCAGGAGGTCCGCCGAGACGTCGGACATTGAGAGGGGGTACTGTCATGGCCCAGCAGAGGGGGCGCTGCAGAGCAGGTACAAGAGGAGTTGTATGAATGGAGGGCTTACAAACTACATTTCCCAGGATGCATTGGGAGGGAAATACATTCCGTATATAAGCCATGCCCACCTGTGAATCCCTGCTTGTCACTCAAGTTCCCGAGACCCTCCGAGGAGTCACGTCGTTCCCAGCTCGAGGTGAGATACCCGCTCACTTACTTCTAGAAGGGAGTCCCACAGTCCACCTTATCGCGGGACACCCCGACGCCTGCAGACACCGACGAAGCCTTTGCGGGCTGTTTCAGAGGAAAAGCAAACACGCCGAATTCATTCCAGCGGGCCAGTGCGACGCTAGCCTTTTACCACAAACCCTGCGCAGACTCTTCTGGACAACGGAGAGCGCTGCGCATGCCCCAAACTCTACCCACTACTCCGCTGCCCTCTCCAACACAGACGCGGAAGTAGGTGGGAGTCTCGTCAATTGCCAGGAACGCGTATATCGGCGTTCTGTTGTTTCCCAGCCGTTCCGGCTCGGTTTCCCCTGAGAGACTGCAGTAACTTTGTTTTCGCCTTGCCTTGCTGCCTACCAGAGAACCACAACAAGGCGCTGTGTGCCACAAGTTTGTCTTTATTCGGAGTGAAGTAACTCTGAACCCGGAACTAGAGACTCAGCACCTTGCGCGCTTATGATAGTGCTGGACTTCAGACAGTACTCTTCCCTCGGAACGCTTCACGCAACAAAGAGCGCACAGGAGGGTCAGGAAGACGCTTCCCCTGCCTTTTTTCAGCATGTTGATCGTCAGTGGTGTATGAACTGCCTGCCAATCACCGGACGGATAAGTATCCATTATCTTCTCTGTTTACAAGACTACATGCTAGAGCTTAAACCTATATAGGTATTGTTTCTTTTGGAACTTACTGGTGGCCATGCCCAACTCCCTGCTCCTGTCCTTGTAAGTAACACTCTGCAGGTAGAAGAACGGGGAGGGGGTTTGGAAGTGCATGACGTTGAACCTTGCTGAATGTATGTTGTGCTTTCATTACAGGGCTTAGGGATTGAATCCCGAAGATAAGAGTCATCCCCATTATCGCCAAGCTGATTTGAGTACCGGAGACAACTCTGTTTTTGTTTCCTTTGTCCCTTTTTTTCCTTCCCCGGTAGGGGTGTCATTTGTGCCGTAAAAGATATTCTGCACGCATGTGTCACCTCTTAGGGGAGGAGATTACTTAGTATCGTTCCTGCTGTACCCGGCTTCCAGGTTAGTGGCACTCTCTATGTACTAGAACGCGACAATTAGTCGACAGAGACCTTTTAATTTAAACCTGAGCAAAATGCAAGATTTCCAGCAGCATGGTGCCCAGTAATAGCATGCTCTGTGGGTGAAGATAGCACTTCTTCTGGTACTGGATACCCTGATCCCCCTTTCCACCACAGTCCTTTTATCACCATTCCATCGTGCATCGCCTCCACACCAGCTGAGGAGGGGAACAACCTTTACAACGCAACTTTTACAACGCACTACCTTTACAACGCATTTTTTACAACGCATAATCCATTACAACGCATGACATTACAACGCATACCATTACAACGCATTTTTAAAAACTACCTTTACAACGCATTCCATTACAACGCATACTACCATTACAACGCATACCATTACAACGCATAATATTACACTACACTATCCAACACTTACCCTACTGTTGCACCCCCTGGAGTTAGAATAGTAATTTTTACCCCTATACTATCCAACACTTACCCTACTGATGCACCCCCTGGAGTTAGAATAGTAATTTTTACCCCTATACTATCCAACACTTACCCTACTGATGCACCCCCTGGAGTTAGAATAGTAATTTTTACCCCTATACTATCCAACACTTACCCTACTGATGCACCCCCTGGAGTTAGAATAGTAATTTTTACCCCTATACTATCCAACACTTACCCTACTGTTGCACCCCCTGGAGTTAGAATAGTAATTTTTACCCCTATACTATCCAACACTTACTCTACTGATGCACCCCCTGGAGTTAGAATAGTAATTTTTACCCCTATACTATCCAACACTTACCCTACTGATGCACCCCCTGGAGTTAGAATAGTAATTTTTACCCCTATACTATCCAACACTTACCCTACTGATGCACCCCCTGGAGTTAGAATAGTAATTTTTACCCCTATACTATCCAACACTTACGCTACTGATGCACCCCCTGGAGTTAGAATAGTAATTTTTACCCCTACACTATCCAACACTTACCCTACTGTTGCACCCCCTGGAGTTAGAATAGTAATTTTTACCACTATACTATCCAACACTTACCCTACTGATGCACCCCCTGGAGTTAGAATAGTAATTTTTTCCCCTACACTATCCAACACTTACCCTACTGTTGCACCCCCTGGAGTTAGAATAGTAATTTTTACCCCTATACTATCCAACAATTACCCTACTGATGCACCCCCTGGAGTTAGAATAGTAATTTTTACCCCTATACTATCCAACACTTACCCTACTGTTGCACCCCCTGGAGTTAGAATAGTAATTTTTACCCCTATACTATCTAATACTTACCTTAAATGTAATTTAATATAATGCGTTGTAATGGTATGCGTTGTAAAGGTAGTATGCGTTGTAATGGCAATGCGTTGTAAAGGTATTTTTTAAAAATGCGTTGTAGTGTCATGCGTTGTAATGTCATGCGTTGTAATGGATTATGCGTTGTAAAAAATGCGTTGTAAGTGCATGCGTTGTAAAAGTGTGCGTTGTAACGTCATACATCCGCTGAGGATGAGAAGTTACGAGAGTGGTGTGGCTACCTCATTTGCTGACACCGGGCACCAGTGCTCTATTTTGTATGGTTCATGTGCCTACCTGTCTGTGCGGGGCATCTACTCCAAACGCACTGCAGGAGTGGCTGTACCACGTAATTGCAAATCACACGTACAGCGGTGCAATAGGAAATGTGTTTTTTTAGTGTGCCACGCTAATTATACCCAGGTTCCACTGCAACAGTTTACCATCTTAGTATACTCCTACCAGAAATCTAAGATCATTAGGCTCATTCAAAGTCAATTCCATCAGATTAAAGAAAGCTAAATGGGGAGGAAGCTGTTTCATGGTGGGAGAATCCAAGTCTTGGAATCTCCTCCCGCTCTTTATAAGGTCAGCCTCCTCTCTACTCCAATTCAGGAAGTACCTGACAAGCTTGGCTATTCAATCAGTAGGCTCCTCTTTTCTCTCCCTCATCCTTGTGCACTGGACCAGCGCCAAGACATCTCCTGGTAAATGTTGCGCTCTACAAGTTTGCTAACATAACATAACATATAGCTTGTGAATACATAGGGGCAGATTTACGAGAAAGTGACTCAGTGCATTCTGAAAGCCATTTGGCTGCGCCGCACTGAGTCACTTTCAGAGCACAGGAATGTGACATATTTACAATGATATGTCGTATTCCTGTGGTCTCCCCTGTGCTGGAGCACAAACAGCTGCTATGCGCTGGCGCAGGCACACTTGCACCGTGGTGCAAGGAGGCCTGCATCATGGGGAGATTGTTTTTGTGCAGGAATGGGCACCTTCCTGCATGAAAACAATCCCTACAGGCATTTTCCTCTTTCAATGCATGCTGTAGAATGCAGCACACATTGAAAGAGGAACAAGCAAGGAGAAATGAAAACATTTCTCCTCGTTGCGCCTCCCTATGCCTCCCCTAGGGAGGCGTAGCATTCACACGTATTTTCAGATTTACCATTCCTCGTAAATCTGGAAATGAGTCTGGTTCCATGGGTGGTGCGTGGGAACACCCACACCAACACCCATGGAACGCCCCTTTCACGCAAAGTGCTGCATGTAAAGGGGCTATATTTACAAGGACAGACAAAGCCACGTAGGGTGGCTTTTCCTGTCCTTGTAAATATGGAGCAGTGAAATACGCAACCGGTACGTCACAAAAAGTGACGTACTGGTGACGCAGTGGGCTTGTAAATTTGCCCCATAGCTTATATTGGGCGCAGTAAGCACACTGGGGAGTGCAAGCCCCTGTGGGCTGTTAGAGTGTACAACCTGGGACGTGTGAGACCCTCTCGGGCTGGAAGAGGAGAGGTGCAGCATACCAGAGTGGGAACAGAATCAATATGGATCTGAAGGAGGCATGCATTGTCAGCTTGTGGAGTCGGTTTGTTGTGGCGAATGTGAAATCATGAGCGCTTTGTTTGTTCTCAAACCCTGTCCATATTATCCTGCTAGCAATGTTGGAAAGGTCCCAGATGCACAATGGGTTCTCGTTAGATGCAAAGTTTTATGTACAAAGGTAGGTAAACAAATGATGCACTCTGACACAGAACATCGTCTTCAATGTAATATCAACACATTATTACTAACATGAAGAGCCAGAATTGCCACAAGCTAGCCCATCTTCCGGTCACAGCACCGGAAACGTGAAGTCAGACTTTTTTTGGATAGCTGTGTTACAAGTCCCTGCTTAAACAATGACACCAATGTTTCTGGAAAAAACGCTCAAAACATGTTCCAGCCCACATAAGGATATCAGTTGATTACTCAATGTGAGCAGCTACGGTGAATACTACCTGAAGACAGACATATGTAATCAGCAGTTTTCAGTTAATTTATAGCAATACTAGAGGCTTCTTTCTCTTCAGTGTAAGTAAAGTACATTGAAAAAAACTGTACACGTCAAGAGTCATGGTAACATGAGTCAGAGGATAGATTATTAACCAAGCAGTCAGATTTTCTAAGGAGGCATTCAGAAAGAAAACCAGCAATTTTAGCATAACATGTAGAGCTGCTGACTTTGGAACTGGGGAACCAGGTTAGAGCCTCCGCATTGGTTCTCCCCATGCCTAAAAAAAATACGAACCAAAGCATATGGAAAAAGGAGTGCAAGGAAACAAATAGAAATAGGACAAACAAGCAATAATACATGTTACAGGGGCAGTCGCTAGGGGCAAGAACCATCCATGGACTGGATGGACAAATGTGAGCCTAAAAAAAATACGAACCAAAGCATATGGAAAAAGGAGTGCAAGGAAACAAACAGAAATAGGACAAACAAGCAATAATACATGTTACAGGGGCAGTCGCTAGGGGCAAGAACCATCCATGGACTGGATGGACAAATGTGAACAGTTAGCCACAGAAAGGAAAGGTTTTTTGAAAAGTACACCTAGGAAGGCAAGCGAGGGGCGTGCTCAATGCCCACAGAAGAGATACAGCATGTCTCGAAGCAGGGTATGTGCTGCCCAGGCGAGACCTAAAATTGGAATGGAGCAGCCAGACGAGAAAGAAAATAATATGACTGTTGTCAAAATTATAAATTTGAATATTGTGCAATATACCCACTGAGGGTTGTAAAGTGGGAAATATAAATTTCATTATGGATTGTGAAATGATTAATATTATTGTACATTAATTCGGAGGAAATAATGAACTGTCAGAATGGTAATTTCTATGTTGCAATGGAAAGTTAAACATTGAAATACAGGCCTTAGAATTCCACATAATAGTCTAATGGGATCGAAAGTATATAAAGGCAACAAAGAAAAAGGACTTTGTTGATGTTGTGATCAAGACCGTACACGATTGAAAGGCATCGGTCATTTTAATCTGTTTTGCCATTATTGTCACCTGTGAATAAATATAATAATGCAGCCTCTTTGAGTGGTGGTAGCTCTTTGTGTAGATGGACATCGTTAGCAAGGGACAGACACACTATTTAGGAGCACCAACAGAGCGCGTTAGAAGAATGTCTAATTTGCTGGGGAAAAAGGAATTTTGCTGAAATAAATAGTGGTTAAAGTAAGGTTATAGTCAGTGGCAACATTAACATTTTGGACTAAAAAACACAGAAATTCACTGGCTATAGTTAGCACAGCTAACTATGACTTGCACCCCTGCCATGCACTGCTTATGACCTTACATATTACATCATGACATGTTCTATGACATCATTTATGGCATCACTCATGACCCCATTGGCCCTAGGTTGGTAGGGTATACCTACCATGCCCCCTTATATATATATTTTAAATTTACTTCAGGACAGGGGTCTATGGACCAGATGTAAGACCGTTTTTGCGGTCGCAAATGGGAGATCGGCCCGTTTGTGACCGCAAAAAAGGGTCCTGGCATGTATAAATGATATTTTGCGAGTCACTGACTCACAAAGTAGCGCTTGCGACTCTCGCTATTAGGAATGGGGCGTCCCTTCCTAATAGTGAGTGTCAATGCAATTGACCATTGTTTTGTGACCACATTTGCGGCTTCAAAACACTCGCAGTTTACCACCATTTTCGAGTAGGTGGTAACCCACTCACAAACGAGAAGGGGTCCGCAGGGGACCCTTTCCCCTTTGTGAGTGTGTGCGAAAATATTTTTCGAGAGCAGGCAGTGGTCCCAGGGACCACTACCTGCCCTTAAAAAATGAAACTAAAAAGTTTCATTTTTCTTTTTTAAATGCACCCCATTTTCCTTTAAGGAAAACAGACTGCATTTTAAAAAAATGCTTTATTTAAAAAGCAGTCCCAGACATGGTGGTCTGCTGACCACAGCAGGCCACCATCCCTGGGAGAGCTACCCATTCCCAATGGGGTCGCAAATTGCGACTGCCTCATGAATATTAATGAGGCATGCAATTTGAGACCTCATTAGGAATCGCAAACAGTGTCTGAGACACTGTTGTACATCCAATTTGGTGAGTCGCAAATTGCGAGTCGTAATTCGACGCAGATTGCGGCTCACAAAATTGAATGGTTGTACATCTGGTCCTTCGTCCTCGAGTCCTGTAATGGCTACCAGCAACATTTTTCTCACACTGCTGGTAGCCAATCAGAGCGCTCACTCCTGCGAGAGTCTGGCTCATATGCGAGCAAGATGGCACGAGGGAAATAAAGCTCCCTGTGCCAATAGGAACAATCTATTTTTTAAAATTGGGTTCGAGGGACCCTCAAAGCCAACTGTTCAGACATACATATATTCCTCAAACTTCATTTCTCAAAAATAACTGAACGGATTTACACCAAGTCACAAAAAGCACAATCTGCAGAATAAGATCCACCTTCCTGCCAAATTTTGTGTAATTCCATTAAGCAGTTTTTGCTGTAGCCATGCCTAAAGAAGTTTACGGAAAATGCATTGGGATTTTGCATTATGGGATCCCCTTTTTTCTTGTTCCCCACTTGACGGATCACCCCGAAACTTTCCATGTGCTGCCACATTGACAATTAGTAGGACTTGACTTTGAATGGAGAACTGTGATGAATTGAAATGATTCATACAGAACTTAATCTGAATATGACTAAGGGATTTACCAAATTATAGGAACAGAGTTGGCATCTGTCTAATATTTGGTGCCATTACTGAAGAATAAAACAAGTACAGCGGTTCGATGGGTGCATTTGCACAGTGATGGAGACAAAGGGCAGGGCCTACAAGTCCTCTCAGCAATCCCACTGTTTGGGATTTACTGGAGCTAACAGGAGGGCTTGTTGGCCCCCAAAGATCCTCAGCATTTAAGGAGGCTTAGGAGGCACATTTACAGAGTGGTGGTGAAGGGAGCATGGCCTCCGGCGACTTGACGGAGGTTTATTTTTTTAATAAATGTTTTTTTAGAGAAAGATGGCTGTGCTTCTGCTTTAGGCGGCGCTAACAGGAGAAATGGGCTGATGCAAGCTGCCTCCTGACAAGAGCCCCAGCGCATTTGTTTTTTACAAATTAACCACTGGTTCATCCCCCAGGGCCAGCTCTTGCTATGTCCCAGGGTGCTCACACCGGGACATAGCTGTTTGCTTTTGCTTGGCGGGAACTGTGACAGCTCCCGTTAAGCTACAGCAAACACTCCAGTTCCAGCGGGCAGGAGCAGTCAAAGTGCTTCCCTCGCGTGTAGTTTTGCAGGCAGGGAAAGCAATCAAAGTATTGCTCCTGCATGCGGCAGCTGCATTTCCAGCAGCTCATTAGCAATGCGGCTCCTGCAGGAGGCGGGGAGTCATTTGGGGCCCGCGGGGGCCTTGAGGTTTCCCCTGCGGTCCCGAAGATCAGAAATCAGCAGAATTAGGCAGAATAAAGGTCAGCAACGAGTAGTTAGAGGTAAAACAAAGGGGAGAAATGAGCAGAAAGGCAGAATAGAATTCGGAACCAAGCAGAAAGAGGCAGAATAGAAGTCAGAAACTAGCAGAATAAAGTTCAGAAACTAGCAAAAGAGGTAGAATAAACTTCAGAAGGGAGCAGAGGGAGGCAGAATAAAGGTCAGAAACGAGCAGAAAGAGTTAAAATAAAGGTGAGAAACCAGCAGCAAGGGGCAAAATAAAGGTCAGCAGGGAGCAATAAGAGACAGAATAAAGGTCAGAAATGAACAGAAAGAGGCAGAATAAAGGTCAGAAACGAGCAGAGAGAGAGAGAAAATAAAGATGAGAAACAAGCAAAAAGAAGCAGAATAAATGTCAGAAACAAGCAGAAAGGGGCAGAATAAAGGTCAGAAACGAGTAGTAAGAGGTAAAACAAAGGTGAGAAACGAGCAGAAATAGGCAGAATAGAATTCGGAAACGAGCAGAAAGAGGCAGAATAGAGGGCAGAAACAGGCAGAATAAAGTTCAGAAACTAGCAAAAGAGGTAGAATAAACGTCAGAAGGGAGCAGAGGGAGGCAGAATAAAGGTCAGAAACGAGCAGAAAGAGGTAAAATAAAGGTGAGAAACCAGCAGCAAGAGGCAAAATAAAGGTCAGTAGGGAGCAAAAAGAGGCAGAATAAAGGTCAGAAATGAACAGAAAGAGGCAGAATGAAGGTCAGAAACGAGCAGAAAGAGACAAAATAAAGATCAGAAACAAGCAAAAAGAAGCAGTATAAAGGTCAGAAACAAGCAGAAAGAAGCAAAATAAAGGTCAGAAACAAGCAGAAAGAGGCAGAATAAAGGTCAGAAATGAGCAGAAGGAGGCAGAATAAAGGTCAGAAACTAGCAGAAAGAGGCAAAATAGAGATCAGAAACCAGTAGCAACAGGCAAAATAAAGTTGAGAAACGAGCAGAAAGAGGCAATATAAAGGTCAGCAACGAGCAGAAAGAGGCAAAATAAAGGTGATAAATGAGCAAGAAGGGGCAGAATAAAGGTCACAAGGGAGCATAAAGAAGCAAAATAAAGGTCAAAAACGAGCAGAAGGAGGCAGGATAAAGGTCAGAAACGAGCAGAAAGAGGCAAAATAATGGGCAGAATGAGCGGAAAGAGGCAAAATAGAGGTGAGAAACTAGCAGCAAGAAGCAACCTTCTGATGCTCCCCCAATTGGCTGCAGGCCCGGTTCTAGGTGGTGGGCCGGGTGGGCCCGGCCCACCCAAACATGAGCCCTGGCCCTCTCAGTGATGGCATGAAGGCCAATAGAAAATGGCCACTTTAAATTAAAACGTTCCTCTAAACGTTGTTTTGCTTCCTGTTCTAGGAGTTGTGTGATTGGGCCTAGACCCTCTCTCACAGGCACACCCAATCACGCATCTTCTTTTAGAAAAGTGGGCTGTGTCCCTGCCCACTCATGCAGGTACAATAGGAGCATGGCGAAAGGGACAAATCTTTTCTTTGGCACTGGGTAATCTTTGTCTACAGTCCTGCAGTGTGAATATTTCTTTTTCTATTCAACCCAGGAGAAAAGAAGTTTGTTTATCCTGATTCACCTTTCCTGACCCCTGCAGCTGCTTAACAGATCGGGCTGTGACGCAATCAAGGATCCGTGCAGGAAACAGAATGTGTGCCTATTTGTTCTTTTCTTTTTTTAAATCAAGGCCCAGCAGGACACATACTTCGTGTATGCTTCGTTTAAATAGTTTTTATGATTATCATGGCCGACGCTGCCACAGATGCACAACAATATAAAAAAATGTCCTGATAACTCTGGTGATTTATGATTTTGCTGGAAAGCAATCATTTTTCTGTTGGTAGTTTTTAAATGCAGATAAACTGTATTTTCTATAGATAACTCATTGGATTACTGCCTTTGTGGCATAGATCCTTGTGTTACTTGCAGTTCAGAAGTTACTATCCTAACATAGGGCGCTGACCTATGAACTGTCATCAAAGAGCTGCATTGAAACCTGAAAGGTATGGTTAGAACTTAACTTTTTTGTGTTGTGATATAGTTAGAACTTCCCTAGTCTTTCATTATTCTAATGAGTTTGTGCTTCTTCAGACCAAACCCTCTTAAAATATACTGCCCACCAGCATGGATGATTCCTACACCTTGTAATCCTCATTGGCTTATGTGACATTCCCTGTAGACTGATTTACATACTTGTATGATTCATTGTCTCTGTATAATGTGTGCGTGATGTAAAGTGCTGTGACAACCTACACTGGTATGAGAGGCGCTATACAACAAATGAAATGGATATGAGAGAGGAGCTATGGAGAGATGAGGGGCACTGGTGGAGGGTGGCAGTGAGGGAATCCGAGGAGGGGGGTCAATAAGGGGAGGGGCTATGGAGCGATGAGGGGCACTGTTGGAGGATGGCAGTGAGGGAATCCGAGGAGGAGGTCATGGGGTGGAGGGGGGGGGGGTGGCTATGGAGATGTGAGGGGCACTAGTGGAGAGTGGTAGTGAGGCAGTCTGAGGAGAAGGTCAAGAGGGGTAGGGGCTATGGCAAGATGAGGGGCACTGGTGGAGCTTGGCAGTGAGGGAATCCGAGAGGAGGTCAATAGGGAGAGGGGCTATAGAGGGATGAGGGGTACTAGTGGAGCGTGGCAGTGAGGGAATCCGAGAGGAGGTCAATAGGGGGGAAAGGCTATGGAGATATCAGGGGCACTGTAGGAGGGTGGTAGTAAAGGCATCTACGGAGAAAGAGGTCATCGGTGGGGCCCCAAAAAAGACTTTCGCACCAGTGCTAAAGCTGGCCATGTCATGGCCTTTCTGTTTTTGTTTATTTAATTAGCAGTTGGGGCATTAGGGCAACTGTGGAACATACTTTAAAGTGCCTGCTAATTATATTTACTTCTATATTCAAGTTTGAAGGTGATTTTACTAATGTTTTTTACCGGGAAGAATGAAAATGGAGCCGGATGGTGGCTGATATAGGGCTGGGGCCCAAGGTTAGCTGTGAGATAAGGTGCACTAGAGAGGGATGGCAGAAAAGTGGATAATCAGGCCTATAAGAGAGTGAGCTGCAGAGATCGGGTCAGATGGCTGTAGTAATGAAGAGGGATCCTCCCTGAAGGCTTGCACAGAGGGAGCCCGAGTAGTGTCACTTCCCTAATAATCCCACCTCAGAAAACTCAGGGCCATTACATGGAAAAAAACACTTTTTGAGAGTGATAACATTTAGAAAGAGATTTGGAAAAGAGTGTGTTTTACTGGGCCTTGTAAGAGGTCTCCAAAATAAATAGGGAGTGGCCCCACATTCCAAGAGACAGGGTACCAAATATAATCAATATAAAAAAAGAATTTCTCTTGGATACGAAATTAAGGACATCAAGATTACATTTACAAACCTCCATACATAACCCAAAAGTCCACTCAGACTTCCATTAGCATCAGTAAATCAGGACCCAAAGAACAATTATAAGGACATATACAGAAACAATTCCTAGTATCACAAAATTACTTTTATTTAAAATCACAAATCAAGTAAAAAATATATAATCAAAAGTGAACAATAAACCAACAACAAAATTGTATGTCAAAAAATTCATACATTAGATACCAATCATTTAAAATAAACGAGAGACGAAAAACAAGTGAGACATTAAAAACATGATAAATTGGTTATTTTGACTGAATCAACTGTGTTGGAGTCTATTAGAGTTCAAATAATTAGACTCAAATGTTCCTCGAATATAACCCTGTGGACAAGAGTGTCGATGTGTTTCAGTGGCTGTAATTTATTTGTAAACCACCTTCCTCAGGACACCAATAATTCTAGTCTCTCCTATTCATGATACATATTCATATATGCCTTTATTGCTGATACTGGATAATAGACCACAATTCTTATTTGATGTGGAGTCGAGGTAAAAGCAGTTAAAAGTATTGGAATGCGTTGATTCGCTAATTCAGAAGCCTTTATGTCAGAGGCTAAAATGATCATCCAGTCTTGCTAGGGGACCGGTAATGTCGTTTTCCTCCAGCTCACTCCAATCGTTTTTGATGAAAGTCTTTAGTTAAACGAAGTTCCTCACATGAGGCAATCTTATATTCCTGACATTGATTGGAAGAGAGATAATGGTATCTTTTTTGATCAACGTAGTGAGTTCCCTTTCTTTGTTTTCAAACTCTTTTGGTTAAAAAGGTAACTCGCAGCGTGTCATATCGTGTCCCTGCACTCCACGATAGGAAATATATATTTTTTAATTGATTTGTGATTTTAAATAAAAGTAATCTTGTGATACTAGGAATTGTTTCTGTATATGTGCTTATAATTGTTCTTTGGGTCCTGATTTACTGATGCTAATGGAAGTCTGAGTGGACTTTTGGGTTATGTAAGACGGTTTGCAAATGTAATCTTGATGTCCTTGATTTCATATCCAAGAGAAATTCTTTTTTTATATGTATCTTGTAAGAGGTCTCCCAGCTCATGTTCTTGGTGCGATATATATAATGGCACTGGCCCATTGGGCGCAGAACTGCGCCCGAGTCTCCTTGCCTTAACTTGCCCTCTACTTCGGGTCTCCGACTAGCCACCAAGCGCCACCGGGGCAGGCCAAGCCCAGAGGGTGCTGTCTTGATTACCGCCGGCCCTGGTATATGCCTCCCAGCCCACCCGATTGGTGCAATGTGTAAAATGGTGCAGGCCCTCCGCGCAGGCTACTGCCCAGCGGCCCCCAATGCACCAATTCTCCACCCAGTGCGGGATCTCTGGCAGTGCCCAGACATCCACAGTGCTTCCCTTTTGGAGGTTTTTGTGGCCCTCCCCCGCACCACCGCTTTGCTCAAGAGGGTTTTGGGGGGGTAGCCGACCACAGGGAAGTCTCCCCCTGGGCCTTTTGGGAGGGACGGAGGGGCAGGCTTCAAGCCCTCCATTTTGCTTGTTGGGCTATCTGGTTAGATAGCCCTTTTATGAAGGTTTTGGGCTCCTGCTCCCAACCACCATTTCAGGTTTGGTGACCTGGTGGCTGGGAGTGTAGTCAGGAGTTGGTTTAGAGTGTTTTCAGGGCAGGTTAGGTGTCGGGTGTATTTAGCGTGTTCAGTTTTCCCAGTCATGGAGGACCATCGCGTTTTGGAGGCTTTACGGCTGCTCAGCGAGGCCGGTTGGATGGACCTCGTTATATCTGAGGATGTGGGGCCGGCGCGTCCTGCGCAGCAAGCCTCGGCGGGGGTAGCGACGGCCGTGGACGCCTGCACATCGCCTAAGCGGCAAAGATCGTCCCCAGTAAGTGAGCGGGGTCGCCCGTGTAGCAAGAGAGCGGCCCCTGGGGTGGCGTTGAGGTCCTTGGGGGGAGGCTGTGGCGTTGTTCGGGGCAGAGAGCAGTCTCACTGTGCCCCCATGCAAGCATGTGCATGCGGAATCTAAGCCTGTTAGGAAGAGGGCTTCTGTATCTGCGGAGCCTGGGAAGCCGTTAGAGGCCTCTGGGATCTTAGAAAAGACGAGCTCTGTGCCCTCGGTGAGCAGGTTGGGTGGCGGGGGTGAGGCGGCCGTGAGGACGGTCGCAAAAGGGCCCGTGTTTCTTCTGGGCTTCGGGCATCAAGTGTCACTGTAAGCAAGCAGCCAGTGACAGCCCCCACCGGGAGTGAAGGGCGGAGCGGATGGGAGGAGGACAGGAGGCAGGACTCCGCCGACACGGAGGAAGATTTGCATGTCCTGGGAGTTGGGGAGGGAGTCAGGGGTTTTTCATCGGCCGTGGGCTCTCGGGGGGAGATTTCTGCTGGTGCTGGGGCGGATTTGGGGGCAGTGGGGGTCCGATCACCCGGGGATTTGTTGTGCCAGGCAGGGCAGCTCTCTGGTTTGTGGAGACCCGTTCTGTCGGGGAAGGCTCCAGGGGGGACAGCGAGTGGGCACAATTGGGAGGGAGGGAGGGTACTCCGGGCGTGCCACCTCCCTTGGGGGACTCAGAGGGGCATGCCAGCAATGCCCCGCCAGTAAGTTTGGTTGGGGGAGGGGGCTACCGCGGGGGGGAGTTGGAGATGGGGGGCTGGGAAGGGATGGAGGGGGCAAGGGACAGCGGGCCTGGGCGTGTGATAAGGAGGTGCGGGGGCTTGACAGGGTGGGCCAATTGGACATGTATTTGTCACGCGGTGGGTCTTTAGCGGTGGGCTTGCCGGCCTGGGATCAGACTGGAGGGGATAGCAGGGCCCTGGGGTAGGGGGTCTAATGGGAAGGTCAGTCGGGGGCTGGGCCCGCCTCAGCAATGGTGGCTGCCATGCTGGAGTAGAGCGGGGAGGAGGACAGGGAGATTCCCCCCCGGTGGGTTGGTAGGGAGATCGGGCACGAAGATCAGGTAAGGGAGGGTCAGGACAGGGCAACTTATCGGGTAGCGGGGTAGGCGGAGGGGTTAGAGGAGAGGGACCCAGCACATCAGTCCAAATGTTTTTGCTGCAGGGCAAGGAGCGTCGCAGCGCAGCTGACTCGGCAGGGCTAGGAGCGGCCCACTGGCACCGAGGCAAAGGGAGGGTGGAGCCTCGCGCGGCGCACCCGTTACAGGTGGGGGAACCCGGCGCGGCCATCAAACGAAGGCCCAGAATGACCTCACTGGCCCCAACGAAAGGCTGGTCCCGGTGGACCGCCGTGCCATCACGGACCGACATTGAAAGGGCAGGGTGCCCGGAGGAGTTCCGGCGTGTGCAGTCGGCACCACCACGAGGATGGCATAAAGGGTCCGGTAGGGCCCACAGGTAAGAGTGGTCTCGGGACTGGCTTCAGGTGGGGGAGCCGATAGAATTGGATTACGATGAAGAGAGTCTTGAGGAAGGGGAATTGCAAGACGACAAGGTTCAGGGAGAGGGGGGGCAATCTCACGTGTTGACTAGTATTTTACAGGTGCCGGCGGTGAAACCCCGAAGAGAACACAATTATGTTATGTTAGGTTAATTTATAGAGCGCATGGCTGCCCCAGCAACAGGGCGTCCTAGCGCTAGCGGACAGGTGACCAGTGGAGATGTGGCTAGATGCTGGAGAAAAGCCAAGTTTTAATCAGTTTCCTGAAAGCCCAGTGATTGTGGGTGCTGTGAAAACAACAGTTGCTGGACAGAATGCAGAACAATGTCATACATTCACCCCAGTACAGAGATCTGGGCCTAAATCCATTGTTTTTTTGCTCACCACGCAGAAGGCTGAAACAGGTACCGGCCACTTTTTTTGCAAGGGCTTCCCAGGTTGCGGAAAGGAGAGAGCCACTGGCAAGGTGGACTGCAGCTGTACGGGCACCCTCCTTAGAGCCAGGTAAGGCTGTTGGAATTCGAGGCCTTTGATGGTGTCAGTGGGGACAGTGGGGGGGGGGGGAGAAGTGGGCCGGGGGGAGGTAAAAGGCTGCTTACAGAAAGGTAAATACGTGATGGACATTGGGTTAGGATCCCGGGACGTTTGGGACCCAAGAGGTACTAAGGTTGAGAGCGGGACTAACACGGACACAGTGGAGGGGGCGGGGCTAAAGAGGGGGACAAAAAAGTGGGCCTGGACAGTAAAGAGTTGAAAATTAATAAGCTCCCTTATATGGGTGTGACGAACCACCTGGGGGCTCATTTAATGTTGTCAACCAAAGAGCACATCTTGAAAGGGGAATATGTCGAAATGTTAAAGCTTTTACACAGAGAATTTAGGTCAAAAGAGGGATCTAAGGAAGAAGAATATGAGCTGGCCAAGTTTCTGGAGCGCTGCATAGCTTTATTCGAATACATGGATGTGATCAGAAAGACCCAGATCACTGCGGTTGGATATGCGTGGGCACAGTATGATGAGGAGTTTACAGCGCGAATGGCCTGGGACCCAGAAGCAAAATGGTGGGAACTAGACACGGATCTGTGGCAACATACTATGGGTGCAGTGAAATGGGGAAAAACCATTTTTACAGCCAGTGGCTTACCGATAGTGTACCGGCCCTTTCAGGGGAAGCCCACCTGCGGAGGTGTGGGGGGCATGACCAAGACACAGTCTGGGACAGGAGGGGCGCACTGGGAGTTTAATAAGGGCCTGTGCGTGTGGGAGTATTGCAGGTCCCGGCACAAGTGTTCCAAATGCGGCGGACGCCATGCATTGGTTAACTGTTGGGGTGGACAGTAACAGGGAGGCCAGCAGTGGCAGCAGTCAGGCTCTGGCACAGCGGGACACTCACAGCAATTTCAGAACAACAGAGGGGGCAAGGGGCCACAGGGCCCTGGGCCCAAAAGCTCATATGCCAGTAAAAGTAGAGAAGTTGGACGAGGGGCTGCAGGGGTATGAGGACTTGAGAGCAGCACAGGTTCTACGGAAAGGGTTCAGATGGGGGTTTTGTTTGGGTTATCAAGGACCGAGACAGAGGCGTATGCAGACAATCTCAAATCAGCGTCGGAACACAAACAAGTGGTGCGGGAGAAACTGAACAAAGAGGTGCTTGAAGGGAGAATGGCAGGCCCATTTGATGATTGGCCAACAAAGGACTTAATTGTCTCGCCAATCGGGGTTGTGCCCAAAAAAGAGGAGGAGCAATACAGATTGATTCAACATCTGTCATTACCAGAGGGGACTTCAATCAATGATTTTATTGATGAGAAGGCGGCCTCAGTTTCTTACTCTTCAGTTGACGTGGCCATGGCAAAATGTAACATAAAGTCGGCATTTCGGTTGCTTCCAGTTCATCCGGATGATTGGGATCTTCTGGGTATCCATTTCGAAGGGAGATGGTACGTGGACAAGGCACTATCAACGGGTTGCTCTATGTCATGCGCACTGTTTGAATGCTTTAGTACTTTTCTGCAGTGGTTATTCACTCATCGCACAGGTCACAGTCTGGTGACGCACGATCTACGAAGATTTCTTTTTTGTGGGTTCACCGGGCTCCATGGAATGCCAGGCAGCACTGGACACTTTCCATGAGCTAACGGAGGAACTTGGGGTGCCTTTGGAACCGGAAGAGACAATGGGACCCAGTACGGCCTTGTCTTTCTTGGGCATAGAAATCGACTCAGCAGAGAAAAAGGAGAAAATGTTGGAATTATTTAGAAGATTGCTGTCAAAAGAGAAAGTCATGGCTAAGGACATTCAAGTACTCTTAGGACATCTCAATTTTGCATGCTGGATGGTTCGGGCTGGGAGGACCTTTTGTAGGGGACTGGGGCGTGCACTGGCAGGACATCACCTACCTCACCACCATGTGTGCCTTTCAGCGGGTGCAAAAGAGGATTTGCGGATGTGGACTGTTTTTCTGCAGTCTTTTAATGTTGTGCCATTGGCAAGGGGGGACGACGTCACAGGGGACGTACAACCTTTTTCTGATGCAGCAGGCAGTGAAGGCTTTGGCTTGTTTTAGCAACAGTGGAGAAATGGAGGAAGAAGCATAGCCTTTTTGGAACATTTCCATTTAGTCGTGGCAATCACACTTTGGGGGGAGGAGTTGGCCCATAAGAAAGTTTTGTTCAGAGTTGACAACATGGCAGTGGTTGAGATTGTGAATAGACAGTCAGGGAGGGACGAGCAAATTCTGAAATTGTTAAGAGTCTTTGTGTTGGGGTGCCTGAGGCATGACATTGCTTTCAGGGCCTTACACGTACCTGGTGTGGACAATGACATAGCCGATGCTTTGTCTCGTTCACAGTGGGGAGATTCCGTGGGCTGGCCAAGGAGGCAGACAGGACGCCGACACCAATGCCCGTTCATTTGTGGTACGTAGGCAACGTAGGATGCTACAATTGGTGGTAGACTCGCTGTCAGCAGCCATATGAACATCATACAGACTGGCTTGGAGGGACTTCTTGTCATCAGGTGCCCAGCGGCGGGTTGAGGTCTGGCTGTGGTCAGAAGATGTTATTCAGTTTATTCTCGATCTCATTGAGAGAGGTTTATCTAGAGTAACAATCGCCGGGAAATTGGTGGACATTGCTTTAATGGGTAAATTGCTATGGGGTTACCCACCGTCGAGGGGTGAACTGGGGAGAAGGATACTCTAGGGATGGGCCAGGGAGCAAACTGGGGGCGGCTTTCGCGGAGACCTCTTTCCTGGCAGACGTTAGCCCGGGTGATCGAAGTTTACCGGCGGTCTGCAGAGATGAGGTTGTAACCTGCTTATTTTCTACACTAATGGTGTGGATGTTTTTTGGGGATTTCTGGGTGTCCGAACTTTTGAGCAACAAGGACCGGGGGCGGTACTTTGGCAGGATGTGACTCCGCTGGAGTCTGATATACAAATTTGGCTGGCTAGATCCAAAACAGTCCAGAGGGGGCTGGGTAGAGGGGTCAAGTTAGAGCCAGCAGTTCCATGGGCGACGTGTCTGCTTCAGTGGGCTCAACGCTGGTGCTCTTTGTCGGGAGGATCTGGGGGGGAGGCGGTGTTTAAACACGAAAATGGGCGTAGGGTAACGGACTATCAGCTATGTATGGTGTTGAGGAAGGCTTTACAAAGTTGGTTTGAATGGAGCGCTCTATGGGACTCATTCTTTCCAGATTGGGGCAGCAACGGAAGCGTCAACAGAGGTTGGTCCCAGGAAGACATCATGCGGCTGGGGCGCTGGTCCTCTGACTGTTTTCGGCAATATGTTAGACGGCATGCGGGGAGGCGCATGTGTCACCCCCTCTTTTGTGAGTCTCATTGTACCTTTTCTCATTTCAGGTTCTGTGCCCGGCTCCCAGGCGGAAGAATTGACCATCTGGATACTGGCGCTCTCTTTTGTCAAATGGGCGCAAGTTCAGGCGTGCCGGAGATATTTTGGTGCACATATTTTTTTGTATAAGTCTGTTTTATTTTTCATACGATGAACAAAGAAAGGGTCTATGTATACACAGCACTGGGCCCCAACCCTATATGTAGGGCCGGCCGCACAATTTATGGGAGGTACGGGTGATGTTATAAAAGCATACCGGAATAGATTTTACACAGTATGTCGCCTACAACCCTTATTGGGCCGGCCGCGTGTTGCATGTTTCATAACGTTGGATTGCAATCGTGGAGAAAGTTCAAGACCCATGATTAACATATACAGTATCCTAACGAGGAAGGAGGACAAAGAGGTAGGCAAGAGGCCTATAAGAAAGCGGAAAGTAAAGAATAAACAGATAGAGAGCGGTGAAAGGGCTAGAAGGCCAAGGAGAAGAAAGGACTCTAGGACAAGGGAGCTACGTTAAGACAATGGTGAAGAAAGAGAAGATGGCGGGCGGGGAGCAATGAGCAGGGCCATTATGGTGATACAATCAGTCTGTCGGGTTCAGGTGGGGCTGCAGCATCTTCGAAGAGGCGGACCGCTCGGAGTTTCGGTGGCAGGTGACAGGCGTGCTCTATTTTACAGGGATAGTTAACCAATGGTTGCCAAATTTTGGTAAAGTGGGTATCACGGGACTGCAGGCACGCTGTGAAGAGTTCCATGTTAACTATATGCCATAGGCGCACGAACTAAGCAGCAATGGGGGGGGGGTTCTGCTTTAATCCAATATAATGCTATTAGTTGTTTAGCGGCCCCTAGCATATGGAGAGCAATGCACCAGTCACTACGGGTGAGCGCTCTTAAATTATCGGGTTTGAGACCAAGAAGAACCGTGGTGGTGGAATCAGGCAGAGGGAAGCCAAGTACCTCCTTAATATGACTGAGAACCTCTTTCCAAAACAGGGCCAGAAGTGGACATGCCCACCAAATGTGTATAAAACCCCCGGAGCGCTCGAGCATCTCCAGCACAGCGGGGAGGATGTGGGAAACATTCTGTGTAAACGAGTGGGTGTATAGTACCACTGTGTCATAATCATGTGTGCAGTTTTTATTCGTTGTGATACGCTGCGATAAACCTTCGGTATGTCCATCCACAGGCGGCTTCACTGAAGAGGTGTAATTTCAGTGGGAGACGTCGACTGCCATTGACGCTGGTACGGGTGCGGGGTTACCAGCGGGGGGTGCTGCAGAATCTGGTAGGTCCGAGAGATAAGTCCCTTTGACTCGTCAAAGGAGCGTACCAGTCACTCGAAGGGTGTAAATGGGTGGGTGGCGGCCTGTTGCATCTCGGGCGTGGACAGCCAGTGTTGTAGCTGCACATACTGGAGCCTAGCTCCCTCCGGAAGTTGAAACTCTTCTTTGCATTGGGCAAATATTTTGAGTGTATCCCCGGCGTACAAATCTCGAATCGTTCTGCATCCACCCTCCAACCAGTTAGAAAACGCTTGCGGGTTGAGAGCTGGTGGGAATAACGGGTTGCCTGCTAGGGGGGGTGTGAGGGAAAGGGAAGGTCGTAAGCCCCTTGAGTACGGCTACTCTGTCCCAGATGTCCAGCACCGTTTTGGTGGGCACTGCAATATAGGCACTGCGGGAGCGTGCAGCCCGATGGAGCCAGGAAAGGTCCCAAACGGTTCGTCCGGTTACCGCCCTGTCCATATGGAACCAGACCTTTTCACTCTCAATCGCTGTCCACTCTGAAACAATGCGGAGGTGGGAGGCCTAATAGTATTCTAGCAGGTTGGGGCACGCTAGTCCTCCCCTGTCCCACGGAAACATGAGAACCTTATTGGAGAAACGAGGTTTACGATGAAGCCGGTGATGTCTCGCTGAAGGCTCTGGATCTGGCACTGCGGGATGGGGGTGGGCAGGCATTGGAACACGTACAGAATTGTTGGGAGCACCGACATTTTGACAGCGTTCAAACGGCTCAGCCAGGAGAGGGTCAGGGATTTCCAACCCCTCAGGTCGTCCAAGACAGTTCTCCTACACTCCCGCCAGTTCGTTTGGGTCATGTGGCAAGCGAGGGGGTCAGCTGAAGCCCCAAGTATCGAATGGAGCTAGCAGCCCACTGGTAGGGGACGAGGGTTTGCAGTGCCGGTATCTCCTCCTCAGGAATCGTGAGATTCAATGCCCAAGACTTCCCATGGTTGATTTTAAGGCCTGAAGCCAGCTCAAAGGATTGCAGCAAGGAGTGTAGTGCCGGAAGGGAGACGTGTGGGCGAGATAATGTGAGTATAAGATCATCCGCAAAGAGCGCTACTTTGTGCTGCTGTCCTGCAAGGCGAATGCCATGTATGCCAGCATCCTGCCTAATCATCATAGCCAAAGGTTCTACCACGAGGGCAAACAATAGAGGGGACAGGGGGCAGCCCTGCCGCGTAACCCTGTGAATGGAGATAGGGTCGGTGAGTTGGCCATTGACTCGCACATGACCCTTTGGGGAGAGATAGGGGGTCATGATCCTAGCTATCATGTTCTGGCCTAGTCCGACTTTATGCAGCACAGCTCGTAGGAAGGTCCAATCGATGCGGTCGAACGTCTTCTCCGCGTCAAGTGATAAAAGGCATGCCGGTATATTCCAATGTTGCGCCTTCCCCACCAGATGGGCAATTCGGTGCACATTGTCTGCCCCCTGGCGATTCCGAATAAAGCCGACCTGGTACGGCTCTACAAGGCCGGGCATGTGTGGGTCAAGGCGCTTTGCCAGTATTTTGGTGTAGATTTTAAGGTCTGTGTTCAAGAGGGCTATAGGACGAAAGGAAGAGCACAGGGTGGGGTCCTTACCCGGCTTGGGGATGAGGGCTATTTCCGCCATTCCCATAGAGGGCGACGGCCCCTCTGTGTCGGAGAAGGAGTTGAACAGTCGTAGGAGGTAGGGCCGGAGTTGCGTCAGCAACAGGCGATAGAATTCCAAAGGGAGGCCATCCGGGCCTGGTGATTTCACGAGGGGGAGGTCCTTCAGCGCACTTGCCAGCTCCTCGTTTGTGAGGGGCTCTTCCGGCTGCTGGGCATGGTAGGGGCTAATTGGTATCCAGGGGCATTTATCCAAGATATCTTTTACCAGGTCCGGGGGCGGCTCGTCCGTGGCGTAAAGTGCGGAGTAATATGCCTGGAAGGCATCGCGCTTGGCCCGCTCAGTGGTGGCCCTCTCGCCGTCGGCAATCTGAATGTTAGCTATGTGCGCTTTTGCTGTACGTACTCGCAAGCGTCTCGCCAATATCTTACCCACCTTGTCCCCCCCCCCCTCGAAGTATCGCTGTTTCAACGTTAACAGGGCTCGTTGGTCGGAGAGAACGAAGTTGCCCCCGAAGGTTAGTGAGGCAGCGTTTACGTGCGAGTGTGGGTCGTTCCTGATCCTGCATCTCCAGGTCCTTAATGACTTTGGACAGATTATCCTCCAGGAGACGGGCCTCACGCGCTCGTGCAATTGCAAGGGAGGTGATATGACCGCGGATCGTAGCCTTAAATGCATCCCATATGACAGGAAAGGGAGTTTCGGGAATATCATTGAGCGCAAAGTAGGAGTCGATAGCTGTCCGTATGCTCTCCACATCTACCGGGTCCCGCAGAATATGCGGTGGTAGCCGCCATCGTGGGGTACGGGAGGAGCAAACGGCCGGATCCTGCAGTAGGAGTTCGAGATGCGCGTGATCAGAGATCGAGATGGCAGACATAGATGCCGAGAGCGTATCGCCAATCAAGGTTTGAGAGATAAAAATATAATCTATGCGCGAATAAGAGTGGAGGACGTGCGAGTAATACGAATAGTCGCGCGGCTCAGGGGAATGATATCTCCAGGTGTCCAGTAAACCAAGGTCCGTTATTTGCCTCTGAGGGCCGTGGACATAGCTCCCATCCCATGGGGGGAGGCAACACTATGGTCCATTTTAGGGTCCTATGCCATGTTAAAATCTCCCCCTACGATTAGCGAGGGGTCGTCTTGTGAGACGTGCTCCCGCAAAATCGTCCGGAGATAGAGGTCTTGCGCCTGGTTGGGTACATACACGTTGCACAATGTGAAGAGGCGTCGCCCAACCCGAACCCCAGCTCTGAGAAAGCGGCCATCCGGGCTACGGAAGACCCTAGATTCTCCCTGTCTGATGCCAGCTCTGCAAAGGATTGCCACCCCAGCCATTTTAGTGGGCGCCGTGGCCCAGAATTGAAGAGGGTATCGAGGATGAGCCATGCGCGGGATATCTGCTTTTAGAAGATGGGTCTCCTGAAGGAGGATGATGTCTGGGTTATGTTGTAAGAGGTAGTGCCATGTTCGCTGTCGCTTGTTGGGGGAGTTAAGGCCCTTAACAGTGAGGGATATAATCTTCAGGGGGCAGGCAAAACCTGGGGTAGTCCTTCATGCCACTGTAGGAAGTGAGGTGGGATAGTGGGAGGGATGCGCAGGGGCTTGTCGCTCTTGGCGATGGGAGGGTACTGTCTGTAGGGGATTCCCCGCCCACCATATCGAAGGGTATAGGGAAAGTAAGAAGGAAGAGAGAAAAAAATATAGATATGTGCAATCCAAGAATATATAACCAATATTGGCCAACCGGGCCACAATTTCCTGTTCCAGTCGTGGGTCAGCCGAGACTTTAAGGCTCGGGTGATCCCGGAGAAGTCACTCTCCCAAGAACAGGTGGGGGGCGGGTCAACAGCCGCTCATGGAGACATCTGTGTGGATAGTCCAGTACCATCAGCGCTGCAGGTAGGGAGCTGGGGTATGGTCGATTCCAGAGGTTGAGTGCCAACCCCATTGGGTTCTGAGACAAAATCGGAGGTCAATGTACCCCGCCATTTGCGGAGGTGAGGTTTCAGTCAGTCAGTCAAGGGGACGGAGGTTGGGAGCTTGCTGTAGACCTGTCCCCCTCCAGGGACCGGATATGCTGAATAATGTCATTCTTGACTTACGAGTACGATTGCTCATCAGGACGAGGGGAGCACTGGAGGCGGCGTACAGTAGACCATGATGGCTTGGCAGGGGCCCGCGTGAGTGGCGGAAGATGTGTTGGGCTGGAGGGCGGCGTTGAGGAATGGTAAAGGAGCTGCACTGCTTCTTTAAAAGACCTGACCACCCGGCGCTTGGACTCTGTTAGACCTGTCAGCCCTTTGGGTGGTCCCTCCTCATCATTATTTATTTTGTCCCACTTTTGCCTCAAACCCTGTTTGAATTTTTCCTTTGTGGGAACCACTAGACTTTTTCGTGTTGCTGCAGATTCAGGGAGCCATTTTGGCTACCCCTGAAACTTCTGTCTGAGGGCCTGGAGCACAAAATGGTGGCCACCTGTGACGTCACCAGCATCCACTGGAACCTACTAGCACCTTCCAGAACATTCCAGAACCCTGTGACCGTTGGAGGCGGTTTAGAATGTTGGGAAGCTAAGACAGAGAGTTGGCAGTTGGAGCTGGCAGTTGGCATCTGACTGGTGAAGAGTGAGCAGCAGAAACCTGAAGGAGGAAGGAGTGAGGCAGCAGGGGTGGAAACTTGTGCCTGGAGTGGGGTCCAAAAACACACCCTTGATACTAGTCCCTACTGACTGAGCCCAGCCTGGAGCCCTGTGTGGGAAGAAGCAAGAAAAAACCATCCTAAGGACCTGGACAGCAGGAACAGGCCTTAGAAACAGAGAACAGCAAGATCCTGACCTGGAAACTGGTTTCCCTGGAGTCCGACGTCGAGTAGCCTGAGACCTGGAGCCCGAGGTGGAGAAGCGGCGCCGACTGGAAAGCGGACGTCGTACCCGGAGCCGCCAGAGGTCGAGAGAGGGCACCGTCAGAGGTCGTGAGGAGTACCAGAGGTCGAGGAGGAAGTCACCCGAGGTCGAGTGAGCGGCGTCATCGGAGGAGTGAAGTCCGCCCTCCGGAGTCGCCGGAGACCGAGGTGAAGCGTGCCGGAGGTCGGGAGTGGAGATCGCACTCCGGAGTCGCCGGAACCTGAGAGAATCGTGCCGGAGGTCGGGAGTGGAGGTCGCACTCCGGAGTCGCCGGAAACCTAAGGAGAGGAGCACCGGAGGCCGGGAGTGAGGATCGCACTCCGGAGCCGCCGGAAGTCGACATCGAGTCAAGGCCGGCCGACGTCATCGAAGTTGAGGTCGCCATCGGACCGGAGTCGCCCGAAGTCGACATCGAGTAAAGACTGCCCGACGCCATCGAATCGGAGGTCGAGATCGAACCGAGGCCGCCGACATCGAAACCGGAACCGCCTACCGGCGTCGTCAAGAACTGACATTGCGCCGAGGCCGCCGACATCGAATCGGAACCGCCTCACGGCGTCGACACGACTCCAGCGGCGTCGGAGCATCAGAAAAAGGGCAGTAAGTGGAGTAGAGGGCGCCTAAGGCCCTGTGGAGACCTGAGAGACTGCTCTAAGGGGCTAGGGAGGTGCTGGAACCAACCTGACTGTGCCAGGGGGTGAGCTGAGACTAATTTAGAGGGGTTGTGTGGAGGGAGAGCGCCAGGCCTCTGGTATTCCCCCCTTGATCTACCTCAGTTTAGGCCTCAGCCTTGTCCAAGCCAGGGAGTAGACACCCTCAAGCCTTCCACATCCCCACAAGCTGTGCCTGGGCCAAATCAGCCCTTAGGAAGTCAAATGTGATCTGATTCTATGAGTGTCACTGTCAGCTTTTAATTATTTATTAGGGGCACTGTATTTATTGTATTTAACCTATTTATTGCTTCACTGTATTTATTGGTCCACAGTATTTATTGATGCTCAATATTTATTGGTTTACAGTATTTATTGCCTCAGAATATTTAATTGCCTGTATGTATTGCACTTATGTTTATGCCTTCATTATTTATGATCACCCCTATTTATTGAATCATTAAGCCAGTATTTATTTGACCTGCACTATTTAAAAAGTTGTATATTGTGATTGTTATTTATTTATCCAATCAGCAACTAAGAGAAAAAGAAGATAAAGAAAGATATTTTCATAATTTTTACGGTGTAGAGTCGTTTTTGGAACGGATGCACGCATGGTTATTGTATGGGTATGTCGTATGCTTAGCACGGAGCCTGATTCCTGACCACTCGAGCCAAGCTACCACAGTGTGTCTGGGAGAACACCACCACCCTTCCAGAGTGGGAGAGTGTTTTTCTAACATAATTGGTGTTCAGCGGTGGGATAGAGCTGTGCCTACGTATACTCAACAATAACTGTGGGTAGTCCATAGGCCTACACCGGGAGTTTTCTCAAAGCGGCCTTCCTAATTGTGGGTTTTTGTTTTTTCCAAATTTACTCTGGTGGTGGGAGGAGGTATTATTAAAGGTACCCCCCTGCATTGTTACTGCAAATAACTGTCCTCTGACCTGAGTGGGCAAGATGGAGTTTGTACTGGAGAATTTAGAAACGTACACTGTGGCCCAACTCAGGGAGTTTTGCCAGCGGGAGGGGGTGTATTGTCCCCCAGGAGCAAAGAAGGGTGCACTCCAAACCAGCTTAAGGGCTTGGGGGGAGGCACGCCGAGAAAGCAAGGCTGAGGAGGAGGACAGGGATAGAGAGCCCGACAGTGAGGGAGCTGGTTTGTACCAACCGGAGGTGGGGAACCTGTCAGCGGGGCCCAGGACACTTTCCAGGAAGGGCAGCAGTGCCTCTAGCGGTGGCTTGTCTGAAGTGGAGTTAACAGACCGGAGGGAGAAAAGGCAGCTCACATGGGACTTAGCAAGGCTGGAGAAAGAGAAAGAGGAACAGAGGATGGCTCATGAGATAAGGCTGAAAGAAATAGATCTTCAGATCCTGAGAATCGGGGCACACCCTGTACCCAACGGTGGCAGCAAAGACCAAGAAAGAGAGTTCACCAGGGAACCCAAACCCTACCTGCCAAAGGACATAGTAGCTAGCTATGGGGCGGGTGATGATATCGCCAAGTGGCTAGCGGCCTATGAGGTCTCGTTAAGGGCCCATGGGGTTCCAGAGAAGTACTGGGGTGGGGGATTGTACAAGTACATGCCTCCAGCTGGTAGGGATGCTTTATTGGCCCTCGAAGAGGATGAGCAGACCCACTACCCCACCATGAAACTGGCGCTCATAAGAAAGTTTGGACTAACACCCGAAAAGTACAGACAGAAGTTCAGGGGTAGTCACAAACTGGGCACACAGAATTGGGTGGACTTCCTGGACTATGCAAAGAAGGCACTAGAGGGTTGGATTCAGGGCAGTGAAGTGAGGAACTACGAGGGGTTGTTTGACCTAGTACTGAAGGAACACCTGCTCGAGAAATGTTTCCCTGAACTGCGGCAACACCTGGTGGATAGCAAGCTGACCAGTCCCCGGAAGCTTGCTGAGGAGGCGGACATTTGGGCTAGTACCCGGGTGTCCACAAGGGGGACTGGAGGGGATACTCAAAAGGCCGGACAGGGCGCCCCCCAGAAGAAAGAGGGAGGGGAAAAGAAAAAGGAGTTCTCCAAAGGCCCCCAAAACAACTTCCAAGGAAAGGGAACAGGATTCACCCCTAGGGCTAACCCACCCAGAAACCCTAATCCTGGCCAGAGTCAGCAGCCAAGGGTTGTCCATTGCTACGAGTGCGGTGGCGTTGGACACTATAAAGGAGATCCGAAGTGCTTGAAACGACCACCCCCTCCCATTGGAGGAAAGACCCCCGGAGTAGCTAGTGTAGTGCTCGGGGAGGAGATGCCCTTAACTAAGGGAAGGGAGTGGGCGGGTGTCACTTTAGTGTCCCTGGGAGAACGGGAGATGGTTCCCAAGATCCAGGTGCCCGCAAATACCGCAAAGTATGGGCAGTGGGTCACCATCAACGGCCAAAGAGGGGAGGCTCTGAGAGACACAGGAGCCAGTATGACTATGGTGCGTAGCCAACTGGTGTCTCCAGAGCAGGTAATTCCCGATGTACTCCACCCAGCCGCGATGGCTGACGGCAGAACAGGCCACTATCCCGTGGCCGAGGTTCCCTTTGAATGGGGGGGGGTTGCAGGTTCACTTCGAGTTGCCGTAAGCCCTGCCGTGCCAGTCGATTGTCTGCTGGGTAATGACATGGAGCACAACGCTTGGAAGGAGGTGGAATACCGGACTCACACTGAGATGCTGGGTACACCTGACTGGGCCTGTGTTAGCACAAGGTCCGCGACTACCCGAAGAGGGAGTTCATTTCGGCTGGAGCCTGGAACAAAGGCCCAGCCAGCTGCCAGTCAAGGGAAGAACCGAGGACAGGAGGAGCCTGCCTCGGCGTCCCCACCCCGTAGGACGGATAGGCCACCGGAGGTGGTGGACCAGGAGTCTGCGGTGGGGGACGTTACCAACCTGGAGGACCTACCCATCCCGGCCGAGTGGCACGTGGAGGGAGGCCCGTCCAGGGAGGAATTCTGCCAGGGCCAGAGGGAGTGCCCTACCCTTGAGGGGCTAAGGCGACAGGCCGAAGCCCAGGCAGCAGGGAACGTTGAAGGGAACTACAGTGTTTACTGGGAGGATGGCCTCCTCTACAGTGATCCCAAGGCACCCCTACACGGATCGTCACGAGCCTTGGTAGTCCCTCAACGTTATCGAGCCTTCCTTCTGGAGTTGGCTCACGAGATACCATTGGCAGGACACCTGGGGCAAGACAAGACCTTCGCCCGTCTTGTCCCACACTTTTATTGGCCTCAGATGAAAGTGTCGTCCGATACCTACTGCCGGACATGTGTGTCTTGCCAAGCCAGTGGGAAAACAGGGGTGAAGCTGAAAGCTCCCCTGGAACCACTTCCTGTCGTTAGCACCCCCTTTGAAAGGGTGGGCATCGACATTGTGGGTCCGTTAGATCCACCGACTACAGCTGGTCACAGGTTTATCCTGGTTCTGGTGGATCATGCCACACGGTACCCAGAGGCAATACCTCTGAGGACCATAACAGCACCTGTTGTGGCTAGGGCCCTGATGGGAATCTTTACCCGAGTGGGTTTTCCCAAGGAAGTTGTGTCCGACAGGGGGACCAACTTCATGTCAGCGTACATGCGGGCCATGTGGAAGGAGTGTGGAGTGACATACCGGTTCACCACTCCTTACCACCCCCAGACAAATGGTCTGGTGGAGAGGTTTAATAAAACCTTGAAGGGCATGATCAGAAGTCTGCCTGAAAGCCTGCGGAGGAAATGGGACGTCCTCCTACCCTGTTTACTCTTTTCTTACAGGGAAGTGCCACAGAAGGGAGTGGGCTTCAGCCCCTTCGAGCTTCTGTATGGGCACCCTGTACGTGGACCTCTCAACCTGGTGAGAGACGGATGGGAAAGAACTCCCAGGAAGCTTCCCCAGGATGTGGTGAGCTACATGCTGGCCTTCCGGAGCCAAATGGCTAAGTTGTGGAAGCAAGCTTCTGACAACTTGGAAGCCAGCCAAGCAGTGATGCAGGCGTGGTATGACCACAACGCTCACCCGGTGGAGTTGGAGCCTGGCCAGAAGGTGTGGGTGATCGAACCGGGAGAGCTTAGTGCCCTCCAGGATCGCTGGTCAGGACCCTTTGAGGTGTTGGAGAAGAAGGGTAAGGCTACCTACTTGGTGGACCTGAAGACCCCTCGTCAGCCCCTGCGGGTGCTGCATGCCAACCGCCTCAAACCCCACCACGAGAGGCCCGAAGTCATCTTGATGATGGTGACTGACGGAGGAGAGGACGTGGAAAGCGAGCCTCTCCCTGATCTGTTTGCGTCTCAAGAGAAGGATGGGTCGGTGGAGGGAGTGAATCTCTCCCCATCTCTAACTCCTGAACAGCAGGAGGACTGTCGCCAGGTCCTGGGGCAGTACTCTTCGTTGTTCTCCCTTGTCCCGGGTAGGACTCACCTGTGCGTCCATGACGTGGACACAGGAGACAGCCCACCTGTGAAGTCCAAGATCTACCGGATGTCAGACAAGGTGAAGGCCAGCATTCACAGTGAAGTCACTAAGATGCTGGAGCTAGGAGTGATCGAACCTTCTAGCAGCCCCTGGTCCAGTCCGGTGGTGTTAGTACCAAAAGCTGCACCACCGGGTGCCCAACCGGAACTGAGGTTCTGTGTGGACTACCGGGGACTGAATTCAGTGACCAAAACTGATGCTCATCCGATCCCTAGGGCGGATGAATTGATTGACCGGCTGGGAGCTGCCCAATATCTAAGTACCTTTGACCTTACTTCTGGGTACTGGCAGATCTCTTTGACTGATGGAGCAAGGGAAAGGTCAGCCTTCTCCACGCCCAATGGCCACTACCAGTTCTGTGTGATGCCCTTTGGGCTCAAGAACGCACCTGCCACGTTTCAGCGCCTGGTAAACCAGATCCTCACCGGAATGGAGAGTTTCTCTGCTGCTTATCTGGATGACATAGCCGTCTTCAGTAACAGCTGGGAGGATCACTTGCGTCACCTGCAAGCTGTTCTCCAGGCCCTGAGACAAGTTGGATTGACGATCAAGGCCAGCAAGTGCCAGATCGGGCAGGGGTCGGTAGTGTACCTTGGACACTTGGTGGGTAGGGGAGCGGTGCAACCCCTCCAGGCGAAGATCGAGGCCATCATGGCCTGGGAACCCCCCAAGACACAGACTGAGGTCCGAGCAATTTTTGGGCCTCACGGGATATTACCGCCGCTTCGTGAAGGGGTACGGTACCATCGTAGCCCCCCTCACGGAGCTCACGTCCAAGAAACAACCTCGACAGGTAGTCTGGACGGAGGCTTGTCAGCAAGCCTTTGTGAGATTGAAGAAAGCCATGTGCGAGGCCCCGGTCTTAAGGGCCCCAGACTTTTCCAAGGAGTTCATTGTCCAGACAGATGCATCAGAACATGGCATTGGGGCAGTGTTATCGCAACTCAACGAAGAGGGTCTGGATCAACCCGTGGTCTTCCTATCCCGGAGACTACTTCCCAGGGAACAGAAGTGGAGTGCAATAGAGCGTGAAGCCTTTGCAGTGGTATGGGCTCTGAAGAAGTTGCGGCCATACCTGTTTGGCTCGCACTTCCTGGTTCAGACCGACCACAGACCCCTTCGTTGGCTGATGCAAATGAAGGGGGGAGAATCCCAAGTTGTTGAGGTGGTCTATTTCCCTACAGGGAATGGACTTTCAGGTGGAACATCGGCCTGGAGTGGACCACGCCAATGCAGACGGTCTCTCAAGGTATTTCCGCCTTAGTGATGAGAACTCCCAAGGGGTTGGGTAGCTCTCCCCACTTTCAGCTGGGGGGGACGCGTGTTAGACCTGTCAGCCCTTTGGGTGGTCCCTCCTCATCATTATTTATTTTGTCCCACTTTTGCCTCAAACCCTGTTTGAATTTTTCCTTTGTGGGAACCACTAGACTTTTTCGTGTTGCTGCAGATTCAGGGAGCCATTTTGGCTACCCCTGAAACTTCTGTCTGAGGGCCTGGAGCACAAAATGGTGACCACCTGTGACGTCACCAGCATCCACTGGAACCTACTAGCACCTTCCAGAACATTCCAGAACCCTGTGACCGTTGGAGGCGGTTTAGAATGTTGGGAAGCTAAGACAGAGAGTTGGCAGTTGGAGCTGGCAGTTGGCACCTGACTGGTGAAGAGTGAGCAGCAGAAACCTGAAGGAGGAAGGAGTGAGGCAGCAGGGGTGGAAACTTGTGCCTGGAGTGGGGTCCATAAACCCACCCTTGATACTAGTCCCTACTGACTGAGCCCAGCCTGGAGCCCTGTGTGGGAAGAAGCAAGAAAAAACCATCCTAAGGACCTGGACAGCAGGAACAGGCCTTAGAAACAGAGAACAGCAAGATCCTGACCTGGAAACTGGTTTCCCTGGAGTCCGACGTCGAGTAGCCTGAGACCTGGAGCCCGAGGTGGAGAAGCGGCGCCGACTGGAAAGCGGACGTCGTACCCGGAGCCGCCAGAGGTCGAGAGAGGGCGCCGTCAGAGGTCGTGAGGAGTACCAGAGGTCGAGGAGGAAGTCACCCGAGGTCGAGTGAGCGGCGTCATCGGAGGAGTGAAGTCCGCCCTCCGGAGTCGCCGGAGACCGAGGTGAAGCGTGCCGGAGGTCGGGAGTGGAGATCGCACTCCGGAGTCGCCGGAACCTGAGAGAATCGTGCCGGAGGTCGGGAGTGGAGGTCGCACTCCGGAGTCGCCGGAAACCTAAGGAGAGGAGCACCGGAGGCCGGGAGTGAGGATCGCACTCCGGAGCCGCCGGAAGTCGACATCGAGTCAAGGCCGGCCGACGTCATCGAAGTTGAGGTCGCCATCGGACCGGAGTCGCCCGAAGTCGACATCGAGTAAAGACTGCCCGACGCCATCGAATCGGAGGTCGAGATCGAACCGAGGCCGCCGACATCGAAACCGGAACCGCCTACCGGCGTCGTCAAGAACTGACATTGCGCCGAGGCCGCCGACATCGAATCGGAACCGCCTCACGGCGTCGACACGACTCCAGCGGCGTCGGAGCATCAGAAAAAGGGCAGTAAGTGGAGTAGAGGGCGCCTAAGGCCCTGTGGAGACCTGAGAGACTGCTCTAAGGGGCTAGGGAGGTGCTGGAACCAACCTGACTGTGCCAGGGGGTGAGCTGAGACTAATTTAGAGGGGTTGTGTGGAGGGAGAGAGCCAGGCCTCTGGTATTCCCCCCTTGATCTACCTCAGTTTAGGCCTCAGCCTTGTCCAAGCCAGGGAGTAGACACCCTCAAGCCTTCCACATCCCCACAAGCTGTGCCTGGGCCAAATCAGCCCTTAGGAAGTCAAATGTGATCTGATTCTATGAGTGTCACTGTCAGCTTTTAATTATTTATTAGGGGCACTGTATTTATTGTATTTAACCTATTTATTGCTTCACTGTATTTATTGGTCCACAGTATTTATTGATGCTCAATATTTATTGGTTTACAGTATTTATTGCCTCAGAATATTTAATTGCCTGTATGTATTGCACTTATGTTTATGCCTTCATTATTTATGATCACCCCTATTTATTGAATCATTAAGCCAGTATTTATTTGACCTGCACTATTTAAAAAGTTGTATATTGTGATTGTTATTTATTTATCCAATCAGCAACTAAGAGAAAAAGAAGATAAAGAAAGATATTTTCATAATTTTTACGGTGTAGAGTCGTTTTTGGAACGGATGCACGCATGGTTATTGTATGGGTATGTCGTATGCTTAGCACGGAGCCTGATTCCTGACCACTCGAGCCAAGCTACCACAGTGTGTCTGGGAGAACACCACCACCCTTCCAGAGTGGGAGAGTGTTTTTCTAACATAATTGGTGTTCAGCGGTGGGATAGAGCTGTGCCTACGTATACTCAACAATAACTGTGGGTAGTCCATAGGCCTACACCGGGAGTTTTCTCAAAGCGGCCTTCCTAATTGTGGGTTTTTGTTTTTTCCAAATTTACTCTGGTGGTGGGAGGAGGTATTATTAAAGGTACCCCCCTGCATTGTTACTGCAAATAACTGTCCTCTGACCTGAGTGGGCAAGATGGAGTTTGTACTGGAGAATTTAGAAACGTACACTGTGGCCCAACTCAGGGAGTTTTGCCAGCGGGAGGGGGTGTATTGTCCCCCAGGAGCAAAGAAGGGTGCACTCCAAACCAGCTTAAGGGCTTGGGGGGAGGCACGCCGAGAAAGCAAGGCTGAGGAGGAGGACAGGGATAGAGAGCCCGACAGTGAGGGAGCTGGTTTGTACCAACCGGAGGTGGGGAACCTGTCAGCGGGGCCCAGGACACTTTCCAGGAAGGGCAGCAGTGCCTCTAGCGGTGGCTTGTCTGAAGTGGAGTTAACAGACCGGAGGGAGAAAAGGCAGCTCACATGGGACTTAGCAAGGCTGGAGAAAGAGAAAGAGGAACAGAGGATGGCTCATGAGATAAGGCTGAAAGAAATAGATCTTCAGATCCTGAGAATCGGGGCACACCCTGTACCCAACGGTGGCAGCAAAGACCAAGAAAGAGAGTTCACCAGGGAACCCAAACCCTACCTGCCAAAGGACATAGTAGCTAGCTATGGGGCGGGTGATGATATCGCCAAGTGGCTAGCGGCCTATGAGGTCTCGTTAAGGGCCCATGGGGTTCCAGAGAAGTACTGGGGTGGGGGATTGTACAAGTACATGCCTCCAGCTGGTAGGGATGCTTTATTGGCCCTCGAAGAGGATGAGCAGACCCACTACCCCACCATGAAACTGGCGCTCATAAGAAAGTTTGGACTAACACCCGAAAAGTACAGACAGAAGTTCAGGGGTAGTCACAAACTGGGCACACAGAATTGGGTGGACTTCCTGGACTATGCAAAGAAGGCACTAGAGGGTTGGATTCAGGGCAGTGAAGTGAGGAACTACGAGGGGTTGTTTGACCTAGTACTGAAGGAACACCTGCTCGAGAAATGTTTCCCTGAACTGCGGCAACACCTGGTGGATAGCAAGCTGACCAGTCCCCGGAAGCTTGCTGAGGAGGCGGACATTTGGGCTAGTACCCGGGTGTCCACAAGGGGGACTGGAGGGGATACTCAAAAGGCCGGACAGGGCGCCCCCCAGAAGAAAGAGGGAGGGGAAAAGAAAAAGGAGTTCTCCAAAGGCCCCCAAAACAACTTCCAAGGAAAGGGAACAGGATTCCCCCCTAGGGCTAACCCACCCAGAAACCCTAATCCTGGCCAGAGTCAGCAGCCAAGGGTTGTCCATTGCTACGAGTGCGGTGGCGTTGGACACTATAAAGGAGATCCGAAGTGCTTGAAACGACCACCCCCTCCCATTGGAGGAAAGACCCCCGGAGTAGCTAGTGTAGTGCTCGGGGAGGAGATGCCCTTAACTAAGGGAAGGGAGTGGGCGGGTGTCACTTTAGTGTCCCTGGGAGAACGGGAGATGGTTCCCAAGATCCAGGTGCCCGCAAATACCGCAAAGTATGGGCAGTGGGTCACCATCAACGGCCAAAGAGGGGAGGCTCTGAGAGACACAGGAGCCAGTATGACTATGGTGCGTAGCCAACTGGTGTCTCCAGAGCAGGTAATTCCCGATGTACTCCACCCAGCCGCGATGGCTGACGGCAGAACAGGCCACTATCCCGTGGCCGAGGTTCCCTTTGAATGGGGGGGGTTGCAGGTTCACTTCGAGTTGCCGTAAGCCCTGCCGTGCCAGTCGATTGTCTGCTGGGGAATGACATGGAGCACAACGCTTGGAAGGAGGTGGAATACCGGACTCACACTGAGATGCTGGGTACACCTGACTGGGCCTGTGTTAGCACAAGGTCCGCGACTTCCCGAAGAGGGAGTTCATTTCGGCTGGAGCCTGGAACAAAGGCCCAGCCAGCTGCCAGTCAAGGGAAGAACCGAGGACAGGAGGAGCCTGCCTCGGCGTCCCCACCCCGTAGGACGGATAGGCCACCGGAGGTGGTGGACCAGGAGTCTGCGGTGGGGGACGTTACCAACCTGGAGGACCTACCCATCCCGGCCGAGTGGCACGTGGAGGGAGGCCCGTCCAGGGAGGAATTCTGCCAGGGCCAGAGGGAGTGCCCTACCCTTGAGGGGCTAAGGCGACAGGCCGAAGCCCAGGCAGCAGGGAACGTTGAAGGGAACTACAGTGTTTACTGGGAGGATGGCCTCCTCTACAGTGAACCCAAGGCACCCCTACACGGATCGTCACGAGCCTTGGTAGTCCCTCAACGTTATCGAGCCTTCCTTCTGGAGTTGGCTCACGAGATACCATTGGCAGGACACCTGGGGCAAGACAAGACCTTCGCCCGTCTTGTCCCACACTTTTATTGGCCTCAGATGAAAGTGTCGTCCGATACCTACTGCCGGACATGTGTGTCTTTCCAAGCCAGTGGGAAAAAAGGGGTGAAGCTGAAAGCTCCCCTGGAACCACTTCCTGTCGTTAGCACCCCCTTTGAAAGGGTGGGCATCGACATTGTGGGTCCGTTAGATCCACCGACTACAGCTGGTCACAGGTTTATCCTGGTTCTGGTGGATCATGCCACACGGTACCCAGAGGCAATACCTCTGAGGACCATAACAGCACCTGTTGTGGCTAGGGCCCTGATGGGAATCTTTACCCGAGTGGGTTTTCCCAAGGAAGTTGTGTCCGACAGGGGGACCAACTTCATGTCAGCGTACATGCGGGCCATGTGGAAGGAGTGTGGAGTGACATACCGGTTCACCACTCCTTACCACCCCCAGACAAATGGTCTGGTGGAGAGGTTTAACAAAACCTTGAAGGGCATGATCAGAAGTCTGCCTGAAAGCCTGCGGAGGAAATGGGACGTCCTCCTACCCTGTTTACTCTTTTCGTACAGGGAAGTGCCACAGAAGGGAGTGGGCTTCAGCCCCTTCGAGCTTCTGTATGGGCACCCTGTACGTGGACCTCTCAACCTGGTGAGAGACGGATGGGAAAGAACTCCCAGGAAGCTTCCCCAGGATGTGGTGAGCTACATGCTGGCCTTCCGGAGCCAAATGGCTAAGTTGTGGAAGCAAGCTTCTGACAACTTGGAAGCCAGCCAAGCAGTGATGCAGGCGTGGTATGACCACAACGCTCACCCGGTGGAGTTGGAGCCTGGCCAGAAGGTGTGGGTGATCGAACCGGGAGAGCTTAGTGCCCTCCAGGATCGCTGGTCAGGACCCTTTGAGGTGTTGGAGAAGAAGGGTAAGGCTACCTACTTGGTGGACCTGAAGACCCCTCGTCAGCCCCTGCGGGTGCTGCATGCCAACCGCCTCAAACCCCACCACGAGAGGCCCGAAGTCATCTTGATGATGGTGACTGACGGAGGAGAGGACGTGGAAAGCGAGCCTCTCCCTGATCTGTTTGCGTCTCAAGAGAAGGATGGGTCGGTGGAGGGAGTGAATCTCTCCCCATCTCTAACTCCTGAACAGCAGGAGGACTGTCGCCAGGTCCTGCGGCAGTACTCTTCGTTGTTCTCCCTTGTCCCGGGTAGGACTCACCTGTGCGTCCATGACGTGGACACAGGAGACAGCCCACCTGTGAAGTCCAAGATCTACCGGATGTCAGACAAGGTGAAGGCCAGCATTCACAGTGAAGTCACTAAGATGCTGGAGCTAGGAGTGATCGAACCTTCTAGCAGCCCCTGGTCCAGTCCGGTGGTGTTAGTACCAAAAGCTGCACCACCGGGTGCCCAACCGGAACTGAGGTTCTGTGTGGACTACCGGGGACTGAATTCAGTGACCAAAACTGATGCTCATCCGATCCCTAGGGCGGATGAATTGATTGACCGGCTGGGAGCTGCCCAATATCTAAGTACCTTTGACCTTACTTCTGGGTACTGGCAGATCTCTTTGACTGATGGAGCAAGGGAAAGGTCAGCCTTCTCCACGCCCAATGGCCACTACCAGTTCTGTGTGATGCCCTTTGGGCTCAAGAACGCACCTGCCACGTTTCAGCGCCTGGTAAACCAGATCCTCACCGGAATGGAGAGTTTCTCTGCTGCTTATCTGGATGACATAGCCGTCTTCAGTAACAGCTGGGAGGATCACTTGCGTCACCTGAAAGCTGTTCTCCAGGCCCTGAGACAAGCTGGATTGACGATCAAGGCCAGCAAGTGCCAGATCGGGCAGGGGTCGGTAGTGTACCTTGGACACTTGGTGGGTAGGAGAGCGGTGCAACCCCTCCAGGCGAAGATCGAGGCCATCATGGCCTGGGAACCCCCCAAGACACAGACTGAGGTCCGAGCATTTTTGGGCCTCACGGGATATTACCGCCGCTTCGTGAAGGGGTACGGTACCATCGTAGCCCCCCTCACGGAGTTCACGTCCAAGAAACAACCTCGACGGGTAGTCTGGACGGAGGCTTGTCAGCAAGCCTTTGTGAGATTGAAGAAAGCCATGTGCGAGGCCCCGGTCTTAAGGGCCCCAGACTTTTCCAAGGAGTTCATTGTCCAGACAGATGCATCAGAACATGGCATTGGGGCAGTGTTATCGCAACTCAACGAAGAGGGTCTGGATCAACCCGTGGTCTTCCTATCCCGGAGACTACTTCCCAGGGAACAGAAGTGGAGTGCAATAGAGCGTGAAGCCTTTGCAGTGGTATGGGCTCTGAAGAAGTTGCGGCCATACCTGTTTGGCTCGCACTTCCTGGTTCAGACCGACCACAGACCCCTTCGTTGGCTGATGCAAATGAAGGGGGAGAATCCCAAGTTGTTGAGGTGGTCTATTTCCCTACAGGGAATGGACTTTCAGGTGGAACATCGGCCTGGAGTGGACCACGCCAATGCAGACGGTCTCTCAAGGTATTTCCGCCTTAGTGATGAGAACTCCCAAGGGGTTGGGTAGCTCTCCCCACTTTCAGCTGGGGGGGACGCGTGTTAGACCTGTCAGCCCTTTGGGTGGTCCCTCCTCATCATTATTTATTTTGTCCCACTTTTGCCTCAAACCCTGTTTGAATTTTTCCTTTGTGGGAACCACTAGACTTTTTCGTGTTGCTGCAGATTCAGGGAGCCATTTTGGCTACCCCTGAAACTTCTGTCTGAGGGCCTGGAGCACAAAATGGTGGCCACCTGTGACGTCACCAGCATCCACTGGAACCTACTAGCACCTTCCAGAACATTCCAGAACCCTGTGACCGTTGGAGGCGGTTTAGAATGTTGGGAAGCTAAGACAGAGAGTTGGCAGTTGGAGCTGGCAGTTGGCACCTGACTGGTGAAGAGTGAGCAGCAGAAACCTGAAGGAGGAAGGAGTGAGGCAGCAGGGGTGGAAACTTGTGCCTGGAGTGGGGTCCATAAACCCACCCTTGATACTAGTCCCTACTGACTGAGCCCAGCCTGGAGCCCTGTGTGGGAAGAAGCAAGAAAAAACCATCCTAAGGACCTGGACAGCAGGAACAGGCCTTAGAAACAGAGAACAGCAAGATCCTGACCTGGAAACTGGTTTCCCTGGAGTCCGACGTCGAGTAGCCTGAGACCTGGAGCCCGAGGTGGAGAAGCGGCGCCGACTGGAAAGCGGACGTCGTACCCGGAGCCGCCAGAGGTCGAGAGAGGGCGCCGTCAGAGGTCGTGAGGAGTACCAGAGGTCGAGGAGGAAGTCACCCGAGGTCGAGTGAGCGGCGTCATCGGAGGAGTGAAGTCCGCCCTCCGGAGTCGCCGGAGACCGAGGTGAAGCGTGCCGGAGGTCGGGAGTGGAGATCGCACTCCGGAGTCGCCGGAACCTGAGAGAATCGTGCCGGAGGTCGGGAGTGGAGGTCGCACTCCGGAGTCGCCGGAAACCTAAGGAGAGGAGCACCGGAGGCCGGGAGTGAGGATCGCACTCCGGAGCCGCCGGAAGTCGACATCGAGTCAAGGCCGGCCGACGTCATCGAAGTTGAGGTCGCCATCGGACCGGAGTCGCCCGAAGTCGACATCGAGTAAAGACTGCCCGACGCCATCGAATCGGAGGTCGAGATCGAACCGAGGCCGCCGACATTGAAACCGGAACCGCCTACCGGCGTCGTCAAGAACTGACATTGCGCCGAGGCCGCCGACATCGAATCGGAACCGCCTCACGGCGTCGACACGACTCCAGCGGCGTCGGAGCATCAGAAAAAGGGCAGTAAGTGGAGTAGAGGGCGCCTAAGGCCCTGTGGAGACCTGAGAGACTGCTCTAAGGGGCTAGGGAGGTGCTGGAACCAACCTGACTGTGCCAGGGGGTGAGCTGAGACTAATTTAGAGGGGTTGTGTGGAGGGAGAGAGCCAGGCCTCTGGTATTCCCCCATTGATCTACCTCAGTTTAGGCCTCAGCCTTGTCCAAGCCAGGGAGTAGACACCCTCAAGCCTTCCACATCCCCACAAGCTGTGCCTGGGCCAAATCAGCCCTTAGGAAGTCAAATGTGATCTGATTCTATGAGTGTCACTGTCAGCTTTTAATTATTTATTAGGGGCACTGTATTTATTGTATTTAACCTATTTATTGCTTCACTGTATTTATTGGTCCACAGTATTTATTGATGCTCAATATTTATTGGTTTACAGTATTTATTGCCTCAGAATATTTAATTGCCTGTATGTATTGCACTTATGTTTATGCCTTCATTATTTATGATCACCCCTATTTATTGAATCATTAAGCCAGTATTTATTTGACCTGCACTATTTAAAAAGTTGTATATTGTGATTGTTATTTATTTATCCAATCAGCAACTAAGAGAAAAAGAAGATAAAGAAAGATATTTTCATAATTTTTACGGTGTAGAGTCGTTTTTGGAACGGATGCACGCATGGTTATTGTATGGGTATGTCGTATGCTTAGCACGGAGCCTGATTCCTGACCACTCGAGCCAAGCTACCACAGTGTGTCTGGGAGAACACCACCACCCTTCCAGAGTGGGAGAGTGTTTTTCTAACAGACTCCCATTGAAAAATGAGAGCGAATGGGTGGCCCCACTGGTATGGAATATCCAGGCTTCTTAGCTTATCCGTCACAGGTCCAAAATCACGCCTTCTCCGGAGGGTATTGGGTGCGAGGTCCGGATAGACCTGGATCTTGGCTCCATCGTATGTGAGGTCCAGTTTGGCGCGTGCCGCCTTGAGTATAGCCTCTTTTTCTGTAAAAAAGTGGACTCGGGTCAGGATGTCTGGGATAATACCCGGTCTGCCAGCAGAGCAAGATACCCGATGGGCCCGATCTAGGGCCGGTGGAGAGGCATCGTCATCTCCCCAGACCTCATGCAGGAGCTGCGCCACGTAGGTCATGTCATTCACCTCCGCCCCGAGAAGAACCCCCCGGATGCGGACGCTGTTCCGGCGACCCCTATTTTTCAGGTCTTCCTGTTTTAGTTGCAGCTCGATATGTTGTTCCTCTAGGGTGGTAAGGCGCTGCCAGAGTTGCTCCTGGTCCTCGGTTCGGGCATCCACGATCTTCTCCAGGCCATCCACTCTTTCCCCGAGATCCGTGACCTCCTTTTTAAGCTCCAGAACACAGGAGTGAACCTCGGCACGCATGGAGCCTATCTCAGTTTTAAGTTCCGCCATGAAGGTAGCCATAAAAGCCTGAGTGACAGGAGGTGAGTTCCCTCCAGGCAGTGGGGCGACTTCCCCAGAGGGCGGTGCACCCGCTTTGCCCCACATCGCAGCAACAGGATTGTCTTTTGGGGTTGTCACGGAGTCCTTCCCTACTTTAGTGCTCCTCATCTCCTGGGCGTGACCGTCTCTCAGCTGTGCCAAGTGTATGTGCTAGTGAGGGTGTGAGGGGCCAGTAGAGAGTAAGCGTGGGTGTCCAGAGCACCTGTGTTGCCTCAGTCAGCGGGGGCCAGGGTGCGCCTCACCGGGCTTTGCAATGAACAGTGGGGCGTAAGCCTGGTGAGGTACTCAGGATCTTCTAACACAAGAATGGCCTCTCCCCCGCTCCTCACCTGCTCAAAGGGTACGCCTTCCAGGAGTTCGACAGAGAACAATACGTGCAGGACAGGGAGAGGTGCAAGTGCGTGCCCAGCCACAAGCCCGCTAAGCTGAGAGGCTTCCACCTAAATGCCGGATCCCACGTGAGCACGGTCAGCCCCACCCCAGGCTGACGGTCCCCAGCTTCAGCTACTCGCCCGCTAGTTCCATCTGCGCTAGTGGGCGTATGTCATATCGTCGATATGCTGTCAGAGAGTGCAGCGCGGGCTTCCCGGCAACCCAGTAGAGGAGTCAGTCGGCAGGGGTTAGACTGGATGGAGCTGTCAGGTTGTCAGCAGCTCAACAAAGGAATATATACAGCCCACTAACCTCTGCGTAGCAGCCAGCAGGGACGATGTCGTGAAGAATAGGATTCCTTCGCCACCGAACACCTTCACCCCAAAGTGTAATGGTTTTACAGCTTTGAGGGAACGAACCCGGGGGACAAGGAACAGAACAAGGGTCTCCGGGGTCTTGGGTCAGAGGGTCTGGTCTAAGAGGAGTTGCAAGCTGCCTGTAAGAACAATAGGAAACTCACATTAGAGAGGGGGGCACTCTATCTCATTCCTTCTCTACTTCCCTCTTGTCAGAAACGTACCTGAAAGGCTTATCCCTTCAGCGAACCTTTTATCCTCGACACAGTCTCGAGTGACACCTCTGTGCAATGTCGTCTCTGTTGTAGTCACAGCGACTGACGATAGTTTGCCCCAACTTCCACAGTGTCTAGGAAGCAGGCCGATGTTCTGAAGCTTGTGAAATGAACACAATAGTCAGGTCAGGAAATATACGGGGATTCTCTCTGAACTCGAGGAACACACCAGGAACTGGGGAATTTAAGGAAGATACTGAATTACCCAGAAGTACTCACGTATCCACCAGGAATGCAGGACTCGCAAAATACGAAGAAAATCGGAGGCTCCGGTGGGAATCCCTCCGCTCTTTTGAAGTCCTCAAAGGATAATGGTGAATGACCACGGCAGGACAAGACGAAGAAAATCGGAGGCTCCAGTTGGAATCCCTCCGCTCTTTTGAAGTCCTCAGGGGAAATGGCAAATGACCTCGGCAGGACGAGACTTGGAAATCGGAGGCTCCAAAGGAATCCCTCCGCCCTTGTGAAGTCCTCTCAGGTAGTAAACCGATGTTTTCGCTTCCTCTCTCAGTACTGCGGGAAAGAAAGCGTCCGCTTGAAGCCAGGGTCCGGAACGGATTGTCAAGCGCCGTTCCGAGGCCCCGGAAGTGTTTTTATGTGCTTCCGACATCGCAGAGTCCTTCCCCGGAAACGGCCCAGCCTCTGGGAATAGTAGTCTTTCCGCCTTGGTTGTGACGGAACGGGAGGAATCGGCCTTCGCGTCTTTGCTTTCGGCTCCGTGAGTACAGGAGCATGACAGAACCCCCTCTTAAGGAACGTCGTCTCGGCGGTCGTCCTGGTTTACCAGGGTGAGTGTCATGGAATTTCTCTACGAGATCAGGGCAATTAAGGTTCTGTACTGGTTCCCAGGTTCTATCCTCCACTCCATAACCCTTCCAGTCTACCAAGTACTGAATCCTACCCCTTATCAATCTTGAATCTAGGATTTCTTTCACCTCGTATTCCTCTTGTCCTTCGATTGCAATCGGGGGGGGTCGTTCTGGCAATCGAATGTGAGTAGGGCATGGTTGTAGCAAGGATACATGAAATACAGGGTGTATTCTCCATGACGGGGGTAAGGATAGTTTCATGGCTACAGGGTTGATTACTTCAACTATGTTATAAGGACCTATGTATTTCGGTTTGAATTTGTTGGCCCCTTTTAATTGTAAGTTCTTTGTAGCCAGCCAGACCATGTCCCCCGCCTGATATTCGGGTTCTTTTGTTCTTTTGCGATCTGCAAACCTCTTTTGCGCTTCCTGCGCCTTCTTTAGGTGTTGTTTCGCTTCTTGTAATGTGGAAATGTGGATTTTCCTGGTCAGTTATGTCCCCTATCTTGGACCCCAACGGTTCTATGTGCATGTCACAAGTACATGTATGTTCCCTCCAGTTCCAGTTTTGATGACGCAAACACATGTGCGTCCACCGTCAACATGTCCTCTGTCAGATCCGCCATAAATGGGCTGGATATTCCATTCCTAAATATGAAAGGCCACCGGCTTTATATGGTTCACTTATGCCATTTTACAGTTCAGGCAAGTAGGCCCTGATTCTATCATCAAAACTCCTCTTGCCTTCTGCCTCCGAAAACTCCAGCCCGAGCCTGCATCTGTGACCATGAACTTTGTCTCATTCTTTGCGCGGCTCACGAAGCCTGACATCAGCCTATTCCCTGCCAAGAACTGTATTTCACCTTCGAATTATCTGCTTCCCCCTCAGCCGATGCATTCCTGCCTAGTAGTTTAAGTAAACATTCTTCCAGTTACCAGGCAAAAAGGCCCATCTTCTCTGTCTTCATGCAAGTAAATCATAGCCCTGTTACCATGGAATATTCCTACCCCCTCGCATTTAGTGTAGACACCTAGACGCTTGTACATGCACGCACAGTCAGTATAGAATAGATTCTGTCCGAGAGTCCTTCTTATGTGGATAACATAGTTCTTTAAACATAGGATGTTAGATATGATTTGGGATTAGGTTGACTTGACCCCCCAGACTTTTCGTCTCCACATATAGAGCTAAATGTCAAGTCCCCGTCACCCCCTAGTTACACGTCAATTACACGTCATACTGCTGCGCGCGCATCCATGCCAAGTATTATCTTATAGATCCACCTATACATGACATCACAACCAATCATGTTCCTTTTTACTCATTATTACACCCATTTTCGGTTACGCAAACCAGACGTCAATGTCCTTATCAATTGTTACGCCTACTGTATTCACTTCATTATAATGTATGTATTATAAAAGTTACTGCTTGTCAATAAAGTATGTACTTCACTTCCTGAACCCCCGTGGTGATGGAACTTGAGGCATCCGATTATAATCGCTTATTGGAATAAAGCCCATTCCGAACCTCTAATATCACGGATTCTGCCTCTCATTTTACTGAGCTATTTTATAATGTTCCTGTATCAAATTCAGTCCCGGTAAAGGAGAAATATTTACCACATGATGGCGCCCGAACAGGGACACTTTCTCATCTCACGCGCCGGCGGTGCGTTGCAGGCCCGGTCTCCTGCCACAGCTGGACGGACAATAACGCGTACCAGCAGGATTTCCTGTATCTCCCTCCGGTCAAGCGGGGGCGACTGAGACTGCAATCAACACCCAGACGAGGCGGTGAGAGGTGCGAAGTATCCCGACCAGAGCCTAGCTGAGAGAGCAAGATCCGAGGTATACAGAGACCCACCAGTCCGAAGTCAAGCCCAGTGTCCGACGAGACGAGTCGAGTCGAGTCGAGTCCGGTCCGGTTCAAGTTCAAGTTACTGAGGCCTTCCGTTTCCGAAGCTACCCGGTGAGTACCATTGCTGGGGAGGCATTTCTGACGTGCACATAGGTTGTGCCGGTCAAGACGGGTTTGGGTACACAAATCCGGTCTGCACTGTTTTAGCAGTGTATCTGTACTGTTTAGCAGTATATCAAGTATTCCGAGGTATTCCGAAGTGTCTAGTTATTGTCTAGTTATTGTCGAGAATTAAGCTTGGTGATTAGTTATGCAGACGATCATCATTGTTGTTTCAGTTTAATGTTTAAAGTGTTTAAGTATATCGTGGTATGAATGACTGTTCATTATCGTGTTTATTGTATTAAGTCTGTTCAAATCCAAGTATCAGGTCAAAATCAAGTATAAGGTCAGTTCTCAATATGCCGCTCTTTTCGAAATTAAGACAGATCACTACCAGAAAAGGGGGTTCTCGAAGAAGCCGTCCCTATTCCTCCTAGGGACACTCCAGGGCATTTTATGTATCACAAACATGGCTTAGACGCTATATTATTTCTTGATTTATGGGTAGACTATACCAAGGGATTACCAGAAAGTCAGAGGTGGCCCACAGCAGGGACCTGGGATGCAGAGTGCATCATGAAAGTCGAGGAAGAGTTATGGAAAAGAAAAGTCAGACAGTCACAGAAAGACGCCGTTGAATTATGGCGTAAAGAATCACATAGACGAACAGAAAAAGCACGTAGACAGGAGGAGAAGAGTAAAGAGAGTTCCAATAAAGTTCGAGAGAATCTATTAATTGAGGAAGGTATCCGAGTGAAATCAGAACAAGTAGACAGACAAAGAAATGCCCTTATGAATGGTATGTATCCCCTTCTGGCCGAAGGATTACCTAAGGCTACTCCAGAGATACCGAAAGACTTGCCAACCCCATTGTTCCCAATAAAGGTACATCCTAAGGGGCATCCTAGAACGGCAGAAGATGTTTTTCTTTCCTCATATTTAGATGACGCAGCTCCCGAGTATGCTAACTCTGCCCTACATAGACCGCATACCAGGGAGGTTCAACGCCAAGATCCAGTACCCATATCCCTACAGCAACAAATCGAGTCACAAGTTCCGGCAAGCACATCTGTTTCTGTATCCGCTCCTACAGCTACTTCTATGGCTGTGTCCACACCTGTAGTTGCTGTGTCACGTTCAACGAATCCTTTTACACCCGACGCCCCAGATGGGGCCGCGGGAGGAGCTACCAATGTCTTTTCTACGCCACCCAGAATAAATAAACTTACTTTTCAAGAGTCAGCGCATTCACGTACACCCAAACTCCTTAGTACCCGCACGCTTAAGGAACTTCTTATAGATTGTAGATATGACCCGGTGCCTGGAAAAGAGGACGAAATGACCCTAGCATCATTGCGTATCAGACGAGCCGCAGTGTATTTAGCGAAGTTACCAGGAATGACTGCGCATCTAGATAATATATATCATTTTGTCCAAACAGGGCGAGATCCAGAATGTATTTACAGAGCTATGGAATACCAGAAAGTAGAGATACAGGGGGAACTGTTACGCTTCCTCATAAACTGTGTGATCAGAAATCAAGACCGACCGGGGGTAGACCCGGAAGCCATGAAAATTCTTACAAGATGGAGCCAGAATATATCAGAAGGGAGACATGATAAACAAAATTGTATAATAGCCATGTGCCGAAAGATCCGTAGAGAAATAGAACGCCTACACGAAGAGAGATTAGAGATAGAAGAGTTCGAACAAAACGAAGAAGAAGGGTCAGGACTGCCCACAGGACAGTCGGACACCATAGCCTATGTAGGTAGAGGAAGATCTTGTAATAGGAATCAGACTAGATATCATACTGACTCAATACATCCGATATGTCCAGATAATAACAGGAACTTTCAAATACCTATAATTAACATAAGGTCTAACGAGCATTCGTTCCAAACCGCCGACAAACTACTCCGAGAACGAAGGGGTTATCATTTCCTCGATTCTATGGATGAACAAGATTTAGCCAGGGCAGCTGTCCATTGGGTGGACAGTCCCGGAAAATATAGTGATGATACAGTAGTACGCACATTTTTGAATCTTACCCCAGATGAACAAAGGTTAGCTGGGATTTATATGATTCAACAACTCATTATACTATATCGGAGCCAGCATTCGGACCCTGGTCCCTTGCCTGACATACTGACTGAATTACTTATGAATAAATGGAGAGGTCCAGGTACTGAATTAATTAAAGAAATTCTAGAATCAAGAAAGCAGTATATTCTTTTTGTATGTTCAGAACATGTTCCATTGTCCGTCAAGGAAAGAACTACGTATCACATAGATAGACAGAATCCCTTACGAGAAGTGCACCCAATAAAGGGTGAGGACAACGAGTTTAAACGCGTATTTGTATATACGCCTATATCGAAAATAGAATTGTTAGAAATGAAGAAAGTAGTACCCAGTCATGACAAGGACCCAGCGGGGTTTCACCGAGAAATTAAAGACATGTTACTCATGGGAGAGTATACCTACCCCGACATTATGACAATATTAAAGGTGTTGATGCCTGCTGGCATTTATGAGAAACTCAAGGAAAAAGAGTGGGAGGTAGGTGATCAAAAGATAGAATGGTCAGCATTAGAAGCAGAAGAAAGGGCCCGAGGTCCAGGTTCGGGGCTTGGGGACAAAACTAAAGCACTACCAGGTCTACTAGTACAGGTACTGCCACGTTTATTAACTACGAAAAAGGAAGATTGGGGTACAATTTCAGCCTGTAAACAGAAGCAAGATAAAGACACTAGTGATTACTATACCCGTTTTGAAAAATGTTTCGGTATAAATAGTGGCATAAAAGCAAGTAGCGAATCCTATCCACATCTGTTTGTAACAAAATTAGTAGAAAATGCTCTGCCCCCAGTAAAGAATAGAGTATTAAAATTCGAAAGTACCTGGCAAGGTAACACTCCAACACAAATGTTACAAATGTTACAGTACCACCACAATAGAATTAAAGAGGAACAAGAACATGAACACAGACGCATGAAAGACACAAAAATGAAAATGTTAGTTTCCCAGACAGTTCCAGCTGAAGGACATAAAAGGGGTATGACACATTCCGATTCAGCAGGACCTGTGAAAGGGACATGCAATTATTGTAAAAAGCCAGGCCATTACGTACACGATTGTCCAGTTTTAAAACATAATATCGCCATAGGTAAAACACAAGAAAGATCACGGCCACTCAGACAAGATCAGAATGAACAAGGAGCTATACAGAATGCCCAGGCCATGCCAGCCGCACAACAGTCAATACAGTTTGTGCCAGCTGCACCCCCATTGCCTGTTGCTGCCACACAGACAACAACACGACAAATGTATCAGACCGCACAGTATGAATATCCCGAGTATCAGCGTTACGCATGAACTAGCCTAGAGAGGGAAGTTGACTTACCCCTTATCGAGATTCCTGTAGATCAAGAAGGACCTTATGTACATAGTAAATTATTAGGTCAAGATAGAAAATTTTTACTCGATACAGGGGCAAGTCGAACAACTATAAAACGTAGTGAAGTTCCAGGGGCACCCCTCTCAGGCTCACAAAATATTTCCCTTGGTTTTTCAGGAAAACCTATTGTTAATGAAGTATCACAACCTCTTCCACTTACGATAGGACCTCTGACCCGAACTACAGATTTACTGCTTACTAAATCATGTCCAGAAAACTTGTTAGGAATAAAAACGTTGAAAGCCCTAGGAGCCATAATATGTTGTTCTCCGGAAGGAGTAAGGTTGTTTTTACGTGATTTTAAAGGTCACTACGTATCTAGAGACATGGATCCCCGACTGCAGACTTTACCTACACATCTATGGGCACAAGGCCCTACTGATGTTGGTTGCATGAATATTACACCATATCGAGTCACACTAAAGGCAGGAGTGGTGCTACCACGAATGCGACAATACAAGCTACCACCAGATGCTGTAGTGGCTTTACTACAAATCATTGACGAGCTCATTGCCCAAGGAGTAGTTGTAGAAACAGACTCCAATATATGTAATTCACCGATAATACCGATTCTTAAACGAACAGATCCTACAGCGCCGCCAGTATATCGATTGGTTATTGATCTGCGCGAGTTAAACAAATGCATTGTGCCACAATTTCCTGTGGTCCCAGATATCTCGTCATTACTGACAGCCATTGATTCCGAAGCGACATTCTTCACTGTAATCGATCTCAAGAATGCCTTTTTCAGCGTCCCAATAGATCCGGAAAGTCAATATTTGTTCGGATTTAGTTTAAATGGGCGTAGCTTTAAATTCTCACGCGCACCTCAAGGATTTACAGAAAGCCCCAGCATCTATAGTCAAGCACTGAAACGAGAACTTGACAGTATCCACATGCCAGTCAACACTGCCTTGCTTCAATATGTCGATGATCTGCTGATCACCGCTAGAAGCGAACCTGAATGTGAGAAAGCATCACTGACAGTTTTACAATTTCTAGCCGAAAAAGGGCACAAGGTGTCCCCTTCTAAGCTGCAATTCTGTGTCCAGCGAGTTGTTTATCTTGGACACTCGCTGGACAAGGAGGGAAGGCAGCTGACACCCGACCGCATTCAGTTAATAGCTAACATGCCAACACCCAAGACACAAAAAGAGGTGCGGGCTTTTATAGGCCTCACTTCATACTGTAGACAGTGGATCCCGCAATATGCATTTCTAGCAAAACCACTCATTCAATTAACAACACAGGAGGCAGCCACGGCGACTGTTCTCCCTTGGACTCAAGAACATACGCAAGCTTTTGAAAACCTAAAGAAAGCTTTATGTCAAGCACCTGTTCTAGCAACACCATGTTACAGAAAACAGTTTACACTCTTTGTTACAGAACGCGAAGGTACTGCTCTGTCAGTACTCACACAGGAACAAGCAGGAGCACACAAACCATGTGCCTATTTCTCTAGTACATTAGATCCCGTAGCTCAGGCTTTGCCTGCGTGCCTGAAATCAGTAGCAGCGACAGCTTTAGCAATCAGACAAAGCGATGCCATAGTGTTAGGACATCCATTGACAGTTCAAGTACCCCACGCAGTAGAGGTTCTTGTAAATAGAACACAAACACAACACTTGACTATAGCGCGACTTACAGGATATGAACTTACATTGTTTCAGCCACATATAGAAATAAGACGCTGTAACACATTGAATCCTGCCACACTTTTGCCAGTAATCGGAATAGACCCACTAGCCCATGACTGTATTGAAGTTATTACTGTAACGACAAAACCCAGACAAGACTTGACCGATGTTCCATTGTCAGATCCAGACTTGACATTTTATGTCGATGGTTCATGCATGAGAACAAGTACAGGAGAGTTAGTAGCCGCTTATGCAGTCACAACAGATACTGAAGTCATTGAAACTAATCGTATAAATACTTTGTCAGCTCAAGCCGCAGAGCTCATCGCTCTGACACAAGCCTGTATTCAAGCCACGAATAAAAAAGTCAACATATACACTGATTCACGTTATGCATTCGGAGTTGTACATGACTTCGGCGTGCTGTGGCGAGAGAGAGGTTATTTAACTTCCCACGGTGCCCACATTCAGAACGGACCCCTCATTCATGCATTATTAGATGCAATACATCTACCCACTGAAATATCAATTATGAAATGTAAGGCCCATACGAAGGTTACTGATATCATTTCCCAAGGCAATGATCTAGCCGACAGAACAGCTAAACTGACTGCTCAAACTCAGACCCCCGACATGACAAAGACAATAGTCCCGACACCGACACGTTGTATGACCGTTAAAGATCCTACTCTTGACGTAATTGACATACAGACACATGCTACACCAGACGAAATAAAGAAATGGACTGAGTTAGGAGGGATCCAAACGGACCAAGGATGGATGATGAAGGAAAGGTCTGTATGGTTCCTCCCTGATTCAATGGTCCAAGTCATAATTAACACTATACATAGTCCAGCACATCTAGGAGAAAAAGCTATGCTAGACAGCATTCAACACATTTGGTTCAATAAACATTTACGAGCAGCAGCAAAACAAAAGGTCCGTACCTGTATGATCTGTTGCCAGTTCAACCCAGGAAAAAGTGTTCCCGTAGAACAGGGTGGATTCCATCCTCCTGATCACCCTTTTGAAGTCCTACAGATGGATTATATCCAGATGGAACGATGTCGAGGATTCAAATATGTTCTCGTAGTTGTCTGCGCTCTGTCCCGTTGGACAGAGGCGTACCCGGTTTCAGATTACACTGCCCAGACTACTGCCAAACAGTTGGTTCGAGAATTCTTCCCACGATACGGTTTACCACGTGTTGTCTACTCAGATAACGGCCAGCCGTTCTCATCCGAATTAATGAAACACGTTTCACTTCTGCTAGGATATCAGTGGAAATTTCACTGTGTCCGACACCCCGAAGCAGCAGGTCTCGTAGAAAGACATAATCAGACACTGAAAATCAGACTGTCCAAAATATGCAGAGAGAAAGGGGTCGACTGGATAATAGCATTACCAGTTGCACTTTTTTACATGAGAATGGTAGCACACTCTAGAACAGGGCTATCCCCGTATGAGGTGATCTTCGGTAGACCACCAAATATGTGGGGGACGCCTATACCACGCAAAATAACTGATGTTGACTGTAATATGCTGACAGATTACTTGGCTTCCTTGATGTCTGCACTACAATCTTCTCGTTCACAGGTAGCTGCAGCCTTTCCCGACAACACTGAGGCGAAACCCCATGACGTGGTTCCGGGGGATCTTGTCTTTGTGAGGAATTTCGACAGAAAGACTCAACTGAAGCCCAGGTGGAAAGCACCCAAGTTGGTCCTGTTGACCACAAGAACAGCCGTGAAGATCGAGGGCCGCAAGGGCTGGATTCATTCAAGCCACATCAAGAAATTTCATGGACTATCTTCGGATATAGACATTGTGCCCTGCACTCCCTCACAGACTGATTCAAAACTTCCTTTGGTGGAAAAAACTGAAAGCGAACTTTACAAAGTTAAGTTAAGGCCTAGGACGTCAGACGGTTCGATTGTTTAAGTCCTCCCCTAGGTGAAGCGGTTGAATCTGTCTCTGACATGTATCCTCTAGACCTGAATCATGAACAATCGCGAAAAATGATGAAACGACAGGCGTATTGTAAATCACTGCGTAGCCACTGCATAGTGACATTATTAATTTTGTTTTTATTGAGTCTTTTAATAATTGTTACAAGTATGTTGTTGCACATATATTACCCTATTTCTAGACATGTTTATAATGTTGCTGCAGAACATTCTTTTAGTGACTTACCTCCGCATGAATTGTCTTATAGACTTGCGCTGCGCAATAACACTTTCATTAGTATGTTACATCATTCCCATCAGACTAGTAACGCCACCAATTGTTGGGTGTGCGGCCGACTCCCTCCCTATCAGAATTATGAAGGAGTCCTGCCTTTCTTTCCACATCCATTTACACATAATGGCTCCTGTGGAGCATGGTTTAGTTTAATTAATTCCATAGACTCAGATACAGCAGTTTACCAAGACTATTGGATATGGGGAAACCTGAACCTAGTTTTATTCAAAGTCTGCTATCCTGACAAGGAGGGTCGCCCCAAAAGAACAGGAACTGATCTAGAAAATGAAGTATATGGATTAGGTAATTTTACACCTAATCTCATGATTCTAAATGTCGTATCTGAAGTCGAGCTAGTCTTACCCACCATGTCAGTATTCCCAGCAAAAGGTGAATTATGTGTAAGAAAGGTTGGTTCCATACATATGGGCCACAGTCAATGCACTACTACAGTAGAATTCAGTGATCAAGGCAAATCTTCATTCAGAGCTTCTCGCCACTCCTACTTTATATGTGGTCAGACTGCATATATGCGTCTACCTCTAGATTGGGATGGTACCTGCTACATAGCATTCCTTTTGCCACCTGTTTTCCTAGCTCCTCCTGATTATTATAGAAATATTCATTTAGTACACAACAGAGAACGGAGAGATCTCCCCATTGTCGATTACACTGAGACGGCATGGGACAAGTATGTAGATTTTAATAAAGGCATCTTTCCCTATATAGGTACTGTTACTAATAGTAAGCTGATACGTAGATTAACTAGAACCCTTGAAGCAGTAGTGAATGAAACTATTTCCGCCTTAGGCAATTTAACAGAAGAGCAGTCTGCTATGCGGATTGTTGTGCTTCAAAATCGTCTTGTCCTTGACGTCATCCTGGCTGATAGAGGCGGAGCTTGTAGGGTCATCGGATCAAGCTGCTGCGTATTCATACCAGAAAATTCGCCATCTGTATATAAAGCCATCACTCGCCTTCATAAGATTGTAAGCCAGATACACCAGAACCCAGGCACTTGGACTTGGTCCAGTTGGTTTTGGAATGCGGTATCAGCCTGGGGATGGAGAGTTTTATCCTTCCTAGGTATTGGCCTTCTCATACTATTCAGTTTCTGTCTATGTCTACAATGTGGACCAGCAATTTGTGGTCTGTGTGCCACATCGTGCATTCCACATCAAGATTTTCATTCAAGATCCCGGAAGAAGACAGAAGAACAAATGATGCTATATGAACAGATCAATGGATTAATGAAGATTGATATCTCTTGAAGGGCAAGTAGGGGACAAGGAGGGAATGTGGAAATGTGGATTTTCCTGGTCAGTTATGTCCCCTATCTTGGACCCCAACGGTTCTATGTGCATGTCACAAGTACATGTATGTTCCCTCCAGTTCCAGTTTTGATGACGCAAACACATGTGCGTCCACCGTCAACATGTCCTCTGTCAGATCCGCCATAAATGGGCTGGATATTCCATTCCTAAATATGAAAGGCCACCGGCTTTATATGGTTCACTTATGCCATTTTACAGTTCAGGCAAGTAGGCCCTGATTCTATCATCAAAACTCCTCTTGCCTTCTGCCTCCGAAAACTCCAGCCCGAGCCTGCATCTGTGACCATGAACTTTGTCTCATTCTTTGCGCGGCTCACGAAGCCTGACATCAGCCTATTCCCTGCCAAGAACTGTATTTCACCTTCGAATTATCTGCTTCCCCCTCAGCCGATGCATTCCTGCCTAGTAGTTTAAGTAAACATTCTTCCAGTTACCAGGCAAAAAGGCCCATCTTCTCTGTCTTCATGCAAGTAAATCATAGCCCTGTTACCATGGAATATTCCTACCCCCTCGCATTTAGTGTAGACACCTAGACGCTTGTACATGCACGCACAGTCAGTATAGAATAGATTCTGTCCGAGAGTCCTTCTTATGTGGATAACATAGTTCTTTAAACATAGGATGTTAGATATGATTTGGGATTAGGTTGACTTGACCCCCCAGACTTTTCGTCTCCACATATAGAGCTAAATGTCAAGTCCCCGTCACCCCCTAGTTACACGTCAATTACACGTCATACTGCTGCGCGCGCATCCATGCCAAGTATTATCTTATAGATCCACCTATACATGACATCACAACCAATCATGTTCCTTTTTACTCATTATTACACCCATTTTCGGTTACGCAAACCAGACGTCAATGTCCTTATCAATTGTTACGCCTACTGTATTCACTTCATTATAATGTATGTATTATAAAAGTTACTGCTTGTCAATAAAGTATGTACTTCACTTCCTGAACCCCCGTGGTGATGGAACTTGAGGCATCCGATTATAATCGCTTATTGGAATAAAGCCCATTCCGAACCTCTAATATCACGGATTCTGCCTCTCATTTTACTGAGCTATTTTATAATGTTCCTGTATCAAATTCAGTCCCGGTAAAGGAGAAATATTTACCACAGTAACACAGTGCGCAGATGTGTGTGATGTTCTTGTATGCTAGGGACCGGTGTTTGGATAGGCCAATCAAAAGAGAGCATGTTTGGGTGGTACCCATACAAACAGAAGAATGGAGAACATCCCAACCCAATGTCGAATGATCAGAGTTGTTGTACGCAAACTCTGCCGTCCAGAGAAGGGTAGTCCAGCTGGTAGCGCTCTGGAGGGAAAAACAACGAAGGTATTGTTCCACTGTCTGATTGAGGCGCTCTGTTTTCCCATCAGTTTGAGGATGGAAACTGGTAGAGAGCCTGGCGTCGATATCCATAACCTTGCATAACTCTCTCCAAAACCTAGAGGTGAATTGGGATCCCCTGTCTGTGATTAGAACGTTGGGTATGCCATGGAGTCGCACGACATGCTGGAGGAAAACAAGGGCCAAGTCGGAGGAGGTAGGGAGCCCTTTCAAGGGTATGAAATGCCCCATTTTAGTTAAATGGTCCACCACTACTAGCACTACTGTGTTTCCATTGCAGGGGGGCATTTCCACTATAAAATCCATTGATACTGTGTGCCATGGCCTGGGAGGGATCGGTAAAGGATGTAGGAGTCCCACGGGTTTTAGGTGTATCGCTTTTCCTTGAGTACATATCGAACACCCACTAATGTAGTCCTTGGTATCTTTCTTTACAGTCGGCCACCAGAAGGAGCGTTCTATACTGGAAATGGTTTTTGAGGTACCCAAGTGTCCTCCTAACGCTGTATCGTGGGCCCAGGCCATGACCTGTCTCTGTAGACTCATCGTGGGTACGTATAGTGCTTGCGAGTGGTACCATAAATCTTTAATTATGACTCTGAGCTCGGGTTCCTCCTGAATCCAGCCGCGTTCATCCAAAGCTGCCAGGGCCGTCTTAACTTCCTTGAGAAAGTTCTGGGAGGATAGTACTGCTAGGGTGGAGTCCGCTATGGTACCTTCGGCTAGTATCAAGGGAGGTTCCTGCGTTTCCAGGTCCCCCTGTGTCTCAAGGTCTTCAAAGCGAGAGAGCGCATCTGCTTTCCCATTTTGGGAGCCAGGTCTATATTTGATGACAAAATCATAATCAGCAAAAAACAAGGTCCAGCGAAGCTGGCGGGGTGTAAGAGCTCTCGCTGTCTTAAGGAACAACAGATTCCGATGATCAGTGTATATCTCGATGGTGTGTTGTGCCCCCAAGAGATAATGGCGCCATTCTTCACAAGCCCGTTTTATGGCGAGTAATTCCTTATCCGAAATAGAATAATTCAGTTCATTGGCTGTCAGTCTTTTTGAGAAGTAGGCCACTGGGTGTAACTGTCCCGTTTGGGGGTGTCGCTGGGATAATACCCCTCCTAGGGCGTACTGGGACGCGTCCGTTTCTACCACGAATGGTAGAGAAGAGTCAGGATGTCGTAGGATGGGGGCCTGGGTAAATCTGGATTTCAATTCCCAAAATGAAGTTTCGGCCTCCTCTCCCCACACAAATGGGGCATGTTTTCTGAGCAATTGTGTTATGGGCTGGATCACCTTGGAGAAATCTTTAATAAAACGCCGGTAATAATTTGCGAATCCCAAGAAACTTTGGACTGCCTTGACATGCTGAGGAGTTTTCCAGCGGGTGATCGCCTCCACCTTAGTGTCATCCATCTGAAAACCCTCTGCATTAATCACATAGCCGAGGAAGGCTACTTCCGGGACATGGAACAAACATTTTTCCAACTTTGCGTATAGGGAATGTTGTTGCAGTCTTTCCAAGACGGCTGTCACATGTTTGATGTGTTCAGTTAGACAGGGAGAGTAGATGAGGATATCATCTATGTACACCACGCAACAGACTTCCAGAAGGCCTCTCAACACTTCGTCCATGAAATATTGAAACGCCGCTGGGGCGTTACAGAGCCCAAACGGCATCACTCTGTACTCAAAAAGCCCGAATTTGGTTCTGAAGGCGGTCTTCCACTCGTCTCCGCTCTTAACTCTGACGAGATGGTATGCACCCCTCAAATCCAACTTAGTAAAAACTCTGGCGCCTTTCAGTTGGTCCAAAAGAACCGGGATCAGAGGGAGAGGGTAGCGGTTTTTTACTGTGACTCGATTTAATGCTCGGTAGTCTATGCAAGTCCGCAATTCGGCACAATCTTTCTTCGGAATGAAGAAAAGAGGGGACGAGGCTGGTGAGGAAGAGTGTGTGATGAATCCAGAAGCCAGGTTTTCTTCTAAATACTTCTTTAGGTATAGTGTTTCAGGTTCTGTCAATGCGTAAACACGACTGCACGGAATGTCGGCGCCGGGAATTAAGTCAATCCTGCAGTCGTGGGTCCGGTGCGGAGGTAGTTGCGTGGCCTTCTGTTTGTTGAAGAGAGACTGGAACTGCTGATAGGCCTCGGGTAGCCGGCTGGTTTTCACGGGGAGTGATGGGCTACATGCGAGGGCCACCAATACTGCGAGGGACGCGGTGTTGGTCTCTGGTTCGGAATTCTCTTCTGTGCAGTGGACCTTGCAATACTGAGAATTCAGAGAGACCGTGCGATCGGCCCAACTAATCTTGGGGTCGTGCAGAGTAAGCCACGGTATGCCTAGTATGAGCCGAAACTGGGGGGCATCAATTAGATCAAAAGAGATGCGTTCATAATGTTCCTTCCCGAGTCTCATCAGAAGGCGATGTGTATGGCTTACAACGGGTCCGGATGTCAGTTCGGAGCCATCCACAGCTCTCACGTTGTCAGGGATCTTCTTTCGTTCACTTGTTACTCCAAGGTGTTTTGCGTAGGTTTGGTCCATATAGTTTCCTGTTGCTCCGGAGTCGATTAAGGCTTCGACTTTCACTGGTTTTGACCCTATGATCCACAGGGAAACACCTACATACAGATGAGCTACTGCAGGTTGGAGAGTGTTTGCTATGAGGGAGGAGATCGGTAAATGTAAAGGACCCGACCCAGAGATCTCTGGCTGGCTCGGGTTTGCTAGTTTTCCGATGGTTCTGGGCTCTCCATGGATGCAACGGTCTTTGGGGAGCTACTCCGTTCGGGTAGTTGAGCTCGTGCTCGGCATTCACGTATAAAGTGTCCTCCTTTGCCGCAATATAAACAGAGTTTCAATTTTCTCCGTTTTTCTCGCTCTTCGGTCGTTAAGGGACCTCTGATCCCCCCTATTTGCATCGGTTCAGGTCCTTCGGTTCCTTTGGGGCGTTCTTCCAAGGTGTTTCTAGGGCGCGGAACGAAGGGACGCATCTCCCCACGACTCCGATCCCCTTTTCTCTCCAGCAGTCGGTGATCCAATTGGACTGTTAGATCTATTAGTTCTTCGCACGTGGAAGGCAATTGAACTACCTGTGCCAAAACATCTTTCAATTCTCCTCTTAACCCCTGGTAAAAAAGGGTGGTTCGTTTCTCCGGTGGCCAATCCGTTTCAACCACTAACCTGTTAAACGAGGTAATGTACGTTAAGAGGTCTTGTGACCCCTGCCTCAGAGTAAGGAGTTCGCGATCCAGGGACATCATATGGGACTTTCTATCGAAAAGTTTCCTCAGCTCCACACAAAAATCCACAAAATGATGTAAGACTGGGTCGTTGCGTTCCATTAGGGGTATGGTCCAACTCGCCGCATTTCCTCCCATGTAGGACATCATGAAGGCGGTTTTGGCCGAGTCCTCTTGGAAGACTGTCGGTTTACATAAGAAGTGCAGGCGGCATTGATTGAGGAACGTTTCAAACTTTTTTGGTTCTCCATAGAAGCGTTCTGGTGGCGCTAAGGGTATACTGAGCTTTTGGATCACATGGATTGCAGGAGCAGTCTCGGAGGTTGATGGGGGACTTGGAGAGGCTGTGAAGAAACCACCCCCTCGAGGATCACCTACTGAAGGGAATCGGGTCGATTGAGAAGGGGGTGGTAGGGTTGCCTCCTTGATGTAGGAACTTGGACCCCTACGGGATAATCCAGCGACTTCCCTACGTAAGGAATTCACTTCTTTACGTACTTCTTGATTTTCTAACCGTGAAGTTTGTACCTCTTGTTGAAGAGCGGCTAGACTCTCCAACAGTGAGGACATCACAACGTTGGTGTCCATCGTCCGGGCTGGGCGTCTTTCTTGGGCTTGACAATCTGTCAGGTTGTCAGCAGCTCAACAAAGGAATACATACAGCCCACTAACCTCTGCGTAGCAGCCAGCAGGGACGATGTCGTGAAGAATAGGATTCCTTCGCCACCGAACACCTTCACCCCAAAGTGTAATGGTTTTACAGCTTTGAGGGAACGCACCCGGGGGACAAGGAACAGAACATGGGTCTCCGGGGTCTTGGGTCAGAGGGTCTGGTCTAAGAGGAGTTGCAAGCTGCCTGTAAGAACAATAGGAAACTCACATTAGAGAGGGGGACACTCTATCTCATTCCTTCTCTACTTCCCTCTTGTCAGAAACGTACCTGAAAGGCTTATCCCTTCAGCGAACCTTTTATCCTCGACACAGTCTCGAGTGACACCTCTGTGCAATGTCGTCTCTGTTGTAGTCACAGCGACTGACAATAGTTTGCCCCAACTTCCACAGTGTCTAGGAAGCAGGCCGATGTTCTGAAGCTTGTGAAATGAACACAATAGTCAGGTCAGGAAATATACGGGGATTCTCTCTGAACTCGAGGAACACACCAGGAACTGGGGAATTTAAGGAAGATACTGAATTACCCAGAAGTACTCACGTATCCACCAGGAATGCAGGACTCGCAAAATACGAAGAAAATCGGAGGCTCCGGTGGGAATCCCTCCGCTCTTTTGAAGTCCTCAAAGGATAATGGTGAATGACCACGGCAGGACGAGACGAAGAAAATCGGAGGCTCCAGTTGGAATCCCTCCGCTCTTTTGAAGTCCTCAGGGGAAATGGCAAATGACCTCGGCAGGACGAGACTTGGAAATCGGAGGCTCCAAAGGAATCCCTCCGCCCTTGTGAAGTCCTCTCAGGTAGTAAACCGATGTTTTCGCTTCCTCTCTCAGTACTGCGGGAAAGAAAGCGTCCGCTTGAAGCCAGGGTCCGGAACGGATTGTCAAGCGCCGTTCCGAGGCCCCGGAAGTGTTTTTATGTGCTTCCGACATCGCAGAGTCCTTCCCCAGAAACAGCCCAGCCTCTGGGAATTGTAGTCTTTCCGCCTTGGTTGTGACGGAACGGGAGGAATCGGCCTTCGCATCTTTGCTTTCGGCTCCGTGAGTACAGGAGCATGACAGGAGCCCCTGCATTCGCAGGCCTCTCACCCGTGGTCGGAGGGTGGCACTGAACCGAGAGTGTACTGTCCTGGATGCGCTTATCCTCGAGGTTCAGCACGGGAACAAACAGGGGTTGTGGGGCACGCAGGCATCCCGGGCGGAGCCGCAGGGGCCAATCCACCAGGACTCACAGAGAATTCTCCAGTGGAAGGGAAGCCAGTTACTAGGGGCCCTCTGTAGCCAGGTCGAGTGAGCTGGCAGTTGCCTCAGTGGCTGTCCGCCAGAGTAGGCCTCAGGCAGGCGCAGGGCAGTGGGGTTGCGCGGGGTCCGTGAGGTACAGGAGCCCGGGGTGAGACATGAGGAGGCACCCCCACCCCTTACACCTCACCTGAGTTGTGCTGCAGTGCTGCCAGGGCCCAGTACCAGCTCACCACTCCCTGCTTCAAGACAGTTCCAGGGGGAAGGAGAGGCGCAGGACGACAATCACACCAGCCCGGGACATCCCATTGCTCCGCAACTCAGCTGTGGTGTCTGTGCAGCAAGTCCCCGTCAGGGCCCCCAGCGTTCTTTAAGGCCCGCAGTCCACCGGTCACAACAGACGCCCACAGCACCAGATGGCCCAGATCTGCCGCAAACAAGATGGAGGCCGCCTCCAATTTCAGCCGCCAAAAGCAGGGAGCCCACGCTCTCAGCTGGGTCGATCCCAGCCACCTCCTGCACACACTCAGGCGGTTCAGGCGCCCCGCTGTTCCGGTCCGGGGGGGGCCATCCGCAGCACACACCGCCGGAGGGCACCCAGGTCGCAGCAGTTAAGGTGGTGGCCTAACTGAGGTAGGCCTCAGGCAGGCGCAGGGCAGTGGGGCTGCGCAGGGTCCGTGAGTGGCAGGGGCCCGGCGATGGGACGTGAAGAGGCAATTCAGCAGGGAGCGTCCCCACCCCTTACACTTCACCTGAGTTGTGCTGCAGTGCTGCCAGGGCCCAGTACCAGAGCCAGGGGGGTCGGGCGCGCAGGAGCAAGTGCCCACACCAGACCGCAGGCCTACCAGACCGGAGAGTCGCCGCATCCAGGCCAGATCGCCCCCAGGGCGCTGCTGCTTGTATATGTGCCCCCACTTTGCCCCACCGCTCAGCCAGCCATTGCGGGACGGGGCCACCACCTCAGAGGCCCTTGCTCACCACTCCCTGCTTCAAGCCAGTTCCAGGGGGGAGGGAGAGGCCCGGGACGACACCCACACCAGCCGGGGACGTCCTGCTGCTTCGCAACTCAGCCGTGACTTGTGCAGTTAATCCCCCACAGGGCCCCCAGCATTCTTTAGGGCCCGCAATCCACCGGTCACGACAGACACCCACAGCACCAGATGGCCCGGGACCTCCGCAGACCAGATGGCAGCCGCCTCCAATTGCAGCCCCCAAAGGCAGGGAGCCCACGCTCTCAGCTCACAATCACCTCCTGTACAATCTCGAGCGGCTCATTCGCCTCGCTGCTCCGGTCTGGGGGGGCGATCTGCAGCACACACCACCGGAGGGCTCAACAGTTAAAATGGCGGCCCGAGTCGAGCCAGGAATTCACACTGACGCTCAGGACCGGTCGCAAACACCGTCCGGTCCAGCAGAAGTGCCCCAGCCACTCCGCCGTCAGTCCCGATGCCGCACGGCACCAGGAGGCTCCAAAGGGTCCCAGGACAGTTCTCTGCATCCACCGGGGAGACCCAGGCCCGGGCGCCTCAAAATGGCGGCCGCCTCGGTCCGGGCCGCGAGGCCAAGGTGCAGCGGCTCCTCAACCGCAGCCGCCACGTCAAAGCAGCTCTCCTTCCGTCCGCAGGTACCCTCAGCCAGGTAAGCACCCTCTGAAGCGGCGCCTACGAGCCCCCAGCTCCGCGATAATTGCTTTAAAAAGCAGCGAGTGGCCGGAGCTCCCACGGCGTGAGTCTCACTGCATTCCTAGCAAGACCACGCCCCCCCCACATTTGGGTTTTAATGACCACTTGTTTAAGGATATATGGAAGGGTAAAGGGGGTATGCTTTGGAAGCAGTTGATCCCTTGTTTGAACAGTGGGCAGGCTGCCATATGCTGTGGACAGAATTTGTGCCTCCAAGGGTGTGGAGGGGCGCTGTGCACCCTAGTGCTATTGACAAAGCTAGGCGGAAGGTGATTACTGAAATGTCCCGCTTTTGTAGAAAGTTGGGTTTTGGGCGGGTAAGCCATAAGGACATTTGTTTTGACTCAGTGGAGTTTTTTAGGGATGACGGTGTGCATTTGTCCAGGATAGGCATGGATCTATATTTATTGGAGATCAGGGAGGTGTTATCCAGGTGCCTGAATGTACAGAAGCATGTCTCATAGGGCATAGGCTATCTGGCAGTTTGGGGGGGCAGAAAGGTGGGGTAGATTCTCTCCGCCCACTTTCTGGATGGCGCAGGTTACTGAAAGTTTGTATTAGTGAGGTTTTTAGTTTTGTAAGCTGGTTGCCAGGGATGTTTTATGTTATGTGCACCTGTTTTCAATAAAGCGGCCTTTTACACACAATAACTTGGTTTGTAGTCTGCTCCCCCCTCCCCTCCCTCCCAATACACCTGGCCTCAGACGCGGAGCTCTGGTCCCTGCTCCCAGCTCAGAAATTGCCCAGCCACGCGCACCTAAAATCACTGCCTCCTTCCACCGCCTCCAGCGCCAGGATGGTTTCGGGCTCCCCAAGCCCAGCAGGCATTGGTTCTCTTGTTGGACAGCCAGTTAGGATAAGGAAAGCCGAATAACTAAAGAAACCGGAGTGAAACATGTACAAAAATGTATGTTGGGCAAACAACATAACAACTCCATGCTTGGATTTTGCAGCACAAAAGCAGCGTGAGATATGCACCACTGAAGGTGATAAAGAAAGACAACCCCAGCAAGGCCAGAAAGCTCTAAGGAGGCGTGGCACTTCCGTCTTCATAGCCCTTTCCCAAAGGCCATCTCAGCCCAGCTAGTATTAAGCAGCTCAGCTGGCAGCCCCGAGTAAGTAACTTTGTGCTGCCTACCTGCCAGTGCAACTCGACTTTGCTTTATTATAATAATTAGCAGCTAAGGCTCGTGCCCCAGCGGTTGACAGGCATAGGTGCTAATATGCGTGACTAACCATTTCAGTGCGGTGATGCGGACCACCACACTGAAATGCGTGGTACTTGGCAGGGCTGCTGAATGCGCCATGGTTCATATTTCCAGCGATATAAACATACAGAGGAAAAGAGAAGGTACCAAGTTATAGAACAAATTGAAACGAACTTGCATGAAGGCGACATGCAGAGATCACTCCTCTTAAATGTAAGCTGTTGCATTGACCGATTGGGCTCTTAGTTCAGGACCGAGTGAGGCTGATGACTTTGCACAAAGTAACCTCTGAAAACTGTTGTATCTTCTTCTGATCCTCTGACATCCCTTCCAAAGTAAATTGGATACACAGCTCCAGGCCCTCATTTTCATATATTTTTAATTTCAAAGTGTTCTTAATCTTTAGTCTCTAAATGGGTGGGTTAACCTAGTTTGCATTTCTGTATGTAATCGATGCTGTAAACTAATTAAGCTACGCGTTGCTAACCACTATAAGTCACATGCTTTAAGCTACTTCATGTTAATCATTATGTATAAATGTATTACTAATGAACATCCCAAGGCAACAGTGCGCCGAGTGTGGACAAGTGGAACTCCCCTCGATCACTGTTAATTTGATTACAAAGCGGCCTGTATATCCTGCATGTATTTTCTCTGCATGCTGCAGGCAACACGTTTTTTTTTGATTATGTAACACTTTTTAATATGTCCTTGATCCATCTCAAATTGTAATAATTTGTTTATCTGTAGTAGTCTGATGCCTGGAGCCATGTTTTTGCAGGTTTGTCCCTTTTAAATCAGTTGTGTACTCTTTTATCTTGAAATGTTTCTGTAAAACGCACACCGGTTGTTTTCTATCAGCGACAGCTTGCAAAGTCGCCCTCAGAGACACACAGCCCCTTACCTCCGATAATTTATCCCTCCTGGAGGTGCCGGAGCAGGCGCTTGTTCACGCGGGTTTAATCAGCCCTCGTTCTCCCTTCCCAATGGCTCTTTCTCCCTTTCACAGAGCTATAATGGTGGATTTACGCGCGCTTTTCTCATCCTGCTCTCGTTTTTTACTGAATAATATCTGCTATATATCGGTGATATATTTCACAGCTTCCAATGTAATGAATGACCTTTGACATGCTTCTACATGGTAGGCTCCTTTGAAGTCCAAACTAATATTTTCATGTTCCTTTGTAGGCCGTTCTTAGATCTGTCAGCTTGAGGGTGGTCTTTCCCCCGCATTATTGCTGATTTCGTTTTTAGGTCTCGCCTACGCAGCCCGCATGCGCTGCTTATGAGGGCCTTTAGCCTTTGCTCTGCTCATTTCCAAACACACACTCCTGCTTGTGGCGGCATCCACCTTGTGGGGAGCAAGTAGGGGCGCACCACAAGCAGGAGTGCAGTGCTTGAAAATGAGCAGACTCGCTTCCTTGAGCCCAATCAAGCTGGATTCAGACCCGCCCACTCGACCGAGGCGGTCATTCTCGCAGTCTTGAATACTCTAAGAAGTAATGCGGACGCTGGTTCTCCTCAAGCCTTGGTGCTCCTGGACTTGTCCGCCGCGTTTGACACGGTGGACCATAACATCCTCCTCCGCCGTGTTGCTCAGGCGGGCATCCAGGGCACCGCCCTTAATTGGATCATGTCTTTTTTAACCGGCAGAACTCAGGCCGTACGCCTAGGCCCTTACACAGCCGGGAGAACTGCAACTATTTGCGGAGTCCCTCAAGGCTCCTCCATTTCGCCGTTGCTGTTCAACCTTTACCTTCGTCCACTCATTCAGTCACTCAGGAACTGGGATATCACCGTGTACAACTACGCCGACGACCTGCAAATCATCTTCCCACTGAACTCCCCTAATGCTGTTACTACCTTCCAGTCTGTCATGATCCACATTTTGGATTGGATGAATATTAATCAATTAAAGCTGAACCCGGGGAAGACTGAACTACTTCTCCCTGGTTCCAGTTCTGGTCACTGGGGCCCTCAGTTCTGGCCCACTGAATTGGGCCCTCTTCCGGTCCCGCTGAAAACAGTGAAAAGTCTTGGCGTGATAATCGATGCTGAACTTTCTCTAAAAGCCCAAGTGGTGGCTGTCATTTCCTCCTCTATGCACCAGCTCAGGAAGATCCGTAAGATCAGCCACCTACTTTCATCACCTGCATTAATCCAGGTCGTCATCTCCCTGGTCCTGTCCCGCCTGGATTTTTCCAACTCCATCTATCATGGTCTTCCTCAGTGTCTTTTGCATCGCCTTCAGGTTGTCCAGAACCAGGCGGCCCGTCTTATCTATAAAATCCCCAGGTGGCAGTCGGCTAAACCACTACTACAGCGACTCCACTGGCTGCCAATCGGCAAAAGGGCAGCCTTCAAGATGGCGTGCATCATCTACAAAGCACTTCACTGCACTAGCCCTGCCTTCTTGCAATCCTCAGTCACGGCATACCAGCCATCACGTAATCTACGTTCTGCCCACCTCCACCTACTGACTGTTCCCAGAGTCAAAACTAAAATGTTCGGTGCCCGCTCTTTCGCCCTTCTGGCCCCTTCCCTCTGGAATTCATTATCTCTCACCATCAAATCTAGTCCCTCCCTCCTCGACTTCAGGAAACTGTTAAAGACTTCCCTCTTCCCCCCTCCTTGCTAACCTGCCTTTTGCTGTCTGTCACTCTGCCGCTGCTCTCACTCTTCTGTCATTAGCGCCAGGAAACCATTGGTGTCAGTGCGCTTTACAAGTTTCATTTAACATAACATAACATAACACCACATCCAGCACCACGTCCACCACCACCATGTCCACCACCACCACAACGTCCACCACTACATCCACCACCACCCCGTCCACCACCACATCCACCACCACCAGGTTTACCACCATCACCACATCCACCACCATGTCCACAACCACCACCACCATGTCCACCACAACGTCCACCAACACCACGTCCACCACATCCACCACCACGTCCACCTCCACCACCATGTCCACCACCAACACGTCCAACACCAAGTCTGCCACCACCATGTCCTCCACAACCACCACGTCCTCCACCACCCCCACGTCCACACCACCATGTCCACCACGTCCACCACCACCATGTCCACCACCACCACGTCCACCACCACCATGTCCAGCACCACCACCATCACGTCCACCACCACCACCACAATGTCCACCATCACATCCACCACCATCTCCACCATGTCCACCACCAGGTTCACCACCACCACCACGTCCACCACCACCACGTCCACCACTACCACGCCCTCCACCACCATGTCCACCACCACTACGTCCACCATGTCCACCACCACATTCAGCACCACTACGTCCACCACCACCACGTCCACCACCACAACCACATCCACCACCACCACATCCACCACCACCACCACCACACCCACCACCACATCCACCAACACCACCACTTCCACCATCACCATGTCCACCACCACCAAAACAGCCACCACCACCACCACCACCAAATCCACCAACACCACCACTTCCACCACCACCATGTCCAACACCACTTCCACCACCACTGCATCTACCACCACCACCATGTCCACCACCACCACCACATCCACCACCACCACGTCCACCACCACATCCACCACCACCACATCCACCACCACCACATCCACCACCACCACGTCCACCACTACCACCACGTCCACCACCACGTCTACCACCACCAGGTTCACCATCACCACATCCACCACCATGTCCACAATCACCACCACCACCATGTCCACCACAACGTCCACCAACACCATGTCCACCACCACCACATCCACCACCACGTCCACCTCCACCACCATGTCCACCACCACCATGTCCACCACCAGGTCCACCACCACCAGGTCCACCACCACCATGTCCACCACCACCACGTCCACCACCAACACATCCACCACTACCACGCCCTCCACCACCACGTCCACCACCACCACGTCCACCATGTCCACCACCACATTCAGCACCACCATGTCCACCACCACCACCATGTCCACCACCACAACCACGTCCACCACCACCTCATCAACCACCACCACCATATCCACCACCACATCAACCACCACCACATCCTCCACCACCAACATGCCCACCACCACATCCACCAACACCACCACTTCCACCATCACCATTTCCACCACCACCAAAACGGCCACCACCACCACCACCAAATCCACCAACACCACCACTTCCACCACCATCATGTCCAACACCACGTCCACCACCACTGCATCTACCACCACCACGTCCACCACCACCACCACGTCCACCACCACCACCACCACGTCCACCACCACCACCACGTCCACCACCATGTCCACCACCACGTCCACCACCCCACCACATCCACCACCACCACCACATCCACCACCACCACATTCACCAGCACCATGTCCACCACCACCATGTCCCTCACCACCACATCCACCACGTCCACCACCACGTCCACCACTACCATGTCCATCACCACCACGTCCACCACCACCATGTCCACCACCATATCCACCACCACATCCACCACCACATCCACCACCATCATGTCCACCACCACCATGGCGTCCACCACCACCATGTCCACCACCACCACCACATCCACCACCACCATGTCCACCACCACCATGTCCACCACCACCACATCCACCACCACCCCGTCTACCACCACCACCATGTCCACCACCACATCCACCACCACCACATCCACCACCACATCCACCACCACATCCACCACCACCACTTCCACCATCACCATGTCCACCACCACCAAAACATCCACCACATCTACCACCACTTCCACCACCACCACTTCCACCACCACCACATCCACCACCACCACGTCCACCACCACGTCAACCACCACCACCACGTCCACCACTACCACGTCCACCACCACCATGTCCACCACCACATACACGTCCACCACCATGTCCACCACATCCATGCCCACCACCTTCACATCCACCACCACCATGTCCCTCACCACCACATCCACCACGTCCACCACCACGTCCACCACTACCATGTCCATCACCACCACGTCCACCACCACCATGTCCACCACCATATCCACCACCACATCCACCACCACATCCACCACCATCATGTCCACCACCACCATGACGTTCACCACCACCATGTCCACCACCACCACCACATCCACCACCACCATGTCCACCACCACCATGTCCACCACCACCACATCCACCACCACCCCGTCTACCACCACCACCATGTCCACCACCACATCCACCACCACCACATCCACCACCACATCCACCACCACATCCACCACCACCACCACTTCCACCATCACCATGTCCACCACCACCAAAACATCCACCACATCCACCACCACTTCCACCACCACCACTTTCACCACCACCACGTCCACCACCACCACGTCCACCACCACGTCAACCACCACCACCACGTCCACCACTACCACGTCCACCACCACCATGTCCACCACCACATACACGTCCACCACCATGTCCACCACATCCATGCCCACCACCTTCACATCCACCACCACCATGTCCACCACCACCATGATCCCCACCACCACATCCACCACGTCCACTACCACATCCATCACCACTATGTCCACCACCACCACATCCACCACCACCACCTCCACCACCACATCCACCACCACCATGTCCACCACCATGTCCACCACCACCACACCACCACATCCACCACCACCACCACATCCACCACCACCACATCCACCACCACCACATCCACCACCACATCTACCATGTCCACTACCACGTCCATCACCACATCCACCACCACTTGCACCACCACCACATCCACCACCACCACATTCACCACCACGTCCACCACCACCACATCCTCCCCCACAACCATGTCCACCACCACCACGTCCACCACCATGTCCACGTCCACCACCATGTCTACCACCGCCACACCACCACATCCACCACCACCACCACCACCACCACGTCCACCACCACCACGTCCACCACCACCATGTCCCCCACCACCACATCCACCACGTCAACCAACACGTCCACCACTACCATGTCCACCACCACCATGTCCACCACCACCACCGCGTCCACTACCACCATGTCCCCCACCACCACATCCACATCAACAAACACGTCCACCACTACCATGTCCACCACCACCATGTCCACCATCACCACCATGTCCACCACCACATCCACCACCACCACCACTTCCACAAGCACCATGTCCACCACCACCAAAACGTCCACCACCATGTCCACCACCACCACCACATCCACACCACCATGTCCACCATCACCACCACCACCATGTCCACCAGCAAATCCACCACCACTTCCACCATCACCATGTCCACCACCACCAAAACGTCCACCACCATGTCCACCACCACATCCACCACCACCACATCCACCACCACCACCACCACATCCACCACCACCACCACCACTTCCACCATCACCGTGTCCACCACCACCAAAACATCCACCACCACAACCACATCCACCACCACTTCCACCACCACCACCACATCCACCACCACATCCACCACCACCACGTCCACCACCACCACCACGTCCTCCACCACCATGTCCACCACCACCACGTCCACCACCACCACGTCCACCACCACCACGTCCACCACAATGTCCACCACACCACCACGATGTCCACCACCACATCCATGTCCACCACCACATCCATGTCCACCACCATATCCACCACCACCATGTCCACCACCATGTCCACCACCACCACACCATCCACCACCACCACATCCACCACCACCATGTCCACCACCACCATGTCCCCCACCACCACATCCACCACATCCACCACCACGTCCACCACTACCATGCCCACCACCATTACGTCCACCACCGCGTCCACTACCACCATGTCAACCACCACCACATCCACAACCATGTCCACCACCACCATGTCCACCATCACCACCACGTCCACCACCACATCCACCACCACCACCACTTTCACCATCACCATGTCCACCATCACCACCACGTCCACCACCACATCCACCACCACCACCACTTCCACCACCACCACGTCCACCACCACCACCACGTCCACCACCACCGCATCCACCACCACCATGTCCACCACCACAACCACCACGTCCACCACCAGCACGCCCACCACCACCATGTCCACCACCACATCCACGTCCACCACCACGTCTACCACTTCCACGTCCACCACCACCACATCCACCACCACCATGTCCACCACCACCATGTCCACCACCACCACATCCACCACGTCCACCACCACCATGTCCACCACCACCACGTCCACCACCACCACATCCACCACCACCACCACCACATACACCACCACATACACCAGCACACCTACCATGTCCACTACCATGCCCATCACCACATCCATCAGCACCACATCCACCACCACCACATCCTCTACCAACACCACGTCCACCACAACATCCACCACCACATCCACCACCATATCCACCACCACATCCACCACCACGTCCACCACTACCATGTCCACCACCATCACGTCCACCACCACTACATCCATCACCACCATGTCCACCACCACATCCTCCACCACCACCACTTCCACCACCACTACATCCACCACCACCGCCACATCCACCACCATGTCCACCACCACTACCACATACACCACCTCATCTACCATGTTCACTACCACGTCCATCACCACATCCACCAGCACCACATCCACCACCACGTCCAACACCACCACATCCACCACCATGTCCACCACCACCATGTCCACCACCACCACCATGACCACCACCATGTCCACCACCACCACATCCACCACCACCACCACCACGTCCACCACCATGTCCACTAACACCACCACGTCTACCCCCACCACCACATCCACCACCACCACATCCACCACATCCACCACCATGTCCAACACCACATTCACCACCACCATGTCCACCAGCACCACCACATCCACCACAATGTCCACCACCACATCCACCACTACCACGTCCACCACCACCACTTCCACCACAACCACGTCCACCACCGCCATGTCCACCACCACCATGTTCACCAGCACCACCACATCCACGTCTACCACCACTACATCCACCACCACCACCACCACGTCCACCACCACCACATCCACCACCACCACATCCACCACCACCACCATATACACCACATCCACCAACATGTCCACATCCACCAACATGTCCACAACCACCACCACAACATCCACCACCACGTCCACCACCACCAAGTCGTCCACCACCACATCCACCACCATGTCCACCACCACCACGTCCTCCACCACCACCACGTCCTCCACCACCACCACGTCCACCACCATGTCCACTACCACGTCCACTACCACCACGTCCACCACCATGTCCACCACCAACACATCCACCACCATGTCCACCACCACCACATCCACCATCACCACGTCCACCACCACCACGTCCACCACCATGTCCACCACCACACTGTCCACCACCATGTCCACCAACACGCCCACCACCACCATGCCAACCACCACATCCACCACCACGCCCACCACCACCACATCTACCACCATGATGTCCACCACCATGTCCACCACTATGTCCACCACCATGTCCACCATGTGGTGGTGGTGGATGTGGTGGTGGTGGATGTGGTGGTGGTGGATGTGGTGGTGGTGGTGGTGGTGGACATAGTGGTGGTGGACATAGTGGTGGATGTGGTGGATGTTGTGGTGGTGGACATGGTGGTGGTGGTGGACATGCTGGAGCACCTCCAGCATGTCCACCACCACCACCATGTCCACCACCACAACATCCACCACCACCAACACCACGTCCACCACCACCACGTCCACCAAGTCCACCACCACTATGTCCACCACCACCACGTCCACCACCACCACATCCACCACATCGACCACCACATCCACCATCACCACGACACAAAAGACACACAATTGATAGACAGAATGCAAACCAAATCAAAACATTCACCCCCAGTCAAGAGATCTGGGTTAAATCCATCATTCTTTTCCTCACCATGCCACCCCAGTTTAGACCTGGCCATATGCAAATCAGTCTTGACCCTGTGCCTCATGGGAACAGTCCAGCCCGAACTGCCAAGCCAGGTCCTCCCTGGACCGGAAACAAGCATCCTAGGACCGGTTTGGGGGTTTCACCCCTCTTCAGCCTGGATAGCGTGATTCCAGTGGCACAGTGTGCCCAGGACCCACATCTGGGCATACCTGGCACACTTAGGGCGAGAAAGCAAAAGACACACATTTGATGGAAGGAATGCAGAACAAATCAAAACATTCACCCCCAGTCAAGAGATCTGGGTTAAATCCACCATTATTTTGCTCACCATGCCACCAATGTTTAGATCTGGCCATATGCAAATCAGTCTTGACCCTGTGAACAGTCCTGCCCGAACTTCCAAGCCAGGTCCTCCCTGGACCGGAAACGAGCTTTCTAGGACACAGTTTCGGATTTCACCCCTCTTCAGCCAGAATAGCTTGATTCCAGTGGCACAGTGAGCCCAGGACCTACGTCTGGGCATACCTGGTGCACTTAGGGCGAGAAAGCAAAAGACACACAATTGATAGACAGAATGCAAACCAAATCAAAACATTCACCCCCACTCAAGAGATCTGGGTTAAATCCATCATTCTTTTGCTCACCATGCCACCCCAGTTTAGTCCTGGCCATATGCAAATCAGTCTTGACCCTGTGCCTCATGGGGACAGTCCAGCCCGAACTGCCAAGCCAGGTCCTCCCTGGACGGAAACAAGAATCCTTGGACCGGTTTCGGGGTTCCTCCCCTCTTCAGCCAGGATAGCTTGATTCCAGTGGCACAGTGAGCCCAGGACCCATGTCTGGGCAAACCTGGCGCACTTAGGGCGAGAAAGCAAAAGACACACAATTGATGGACAAATGCAGAACAAATCACAACATTCATCCCCAGTCAAGGGATCTGGGTTAAATCCATCATTCTTTTGCTCACCATGCCACCCCAGTTTAGATCTGGCCATATGCAAATCAGTCTTGACTCTGTGAACAGTCCAGCCCGAACTGCCAAGCCAGGTCCCCCCTGGACCGGAACGGAAACAAGCATCCTAGGACCGGTTTTGGGGTTTCACCACTCTTCAGATAGGATAGTGTGATTCCAGTGGAACAGTGTGCCCAGGACCCACGTCTGGGCATACCTGGCGCACTTAGGGCGAGAAAGAAAAAGACACACAATTGATGACAGAGTGCAGAACAAATCAAAACATTCACCCCCACTCAAGAGATCTGGGTTAAATCCATCATTCTTTTGCTCACCATGCCACCCCAGTTTAGTCCTGGCCATATGCAAATCAGTCTTGACCCTGTGCCTCATGGGGACAGTCCAGCCCGAACTGCCAAGCCAGGTCCTCCCTGGACGGAAACAAGAATCCTTGGACCGGTTTCGGGGTTCCTCCCCTCTTCAGCCAGGATAGCTTGATTCCAGTGGCACAGTGAGCCCAGGACCCATGTCTGGGCAAACCTGGCGCACTTAGGGCGAGAAAGCAAAAGACACACAATTGATGGACAAATGCAGAACAAATCACAACATTCATCCCCAGTCAAGGGATCTGGGTTAAATCCATCATTCTTTTGCTCACCATGCCACCCCAGTTTAGATCTGGCCATATGCAAATCAGTCTTGACTCTGTGAACAGTCCAGCCCGAACTGCCAAGCCAGGTCCCCCCTTGACCGGAACGGAAACAATCATCCTAGGACCGGTTTTGGGGTTTCACCACTCTTCAGATAGGATAGTGTGATTCCAGTGGCACAGTGTGCCCAGGACCCACGTCTGGGCATACCTGGCGCACTTAGGGCGAGAAAGCAAAAGGCACACAATTGATGGAGGGAATGCAGAACAAATCAAAACATTCACCCCCAGTCAAGAAATCTGGGTTAAATCCATCATTCTTTTGCTCGCCATGCCACACCAGTTTAGTCCTGGCCATATGCAAATCAGTCTTGACCCTGTTCCTCATGGGGACAGTCCAGCCCGAACTGCCAAGCCAGGTCCTCCCTGGACGGAAACAAGCATCCTTGGACCAGTTTCGGGGTTTCACTCCTCTTCAGCCAGGATAGCTTGATTCCAGTGGCACAGTGTCCCCAGGACCCACGTCTGGGCATACCTGGCGCACTTAGGGCGAGAAAGCAAAAGACACACAATTGATAGACAGAATGCAGAACAAATCAAAACATTCACCCCCAGTCAAGAGATCTGGGTTAAATCCATCATTCTTTTGCTCACCTTACCACCCCCGTTTAGATCTGGCCATATGCAAATCAGTCTTGACCCTGTGAACAGTCCTGCCCGAACTGCCAAGCCAGGTCCTCCCTGGACCGGAAACAAGCATCCTAGGACCGGTTTCGGGGTTTCACCCCTCTGCAGTCAGGATAGCTTGATTCCGGTGGCACAGTGTGCCCAGGACCCACGTCTGGGCATACCTGGTGCACTTAGGGCGAGAAATCAAAAGACACACAATTGATAAATGGAATGCAAACCAAATCAAAACATTCACCCCCAGTCAAGAGATCTGGGTTAAATCCATCATTCTTTTTCTCTCCATGCCACCCCAGTTTAGACCTGGCCATATGCAAATCAGTCTTGACCCTGTGCCTCATGGGGACAGTCCAGCCCGAACTGCCCAGCCAGGTCCTCCCTGGACCGGAAACAAGCATCCTAGGACTGGTTTCGGGATTTCACCCCTCTTCAGCCAGGATAGCTTGATTTCAGTGGCACAGTGTGCCCAGGACCCACGTCTGGGCATGACTGGTGCACTTAGGGCGAATAAGCACAAGACACACAATTGATGGCAGAATGCAGAACAAATCAAAACATTCACCCCCACTCAAGAGATCTGGATTAAATCCATCATTATTTTGCTCACCATGCCACCCCAGTTTAGAACTGGCCATATGCAAATCAGTCTTGACCCTGTGCTTCATGGGGACAGTCCAGCCCGAACTGCCAAGCCAGGTCCCCCCTGGACCGGAACGGAAACAAGCATCCTAGGACCGGTTTTGGGGTTTCACCACTCTTCAGATAGGATAGTGTGATTCCAGTGGCACAGTGTGCCCAGGACCCACGTCTGGGCATACCTGGCGCACTTAGGGCGAGAAAGCAAAAGGCACACAATTGATGGAGGGAATGCAGAACAAATCAAAACATTCACCCCCAGTCAAGAAATCTGGGTTAAATCCATCATTCTTTTGCTCGCCATGCCACACCAGTTTAGTCCTGGCCATATGCAAATCAGTCTTGACCCTGTTCCTCATGGGGACAGTCCAGCCCGAACTGCCAAGCCAGGTCCTCCCTGGACGGAAACAAGCATCCTTGGACCAGTTTCGGGGTTTCACTCCTCTTCAGCCAGGATAGCTTGATTCCAGTGGCACAGTGTCCCCAGGACCCACGTCTGGGCATACCTGGCGCACTTAGGGCGAGAAAGCAAAAGACACACAATTGATAGACAGAATGCAGAACAAATCAAAACATTCACCCCCAGTCAAGAGATCTGGGTTAAATCCATCATTCTTTTGCTCACCTTACCACCCCCGTTTAGATCTGGCCATATGCAAATCAGTCTTGACCCTGTGAACAGTCCTGCCCGAACTGCCAAGCCAGGTCCTCCCTGGACCGGAAACAAGCATCCTAGGACCGGTTTCGGGGTTTCACCCCTCTGCAGTCAGGATAGCTTGATTCCGGTGGCACAGTGTGCCCAGGACCCACGTCTGGGCATACCTGGTGCACTTAGGGCGAGAAATCAAAAGACACACAATTGATAAATGGAATGCAAACCAAATCAAAACATTCACCCCCAGTCAAGAGATCTGGGTTAAATCCATCATTCTTTTTCTCACCATGCCACCCCAGTTTAGACCTGGCCATATGCAAATCAGTCTTGACCCTGTGCCTCATGGGGACAGTCCAGCCCGAACTGCCAAGCCAGGTCCCCCCTGGACCGGAAACAAGCATCCTTGGACCGGTTTCGGGGTTCCTCCCCTCTTCAGCCAGGATAGCTTGATTCCAGTGGCAGAGTGAGCCCAGGACCCATGTCTGGGCAAACCTGGCGCACTTAGGGCGAGAAAGCAAAAGACACACAATTGATGGACGAATGCAGAACAAATCACAACATTCATCCCCAGTCAAGGGATCTGGGTTAAATCCATCATTCTTTTGCTCACCATGCCACCCCAGTTTAGATCTGGCCATATGCAAATCAGTCTTGACTCTGTGAACAGTCCTGCTCGAACTGCCAAGCCAGGTCCTCCCTGGACCGGAAACAAGCATCATAGGACCGGTTTCAGGGTTTCACTCCTCTTCAGCCAGGATAGCTTGATTCCAGTGGCACAGTGTCCCCAGGATCCACGTCTGGACATACCTGGCGCACTTAGGGCGAGAAAGCAAAAGACACACAATTGATAGACAGAATGCAAAACAAATCAAAACATTCACCCCCAGTCAAGAGATCTGGGTTAAATCCATCATTCTGTTCCTCACCATGCCACCGCAGTTTAGACCTGGCCATATGCAAATCAGTCTTGACCCTGTGCCTCATGGGAACAGTCCAGCCCTAATGTAACGCCCTGAACGTCTCAGGATCGTTTAACAGACACGATAATGAGAACGCAACCACTTGTGAAGGTTTAGTTATTTTAATGAAGGCAAAAACAATACAAGGAATAAACAAAGGTTATAGTCACTGGAATCCTCCAGGCTAAGTATGTTACCAGCCCACAGCACGGATGGTCCTAACCGTCCTCTGCATATACGCCGATCCCGGCGTATGCCAACAGAGGGCAGAAATGAAATGGCCGACAATGCCAATCGGTAGGCTGTGAGGGGCACGAAGAGTGTTGGGGAGAATCGAGGAGTCAGGGAAACACCCAGCCGGGGTCTCTACCTGAAGGGAGCAGCCGCTCAACCTCTTCCTCAGACTGCACCGGGACGCGGAGTCACCTCCTGGTGATGAGTCACCGATACCCCAATCACAAGCAAAGAAGACTGAACCGAGAGCAGCCGCTCGATCGATCCTGTGGACTTCCGAGTCTGTAACGCGGCAAACACCTCCTGGTGTGCGTTACAGCTGGCAGTCCCTGTATCTCTGGTCGGGCTGGGAGTTACGACTCCAACCAGCAAAAGCGCCACTGCGCTTTGACTCAGCCGAGTCAAAAAGCGAAGCTCAATGGTTATCTGGTAGAGCTTCCGGGTCCTTCACAGGTGACGATGGGGCAAGACACGGCCCAGGGAGTAACGACTCGACCTACCTCCGTTCTTGCCTTACTGGAGCACAACTCCGGAACACTGCTCTTCACTAAGCAGGTACGTCGGTGTAAACACAATATCAGACAGCGTTGTACCTCCCGGTTCCTCCCTTTATAGGGCGTGTTTTCCTTGAGTTATGTAACAGCTCTCCTGTTTACATAAGGGCGTGTTTTCCTTGAGTTATGTAACAGCTCTCCTGTTTACATAAGGGCGTGTTTTCCTTGAGTTATGTAACAGCTCTCCTGTTTACATAAGGGCGTGTTTTCCTTGAGTTATGTAACAGTTCTCCTGTTTACATAACCTCTCAACCGCTAAGCATCCTGGGAGATGTAGTCCATTTTCGCTGGTTACCGTTTTCCTCCCCTCGCAGGACAGGAATTCTTGACACCTAACTACCAAGCCAGGTCCTCCCTGGACCGGAAACAAGCATCCTAGGACCGGTTTGGGGGTGTCACCCCTCTTCAGCCTGGATAGCGTGATTCCAGTGGCACAGTGTGCCCAGGACGACATCTGGGCATACCTGGCGCACTTAGGGCGAGCAAGCAAAAGACACACATTTGATGGAAGGAATGCAGAACAAATCAAAACATTAAACCCCAGTCAAGAGATCTGGCTTAAATCCATCATTCTTTTGCTCACCATGCCACCAATGTTTAGATCTGGCCATATGCAAATCAGTCTTGACCCTGTGAACAGTCCTGCCCGAACTTCCAAGCCAGGTCCTCCCTGGACTGGAAGCAAGCTTTCTAGGACCGGATTCGGGGTTTCACCCCTCTTCAGCCAGAATAGCTTGATTCCAGTGGCACAGTGAGCCCAGGACCTACGTCTGGGCATACCTGGCGCACTTAGGGCGAGAAAGCAAAAGAGACACAATTGATAGACGGAATGCAAACCAAATCAAAACATTCACCCCCAGTCAAGAGATCTGGGTTAAATCCATCATTCATTTTCTCACCATGCCACCCCAGTTTAGACCTGGCCATATGCAAATCAGTCTTGACCCTGTGCCTCATGGGAACAGTCCAGCCCGAACTGCCAAGCCAGGTCCTCCCTGGACCGGAAACAAGCATCCTAGGACTGGTTTCGGGGTTTCACCCCTCTTCAGCCAGGATAGCTTGATTTCAGTGGCACCGTGTGCCCAGGACCCACGTCTGGGCATGACTGGTGCACTTAGGGCGAATAAGCAAAAGTCACACAATTGATGGACGGAATGCAGAACAAATCAAAACATTCACCCCCAGTCAAGAAATCTGGGTTAAATCCATCATTCTTTTCCTCACCATGCCACCCCAGTTTAGACCTGGCCATATGCAAATCAGTCTTGACCCTGTGCCTCATGGGAACAGTCCAGCCTGAACTGCCAAGTCAGGTACCCCCTGGACCAGAAACAAGCATCCTAGGACCGGTTTCGGGGTTTCACCCCTCTTCAGCCAGGATAGCATGATTCCAGTGGCACAGTGTGCCCAGGACCCACGTCTGGGCATACCTGTCGCACTTAGGGCGAGAAAGAAAAAGACACACAATTGATGACAGAATGCAGATCAAATCAAAACATTCAACCCCAGTCAAGAGATCTGGGTTAAATCCATCATTCTTTTGCTCACCATGCCACCCCAGTTTAGAACTGGCCATATGCAAATCAGTCTTGACTCTGCGAACAGTCCTGCCCGAACTGCCAAGCCAGGTCCTCCCTGGACCGGAACGGAAACAAGCATCCTAGGACCGGTTTTGGGGTTTCACCACTCTTCAGATAGGATAGTGTGATTCCAGTGGCACAGTGTGCCCAGGACCCACGTCTGAGCATACCTGGCGCACTTAGGGCGAGAAAGCAAAAGGCACACAATTGATGGAGGGAATGCAGAACAAATCAAAACATTCACCCCCAGTCAAGAAATCTGGGTTAAATCCATGCTTCTTTTGCTCGCCATGCCACCCCAGTTTAGTCCTGGCCATATGCAAATCAGTCTGGACTCTGTGAACAGTCCTGCCCGAACAGCCAAGCCAGGTCCTCCCTGGACAGAAACAAGCATCCTTGGACCGGTTTCAGGGTTCCTCCCCTCTTCAGCCAGGATAGCTTGATTCCAGTGGCACAGTGAGCCCAGGACGCACGTTTTGGCATACCTGGCGCACTTAGGGCGAGAAAGCAAAAGACACACAATTGATGGACGAATGCAGAACAAATCAAAACATTCAACGCCAGTCAAGAGATCTGGGTTAAATCCATCATTCTTTTGCTCACCATGCCACCCCAGTTTAGATCTGGCCATATGCAAATCAGTCTTGACCCTGTGCCTCATGGGAACAGTCCAGCCCGAACTGCCAAGCCAGGTCCTCCATGGACCGGAAACAAGCATAGTAGGACCGGTTTCGGGGTTTCACCCCTCTTCAGCCAGGATAGCTTGATTCCAGTGGCACAGTGAGCACAGGACCCATGTCTGGGCATACCTTTGGCACTTAGGGCGAGAAAGCAAAAGACACACAATTGATGGACGGAATGCAGAACGAATCAAAACATTCACCCCCAATCAAGAGATCTGGGTTAAATCCATCATTCTTTTGCTCACCTTACCACCCCCGTTTAGATCTGGCCATATGCAAATCAATCTTGACCCTGTGAACAGTCCTGCCCGAACTGCCAAGCCAGGTCCTCCCTGGACCGGAAACAAGCATCCTAGGACCGGTTTCGGGGTTTCACCCCTCTTCAGTCAGGATAGCTTGATTCCGGTGGCACAGTGTGCCCAGGACCCACGTCTGGGCATACCTGGTGCACTTAGGGCGAGAAAGCAAAAGACACACAATTGATAAATGGAATGCAAACCAAATCAAAACATTCACCCCCAGTCAAGAGATCTGGGTTAAATCCATCATTCTTTTCCTCACCATGCCACCCAAGTTTAGACCTGGCCATATGCAAATCAGTCTTGACCCTGTGCCTCATGGGAACAGTCCAGCCCGAACTGCCAAGCCAGGTCCTCCTGGACCGGAAACAAGCATCCTAGGACCAGTTTCGGGGTTTCACCCATCTTCAGCCAGGATAGCTTGTTTCCAGTGGCACAGTGAGACCAGGAACCACATCTGGGCATACCTGGCGCACTTAGGGCGAGAAAGCAAAAGACACACAATTGGTGGATGGAATGCAGAACAAATCAAAACATTCACTCCCAGTCAAGAAATCTGGGTTAAATCCATCATTCTTTTGTTCACCATGCCACCCCAGTTTAGACCTGGCCATATGCAAACCATTCTTGACCCTGTGCCTCAAGGGAACAGTCCAGCCCGAACTGCCAAGCCAGGTCCTCCCTGGACCGGAAACAAGCATCCTAGGACCGGTTTTGGGGTTTCACCCCTCTACAGCCTGGATAGCGTGATTCCAGTGGCACAGTGTGCCCAGGACCCACATCTGGGCATACCTGGCGCACTTAGGGCGAGAAAGCAAAAGACACACATTTGATGGAAGGAATGCAGAACAAATCAAAACATTCACCCCCAGTCAAGAGATCTGGGTTAAATCCACCATTCTTTTGCTCACCATGCCACCAATGTTTAGATCTGGCCATATGCAAATCAGTCTTGACCCTGTGAACAGTCCTGCCCGAACTTCCAAGCCAGGTCCTCCCTGGACCGGAAACAAGCTTTCTAGGACACGGTTTTGGATTTCAACCCTCTTCAGCCAGAATAGCTTGATTCCAGTGGCACAGTGAGCCCAGTACCTACGTCTGGGCATACCTGGCGCACTTAGGGCGCGAAAGCAAAAGACACACAATTGATGGACGAATGCAGAACAAATCAAAACATTCACCCCCAGTCAAGAGATCTGGGTTAATTCCATCATTCTTTTCCTCACCATGCCACCCCAGTTTAGACCTGGCCATATGCAAATCAGTCTTGACCCTGTACCTCATGGGAACAGTCCAGCCCGAACTGCCAAGCCAGGTCCTCCTGAACCGGAAACAAGCATCCTAGGACCGGTTTCGGGGTTTCACCCATCTTCAGCCAGGATAGCTTGTTTCCAGTGGCACAGTGAGACCAGGAACCACGTCTGGGCATACCTGGCACACTTAGGGCGAGAAAGCAAAAGACACACAATTGGTGGACGGAATGCAGAGCAATTCAAAACATTCACTCCCAGTCAAGAAATCTGGGTTAAATCCATCATTATTTTGTTCACCATGCCACCCCAGTTTAGACCTGGCCATATACAAATCAGTCTTGACCCAGTGCCTTATGGGAACAGTCCAGCCCGAACTGCCAAGCCAGGTCCTCCCCTGGACCGGAAACAAGCATCCTAGGACCGGTTTTGGGGTTTCACCACTCTTCAGATAGGATAGTGTGATTCCAGAGGCACAGTGTGCCCAGGATCCACGTCTGGGCACACCTGGCGCACTTAGGGCGAGAAAGCAAAAGGCACACAATTGATGGAGGGAATGCAGAACAAATCAAAACATTCACCCCCAGTCAAGAGATCTGCGTTAAATCCATCATTATTTTGCTCACCATGCCACCAATGTTTAGATCTGGCCATATGCAAATCAGTCTTGACCCCGTGAACAGTCCAGCCCGGACTTCCAAGCCAGGTCCTCCTGAACCGGAAACAAGCATCCTAGGACCGGTTTCGGGGTTTCACCCATCTTCAGCCAGGATAGCTTGTTTCCAGTGGCACAGTGAGACCAGGAACCACGTCTGGGCATACCTGGCACACTTAGGGCGAGAAAGCAAAAGACACACAATTGGTGGACGGAATGCAGAGCAATTCAAAACATTCACTCCCAGTCAAGAAATCTGGGTTAAATCCATCATTATTTTGTTCACCATGCCACCCCAGTTTAGACCTGGCCATATACAAATCAGTCTATACCCTGTGCCTCATGGGAAAAGTCCAGCCCGAACTGCCAAGCCAGGTCCCACCTGGACCGGAAACAAGCATCCTAGGACTGTTTCGGGGTTTCACCCCTCTTCAGCCAGGATAGCTTGATTCCAGTGGCAAAGTGTGCCCAGGACCCACGTCTGGGCATACCTGGTGCACTTAGGGCGAGAAAGCAAAAGACACACAATTGATAGACAGAATGCAAACCAAATCAAAACATTCACCCCCAGTCAAGAGATCTGGGTTAAATCCATCATTCTTTTCCTCACCATGCCACCCCAGTTTAGACCTGGCCATATGCAAATCAGTCTTGACCCTGTGCCTCATGGGAACAGTCCAGCCCGAACTGCCAAGTCAGGTCCTCCCTGGACCGGAAACAAGCATCCTAGGACTGGTTTCGGGGTTTCACCCCTCTTCAGCCAGGATAGCATGATTCCAGTGGCACAGTGTGCCCAGGACCCACGTCTGGGCATACCTGTCGCACTTAGGGCGAGAAAGAAAAAGACACACAATTGATGACAGAATGCAGAACAAATCAAAACATTCAACCCCAGTCAAGAGATCTGGGTTAAATCCATCATTCTTTTGCTCACCATGCCACCCCAGTTTAGAACTGGCCATATGCAAATCAGTCTTGACTCTGCGAACAGTCCTGCCCGAACTGCCAAGCCAGGTCCTCCATGGACCGGAAAGAAGCATCATAGGACCGGTTTCAGAGTTTCACCCCTCTTCAGCCAGAATAGCTTGATTCCAGTGGCACAGTGAGCCCAGGACGCACGTTTTGGCATACCTGGCGCACTTAGGGCGAGAAAGCAAAAGACACACAATTGATGGACGAATGCAGAACAAATCAAAACATTCAACGCCAGTCAAGAGATCTGGGTTAAATCCATCATTCTTTTGCTCACCATGCCACCCCAGTTTAGACCTGGCCATATGCAAATCAGTCTTGACCCTGTGCCTCATGGGAACAGTCCAGCCCGAACTGCCAAGCCAGGTCCTCCATGGACCGGAAACAAGCATAGTAGGACCGGTTTCGGGGTTTCACCCCTCTTCAGCCAGGATAGCTTGATTCCAGTGGCACAGTGAGCACTGGACCCACGTCTGGGCATACCTTTCGCACTTAGGGCGAGAAAGCAAAAGACACACAATTGATGGACGGAATGCAGAACGAATCAAAACATTCACCCCCAATCAAGAGATCTGGGTTAAATCCATCATTCTTTTGCTCACCTTACCACCCCCGTTTAGATCTGGCCATATGCAAATCAATCTTGACCCTGTGAACAGTCCTGCCCGAACTGCCAAGCCAGGTCCTCCCTGGACCGGAAACAAGCATCCTAGGACCGGTTTCGGGGTTTCACCCCTCTTCAGTCAGGATAGCTTGATTCCGGTGGCACAGTGTGCCCAGGACCCACGTCTGGGCATACCTGGTGCACTTAGGGCGAGAAAGAAAAAGACACACAATTGATGACAGAATGCAGAACAAATCAAAACATTCAACCCCAGTCAAGAGATCTGGGTTAAATCCATCATTCTTTTGCTCACCATGCCACCCCAGTTTAGAACTGGCCATATGCAAATCAGTCTTGACTCTGCGAACAGTCCTGCCCGAACTGCCAAGCCAGGTCCTCCCTGGACCGGAACGGAAACAAGCATCCTAGGACCGGTTTTGGGGTTTCACCACTCTTCAGATAGGATAGTGTGATTCCAGTGGCACAGTGTGCCCAGGACCCACGTCTGGGCATACCTGGCGCACTTAGGGCGAGAAAGCAAAAGACACACAATTGATGGACGAATGCAGAACAAATCAAAACATTCACCCCCAGTCAAGAGATCTGGGTTAAATCCATCATTCTTTTCCTCACCATGCCACCCCAGTTTAGACCTGGCCATATGCAAATCAGTCTTGACCCTGTGCCTCATGGGAACAGTCAAGCCCGAACTGCCAAGCCAGGTCCTCCATGGACCGGAAACAAGCATCATAGGACCGGTTTCAGAGTTTCACCCCTCTTCAGCCAGAATAGCTTGATTCCAGTGGCACAGTGAGCCCAGGACACACGTTTTGGCATACCTGGCGCACTTAGGGCGAGAAAGCAAAAGACACACAATTGATGGACGAATGCAGAACAAATCAAAACATTCAACGCCAGTCAAGAGATCTGGGTTAAATCCATCATTCTTTTGCTCACCATGCCACCCCAGTTTAGACCTGGCCATATGCAAATCAGTCTTGACCCTGTGCCTCATGGGAACAGTCCAGCCCGAACTGCCAAGCCAGGTCCTCCATGGACCGGAAACAAGCATAGTAGGACCGGTTTCGGGGTTTCACCCCTCTTCAGCCAGGATAGCTTGATTCCAGTGGCACAGTGAGCACAGGACCCACGTCTGGGCATACCTTTCGCACTTAGGGCGAGAAAGCAAAAGACACACAATTGATGGACGGAATGCAGAACGAATCAAAACATTCACCCCCAATCAAGAGATCTGGGTTAAATCCATCATTCTTTTGCTCACCTTACCACCCCCGTTTAGATCTGGCCATATGCAAATCAATCTTGACCCTGTGAACAGTCCTGCCCGAACTGCCAAGCCAGGTCCTCCCTGGACCGGAAACAAGCATCCTAGGACCGGTTTCGGGGTTTCACCCCTCTTCAGTCAGGATAGCTTGATTCCGGTGGCACAGTGTGCCCAAGACCCACGTCTGGGCATACCTGGTGCACTTAGGGCGAGAAAGCAAAAGACACACAATTGATAAATGGAATGCAAACCAAATCAAAACATTCACCCCCAGTCAAGAGATCTGGGTTAAATCCATCATTCTTTTCCTCACCATGCCACCCAAGTTTAGACCTGGCCATATGCAAATCAGTCTTGACCCTGTGCCTCATGGGAACAGTCCAGCCCGAACTGCCAAGCCAGGTCCTCCTGGACCGGAAACAAGCATCCTAGGACCAGTTTCGGGGTTTCACCCATCTTCAGCCAGGATAGCTTGTTTCCAGTGGCACAGTGAGACCAGGAACCACATCTGGGCATACCTGGCGCACTTAGGGCGAGAAAGCAAAAGACACAATTGGTGGATGGAATGCAGAACAAATCAAAACATTCACTCCCAGTCAAGAAATCTGGGTTAAATCCATCATTCTTTTGTTCACCATGCCACCCCAGTTTAGACCTGGCCATATGCAAACCAGTCTTGACCCTGTGCCTCATGGGAACAGTCCAGCCCGAACTGCCAAGCCAGGTCCTCCATGGACCGGAAACAAGCATCATAGGACCGGTTTCAGAGTTTCACCCCTCTTCAGCCAGAATAGCTTGATTCCAGTGGCACAGTGAGCCCAGGACGCACGTTTTGGCATACCTGGCGCACTTAGGGCGAGAAAGCAAAAGACACACAATTGATGGACGAATGCAGAACAAATCAAAACATTCAACGCCAGTCAAGAGATCTGGGTTAAATCCATCATTCTTTTGCTCACCATGCCACCCCAGTTTAGACCTGGCCATATGCAAATCAGTCTTGACCCTGTGCCTCATGGGAACAGTCCAGCCCGAACTGCCAAGCCAGGTCCTCCATGGACCGGAAACAAGCATAGTAGGACCGGTTTCGGGGTTTCACCCCTCTTCAGCCAGGATAGCTTGATTCCAGTGGCACAGTGAGCACAGGACCCACGTCTGGGCATACCTTTCGCACTTAGGGCGAGAAAGCAAAAGACACACAATTGATGGACGGAATGCAGAACGAATCAAAACATTCACCCCCAATCAAGAGATCTGGGTTAAATCCATCATTCTTTTGCTCACCTTACCACCCCCGTTTAGATCTGGCCATATGCAAATCAATCTTGACCCTGTGAACAGTCCTGCCCGAACTGCCAAGCCAGGTCCTCCCTGGACCGGAAACAAGCATCCTAGGACCGGTTTCGGGGTTTCACCCCTCTTCAGTCAGGATAGCTTGATTCCGGTGGCACAGTGTGCCCAGGACCCACGTCTGGGCATACCTGGTGCACTTAGGGCGAGAAAGCAAAAGACACACAATTGATAAATGGAATGCAAACCAAATCAAAACATTCACCCCCAGTCAAGAGATCTGGGTTAAATCCATCATTCTTTTCCTCACCATGCCACCCAAGTTTAGACCTGGCCATATGCAAATCAGTCTTGACCCTGTGCCTCATGGGAACAGTCCAGCCCGAACTGCCAAGCCAGGTCCTCCTGGACCGGAAACAAGCATCCTAGGACCAGTTTCGGGGTTTCACCCATCTTCAGCCAGGATAGCTTGTTTCCAGTGGCACAGTGAGACCAGGAACCACATCTGGGCATACCTGGCGCACTTAGGGCGAGAAAGCAAAAGACACACAATTGGTGGATGGAATGCAGAACAAATCAAAACATTCACTCCCAGTCAAGAAATCTGGGTTAAATCCATCATTCTTTTGTTCACCATGCCACCCCAGTTTAGACCTGGCCATATGCAAACCAGTCTTGACCCTGTGCCTCAAGGGAACAGTCCAGCCCGAACTGCCAAGCCAGGTCCTCCCTGGACCGGAAACAAGCATCCTAGGACCGGTTTTGGGGTTTCACCCCTCTTCAGCCTGGATAGCGTGATTCCAGTGGCACAGTGTGCCCAGGACCCACATCTGGGCATACCTGGCGCACTTAGGGCGAGAAAGCAAAAGACACACATTTGATGGAAGGAATGCAGAACAAATCAAAACATTCACCCCCAGTCAAGAGATCTGGGTTAAATCCACCATTCTTTTGCTCACCATGCCACCAATGTTTAGATCTGGCCATATGCAATTCAGTCTTGACCCTGTGAACAGTCCTGCCCGAACTTCCAAGCCAGGTCCTCCCTGGACCGGAAACAAGCTTTCTAGGACACGGTTTTGGATTTCAACCCTCTTCAGCCAGAATAGCTTGATTCCAGTGGCACAGTGAGCCCAGTACCTACGTCTGGGCATACCTGGCGCACTTAGGGCGCGAAAGCAAAAGACACACAATTGATGGACGAATGCAGAACAAATCAAAACATTCACCCCCAGTCAAGAGATCTGGGTTAATTCCATCATTCTTTTCCTCACCATGCCACCCCAGTTTAGACCTGGCCATATGCAAATCAGTCTTGACCCTGTACCTCATGGGAACAGTCCAGCCCGAACTGCCAAGCCAGGTCCTCCTGAACCGGAAACAAGCATCCTAGGACCGGTTTCGGGGTTTCACCCATCTTCAGCCAGGATAGCTTGTTTCCAGTAGCACAGTGAGACCAGGAACCACGTCTGGGCATACCTGGCGCACTTAGGGCGAGAAAGCAAAAGACACACAATTGGTGGATGGAATGCAGAACAAATCAAAACATTCACTCCCAGTCAAGAAATCTGGGTTAAATCCATCATTCTTTTGTTCACCATGCCACCCCAGTTTAGACCTGGCCATATGCAAACCAGTCTTGACCCTGTGCCTCAAGGGAACAGTCCAGCCCGAACTGCCAAGCCAGGTCCTCCCTGGACCGGAAACAAGCATCCTAGGACCGGTTTTGGGGTTTCACCCCTCTTCAGCCTGGATAGCGTGATTCCAGTGGCACAGTGTGCCCAGGACCCACATCTGGGCATACCTGGCGCACTTAGGGCGAGAAAGCAAAAGACACACATTTGATGGAAGGAATGCAGAACAAATCAAAACATTCACCCCCAGTCAAGAGATCTGGGTTAAATCCACCATTCTTTTGCTCACCATGCCACCAATGTTTAGATCTGGCCATATGCAAATCAGTCTTGACCCTGTGAACAGTCCTGCCCGAACTTCCAAGCCAGGTCCTCCCTGGACCGGAAACAAGCTTTCTAGGACACGGTTTCGGATTTCAACCCTCTTCAGCCAGAATAGCTTGATTCCAGTGGCACAGTGAGCCCAGTACCTACGTCTGGGCATACCTGGCGCACTTAGGGCGAGAAAGCAAAAGACACACAATTGATGGACGAATGCAGAACAAATCAAAACATTCACCCCCAGTCAAGAGATCTGGGTTAATTCCATCATTCTTTTCCTCACCATGCCACCCCAGTTTAGACCTGGCCATATGCAAATCAGTCTTGACCCTGTACCTCATGGGAACAGTCCAGCCCGAACTGCCAAGCCAGGTCCTCCTGAACCGGAAACAAGCATCCTAGGACCGGTTTCGGGGTTTCACCCATCTTCAGCCAGGATAGCTTGTTTCCAGTGGCACAGTGAGACCAGGAACCACGTCTGGGCATACCTGGCGCACTTAGGGCGAGAAAGCAAAAGACACACAATTGGTGGACGGAATGCAGAGCAATTCAAAACATTCACTCCCAGTCAAGAAATCTGGGTTAAATCCATCATTATTTTGTTCACCATGCCACCCCAGTTTAGACCTGGCCATATACAAATCAGTCTTGACCCAGTGCCTTATGGGAACAGTCCAGCCCGAACTGCCAAGCCAGGTCCTCCCCTGGACCGGAAACAAGCATCCTAGGACCGGTTTTGGGGTTTCACCACTCTTCAGATAGGATAGTGTGATTCCAGAGGCACAGTGTGCCCAGGACCCACGTCTGGGCACACCTGGCGCACTTAGGGCGAGAAAGCAAAAGGCACACAATTGATGGAGGGAATGCAGAACAAATCAAAACATTCATCCCCAGTCAAGAGATCTGCGTTAAATCCATCATTATTTTGCTCACCATGCCACCAATGTTTAGATCTGGCCATATGCAAATCAGTCTTGACCCCGTGAACAGTCCAGCCCGAACTTCCAAGCCAGGTCCTCCCTGGACCGGAAACAAGCTTTCTAGGACCGGTTTCGGGGTTTCACCCCTCTTCAGCCAGAATAGCTTGATTCCAGTGGCACAGTGAGCCCAGGACCTACGTCTGGGCATACCTGGCGCACTTAGGGCGAGAAAGCAAAAGACACACAATTGATGGACGAATGCAGAACAAATCAAAACATTCACCCCCAGTCAAGAGATCTGGGTTAAATCCATCATTCTTTTTCTCACCATGCCACCCCAGTTTAGACCTGGCCATATGCAAATCAGTCTATACCCTGTGCCTCATGGGAAAAGTCCAGCCCGAACTGCCAAGCCAGGTCCCACCTGGACCGGAAACAAGCATCCTAGGACTGTTTCGGGGTTTCACCCCTCTTCAGCCAGGATAGCTTGATTCCAGTGGCACAGTGTGCCCAGGACCCACGTCTGGGCATACCTGGTGCACTTAGGGCGAGAAAGCAAAAGACACACAATTGATAGACAGAATGCAAACCAAATCAAAACATTCACCCCCAGTCAAGAGATCTGGGTTAAATCCATCATTCTTTTCCTCACCATGCCACCCCAGTTTAGACCTGGCCATATGCAAATCAGTCTTGACCCTGTGCCTCATGGGAACAGTCCAGCCCGAACTGCCAAGTCAGGTCCTCCCTGGACCGGAAACAAGCGTCCTAGGACTGGTTTCGGGGTTTCACCCCTCTTCAGCCAGGATAGCATGATTCCAGTGGCACAGTGTGCCCAGGACCCACGTCTGGGCATACCGGTCGCACTTAGGGCGAGAAAGAAAAAGACACACAATTGATGACAGAATGCAGAACAAATCAAAACATTCTCCCCCACTCAAGAGATTTGGGTTAAATCCATCATTCTTTTGCTCACCATGCCACCCCAGTTTAGAACTGGCAATATGCAAATCAGTCTTGACTCTGTGAACAGTCCTGCCCGAACTGCCAAGCCAGGTCCTCCCTGGACCGGAACGGAAACAAGCATCCTAGGACCGGTTTTGGGGTTTCACCACTCTTCAGATAGGATAGCTTGATTCCAGTGGCACAGTGAGACCAGGACGCACGTTTGGGCATGCCTGGCGCACTTAGGGCGAGAAAGCAAAAGACACACAATTGATGGACGAATGCAGAACAAATCACAACATTCATCCCCAGTCAAGAGATCTGGGTTAAATCCATCATTCTTTTGCTCACCATGCCACTCCAGTTTAGACCTGGCCATATGCAAATCAGTCTTGACTCTGTGAACAGTCCTGCCCGAACTGCCAAGCCAGGTCCTCCCTGGACCGGAACGGAAACAAGCATCCTAGGACCGGTTTTGGGGTTTCACCACTCTTCAGATAGGATAGCTTGATTCCAGTGGCACAGTGTGCCCAGGACCCACGTCTGGGCATACCTGGCGCAGTTAGGGCGAGAAAGCAAAAGGCACACAATTGAAGGGAATGCAGAACAAATATAAACATTCACCCCCAGTCAAGAAATCTGGGTTAAATCCATCATTCTTTTGCTTGCCATGCCACCCCAGTTTAGTCCTGGCCATATGCAAATCAGTCTTGACTCTGTGAACAGTCCTGCCCGAACAGCCAAGCCAGGTCCTCCCTGGACGGAAACAAGCATCCTTGGACCGGTTTCGGGGTTCCTCCCCTCTTCAGCCAGGATAGCTTGATTCCAGTGGCACAGTGAGACCAGGACGCACGTTTGGGCATGCCTGGCGCACTTAGGGCGAGAAAGCAAAAGACACACAATTGATGGACGAATGCAGAACAAATCACAACATTCATCCCCAGTCAAGAGATCTGGGTTAAATCCATCATTCTTTTGCTCACCATGCCACTCCAGTTTAGACCTGGCCATATGCAAATCAGTCTTGACCCTGTGCCTCATGGGAACAGTCCAGCCCGAACTGCCAAGCCAGGTGCTCCATGGACCGGAAACAAGCATCATAGGACCGGTTTCGGAGTTTCACCCCTCTTCAGCCAGAATAGCTTGATTCCAGTGGCACAGTGAGCCCAGGAAGCACGTTTTGGCATACCTGGCGCACTTAGGGCGAGAAAGCAAAAGACATACAATTGATGGACGAATTCAGAACAAATCACAACATTCATCCCCAGTCAAGAGATCTGGGTTAAATCCATCATTCTTTTGCTCACCATGCCACTCCAGTTTAGACCTGGCCATATGCAAATCAGTCTTGACCCTGTGCCTCATGGGAACAGTCCAGCCCTAACTGCCAAGCCAGGTCCTCCTTGGACCGGAAACAAGCATAGTAGGACCGGTTTCGGGGTTTCACCCCTCTTCAGCCAGGATAGCTTGATTCCAGTTGCGCAGTGAGCACAGGACCCACGTCTCGGCATACCTTTCGCACTTAGGGTGAGAAAGCAAAAGACACACAATTGATGGACGGAATGCAGAACAAATCAAAACATTCACCCCCAGTCAAGAAATCTGGGTTAAATCCATCATTCTTTTGCTCACCTTCCCACCCCCGCTTAGATCTGGCCATATGCAAATCAATCTTAACCCTGTGAACAGTCCTGCCCGAACTGCCAAGCCAGGTCCTCCCTGGACCGGAAACAAGCATCCTAGGACCGGTTTCGGGGTTTCACCCCTCTTCAGTCAGGATAGCTTGATTCCGGTGGCACAGTGTGCCCAGGACCCACGTCTGGGCATACCTGGTGCACTTAGGGCGAGAAAGCAAAAGACACACAATTGATAAATGGAATGCAAACCAAATCAAAACATTCACCCCCAGTCAAGAGATCTGGGTTAAATCCATCATTCTTTTGTTCACCATGCCACCCCAGTTTAGACCTGGCCATATGCAAACCAGTCTTGACCCTGTGCCTCAAGGGGACAGTCCAGCCCTAACTGCCAAGCCAGGTCCTCCCTGGACCGGAAACAAGCATCCTAGGACCGGTTTTGGGGTTTCACCCCTCTTCAGCCTGGATAGCGTGATTCCAGTGGCACAGTGTGCCCAGGACCCACATCTGGGCATACCTGGCGCACTTAGGGCGAGAAAGCAAAAGACACACATTTGATGGAAGGAATGCAGAACAAATCAAAACATTCACCCCCAGTCAAGAGATCTGGGTTAAATCCATCATTATTTTGTTCACCATGCCACCCCAGTTTAGACCTGGCCATATAGAAATCAGTCTTGACCCTGTGCCTTATGGGAACAGTCCAGCCCGAACTGCCAAGCCAGGTCCTCCCCTGGACCAGAAACAAGCATCCTAGGACCGGTTTTGGGGTTTCACCACTCTTCAGATAGGATAGTGTGATTCCAGAGGCACAGTGTGCCCAGGACCCACTTCTGGGCACACCTGGCGCACTTAGGGTGAGAAAGCAAAAGACACACAATTGATGGACGGAATGCAGAACAAATCAAAACATTCACCCCCAGTCAAGAGATCTGGGTTAAATCCATCATTCTTTTGCTCACCATGCCACCAATGTTTAGATCTGGCCATATGCAAATCAGTCTTGACCCTGTGAACAGTCCAGCCCGAACTTCCAAGCCAGGTCCTCCCTGGACCGGAAACAAGCATCCTAGGACCAGTTTCGGGGTTTCACCCATCTTCAGCCAGGATAGCTTGATTCCAGTGGCACAGTGAGACCAGAAACCACGTCTGGGCATACCTGGCGCACTTAGGGCGAGAAAGCAAAAGACACACAATTGGTGGACGGAATGCAGAACAAATCAAAACATTCACTCCCAGTCTAGAAATCTGGGTTAAATCCATCATTCTTTTGCTCACCGTGTCACCCCAGTTTAGATCTGGCCATATGCAAATCAGTCTTGACCCTGTGAACAATCCTGCCCGAACTTCCAAGCCAGGTTCTCCCTGGACCGTAAACAAGCATCCTAAGACCTGTTTCGGGGTTTCACCCATCTTCAGCCAGGATAGCTTGATTCCAGTGGCACAGTGAGACCAGGAACCACATCTGGGCATACCTGGCGCACTTAAGGCGTGAAAGCAAAAGACAGACAATTGATGGACGGAATGCAGAACAAATCAAAACATTCACCCCAGTCAAGAAATCTGGGTTAAATCCATCATTCTTTTGCTCACCATGCCACCCCAGTTTAGACCTGGACATATGCAAATCAGTCTTGACTCTGTACCTTATGGGAACAGTCCAGCCTGAACTGCCAAGTCAGGTTCTCCCTGGACCGAAAACAAGCATCCCAGGACTGGTTTTGGGGTTTCACCACTCTTCAGCCAGGACAGCGTGATTCCAGTGGCATAGTGTGCCCAGGATCCACATCTGGGCATACCTGGTGCACTTATGGCAAGTAAGCAAAAGACACACAATTGATGGACGGAATGCAGAACAAATCAAAACATTCACCCCCAGTCAAGAGATCTGGGTTAAATCCATCATTCTTTTGCTCACCATGCCACCCCAGTTTAGAACTGGCCATATGCAAATCAGTCTTGACTCTGCGAACAGTCCTGCCCGAACTGCCAAGCCAGGTCCTCCCTGGACCGGAACGGAAACAAGCATCCTAGGACCGGTTTTGGGGTTTCACCACTCTTCAGATAGGATAGTGTGATTCCAGTGGTACAGTGTGCCCAGGACCCACGTCTGGGCATACCTGGCGCACTTAGGGCGAGAAAGCAAAAGGCACACAATTGATGGAGGGAATGCAGAACAAATCAAAACATTCACCCCCAGTCAAGAAATCTGGGTTAAATCCATGCTTCTTTTGCTCGCCATGCCACCCCAGTTTAGTCCTGGCCATATGCAAATCAGTCTGGACTCTGTGAACAGTCCTGCCCGAACAGCCAAGCTAGGTCCTCCCTGGACGGAAACAAGCATCCTTGGACCGGTTTCGGGGTTCCTCCCCTCTTCAGCCAGGATAGCTTGATTCCAGTGGCACAGTGAGCCCAGGACGCACGTTTGGGCATACCTGGCGCACTTAGGGCGAGAAAGCAAAAGACACACAATTGATGGACGAATGCAGAACAAATCACAACATTCATCCCCAGTCAAGAGATCTGGGTTAAATCCATCATTCTTTTGCTCACCATGCCACCCCAGTTTAGACCTGGCATATGCAAATCAGTCTTGACCCTGTGCCTCATGGGAACAGTCCAGCCCGAACTGCCAAGCCAGGTCCCCCATGGACCGGAAACAAGCATCATAGGACCGGTTTCAGAGTTTCACCCCTCTTCAGCCAGGATAGCTTGATTCCAGTGGCACAGTGAGCACAGGACCCACGTCTGGGCATACCTTTCGCACTTAGGGCGAGAAAGCAAAAGACACACAATTGATGGACGGAATGCAGAACAAATCAAAACATTCACCCCCAATCAAGAGATCTGGGTTAAATCCATCATTCTTTTGCTCACCTTACCACCCCCGTTTAGATCTGGCCATATGCAAATCAATCTTGACCCTGTGAACAGTCCTGCCCGAACTGCCAAGCCAGGTCCTCCCTGGACCGGAAACAAGCATCCTAGGACCGGTTTCGGGGTTTCACCCCTCTTCAGTCAGGATAGCTTGATTCCGGTGGCACAGTGTGCCCAGGACCCACGTCTGGGCATACCTGGTGCACTTAGGGCGAGAAAGCAAAAGACACACAATTGATAAATGGAATGCAAACCAAATCAAAACATTCACCCCCAGTCAAGAGATCTGGGTTAAATCCATCATTCTTTTCCTCACCATGCCACCCAAGTTTAGACCTGGCCATATGCAAATCAGTCTTGACCCTGTGCCTCATGGGAACAGTCCAGCCCGAACTGCCAAGCCAGGTCCTCCTGGACCGGAAACAAGCATCCTAGGACCAGTTTCGGGGTTTCACCCATCTTCAGCCAGGATAGCTTGTTTCCAGTGGCACAGTGAGCCCAGTACCTACGTCTGGGCATACCTGGCGCACTTAGGGCGAGAAAGCAAAAGACACACAATTGGTGGACGGAATGCAGAGCAATTCAAAACATTCACTCCCAGTCAAGAAATCTGGGTTAAATCCATCATTATTTTGTTCACCATGCCACCCCAGTTTAGACCTGGCCATATACAAATCAGTCTTGACCCAGTGCCTTATGGGAACAGTCCAGCCCGAACTGCCAAGCCAGGTCCTCCCCTGGACCGGAAACAAGCATCCTAGGACCGGTTTTGGGGTTTCACCACTCTTCAGATAGGATAGTGTGATTCCAGAGGCACAGTGTGCCCAGGACCCACGTCTGGGCACACCTGGCGCACTTAGGGCGAGAAAGCAAAAGGCACACAATTGATGGAGGGAATGCAGAACAAATCAAAACATTCACCCCCAGTCAAGAGATCTGCGTTAAATCCATCATTATTTTGCTCACCATGCCACCAATGTTTAGATCTGGCCATATGCAAATCAGTCTTGACCCCGTGAACAGTCCAGCCCGAACTTCCAAGCCAGGTCCTCCCTGGACCGGAAACAAGCTTTCTAGGACCGGTTTCGGGGTTTCACCCCTCTTCAGCCAGAATAGCTTGATTCCAGTGGCACAGTGAGCCCAGGACCTACGTCTGGGCATACCTGGCGCACTTAGGGCGAGAAAGCAAAAGACACACAATTGATGGACGAATGCAGAACAAATCAAAACATTCACCCCCAGTCAAGAGATATGGGTTAAATCCATCATTCTTTTTCTCACCATGCCACCCCAGTTTAGACCTGGCCATATGCAAATCAGTCTATACCCTGTGCCTCATGGGAAAAGTCCAGCCCGAACTGCCAAGCCAGGTCCCACCTGGACCAGAAACAAGCATCCTAGGACTGTTTTGGGGTTTCACCCCCTCTTCAGCCAGGATAGCTTGATTCCAGTGGCACAGTGTGCCCAGGACCCACGTCTGGGCATACCTGGTGCACTTAGGGCGAGAAAGCAAAAGACACACAATTGATAGACAGAATGCAAACCAAATCAAAACATTCACCCCCAGTCAAGAGATCTGGGTTAAATCCATCATTCTTTTCCTCACCATGCCACCCCAGTTTAGACCTGGCCATATGCAAATCAGTCTTGACCCTGTGCCTCATGGGAACAGTCCAGCCCGAACTGCCAAGTCAGGTCCTCCCTGGACCGGAAACAAGCATCCTAGGACTGGTTTCGGGGTTTCACCCCTCTTCAGCCAGGATAGCATGATTCCAGTGGCACAGTGTGCCCAGGACCCACGTCTGGGCATACCTGTCGCACTTAGGGCGAGAAAGAAAAAGACACACAATTGATGACAGAATGCAGAACAAATCAAAACATTCTCCCCCACTCAAGAGATCTGGGTTAAATCCATCATTCTTTTGCTCACCATGCCACCCCAGTTTAGAACTGGCCATATGCAAATCAGTCTTGACTCTGTGAACAGTCCTGCCCGAACTGCCAAGCCAGGTCCTCCCTGGACCGGAACGGAAGCAAGCATCCTAGGACCGGTTTTGGGGTTTCACCACTCTTCAGATAGGATAGCTTGATTCCAGTGGCACAGTGAGACCAGGACGCACGTTTGGGCATGCCTGGCGCACTTAGGGCGAGAAAGCAAAAGACACACAATTGATGGACGAATGCAGAACAAATCACAACATTCTCCCCCACTCAAGAGATCTGGGTTAAATCCATCATTCTTTTGCTCACCATGCCACCCCAGTTTAGAACTGGCCATATGCAAATCAGTCTTGACTCTGTGAACAGTCCTGCCCGAACTGCCAAGCCAGGTCCTCCCTGGACCGGAACGGAAACAAGCATCCTAGGACCGGTTTTGGGGTTTCACCACTCTTCAGATAGGATAGCTTGATTCCAGTGGCACAGTGTGCCCAGGACCCACGTCTGGGCATACCTGGCGCACTTAGGGCGAGAAAGCAAAAGGCACACAATTGATGGAGGGAATGCAGAACAAATATAAACATTCACCCCCAGTCAAGAAATCTGGGTTAAATCCATCATTCTTTTGCTCGCCATGCCACCCCAGTTTAGTCCTGGCCATATGCAAATCAGTCTTGACTCTGTGAACAGTCCTGCCCGAACAGCCAAGCCAGGTCCTCCCTGGACGGAAACAAGCATCCTTGGACCGGTTTCGGGGTTCCTCCCCTCTTCAGCCAGGATAGCTTGATTCCAGTGGCACAGTGAGACCAGGACGCACGTTTGGGCATGCCTGGCGCACTTAGGGCGAGAAAGCAAAAGACACACAATTGATGGACGAATGCAGAACAAATCACAACATTCATCCCCAGTCAAGAGATCTGGGTTAAATCCATCATTCTTTTGCTCACCATGCCACTCCAGTTTAGACCTGGCCATATGCAAATCAGTCTTGACCCTGTGCCTCATGGGAACAGTCCATCCCGAACTGCCAAGCCAGGTGCTCCATGGACCGGAAACAAGCATCATAGGACCGGTTTCGGAGTTTCACCCCTCTTCAGCCAGAATAGCTTGATTCCAGTGGCACAGTGAGCCCAGGACGCACGTTTTGGCATAACTGGCGCACTTAGGGCGAGAAAGCAAAAGACACACAATTGATGGACGAATGCAGAACAAATCAAAACATTCAACGCCAGTCAAGAGATCTGGGTTAAATCCATCATTCTTTTGCTCACCATGCCACCCCAGTTTAGACATGGCCATATGCAAATCAGTCTTGACCCTGTGCCTCATGGGAACAGTCCAGCCCGAACTGCCAAGCCAGGTCCTCCATGGACCAGAAACAAGCATCCTAGGACCAGTTTCGGGGTTTCACTCCTCTTCAGCCAGGATAGCTTGATTCCAGTGGCACAGTGTCCCCAGGACCCACGTCTGGGCATACCTGGCGCACTTAGGGCGAGAAAGCAAAAGACACACAATTGATAGACAGAATGCAAAACAAATCAAAACATTCTCCCCCAGTCAAGAGATCTGGGTTAAATCCATCATTCTTTTTCTCACCATGCCACCCCAGTTTAGACCTGGCCATATGCAAATCAGTCTATACCCTGTGCCTCATGGGAAAAGTCCAGCCCGACCTGCCAAGCCAGGTCCCACCTGGACCGGAAACAAGCATCCTAGGACTGTTTCGGGGTTTCACCCCCTCTTCAGCCAGGATAGCTTGATTCCAGTGGCACAGTGAGCACAGGACCCACGTCTGGGCATACCTTTCGCACTTAGGGTGAGAAAGCAAAAGACACACAATTGATGGAAGGAATGCAGAACAAATCAAAACATTCACCCCCAGTCAAGAGATCTGGGTTAAATCCATCATTATTTTGTTCACCATGCCACCCCAGTTTAGACCTGGCCATATAGAAATCAGTCTTGACCCTGTGCCTTATGGGAACAGTCCAGCCCGAACTGCCAAGCCAGGTCCTCCCCTGGACCGGAAACAAGCATCCTAGGACCGGTTTTGGGGTTTCACCACTCTTCAGATAGGATAGTGTGATTCCAGAGGCACAGTGTGCCCAGGACCCACGTCTGGGCACACCTGGCGCACTTAGGGTGAGAAAGCAAAAGACACACAATTGATGGACGGAATGCAGAACAAATCAAAACATTCACCCCTAGTCAAGAAATCTGGGTTAAATCCATCATTCTTTTGCTCACCATGCCACACGAATTTAGACCTGGCCATATGCAAATCAGTCTTGACCCTGTGCCTCATGGGAACAGTCCAGCCCGAACTGCCAAGCCAGGTCCTGCCTGGACCGGAAACAAGCATCCTAGGACCGGTTTTGGGGTTTCACCCCTCTTCAGCCAGGATAGCTTGATTCCAGTGGCACAGTGAGCACAGGACCCACGTCTGGGCATACCTTTCGCACTTAGGGCAAGAAAGCAAAAGACACACAATTGATGGACGGAATGCAGAACGAATCAAAACATTCACCCCCAATCAAGAGATCTGGGTTAAATCCATCATTCTTTTGCTCACCTTACCAACCCCGTTTAGATCTGGCCATATGCAAATCAATCTTAACCCTGTGAACAGTCCAGCCCGAACTGCCAAGCCAGGTCCTCCCTGGACCGGAAACAAGCATCTTTGGACCGGTTTCGGGGTTTCACCCCTCTTCAGTCAGGATAGCTTGATTCCGGTGGCACAGTGTGCCCAGGACCCACGTCTGGGCATACCTGGTGCACTTAGGGCGAGAAAGCAAAAGACACACAATTGATAAATGGAATGCAAACCAAATCAAAACATTCACCCCCAGTCAAGAGATCTGGGTTAAATCCATCATTCTTTTGCTCACCTTACCACCCCCGTTTAGATCTGGCCATATGCAAATCAATCTTGACCCTGTGAACAGTCCTGCCCGAACTGCCAAGCCAGGTCCTCCCTGGACCAGAAACAAGCATCCTAGGACCAGTGTCGGGGTTTCACCCATCTTCAGCCAGGATAGCTTGTTTCCAGTGGCACAGTGAGACCAGGAACCACATCTGGGCATACCTGGCGCACTTAGGGCGAGAAAGCAAAAGACACACAATTCGTGGATGGAATGCAGAACAAATCAAAACATTCACTCCCAGTCAAGAAATCTGGGTTAAATCCATCATTCTTTTGTTCACCATGCCACCCCAGTTTAGACCTGGCCATATGCAAACCAGTCTTGACCCTGTGCCTCAAGGGAACAGTCCAGCCCTAACTGCCAAGCCAGGTCCTCCCTGGACCGGAAACAAGCATCCTAGGACCGGTTTTGGGGTTTCACCCCTCTTCAGCCTGGATAGCGTGATTCCAGTGGCACAGTGTGCCCAGTACCCACATCTGGGCATACCTGGCGCACTTAGGGCGAGAAAGCAAAAGACACACATTTGATGGAAGGAATGCAGAACAAATCAAAACATTCACCCCCAGTCAAGAGATCTGGGTTAAATCCATCATTATTTTGTTCACCATGCCACCCCAGTTTAGACCTGGCCATATAGAAATCAGTCTTGACCCTGTGCCTTATGGGAACAGTCCAGCCCGAACTGCCAAGCCAGGTCCTCCCCTGGACCGGAAACAAGCATCCTAGGACCGGTTTTGGGGTTTCACCACTCTTCAGATAGGATAGTGTGATTCCAGAGGCACAGTGTGCCCAGGACCCACGTCTGGGCACACCTGGCGCACTTAGGGTGAGAAAGCAAAAGACACACAATTGATGGACGGAATGCAGAACAAATCAAAACATTCACCCCCAGTCAAGAGATCTGGGTTAAATCCATAATTCTTTTCCTCACCATGCCACCCCAGTTTAGACCTGGCCATATGCAAATCAGTCTTGACCCTGTGCCTCATGGGAACAGTCCATCCCGAACTGCCAAGCCAGGTGCTCCATGGACCGGAAACAAGCATCATAGGACCGGTTTCGGAGTTTCACCCCTCTTCAGCCAGAATAGCTTGATTCCAGTGGCACAGTGAGCCCAGGACGCACGTTTTGGCATAACTGGCGCACTTAGGGCGAGAAAGCAAAAGACACACAATTGATGGACGGAATGCAGAACAAATCAAAACATTCACCCCCAGTCAAGAGATCTGGGTTAAATCCATAATTCTTTTCCTCACCATGCCACCCCAGTTTAGACCTGGCCATATGCAAATCAGTCTTGACCCTGTGCGTCAGGGGAACAGTCCAGCCTGAACTGTCACGCCAGGTCCTCCTGGACTGGAAACAAGCATCCTAGGACCGGGTCCGGGGTTTCACCCATCTTCAGCCAGGATAGCTTGATTCCAGTGGCACAGTGAGACCAGAAACCACGTCTGGGCATACCTGGTGCACTTAGGGCGAGAAAGCAAAAGACACACAATTGGTGGACGGAATGCAGAACAAATCAAAACATTCACTCCCAGTCTAGAAATCTGGGTTAAATCCATCATTCTTTTGCTCACCATGTCACCCCAGTTTAGATCTGGCCATATGCAAATCAGTCTTGACCCTGTGAACAGTCCTGCCCGAACTTCCAAGCCAGGTTCTCCCTGGACCGTAAACAAGCATCCTAAGACCGGTTTCGGGGTTTCACACATCTTCAGCCAGGATAGCTTGATTCCAGTGGCACAGTGAGACCAGGAACCACATCTGGGCATACCTGGCGCACTTAAGGCGTGAAAGCAAAAGACAGACAATTGATGGACGGAATGCAGAACAAATCAAAACATTCACCCCCAGTCAAGAAATCTGGGTTAAATCCATCATTCTTTTGCTCACCATGCCACCCCAGTTTAGACCTGGACATATGCAAATCAGTCTTGACTCTGTACCTTATGGGAACAGTCCAGCCTGAACTGCCAAGTCAGGTTCTCCCTGGACCGAAAACAAACATCCCAGGACTGGTTTTGGGGTTTCACCACTCTTCAGCCAGGACAGCGTGATTCCAGTGGCATAGTGTGCCCAGGATCCACATCTGGGCATACCTGGTGCACTTATGGCAAGTAAGCAAGACACACAATTGATGGACGGAATGCAGAACAAATCAAAACATTCACCCCCAGTCAAGAGATCTGGGTTAAATCCATCATTCTTTTGCTCACCATGCTTCCCCAGTTAAGATCTGGCCATATGCAAATCAGTCTTGACCCTGTGAACAGTCCTGCCCGAACTGCCAAGCCAGGTCCTCCCTGGACCGGAAACAAGCATCCTAGGACCTGTTTCGGGGTTTCACCCTACTTCAGCCAGAATAGCTTGAATCCAGTGGCACAGTGTGCCCAGGTCCCACGTCTGGGCATACCTGGTGCACTTAGGGCGAGAAAGCAAAAGACACACAATTGATAGACGGAATGCAAACCAAATCAAAACATTCACCCCCAGTCAAGAGATCTGGGTTAAATCCATAATTCTTTTCCTCACCATGCACCCCAGTTTAGACCTGGCCATATGCAAATCAGTCTTGACCCTGTGCCTCATGGGAACAGTCCAGCCCGAACTGCCAAGCCAGGTCCTCCATGGACCGGAAACAAGCATAGTAGGACCGGTTTCGGGGTTTCACCCCTCTTCAGCCAGGATAGCTTGATTCCAGTGGCACAGTGAGCACAGGACCCACGTCTGGGCATACCTTTCGCACTTAGGGCGAGAAAGCAAAAGACACACAATTGATGGACGGAATGCAGAACGAATCAAAACATTCACCCCCAATCAAGAGATCTGGGTTAAATCCATCATTCTTTTGCTCACCTTACCACCCCCGTTTAGATCTGGCCATATGCAAATCAATCTTGACCCTGTGAACAGTCCTGCCCGAACTGCCAAGCCAGGTCCTCCCTGGACCGGAAACAAGCATCCTAGGACCGGTTTCGGGGTTTCACCCCTCTTCAGTCAGGATAGCTTGATTCCGGTGGCACAGTGTGCCCAGGACCCACGTCTGGGCATACCTGGTGCACTTAGGGCGAGAAAGCAAAAGACACACAATTGATAAATGGAATGCAAACCAAATCAAAACATTCACCCCCAGTCAAGAGATCTGGGTTAAATCCATCATTCTTTTCCTCACCATGCCACCCAAGTTTAGACCTGGCCATATGCAAATCAGTCTTGACCCTGTGCCTCATGGGAACAGTCCAGCCCGAACTGCCAAGCCAGGTCCTCCTGGACCGGAAACAAGCATCCTAGGACCAGTTTCGGGATTTCACCCATCTTCAGCCAGGATAGCTTGTTTCCAGTGGCACAGTGAGACCAGGAACCACATCTGGGCATACCTGGCGCACTTAGGGCGAGAAAGCAAAAGACACACAATTGGTGGATGGAATGCAGAACAAATCAAAACATTCACTCCCAGTCAAGAAATCTGGGTTAAATCCATCATTCTTTTGTTCACCATGCCACCCCAGTTTAGACCTGGCCATATGCAAACCAGTCTTGACCCTGTGCCTCAAGGGAACAGTCCAGCCCGAACTGCCAAGCCAGGTCCTCCCTGGACCGGAAACAAGCATCCTAGGACCGGTTTTGGGGTTTCACCCCTCTTCAGCCTGGATAGCGTGATTCCAGTGGCACAGTGTGCCCAGGACCCACATCTGGGCATACCTGGCGCACTTAGGGCGAGAAAGCAAAAGACACACATTTGATGGAAGGAATGCAGAACAAATCAAAACATTCACCCCCAGTCAAGAGATCTGGGTTAAATCCACCATTCTTTTGCTCACCATGCCACCAATGTTTAGATCTGGCCATATGCAAATCAGTCTTGACCCTGTGAACAGTCCTGCCCGAACTTCCAAGCCAGGTCCTCCCTGGACCGGAAACAAGCTTTCTAGGACACGGTTTCGGATTTCAACCCTCTTCAGCCAGAATAGCTTGATTCCAGTGGCACAGTGAGCCCAGTACCTACGTCTGGGCATACCTGGCGCACTTAGGGCGAGAAAGCAAAAGACACACAATTGATGGACGAATGCAGAACAAATCAAAACATTCACCCCCAGTCAAGAGATCTGGGTTAATTCCATCATTCTTTTCCTCACCATGCCACCCCAGTTTAGACCTGGCCATATGCAAATCAGTCTTGACCCTGTACCTCATGGGAACAGTCCAGCCCGAACTGCCAAGCCAGGTCCTCCTGAACCGGAAACAAGCATCCTAGGACCGGTTTCGGGGTTTCACCCATCTTCAGCCAGGATAGCTTGTTTCCAGTGGCACAGTGAGACCAGGAACCACGTCTGGGCATACCTGGCGCACTTAGGGCGAGAAAGCAAAAGACACACAATTGGTGGACGGAATGCAGAGCAATTCAAAACATTCACTCCCAGTCAAGAAATCTGGGTTAAATCCATCATTATTTTGTTCACCATGCCACCCCAGTTTAGACCTGGCCATATACAAATCAGTCTTGACCCAGTGCCTTATGGGAACAGTCCAGCCCAAACTGCCAAGCCAGGTCCTCCCCTGGACCGGAAACAAGCATCCTAGGACCGGTTTTGGGGTTTCACCACTCTTCAGATAGGATAGTGTGATTCCAGAGGCACAGTGTGCCCAGGACCCACGTCTGGGCACACCTGGCGCACTTAGGGCGAGAAAGCAAAAGGCACACAATTGATGGAGGGAATGCAGAACAAATCAAAACATTCACCCCCAGTCAAGAGATCTGTGTTAAATCCATCATTATTTTGCTCACCATGCCACCAATGTTTAGATCTGGCCATATGCAAATCAGTCTTGACCCCGTGAACAGTCCAGCCTGAACTTCCAAGCCAGGTCCTCCCTGGACCGGAAACAAGCTTTCTACGACCGGTTTCGGGGTTTCACCCCTCTTCAGCCAGAATAGCTTGATTCCAGTGGCACAGTGTGCCCAGGACCCACGTCTGGGCATACCTGGTGCACTTAGGGCGAGAAAGCAAAAGACACACAATTGATAGACAGAATGCAAACCAAATCAAAACATTCACCCCCAGTCAAGAGATCTGGGTTAAATCCATCATTCTTTTCCTCACCATGCCACACGAATTTAGACCTGGCCATATGCAAATCAGTCTTGACCCTGTGCCTCATGGGAACAGTCCAGCCCGAACTGCCAAGCCAGGTCCTGCCTGGACCGGAAACAAGCATCCTAGGACCGGTTTCGGGGTTTCACCCCTCTTCAGTCAGGATAGCTTGATTCCGGTGGCACAGTGTGCCCAGGACCCACGTCTGGGCATACCTGGTGCACTTAGGGCGAGAAAGCAAAAGACACACAATTGATAAATGGAATGCAAACCAAATCAAAACATTCACCCCCAGTCAAGAGATCTGGGTTAAATCCATCATTCTTTTGCTCACCTTACCACCCCCGTTTAGATCTGGCCATATGCAAATCAATCTTGACCCTGTGAACAGTCCTGCCCGAACTGCCAAGCTAGGTCCTCCCTGGACCGGAAACAAGCATCCTAGGACCAGTGTCGGGGTTTCACCCATCTTCAGCCAGGATAGCTTGTTTCCAGTGGCACAGTGAGACCAGGAACCACATCTGGGCATACCTGGCGCACTTAGGGCGAGAAAGCAAAAGACACACAATTGGTGGATGGAATGCAGAACAAATCAAAACATTCACTCCCAGTCAAGAAATCTGGGTTAAATCCATCATTCTTTTGTTCACCATGCCACCCCAGTTTAGACCTGGCCATATGCAAACCAGTCTTGACCCTGTGCCTCAAGGGAACAGTCCAGCCCGAACTGCTAAGCCAGGTCCTCCCTGTACCGGAAACAAGCATCCTAGGACTGGTTTCGGGGTTTCACCCCTCTTCAGCCAGGATAGCATGATTCCAGTGGCACAGTGTGCCCAGGACCCACGTCTGGGCATACCTGGTGCACTTAGGGCGAGAAAGCAAAAGACACACAATTGATAGACAGAATGCAAACCAAATCAAAACATTCACCCCCAGTCAAGAGATCTGGGTTAAATCCATCATTCTTTTCCTCACCATGCCACCCCAGTTTAGACCTGGCCATATGCAAATCAGTCTTGACCCTGTGCCTCATGGGAACAGTCCAGCCCGAACTGCCAAATCAGGTCCTCCCTGGACCGGAAACAAGCATCCTAGGACTGGTTTCGGGGTTTCACCCCTCTTCAGCCAGGATAGCATGATTCCAGTGGCACAGTGTGCCCAGGACCCACGTCTGGGCATACCTGTCGCACTTAGGGCGAGAAAGAAAAAGACACACAATTGATGACAGAATGCAGAACAAATCAAAACATTCTCCCCCACTCAAGAGATCTGGGTTAAATCCATCATTCTTTTGCTCACCATGCCACCCCAGTTTAGAACTGGCCATATGCAAATCAGTCTTGACTCTGTGAACAGTCCTGCCCGAACTGCCAAGCCAGGTCCTCCCTGGACCAGAACGGAAACAAGCATCCTAGGACCGGTTTTGGGGTTTCACCACTCTTCAGATAGGATAGTGTGATTCCAGTGGCACAGTGTGCCCAGGACCCACGTCTGGGCATACCTGGCGCACTTAGGGCGAGAAAGCAAAAGGCACACAATTGATGGAGGGAATGCAGAACAAATAAAAACATTCACCCCCAGTCAAGAAATCTGGGTTAAATCCATCATTCTTTTGCTCGCCATGCCACCCCAGTTTAGTCCTGGCCATATGCAAATCAGTCTTGACTCTGTGAACAGTCCTGCCCGAACAGCCAAGCCAGGTCCTCCCTGGACCAGAAACAAGCTTTCTAGGACCGGTTTCGGGGTTTCAGCCCTCTTCAGCCAGAATAGTTTGATTCCAGTGGCACAGTGAGCCCAGGACCTACGTCTGAGCATACCTGGCGCACTAAGGGCGAGAAAGCAAAAGACACACAATTGATGGACGAATGCAGAACAAATCAAAACATTCACCCCCAGTCAAGAGATCTGGGTTAAATCCATCATTCTTTTCTTCACCATGCCACCCCAGTTTAGACCTGGCCATATGCAAATCAGTCTTGACCCTGTGCCTCATGGGAACAGTCCAGCCCGAACTGCCAAGCCAGGTCCTGCCTGGACCGGAAACAAGCATCCTAGGACCGGTTTCGGGGTTTCACCCCTCTTCAGTCAGGATAGCTTGATTCCGGTGGCACAGTGTGCCCAGGACCCACGTCTGGGCATACCTGGTGCACTTAGGGCGAGAAAGCAAAAGACACACAATTGATAAATGGAATGCAAACCAAATCAAAACATTCACCCCCAGTCAAGAGATCTGGGTTAAATCCATCATTCTTTTGCTCACCTTACCACCCCCGTTTAGATCTGGCCATATGCAAATCAATCTTGACCCTGTGAACAGTCCTGCCCGAACTGCCAAGCTAGGTCCTCCCTGGACCGGAAACAAGCATCCTAGGACCAGTGTCGGGGTTTCACCCATCTTCAGCCAGGATAGCTTGTTTCCAGTGGCACAGTGAGACCAGGAACCACATCTGGGCATACCTGGCGCACTTAGGGCGAGAAAGCAAAAGACACACAATTGGTGGATGGAATGCAGAACAAATCAAAACATTCACTCCCAGTCAAGAAATCTGGGTTAAATCCATCATTCTTTTGTTCACCATGCCACCCCAGTTTAGACCTGGCCATATGCAAACCAGTCTTGACCCTGTGCCTCAAGGGAACAGTCCAGCCCGAACTGCCAAGCCAGGTCCTCCCTGGACCGGAAACAAGCATCCTAGGACTGGTTTCGGGGTTTCACCCATCTTCAGCCAGGATAGCATGATTCCAGTGGCACAGTGTGCCCAGGACCCACGTCTGGGCATACCTGGTGCACTTAGGGCGAGAAAGCAAAAGACACACAATTGATAGACAGAATGCAAACCAAATCAAAACATTCACCCCCAGTCAAGAGATCTGGGTTAAATCCATCATTCTTTTCCTCACCATGCCACCCCAGTTTAGACCTGGCCATATGCAAATCAGTCTTGACCCTGTGCCTCATGGGAACAGTCCAGCCCGAACTGCCAAGTCAGGTCCTCCCTGGACCGGAAACAAGCATCCTAGGACTGGTTTCGGGGTTTCACCCCTCTTCAGCCAGGATAGCATGATTCTAGTGGCACAGTGTGCCCAGGACCCACGTCTGGGCATACCTGTCGCACTTAGGGCGAGAAAGAAAAAGACACACAATTGATGACAGAATGCAGAACAAATCAAAACATTCTCCCCCACTCAAGAGATCTGGGTTAAATCCATCATTCTTTTGCTCACCATGCCACCCCAGTTTAGAACTGGCCATATGCAAATCAGTCTTGACTCTGTGAACAGTCCTGCCCGAACTGCCAAGCCAGGTCCTCCCTGGACCAGAACGGAAACAAGCATCCTAGGACCGGTTTTGGGGTTTCACCACTCTTCAGATAGGATAGTGTGATTCCAGTGGCACAGTGTGCCCAGGACCCACGTCTGGGCATACCTGGCGCACTTAGGGCGAGAAAGCAAAAGGCACACAATTGATGGAGGGATTGCAGAACAAATAAAAACATTCACCCCCAGTCAAGAAATCTGGGTTAAATCCATCATTCTTTTGCTCGCCATGCCACCCCAGTTTAGTCCTGGCCATATGCAAATCAGTCTGGACTCTGTGAACAGTCCTGCCCGAACAGCCAAGCCAGGTCCTCCCTGGACGGAAACAAGCATCCTTGGACCGGTTTCGGGGTTCCTCCCCTCTTCAGCCAGGATAGCTTGATTCCAGTGGCACAGTGAGACCAGGAAGCACGTTTGGGCATGCCTGGCGCACTTAGGGCGAGAAAGCAAAAGACACACAATTGATGGACGAATGCAGAACAAATCACAACATTCATCCCCAGTCAAGAGATCTGGGTTAAATCCATCATTCTTTTGCTCACCATGCCACTCCAGTTTAGACCTGGCCATATGCAAATCAGTCTTGACCCTGTGCCTCATGGGAACAGTCCAGCCCGAACTGCCAAGCCAGGTCCTCCATGGACCGGAAACAAGCATCATAGGACCGGTTTCGGAGTTTCACCCCTCTTCAGCCAGAATAGCTTGATTCCAGTGGCACAGTGAGCCCAGGACGCACGTTTTGGCATAACTGGCGCACTTAGGGCGAGAAAGCAAAAGACACACAATTGATGGACGAATGCAGAACAAATCAAAACATTCAACGCCAGTCAAGAGATATGGGTTAAATCCATCATTCTTTTGCTCACCATGCCACCCCAGTTTAGACATGGCCATATGCAAATCAGTCTTGACCCTGTGCCTCATGGGAACAGTCCAGCCCGAACTGCCAAGCCAGGTCCTCCATGGACCAGAAACAAGCATCCTAGGACCAGTTTCGGGGTTTCACTCCTCTTCAGCCAGGATAGCTTGATTCCAGTGGCACAGTGTCCCCAGGACCCACGTCTGGGCATACCTGGCGCACTTAGGGCGAGAAAGCAAAAGACATACAATTGATAGACAGAATGCAAAACAAATCAAAACATTCTCCCCCAGTCAAGAGATCTGGGTTAAATCCATCATTCTTTTCCTCACCATGCCACCGCAGTTTAGACCTGGCCATATGCAAATCAGTCTTGACCCTGTGCCTCATGGGAACAGTCCAGCCCTAACTGCCAAGCCAGGTCCTCCTTGGACCGGAAACAAGCATAGTAGGACCGGTTTCGGGGTTTCACCCCTCTTCAGCCAGGATAGCTTGATTCCAGTGGCACAGTGAGCACAGGACCCACGTCTGGGCATACCTTTCGCACTTAGGGTGAGAAAGCAAAAGACACACAATTGATGGACGGAATGCAGAACAAATCAAAACATTCACCCCCAGTCAAGAAATCTGGGTTAAATCCATCATTCTTTTGCTCACCATGCCACACGAATTTAGACCTGGCCATATGCAAATCAGTCTTGACCCTGTGCCTCATGGGAACAGTCCAGCCCGAACTGCCAAGCCAGGTCCTGCCTGGACCGGAAACCAGCATCCTAGGACCGGTTTTGGGGTTTCACCCCTCTTCAGCCAGGATAGCTTGATTCCAGTGGCACAGTGAGCACAGGACCCACGTCTGGGCATACCTTTCGCACTTAGGGCAAGAAAGCAAAAGACACACAATTGATGGACGGAATGCAGAACGAATCAAAACATTCACCCCCAATCAAGAGATCTGGGTTAAATCCATCATTCTTTTGCTCACCTTACCACCCCCGTTTAGATCTGGCCATATGCAAATCAATCTTAACCCTGTGAACAGTCCTGCCCGAACTGCCAAGCCAGGTCCTCCCTGGACCGGAAACAAGCATCCTAGGACCGGTTTCGGGGTTTCACCCCTCTTCAGTCAGGATAGCTTGATTCCGGTGGCACAGTGTGCCCAGGACCCACGTCTGGGCATACCTGGTGCACTTAGGGCGAGAAAGCAAAAGACACACAATTGATAAATGGAATGCAAACCAAATCAAAACATTCACCCCCAGTCAAGAGATCTGGGTTAAATCCATCATTCTTTTGCTCACCTTACCACCCCCGTTTAGATCTGGCCATATGCAAATCAATCTTGACCCTGTGAACAGTCCTGCCCGAACTGCCAAGCCAGGTCCTCCCTGGACCGGAAACAAGCATCCTAGGACCGGTTTTGGGGTTTCACTCCTCTTCAGCCTGGATAGCGTGATTCCAGTGGCACAGTGTGCCCAGGACCCACATCTGGGCATACCTGGCGCACTTAGGGCGAGAAAGCAAAAGACACACATTTGATGGAAGGAATGCAGAACAAATCAAAACATTCACCCCAGTCAAGAGATCTGGGTTAAATCCATCATTATTTTGTTCACCATGCCACCCCAGTTTAGACCTGGCCATATAGAAATCAGTCTTGACCCTGTGCCTTATGGGAACAGTCCAGCCCGAACTGCCAAGGCAGGTCCTCCCCTGGACCGGAAACAAGCATCCTAGGGCCGGTTTTGGGGTTTCACCACTCTTCAGATAGGATAGTGTGATTCCAGAGGCACAGTGTGCCCAGGACCCACGTCTGGGCACACCTGGCGCACTTAGGGCGAGAAAGCAAAAGGCACACAATTGATGGAGGGAATGCAGAACAAATCAAAACATTCACCCCCAGTCAAGAGTTCTGGGTTAAATCCATCATTCTTTTTCCCACCATGCCACCCCAGTTTAGACCTGGCCATATGCAAATCAGTCTATACCCTGTGCCTCATGGGAACAGTCGAGCCCGAACTGCCAAGCCAGGTCCCACCTGGACCGGAAACAAGCATCCTAGGACTGTTTCGGGGTTTCACCCCTCTTCAGCCAGGATAGCTTGATTCCAGTGGCACAGTGTGCCCAGGACCCACGTCTGGGCATACCTGGTGCACTTAGGGCGAGAAAGCAAAAGACACACAATTGATAGACAAAATGCAAACCAAATCAAAACATTCACCCCCAGTCAGGAGATCTGGGTTAAATCCATCATTCTTTTCCTCACCATGCCACCCCAGTTTAGACCTGGCCATATGCAAATCAGTCTTGACCCTGTGCCTCATGGGAACAGTCCAGCCCGAACTGCCAAGTCAGGTCCTCCCTGGACCGGAAACAAGCATCCTAGGACTGGTTTCGGGGTTTCACCCCTCTTCAGCCAGGATAGCATGATTCCAGTGGCACAGTATGCCCAGGACCCACATCTGGGCATACCGGTCGCACTTAGGGCGAGAAAGAAAAAGACACACAATTGATGACAGAATGCAGAACAAATCAAAACATTCACCCCCACTCAAGAGATCTGGGTTAAATCCATCATTCTTTTGCTCACCATGCCACCCCAGTTTAGAACTGGCCATATGCAAATCAGTCTTGACTCTGCGAACAGTCCTGCCCGAACTGCCAAGCCAGGTCCTCCCTGGACCGGAAACAAGCATCCTAGGACCGGTTTCGGGGTTTCACCCCTCTTCAGTCAGGATAGCTTGATTCCGGTGGCACAGTGTGCCCAGGACCCATGTCTGGGCATACCTGGTGCACTTAGGGCGAAAAAGCAAAACACACACAATTGATAAATGGAATGCAAACCAAATCAAAACATTCACCCCCAGTCAAGAGATCTGGGTTAAATCCATCATTCTTTTCCTCACCATGCCACCCCAGTTTAGACCTGGCCATATGCAAATCAGTCTTGACCCTGTGCCTCATGGGAACAGTCCAGCCCGAATTGCCAAGCCAGGTCCTCCTGGACCGGAAACAAGCATCCTAGGACCAGTTTCGGGGTTTCACCCATCTTCAGCCAGGATAGCTTGATTCCAGTGGCACAGTGAGACCAGGAACCACATCTGGGCATACCTGGCGCACTTAAGGCGTGAAAGCAAAAGACAGACAATTGATGGACGGAATGCAGAACAAATCAAAACATTCACCCCCAGTCAAGAAATCTGGGTTAAATCCATCATTCTTTTGCTCACCATGCCACCCCAGTTTAGACCTGGACATATGCAAATCAGTCTTGACTCTGTACCTTATGGGAACAGTCCAGCCTGAACTGCCAAGTCAGGTTCTCCCTGGACCGAAAACAAGCATCCCAGGACTGGTTTTGGGGTTTCACCACTCTTCAGCCAGGACAGCGTGATTCCAGTGGCATAGTGTGCCCAGGATCCACATCTGGGCATACCTGGTGCACTTATGGCAAGTAAGCAAAAGACACACAATTGATGGACGGAATGCAGAACAAATCAAAACATTCATCCCCAGTCAAGAGATCTGGGTTAAATCCATCATTCTTTTGCTCACCATGCCACCCCAGTTTAGAACTGGCCATATGCAAATCAGTCTTGACTCTGCGAACAGTCCTGCCCGAACTGCCAAGCCAGGTCCTCCCTGGACCGGAACGGAAACAAGCATCCTAGGACCGGTTTTGGGGTTTCACCACTCTTCAGATAGGATAGTGTGATTCCAGTGGTACAGTGTGCCCAGGACCCACGTCTGGGCATACCTGGCGCACTTAGGGCGAGAAAGCAAAAGGCACACAATTGATGGAGGGAATGCAGAACAAATCAAAACATTCACCCCCAGTCAAGAAATCTGGGTTAAATCCATGCTTCTTTTGCTCGCCATGCCACCCCAGTTTAGTCCTGGCCATATGCAAATCAGTCTGGACTCTGTGAACAGTCCTGCCCGAACAGCCAAGCTAGGTCCTCCCTGGACGGAAACAAGCATCCTTGGACCGGTTTCGGGGTTCCTCCCCTCTTCAGCCAGGATAGCTTGATTCCAGTGGCACAGTGAGCCCAGGACGCACGTTTGGGCATACCTGGCGCACTTAGGGCGAGAAAGCAAAAGACACACAATTGATGGACGAATGCAGAACAAATCACAACATTCATCCCCAGTCAAGAGATCTGGGTTAAATCCATCATTCTTTTGCTCACCATGCCACCCCAGTTTAGACCTGGCATATGCAAATCAGTCTTGACCCTGTGCCTCATGGGAACAGTCCAGCCCGAACTGCCAAGCCAGGTCCTCCATGGACCGGAAACAAGCATCATAGGACCGGTTTCAGAGTTTCACCCCTCTTCAGCCAGGATAGCTTGATTCCAGTGGCACAGTGAGCACAGGACCCACGTCTGGGCATACCTTTCGCACTTAGGGCGAGAAAGCAAAAGACACACAATTGATGGACGGAATGCAGAACAAATCAAAACATTCACCCCCAATCAAGAGATCTGGGTTAAATCCATCATTCTTTTGCTCACCTTACCACCCCCGTTTAGATCTGGCCATATGCAAATCAATCTTGACCCTGTGAACAGTCCTGCCCGAACTGCCAAGCCAGGTCCTCCCTGGACCGGAAACAAGCATCCTAGGACCGGTTTCGGGGTTTCACCCCTCTTCAGTCAGGATAGCTTGATTCCGGTGGCACAGTGTGCCCACGACCCACGTCTGGGCATACCTGGTGCACTTAGGGCGAGAAAGCAAAAGACACACAATTGATAAATGGAATGCAAACCAAATCAAAACATTCACCCCCAGTCAAGAGATCTGGGTTAAATCCATCATTCTTTTCCTCACCATGCCACCCAAGTTTAGACCTGGCCATATGCAAATCAGTCTTGACCCTGTGCCTCATGGGAACAGTCCAGCCCGAACTGCCAAGCCAGGTCCTCCTGGACCGGAAACAAGCATCCTAGGACCAGTTTCGGGGTTTCACCCATCTTCAGCCAGGATAGCTTGTTTCCAGTGGCACAGTGAGACCAGGAACCACATCTGGGCATACCTGGCGCACTTAGGGCGAGAAAGCAAAAGACACACAATTGGTGGATGGAATGCAGAACAAATAAAAACATTCACTCCCAGTCAAGAAATCTGGGTTAAATCCATCATTCTTTTGTTCACCATGCCACCCCAGTTTAGACCTGGCCATATGCAAACCAGTCTTGACCCTGTGCCTCAAGGGAACAGTCCAGCCCGAACTGCCAAGCCAGGTCCTCCCTGGACCGGAAACAAGCATCCTAGGACCGGTTTTGTGGTTTCACCCCTCTTCAGCCTGGATAGCGTGATTCCAGTGGCACAGTGTGCCCAGGACCCACATCTGGGCATACCTGGCGCACTTAGGGCGAGAAAGCAAAAGACACACATTTGATGGAAGGAATGCAGAACAAATCAAAACATTCACCCCCAGTCAAGAGATCTGGGTTAAATCCACCATTCTTTTGCTCACCATGCCACCAATGTTTAGATCTGGCCATATGCAAATCAGTCTTGGCCCTGTGAACAGTCCTGCCCGAACTTCCAAGCCAGGTCCTCCCTGGACCGGAAACAAGCTTTCTAGGACACGGTTTCGGATTTCAACCCTCTTCAGCCAGAATAGCTTGATTCCAGTGGCACAGTGAGCCCAGTACCTACGTCTGGGCATACCTGGCGCACTTAGGGCGAGAAAGCAAAAGACACACAATTGGTGGACGGAATGCAGAGCAATTCAAAACATTCACTCCCAGTCAAGAAATCTGGGTTAAATCCATCATTATTTTGTTCACCATGCCACCCCAGTTTAGACCTGGCCATATACAAATCAGTCTTGACCCAGTGCCTTATGGGAACAGTCCAGCCCGAACTGCCAAGCCAGGTCCTCCCCTGGACCGGAAACAAGCATCCTAGGACCGGTTTTGGGGTTTCACCACTCTTCAGATAGGATAGTGTGATTCCAGAGGCACAGTGTGCCCAGGACCCACGTCTGGGCACACCTGGCGCACTTAGGGCGAGAAAGCAAAAGGCACACAATTGATGGAGGGAATGCAGAACAAATCAAAACATTCACCCCCAGTCAAGAGATCTGCGTTAAATCCATCATTATTTTGCTCACCATGCCACCAATGTTTAGATCTGGCCATATGCAAATCAGTCTTGACCCCGTGAACAGTCCAGCCCGAACTTCCAAGCCAGGTCCTCCCTGGACCGGAAACAAGCTTTCTAGGACCGGTTTCGGGGTTTCACCCCTCTTCAGCCAGAATAGCTTGATTCCAGTGGCACAGTGAGCCCAGGACCTACGTCTGGGCATACCTGGCGCACTTAGGGCGAGAAAGCAAAAGACACACAATTGATGGACGAATGCAGAACAAATCAAAACATTCACCCCCAGTCAAGAGATATGGGTTAAATCCATCATTCTTTTTCTCACCATGCCACCCCAGTTTAGACCTGGCCATATGCAAATCAGTCTATACCCTGTGCCTCATGGGAAAAGTCCAGCCCGAACTGCCAAGCCAGGTCCCACCTGGACCAGAAACAAGCATCCTAGGACTGTTTTGGGGTTTCACCCCCTCTTCAGCCAGGATAGCTTGATTCCAGTGGCACAGTGTGCCCAGGACCCACGTCTGGGCATACCTGGTGCACTTAGGGCGAGAAAGCAAAAGACACACAATTGATAGACAGAATGCAAACCAAATCAAAACATTCACCCCCAGTCAAGAGATCTGGGTTAAATCCATCATTCTTTTCCTCACCATGCCACCCCAGTTTAGACCTGGCCATATGCAAATCAGTCTTGACCCTGTGCCTCATGGGAACAGTCCAGCCCGAACTGCCAAGTCAGGTCCTCCCTGGACCGGAAACAAGCATCCTAGGACTGGTTTCGGGGTTTCACCCCTCTTCAGCCAGGATAGCATGATTCCAGTGGCACAGTGAACCCAGGACCCACGTCTGGGCATACCTGTCGCACTTAGGGCGAGAAAGAAAAAGACACACAATTGATGACAGAATGCAGAACAAATCAAAACATTCTCCCCCACTCAAGAGATCTGGGTTAAATCCATCATTCTTTTGCTCACCATGCCACCCCAGTTTAGAACTGGCCATATGCAAATCAGTCTTGACTCTGTGAACAGTCCTGCCCGAACTGCCAAGCCAGGTCCTCCCTGGACCGGAACGGAAGCAAGCATCCTAGGACCGGTTTTGGGGTTTCACCACTCTTCAGGTAGGATAGCTTGATTCCAGTGGCACAGTGAGACCAGGACGCACGTTTGGGCATGCCTGGCGCACTTAGGGCGAGAAAGCAAAAGACACACAATTGATGGACGAATGCAGAACAAATCACAACATTCATCCCCAGTCAAGAGATCTGGGTTAAATCCATCATTCTTTTGCTCACTATGCCACTCCAGTTTAGACCTGGCCATATGCAAATCAGTCTTGACTCTGTGAACAGTCCTGCCCGAACTGCCAAGCCAGGTCCTCCCTAGACCGGAACGGAAACAAGCATCCTAGGACCGGTTTTGGGGTTTCACCACTCTTCAGATAGGATAGCTTGATTCCAGTGGCACAGTGTGCCCAGGACCCACGTCTGGGCATACCTGGCGCACTTAGGGCGAGAAAGCAAAAGGCACACAATTGATGGAGGGAATGCAGAACAAATATAAACATTCACCCCCAGTCAAGAAATCTGGGTTAAATCCATCATTCTTTTGCTCGCCATGCCACCCCAGTTTAGTCCTGGCCATATGCAAATCAGTCTTGACTCTGTAAACAGTCCTGCCCGAACAGCCAAGCCAGGTCCTCCCTGGACGGAAACAAGCATCCTTGGACCGGTTTCGGGGTTCCTCCCCTCTTCAGCCAGGATAGCTTGATTCCAGTGGCACAGTGAGACCAGGACGCACGTTTGGGCATGCCTGGCGCACTTAGGGCGAGAAAGCAAAAGACACACAATTGATGGACGAATGCAGAACAAATCACAACATTCATCCCCAGTCAAGAGATCTGGGTTAAATCCATCATTCTTTTGCTCACCATGCCACTCCAGTTTAGACCTGGCCATATGCAAATCAGTCTTGACCCTGTGCCTCATGGGAACAGTCCAGCCCGAACTGCCAAGCCAGGTGCTCCATGGACCGGAAACAAGCATCATAGGACCGGTTTCGGAGTTTCACCCCTCTTCAGCCAGAATAGCTTGATTCCAGTGGCACAGTGAGCCCAGGACGCACGTTTTGGCATAACTGGCGCACTTAGGGCGAGAAAGCAAAAGACACACAATTGATGGACGAATGCAGAACAAATCAAAACATTCAACGCCAGTCAAGAGATCTGGGTTAAATCCATCATTCTTTTGCTCACCATGCCACCCCAGTTTAGACATGGCCATATGCAAATCAGTCTTGACCCTGTGCCTCATGGGAACAGTCCAGCCCGAACTGCCAAGCCAGGTCCTCCATGGACCAGAAACAAGCATCCTAGGACCAGTTTCGGGGTTTCACTCCTCTTCAGCCAGGATAGCTTGATTCCAGTGGCACAGTGTCCCCAGGACCCACGTCTGGGCATACCTGGCGCACTTAGGGCGAGAAAGCAAAAGACACACAATTGATAGACAGAATGCAAAACAAATCAAAACATTCTCCCCCAGTCAAGAGATCTGGGTTAAATCCATCATTCTTTTTCTCACCATGCCACCCCAGTTTAGACCTGGCCATATGCAAATCAGTCTATACCCTGTGCCTCATGGGAAAAGTCCAGCCCGACCTGCCAAGCCAGGTCCCACCTGGACCGGAAACAAGCATCCTAGGACTGTTTCGGGGTTTCACCCCCTCTTCAGCCAGGATAGCTTGATTCCAGTGGCACAGTGAGCACAGGACCCACGTCTGGGCATACCTTTCGCACTTAGGGTGAGAAAGCAAAAGACACACAATTGATGGAAGGAATGCAGAACAAATCAAAACATTCACCCCCAGTCAAGAGATCTGGGTTAAATCCATCATTATTTTGTTCACCATGCCACCCCAGTTTAGACCTGGCCATATAGAAATCAGTCTTGACCCTGTGCCTTATGGGAACAGTCCAGCCCGAACTGCCAAGCCAGGTCCTCCCCTGGACCGGAAACAAGCATCCTAGGACCGGTTTTGGGGTTTCACCACTCTTCAGATAGGATAGTGTGATTCCAGAGGCACAGTGTGCCCAGGACCCACGTCTGGGCACACCTGGCGCACTTAGGGTGAGAAAGCAAAAGACACACAATTGATGGACGGAATGCAGAACAAATCAAAACATTCACCCCTAGTCAAGAAATCTGGGTTACATCCATCATTCTTTTGCTCACCATGCCACACGAATTTAGACCTGGCCATATGCAAATCAGTCTTGACCCTGTGCCTCATGGGAACAGTCCAGCCCGAACTGCCAAGCCAGGTCCTGCCTGGACCGGAAACAAGCATCCTAGGACCGGTTTTGGGGTTTCACCCCTCTTCAGCCAGGATAGCTTGATTCCAGTGGCACAGTGAGCACAGGACCCACGTCTGGGCATACCTTTCGCACTTAGGGCAAGAAAGCAAAAGACACACAATTGATGGACGGAATGCAGAACGAATCAAAACATTCACCCCCAATCAAGAGATCTGGGTTAAATCCATCATTCTTTTGCTCACCTTACCAACCCCGTTTAGATCTGGCCATATGCAAATCAATCTTAACCCTGTGAACAGTCCAGCCCGAACTGCCAAGCCAGGTCCTCCCTGGACCGGAAACAAGCATCTTTGGACCGGTTTCGGGGTTTCACCCCTCTTCAGTCAGGATAGCTTGATTCCGGTGGCACAGTGTGCCCAGGACCCACGTCTGGGCATACCTGGTGCACTTAGGGCGAGAAAGCAAAAGACACACAATTGATAAATGGAATGCAAACCAAATCAAAACATTCACCCCCAGTCAAGAGATCTGGGTTAAATCCATCATTCTTTTGCTCACCTTACCACCCCCGTTTAGATCTGGCCATATGCAAATCAATCTTGACCCTGTGAACAGTCCTGCCCGAACTGCCAAGCCAGGTCCTCCCTGGACCAGAAACAAGCATCCTAGGACCAGTGTCGGGGTTTCACCCATCTTCAGCCAGGATAGCTTGTTTCCAGTGGCACAGTGAGACCAGGAACCACATCTGGGCATACCTGGCGCACTTAGGGCGAGAAAGCAAAAGACACACAATTCGTGGATGGAATGCAGAACAAATCAAAACATTCACTCCCAGTCAAGAAATCTGGGTTAAATCCATCATTCTTTTGTTCACCATGCCACCCCAGTTTAGACCTGGCCATATGCAAACCAGTCTTGACCCTGTGCCTCAAGGGAACAGTCCAGCCCTAACTGCCAAGCCAGGTCCTCCCTGGACCGGAAACAAGCATCCTAGGACCGGTTTTGGGGTTTCACCCCTCTTCAGCCTGGATAGCGTGATTCCAGTGGCACAGTGTGCCCAGTACCCACATCTGGGCATACCTGGCGCACTTAGGGCGAGAAAGCAAAAGACACACATTTGATGGAAGGAATGCAGAACAAATCAAAACATTCACCCCCAGTCAAGAGATCTGGGTTAAATCCATCATTATTTTGTTCACCATGCCACCCCAGTTTAGACCTGGCCATATAGAAATCAGTCTTGACCCTGTGCCTTATGGGAACAGTCCAGCCCGAACTGCCAAGCCAGGTCCTCCCCTGGACCGGAAACAAGCATCCTAGGACCGGTTTTGGGGTTTCACCACTCTTCAGATAGGATAGTGTGATTCCAGAGGCACAGTGTGCCCAGGACCCACGTCTGGGCACACCTGGCGCACTTAGGGTGAGAAAGCAAAAGACACACAATTGATGGACGGAATGCAGAACAAATCAAAACATTCACCCCCAGTCAAGAGATCTGGGTTAAATCCATAATTCTTTTCCTCACCATGCCACCCCAGTTTAGACCTGGCCATATGCAAATCAGTCTTGACCCTGTGCGTCAGGGGAACAGTCCAGCCTGAACTGTCACGCCAGGTCCTCCTGGACTGGAAACAAGCATCCTAGGACCGGGTCCGGGGTTTCACCCATCTTCAGCCAGGATAGCTTGATTCCAGTGGCACAGTGAGACCAGAAACCACGTCTGGGCATACCTGGTGCACTTAGGGCGAGAAAGCAAAAGACACACAATTGGTGGACGGAATGCAGAACAAATCAAAACATTCACTCCCAGTCTAGAAATCTGGGTTCAATCCATCATTCTTTTGCTCACCATGTCACCCCAGTTTAGATCTGGCCATATGCAAATCAGTCTTGACCCTGTGAACAGTCCTGCCCGAACTTCCAAGCCAGGTTCTCCCTGGACCGTAAACAAGCATCCTAAGACCGGTTTCGGGGTTTCACACATCTTCAGCCAGGATAGCTTGATTCCAGTGGCACAGTGAGACCAGGAACCACATCTGGGCATACCTGGCGCACTTAAGGCGTGAAAGCAAAAGACAGACAATTGATGGACGGAATGCAGAACAAATCAAAACATTCACCCCCAGTCAAGAAATCTGGGTTAAATCCATCATTCTTTTGCTCACCATGCCACCCCAGTTTAGACCTGGACATATGCAAATCAGTCTTGACTCTGTACCTTATGGGAACAGTCCAGCCTGAACTGCCAAGTCAGGTTCTCCCTGGACCGAAAACAAGCATCCCAGGACTGGTTTTGGGGTTTCACCACTCTTCAGCCAGGACAGCGTGATTCCAGTGGCATAGTGCCCAGGATCCACATCTGGGCATACCTGGTGCACTTATGGCAAGTAAGCAAGACACACAATTGATGGACGGAATGCAGAACAAATCAAAACATTCACCCCCAGTCAAGAGATCTGGGTTAAATCCATCATTCTTTTGCTCACCATGCTTCCCCAGTTAAGATCTGGCCATATGCAAATCAGTCTTGACCCTGTGAACAGTCCTGCCCGAACTGCCAAGCCAGGTCCTCCTGGACCGGAAACAAGCATCCTAGGACCAGTTTCGGGGTTTCACCCATCTTCAGCCAGGATAGCTTGTTTCCAGTGGCACAGTGAGACCAGGAACCACATCTGGGCATACCTGGCGCACTTAGGGCGAGAAAGCAAAAGACACACAATTGGTGGATGGAATGCAAACCAAATCAAAACATTCACCCCCAGTCAAGAGATCTGGGTTAAATCCATAATTCTTTTCCTCACCATGCACCCCAGTTTAGACCTGGCCATATGCAAATCAGTCTTGACCCTGTGCCTCATGGGAACAGTCCAGCCCGAACTGCCAAGCCAGGTCCTCCATGGACCGGAAACAAGCATAGTAGGACCGGTTTCGGGGTTTCACCCCTCTTCAGCCAGGATAGCTTGATTCCAGTGGCACAGTGAGCACAGGACCCACGTCTGGGCATACCTTTCGCACTTAGGGCGAGAAAGCAAAAGACACACAATTGATGGACGGAATGCAGAACGAATCAAAACATTCACCCCCAATCAAGAGATCTGGGTTAAATCCATCATTCTTTTGCTCACCTTACCACCCCCGTTTAGATCTGGCCATATGCAAATCAATCTTGACCCTGTGAACAGTCCTGCCCGAACTGCCAAGCCAGGTCCTCCCTGGACCGGAAACAAGCATCCTAGGACCGGTTTCGGGGTTTCACCCCTCTTCAGTCAGGATAGCTTGATTCCGGTGGCACAGTGTGCCCAGGACCCACGTCTGGGCATACCTGGTGCACTTAGGGCGAGAAAGCAAAAGACACACAATTGATAAATGGAATGCAAACCAAATCAAAACATTCACCCCCAGTCAAGAGATCTGGGTTAAATCCATCATTCTTTTCCTCACCATGCCACCCAAGTTTAGACCTGGCCATATGCAAATCAGTCTTGACCCTGTGCCTCATGGGAACAGTCCAGCCCGAACTGCCAAGCCAGGTCCTCCTGGACCGGAAACAAGCATCCTAGGACCAGTTTCGGGGTTTCACCCATCTTCAGCCAGGATAGCTTGTTTCCAGTGGCACAGTGAGACCAGGAACCACATCTGGGCATACCTGGCGCACTTAGGGCGAGAAAGCAAAAGACACACAATTGGTGGATGGAATGCAGAACAAATCAAAACATTCACTCCCAGTCAAGAAATCTGGGTTAAATCCATCATTCTTTTGTTCACCATGCCACCCCAGTTTAGACCTGGCCATATGCAAACCAGTCTTGACCCTGTGCCTCAAGGGAACAGTCCAGCCCGAACTGCCAAGCCAGGTCCTCCCTGGACCGGAAACAAGCATCCTAGGACCGGTTTTGGGGTTTCACCCCTCTTCAGCCTGGATAGCGTGATTCCAGTGGCACAGTGTGCCCAGGACCCACATCTGGGCATACCTGGCGCACTTAGGGCGAGAAAGCAAAAGACACACATTTGATGGAAGGAATGCAGAACAAATCAAAACATTCACCCCCAGTCAAGAGATCTGGGTTAAATCCACCATTCTTTTGCTCACCATGCCACCAATGTTTAGATCTGGCCATATGCAAATCAGTCTTGACCCTGTGAACAGTCCTGCCCGAACTTCCAAGCCAGGTCCTCCCTGGACCGGAAACAAGCTTTCTAGGACACGGTTTCGGATTTCAACCCTCTTCAGCCAGAATAGCTTGATTCCAGTGGCACAGTGAGCCCAGTACCTACGTCTGGGCATACCTGGCGCACTTAGGGCGAGAAAGCAAAAGACACACAATTGATGGACGAATGCAGAACAAATCAAAACATTCACCCCCAGTCAAGAGATCTGGGTTAATTCCATCATTCTTTTCCTCACCATGCCACCCCAGTTTAGACCTGGCCATATGCAAATCAGTCTTGACCCTGTACCTCATGGGAACAGTCCAGCCCAAACTGCCAAGCCAGGTCCTCCTGAACCGGAAACAAGCATCCTAGGACCGGTTTCGGGGTTTCACCCATCTTCAGCCAGGATAGCTTGTTTCCAGTGGCACAGTGAGACCAGGAACCACGTCTGGGCATACCTGGCGCACTTAGGGCGAGAAAGCAAAAGACACACAATTGGTGGATGGAATGTAGAGCAATTCAAAACATTCACTCCCAGTCAAGAAATCTGGGTTAAATCCATCATTATTTTGTTCACCATGCCACCCCAGTTTAGACCTGGCCATATACAAATCAGTCTTGACCCAGTGCCTTATGGGAACAGTCCAGCCCGAACTGCCAAGCCAGGTCCTCCCCTGGACCGGAAACAAGCATCCTAGGACCGGTTTTGGGGTTTCACCACTCTTCAGATAGGATAGTGTGATTCCAGAGGCACAGTGTGCCCAGGACCCACGTCTGGGCACACCTGGCGCACTTAGGGCGAGAAAGCAAATGGCACACAATTGATGGAGGGAATGCAGAACAAATCAAAACATTCACCCCCAGTCAAGAGATCTGTGTTAAATCCATCATTATTTTGCTCACCATGCCACCAATGTTTAGATCTGGCCATATGCAAATCAGTCTTGACCCCGTGAACAGTCCAGCCCGAACTTCCAAGCCAGGTCCTCCCTGGACCGGAAACAAGCTTTCTACGACCGGTTTCGGGGTTTCACCCCTCTTCAGCCAGAATAGCTTGATTCCAGTGGCACAGTGAGCCCAGGACCTACGTCTGGGCATACCTGGCGCACTTAGGGCGAGAAAGCAAAAGACACACAATTGATGGACAAATGCAGAACAAATCAAAACATTCACCCCCAGTCAAGAGATCTGGGTTAAATCCATCATTCTTTTTCTCACCATGCCACCCCAGTTTAGACCTGGCCATATGCAAATCAGTCTATACCCTGTGCCTCATGGGAAAAGTCCAGCCCGAACTGCCAAGCCAGGTCCCACCTGGACCGGAAACAAGCATCCTAGGACTGTTTCGGGGTTTCACCCCTCTTCAGACAGGATAGCTTGATTCCAGTGGCACAGTGTGCCCAGGACCCACGTCTGGGCATACCTGGTGCACTTAGGGCGAGAAAGCAAAAGACACACAATTGATAGACAGAATGCAAACCAAATCAAAACATTCACCCCCAGTCAAGAGATCTGGGTTAAATCCATCATTCTTTTCCTCACCATGCCACACGAATTTAGACCTGGCCATATGCAAATCAGTCTTGACCCTGTGCCTCATGGGAACAGTCCAGCCCGAACTGCCAAGCCAGGTCCTGCCTGGACCGGAAACAAGCATCCTAGGACCGGTTTCGGGGTTTCACCCCTCTTCAGTCAGGATAGCTTGATTCCGGTGGCACAGTGTGCCCAGGACCCACGTCTGGGCATACCTGGTGCACTTAGGGCGAGAAAGCAAAAGACACACAATTGATAAATGGAATGCAAACCAAATCAAAACATTCACCCCCAGTCAAGAGATCTGGGTTAAATCCATCATTCTTTTGCTCACCTTACCACCCCCGTTTAGATCTGGCCATATGCAAATCAATCTTGACCCTGTGAACAGTCCTGCCCGAACTGCCAAGCTAGGTCCTCCCTGGACCGGAAACAAGCATCCTAGGACCAGTGTCGGGGTTTCACCCATCTTCAGTCAGGATAGCTTGTTTCCAGTGGCACAGTGAGACCAGGAACCACATCTGGGCATACCTGGCGCACTTAGGGCGAGAAAGCAAAAGACACACAATTGGTGGATGGAATGCAGAACAAATCAAAACATTCACTCCCAGTCAAGAAATCTGGGTTAAATCCATCATTCTTTTGTTCACCATGCCACCCCAGTTTAGACCTGGCCATATGCAAACCAGTCTTGACCCTGTGCCTCAAGGGAAAAGTCCAGCCCGAACTGCCAAGCCAGGTCCTCCCTGTACCGGAAACAAGCATCCTAGGACTGGTTTCGGGGTTTCACCCCTCTTCAGCCAGGATAGCATGATTCCAGTGGCACAGTGTGCCCAGGACCCACGTCTGGGCATACCTGGTGCACTTAGGGCGAGAAAGCAAAAGACACACAATTGATAGACAGAATGCAAACCAAATCAAAACATTCACCCCCAGTCAAGAGATCTGGGTTAAATCCATCATTCTTTTCCTCACCATGCCACCCCAGTTTAGACCTGGCCATATGCAAATCAGTCTTGACCCTGTGCCTCATGGGAACAGTCCAGCCCGAACTGCCAAATCAGGTCCTCCCTGGACCGGAAACAAGCATCCTAGGACTGGTTTCGGGGTTTCACCCCTCTTCAGCCAGGATAGCATGATTCCAGTGGCACAGTGTGCCCAGGACCCACGTCTGGGCATACCTGTCGCACTTAGGGCGAGAAAGAAAAAGACACACAATTGATGACAGAATGCAGAACAAATCAAAACATTCTCCCCCACTCAAGAGATCTGGGTTAAATCCATCATTCTTTTGCTCACCATGCCACCCCAGTTTAGAACTGGCCATATGCAAATCAGTCTTGACTCTGTGAACAGTCCTGCCCGAACTGCCAAGCCAGGTCCTCCCTGGACCAGAACGGAAACAAGCATCCTAGGACCGGTTTTGGGGTTTCACCACTCTTCAGATAGGATAGTGTGATTCCAGTGGCACAGTGTGCCCAGGACCCACGTCTGGGCATACCTGGCGCACTTAGGGCGAGAAAGCAAAAGGCACACAATTGATGGAGGGAATGCAGAACAAATAAAAACATTCACCCCCAGTCAAGAAATCTGGGTTAAATCCATCATTCTTTTGCTGGCCATGCCACCCCAGTTTAGTCCTGGCCATATGCAAATCAGTCTTGACTCTGTGAACAGTCCTGCCCGAACAGCCAAGCCAGGTCCTCCCTGGACCAGAAACAAGCTTTCTAGGACCGGTTTCGGGGTTTCAGCCCTCTTCAGCCAGAATAGTTTGATTCCAGTGGCACAGTGAGCCCAGGACCTACGTCTGAGCATACCTGGCGCACTAAGGGCGAGAAAGCAAAAGACACACAATTGATGGACGAATGCAGAACAAATCAAAACATTCACCCCCAGTCAAGAGATCTGGGTTAAATCCATCATTCTTTTCCTCACCATGCCACCCCAGTTTAGACCTGGCCATATGCAAATCAGTCTTGACCCTGTGCCTCATGGGAACAGTCCAGCCCGAACTGCCAAGCCAGGTCCTGCCTGGACCGGAAACAAGCATCCTAGGACCGGTTTCGGGGTTTCACCCCTCTTCAGTCAGGATAGCTTGATTCCGGTGGCACAGTGTGCCCAGGACCCACGTCTGGGCATACCTGGTGCACTTAGGGCGAGAAAGCAAAAGACACACAATTGATAAATGGAATGCAAACCAAATCAAAACATTCACCCCCAGTCAAGAGATCTGGGTTAAATCCATCATTCTTTTGCTCACCTTACCACCCCCGTTTAGATCTGGCCATATGCAAATCAATCTTGACCCTGTGAACAGTCCTGCCCGAACTGCCAAGCTAGGTCCTCCCTGGACCGGAAACAAGCATCCTAGGACCAGTGTCGGGGTTTCACCCATCTTCAGCCAGGATAGCTTGTTTCCAGTGGCACAGTGAGACCAGGAACCACATCTGGGCATACCTGGCGCACTTAGGGCGAGAAAGCAAAAGACACACAATTGGTGGATGGAATGCAGAACAAATCAAAACATTCACTCCCAGTCAAGAAATCTGGGTTAAATCCATCATTCTTTTGTTCACCATGCCACCCCAGTTTAGACCTGGCCATATGCAAACCAGTCTTGACCCTGTGCCTCAAGGGAACAGTCCAGCCCGAACTGCCAAGCCAGGTCCTCCCTGGACCGGAAACAAGCATCCTAGGACTGGTTTCGGGGTTTCACCCCTCTTCAGCCAGGATAGCATGATTCCAGTGGCACAGTGTGCCCAGGACCCACGTCTGGGCATACCTGGTGCACTTAGGGCGAGAAAGCAAAAGACACACAATTGATAGACAGAATGCAAACCAAATCAAAACATTCACCCCCAGTCAAGAGATCTGGGTTAAATCCATCATTCTTTTCCTCACCATGCCACCCCAGTTTAGACCTGGCCATATGCAAATCAGTCTTGACCCTGTGCCTCATGGGAACAGTCCAGCCCGAACTGCCAAGTCAGGTCCTCCCTGGACCGGAAACAAGCATCCTAGGACTGGTTTCGGGGTTTCACCCCTCTTCAGCCAGGATAGCATGATTCTAGTGGCACAGTGTGCCCAGGACCCACGTCTGGGCATACCTGTCGCACTTAGGGCGAGAAAGAAAAAGACACACAATTGATGACAGAATGCAGAACAAATCAAAACATTCTCCCCCACTCAAGAGATCTGGGTTAAATCCATCATTCTTTTGCTCACCATGCCACCCCAGTTTAGAACTGGCCATATGCAAATCAGTCTTGACTCTGTGAACAGTCCTGCCCGAACTGCCAAGCCAGGTCCTCCCTGGACCAGAACGGAAACAAGCATCCTAGGACCGGTTTTGGGGTTTCACCACTCTTCAGATAGGATAGTGTGATTCCAGTGGCACAGTGTGCCCAGGACCCACGTCTGGGCATACCTGGCGCACTTAGGGCGAGAAAGCAAAAGGCACACAATTGATGGAGGGAATGCAGAACAAATAAAAACATTCACCCCCAGTCAAGAAATCTGGGTTAAATCCATCATTCTTTTGCTCGCCATGCCACCCCAGTTTAGTCCTGGCCATATGCAAATCAGTCTTGACTCTGTGAACAGTCCTGCCCGAACAGCCAAGCCAGGTCCTCCCTGGACGGAAACAAGCATCCTTGGACCGGTTTCGGGGTTCCTCCCCTCTTCAGCCAGGATAGCTTGATTCCAGTGGCACAGTGAGACCAGGACGCACGTTTGGGCATGCCTGGCGCACTTAGGGCGAGAAAGCAAAAGACACACAATTGATGGACGAATGCAGAACAAATCACAACATTCATCCCCAGTCAAGAGATCTGGGTTAAATCCATCATTCTTTTGCTCACCATGCCACTCCAGTTTAGACCTGGCCATATGCAAATCAGTCTTGACCCTGTGCCTCATGGGAACAGTCCAGCCCGAACTGCCAAGCCAGGTCCTCCATGGACCGGAAACAAGCATCATAGGACCGGTTTCGGAGTTTCACCCCTCTTCAGCCAGAATAGCTTGATTCCAGTGGCACAGTGAGCCCAGGACGCACGTTTTGGCATAACTGGCGCACTTAGGGCGAGAAAGCAAAAGACACACAATTGATGGACGAATGCAGAACAAATCAAAACATTCAACGCCAGTCAAGAGATATGGGTTAAATCCATCATTCTTTTGCTCACCATGCCACCCCAGTTTAGACATGGCCATATGCAAATCAGTCTTGACCCTGTGCCTCATGGGAACAGTCCAGCCATAACTGCCAAGCCAGGTCCTCCATGGACCAGAAACAAGCATCCTAGGACCAGTTTCGGGGTTTCACTCCTCTTCAGCCAGGATAGCTTGATTCCAGTGGCACAGTGTCCCCAGGACCCACGTCTGGGCATACCTGGCGCACTTAGGGCGAGAAAGCAAAAGACATACAATTGATAGACAGAATGCAAAACAAATCAAAACATTCTCCCCCAGTCAAGAGATCTGGGTTAAATCCATCATTCTTTTCCTCACCATGCCACCGCAGTTTAGACCTGGCCATATGCAAATCAGTCTTGACCCTGTGCCTCATGGGAACAGTCCAGCCCTAACTGCCAAGCCAGGTCCTCCTTGGACCGGAAACAAGCATAGTAGGACCGGTTTCGGGGTTTCACCCCTCTTCAGCCAGGATAGCTTGATTCCAGTGGCACAGTAAGCACAGGACCCACGTCTGGGCATACCTTTCGCACTTAGGGTGAGAAAGCAAAAGACACACAATTGATGGACGGAATGCAGAACAAATCAAAACATTCACCCCCAGTCAAGAAATCTGGGTTAAATCCATCATTCTTTTGCTCACCATGCCACACGAATTTAGACCTGGCCATATGCAAATCAGTCTTGACCCTGTGCCTCATGGGAACAGTCCAGCCCGAACTGCCAAGCCAGGTCCTGCCTGGACCGGAAACCAGCATCCTAGGACCGGTTTTGGGGTTTCACCCCTCTTCAGCCAGGATAGCTTGATTCCAGTGGCACAGTGAGCACAGGACCCACGTCTGGGCATACCTTTCGCACTTAGGGCAAGAAAGCAAAAGACACACAATTGATGGACGGAATGCAGAACGAATCAAAACATTCACCCCCAATCAAGAGATCTGGGTTAAATCCATCATTCTTTTGCTCACCTTACCACCCCCGTTTAGATCTGGCCATATGCAAATCAATCTTAACCCTGTGAACAGTCCTGCCCGAACTGCCAAGCCAGGTCCTCCCTGGACCGGAAACAAGCATCCTAGGACCGGTTTCGGGGTTTCACCCCTCTTCAGTCAGGATAGCTTGATTCCGGTGGCACAGTGTGCCCAGGACCCACGTCTGGGCATACCTGGTGCACTTAGGGCGAGAAAGCAAAAGACACACAATTGATAAATGGAATGCAAACCAAATCAAAACATTCACCCCCAGTCAAGAGATCTGGGTTAAATCCATCATTCTTTTGCTCACCTTACCACCCCCGTTTAGATCTGGCCATATGCAAATCAATCTTGACCCTGTGAACAGTCCTGCCCGAACTGCCAAGCTAGGTCCTCCCTGGACCGGAAACAAGCATCCTAGGACCAGTGTCGGGGTTTCACCCATCTTCAGCCAGGATAGCTTGTTTCCAGTGGCACAGTGAGACCAGGAACCACATCTGGGCATACCTGGCGCACTTAGGGCGAGAAAGCAAAAGACACACAATTGGTGGATGGAATGCAGAACAAATCAAAACATTCACTCCCAGTCAAGAAATCTGGGTTAAATCCATCATTCTTTTGTTCACCATGCCACCCCAGTTTAGACCTGGCCATATGCAAACCAGTCTTGACCCTGTGCCTCAAGGGAACAGTCCAGCCCGAACTGCCAAGCCAGGTCCTCCCTGGACCGGAAACAAGCATCCTAGGACCGGTTTTGGGGTTTCACCCCTCTTCAGCCTGGATAGCGTGATTCCAGTGGCACAGTGTGCCCAGGACCCACATCTGGGCATACCTGGCGCACTTAGGGCGAGAAAGCAAAAGACACACATTTGATGGAAGGAATGCAGAACAAATCAAAACATTCACCCCCAGTCAAGAGATCTGGGTTAAATCCATCATTATTTTGTTCACCATGCCACCCCAGTTTAGACCTGGCCATATAGAAATCAGTCTTGACCCTGTGCCTTATGGGAACAGTCCAGCCCGAACTGCCAAGGCAGGTCCTCCCCTGGACCGGAAACAAGCATCCTAGGGCCGGTTTTGGGGTTTCACCACTCTTCAGATAGGATAGTGTGATTCCAGAGGCACAGTGTGCCCAGGACCCACGTCTGGGCACACCTGGCGCACTTAGGGCGAGAAAGCAAAAGGCACACAATTGATGGAGGGAATGCAGAACAAATCAAAACATTCACCCCCAGTCAAGAGATCTGGGTTAAATCCATCATTCTTTTTCCCACCATGCCACCCCAGTTTAGACCTGGCCATATGCAAATCAGTCTATACCCTGTGCCTCATGGGAACAGTCGAGCCCGAACTGCCAAGCCAGGTCCCACCTGGACCGGAAACAAGCATCCTAGGACTGTTTCGGGGTTTCACCCCTCTTCAGCCAGTATAGCTTGATTCCAGTGGCACAGTGTGCCCAGGACCCACGTCTGGGCATACCTGGTGCACTTAGGGCGAGAAAGCAAAAGACACACAATTGATAGACAAAATGCAAACCAAATCAAAACATTCACCCCCAGTCAAGAGATCTGGGTTAAATCCATCATTCTTTTCCTCACCATGCCACCCCAGTTTAGACCTGGCCATATGCAAATCAGTCTTGACCCTGTGCCTCATGGGAACAGTCCAGCCCGAACTGCCAAGTCAGGTCCTCCCTGGACCGGAAACAAGCATCCTAGGACTGGTTTCGGGGTTTCACCCCTCTTCAGCCAGGATAGCATGATTCCAGTGGCACAGTATGCCCAGGACCCACGTCTGGGCATACCGGTCGCACTTAGGGCGAGAAAGAAAAAGACACACAATTGATGACAGAATGCAGAACAAATCAAAACATTCACCCCCACTCAAGAGATCTGGGTTAAATCCATCATTCTTTTGCTCACCATGCCACCCCAGTTTAGAACTGGCCATATGCAAATCAGTCTTGACTCTGCGAACAGTCCTGCCCGAACTGCCAAGCCAGGTCCTCCCTGGACCGGAAACAAGCATCCTAGGACCGGTTTCGGGGTTTCACCCCTCTTCAGTCAGGATAGCTTGATTCCGGTGGCACAGTGTGCCCAGGACCCATGTCTGGGCATACCTGGTGCACTTAGGGCGAAAAAGCAAAACACACACAATTGATAAATGGAATGCAAACCAAATCAAAACATTCACCCCCAGTCAAGAGATCTGGGTTAAATCCATCATTCTTTTCCTCACCATGCCACCCCAGTTTAGACCTGGCCATATGCAAATCAGTCTTGACCCTGTGCCTCATGGGAACAGTCCAGCCCGAACTGCCAAGCCAGGTCCTCCTGGACCGGAAACAAGCATCCTAGGACCAGTTTCGGGGTTTCACCCATCTTCAGCCAGGATAGCTTGTTTCCAGTGGCACAGTGAGACCAGGAACCACGTCTGGGCATACCTGGCGCACTTAGGGCGAGAAAGCAAAAGACACACAATTGGTAGATGGAATGCAGAACAAATCAAAACATTCACTCCCAGTCAAGAAATCTGGGTTAAATCCATCATTCTTTTGTTCACCATGCCACCCCAGTTTAGACCTGGCCATATGCAAACCAGTCTTGACCCTGTGCCTCAAGGGAACAGTCCAGCCCGAACTGCCAAGCCAGGTCCTCCCTGGACCGGAAACAAGCATCCTAGGACCGGTTTTGGGGTTTCACCCCTCTTCAGCCAGGATAGCGTGATTCCAGTGGCACAGTGTGCCCAGGACCCACATCTGGGCATACCTCGCGCACTTAGGGCGAGAAAGCAAAAGACACACATTTGATGGAAGGAATGCAGAACAAATCAAAACATTCACCCCCAGTCAAGAGATCTGGGTTAAATCCACCATTCTTTTGCTCACCATGCCACCAATGTTTAGATCTGGCCATATGCAAATCAGTCTTGACCATGTGAACAGTCCTGCACGAACTTCCAAGCCAGGTCCTCCCTGGACCGGAAACAAGCTTTCTAGGACACGGTTTCGGATTTCAACCCTCTTCAGCCAGAATAGCTTGATTCCAGTGGCACAGTGAGCCCAGTACCTACGTCTGGGCATACCTGGCGCACTTAGGGCGAGAAAGCAAAAGAAACACAATTGATAGACGGAATGCAAACCAAATCAAAACATTCACCCCCAGTCAAGAGATCTGGGTTAAATCCATCATTCTTTTCCTCACCATGCCACCCCAGTTTAGACCTGGCTATATGCAAATCAGTCTTGACCCTGTGCCTCATGGGAACAGTCCAGCCTGAACTGCCAAGCCAGGTTCTCCCTGGACCGAAAACAAGCATTCTAGGACCGGTTTTGGGGTTTCACCACTCTTCAGCCATGACAGCGTGATTCCAGTGGCATAGTGTGCCCAGGACCCACGTCTGGGCATACCTGGTGCACTTATGGCGAGAAAGAAAAAGACACACAATTGATGGACGGAATGCAGAACAAATCAAAACATTCACCCCCAATCAAGAGATCTGGGTTAAATCCATCATTATTTTGCTCACCATACCACCCCCGTTTAGATCTGGCCATATGCAAATCAGTTTTGACCCTGTGAACAGTCCTGCCTGAACTGCCAAGCCAGGTCCTGCCTGGAGCGGAAACAAGCATCCTAGGACCGGTTTCGTGGTTTCACCCCTCTTCAGTCAGGATAGCTTGATTCCGGTGTCACAGTGTGCCCAGGTCCCACGTCTGGGCATACCTGGTGCACTTAAGGCGAGAAAGCAAAAGACACACAATTGATAAATGGAATGCAAACCAAATCAAAACATTCACCCCCAGTCAAGAGATCTGGGTTAAATCCATCATTCTTTTCCTCACCATGCCACCCCAGTATAGACCTGGCCATATGCAAATCAGTCTTGACCCTGTGCCTCATTGGAACAGTCCAGCCCGAACTGCCAAGCCAGGTCCTCCTGGACCGGAAACAAGCATCCTAGGACCGGTTTCGGGGTTTCACCCATCTTCAGCCAGGATAGCTTGTTTCCAGTGGCACAGTGAGACCAGGAACCACGTCTGGGCATACCTGGCGCACTTAGGGCGAGAAAGCAAAAGACACACAATTGATAAATGGAATGCAAACCAAATCAAAACATTCACCCCCAGTCAAGAGATCTGGGTTAAATCCATCATTCTTTTGCTCACCTTACCACCCCCGTTTAGATCTGGCCATATGCAAATCAATCTTGACCCTGTGAACAGTCCTGCCCGAACTGCCAAGCTAGGTCCTCCCTGGACCGGAAACAAGCATCCTAGGACCAGTGTCGGGGTTTCACCCATCTTCAGCCAGGATAGCTTGTTTCCAGTGGCACAGTGAGACCAGGAACCACATCTGGGCATACCTGGCGCACTTAGGGCGAGAAAGCAAAAGACACACAATTGGTGGATGGAATGCAGAACAAATCAAAACATTCACTCCCAGTCAAGAAATCTGGGTTAAATCCATCATTCTTTTGTTCACCATGCCACCCCAGTTTAGACCTGGCCATATGCAAACCAGTCTTGACCCTGTGCCTCAAGGGAACAGTCCAGCCCGAACTGCCAAGCCAGGTCCTCCCTGGACCGGAAACAAGCATCCTAGGACTGGTTTCGGGGTTTCACCCCTCTTCAGCCAGGATAGCATGATTCCAGTGGCACAGTGTGCCCAGGACCCACGTCTGGGCATACCTGGTGCACTTAGGGCGAGAAAGCAAAAGACACACAATTGATAGACAGAATGCAAACCAAATCAAAACATTCACCCCCAGTCAAGAGATCTGGGTTAAATCCATCATTCTTTTCCTCACCATGCCACCCCAGTTTAGACCTGGCCATATGCAAATCAGTCTTGACCCTGTGCCTCATGGGAACAGTCCAGCCCGAACTGCCAAGTCAGGTCCTCCCTGGACCGGAAACAAGCATCCTAGGACTGGTTTCGGGGTTTCACCCCTCTTCAGCCAGGATAGCATGATTCTAGTGGCACAGTGTGCCCAGGACCCACGTCTGGGCATACCTGTCGCACTTAGGGCGAGAAAGAAAAAGACACACAATTGATGACAGAATGCAGAACAAATCAAAACATTCTCCCCCACTCAAGAGATCTGGGTTAAATCCATCATTCTTTTGCTCACCATGCCACCCCAGTTTAGAACTGGCCATATGCAAATCAGTCTTGACTCTGTGAACAGTCCTGCCCGAACTGCCAAGCCAGGTCCTCCCTGGACCAGAACGGAAACAAGCATCCTAGGACCGGTTTTGGGGTTTCACCACTCTTCAGATAGGATAGTGTGATTCCAGTGGCACAGTGTGCCCAGGACCCACGTCTGGGCATACCTGGCGCACTTAGGGCGAGAAAGCAAAAGGCACACAATTGATGGAGGGAATGCAGAACAAATAAAAACATTCACCCCCAGTCAAGAAATCTGGGTTAAATCCATCATTCTTTTGCTCGCCATGCCACCCCAGTTTAGTCCTGGCCATATGCAAATCAGTCTTGACTCTGTGAACAGTCCTGCCCGAACAGCCAAGCCAGGTCCTCCCTGGACGGAAACAAGCATCCTTCGACCGGTTTCGGGGTTCCTCCCCTCTTCAGCCTGGATAGCTTGATTCCAGTGGCACAGTGAGACCAGGACGCACGTTTGGGCATGCCTGGCGCACTTAGGGCGAGAAAGCAAAAGACACACAATTGATGGACGAATGCAGAACAAATCACAACATTCATCCCCAGTCAAGAGATCTGGGTTAAATCCATCATTCTTTTGCTCACCATGCCACTCCAGTTTAGACCTGGCCATATGCAAATCAGTCTTGACCCTGTGCCTCATGGGAACAGTCCAGCCCGAACTGCCAAGCCAGGTCCTCCATGGACCGGAAACAAGCATCATAGGACCGGTTTCGGAGTTTCACCCCTCTTCAGCCAGAATAGCTTGATTCCAGTGGCACAGTGAGCCCAGGACGCACGTTTTGGCATAACTGGCGCACTTAGGGCGAGAAAGCAAAAGACACACAATTGATGGACGAATGCAGAACAAATCAAAACATTCAACGCCAGTCAAGAGATATGGGTTAAATCCATCATTCTTTTGCTCACCATGCCACCCCAGTTTAGACATGGCCATATGCAAATCAGTCTTGACCCTGTGCCTCATGGGAACAGTCCAGCCCGAACTGCCAAGCCAGGTCCTCCATGGACCAGAAACAAGCATCCTAGGACCAGTTTCGGGGTTTCACTCCTCTTCAGCCAGGATAGCTTGATTCCAGTGGCACAGTGTCCCCAGGACCCACGTCTGGGCATACCTGGCGCACTTAGGGCGAGAAAGCAAAAGACATACAATTGATAGACAGAATGCAAAACAAATCAAAACATTCTCCCCCAGTCAAGAGATCTGGGTTAAATCCATCATTCTTTTCCTCACCATGCCACCGCAGTTTAGACCTGGCCATATGCAAATCAGTCTTGACCCTGTGCCTCATGGGAACAGTCCAGCCCTAACTGCCAAGCCAGGTCCTCCTTGGACCGGAAACAAGCATAGTAGGACCGGTTTCGGGGTTTCACCCCTCTTCAGCCAGGATAGCTTGATTCCAGTGGCACAGTAAGCACAGGACCCACGTCTGGGCATACCTTTCGCACTTAGGGTGAGAAAGCAAAAGACACACAATTGATGGACGGAATGCAGAACAAATCAAAACATTCACCCCCAGTCAAGAAATCTGGGTTAAATCCATCATTCTTTTGCTCACCATGCCACACGAATTTAGACCTGGCCATATGCAAATCAGTCTTGACCCTGTGCCTCATGGGAACAGTCCAGCCCGAACTGCCAAGCCAGGTCCTGCCTGGACCGGAAACCAGCATCCTAGGACCGGTTTTGGGGTTTCACCCCTCTTCAGCCAGGATAGCTTGATTCCAGTGGCACAGTGAGCACAGGACCCACGTCTGGGCATACCTTTCGCACTTAGGGCAAGAAAGCAAAAGACACACAATTGATGGACGGAATGCAGAACGAATCAAAACATTCACCCCCAATCAAGAGATCTGGGTTAAATCCATCATTCTTTTGCTCACCTTACCACCCCCGTTTAGATCTGGCCATATGCAAATCAATCTTAACCCTGTGAACAGTCCTGCCCGAACTGCCAAGCCAGGTCCTCCCTGGACCGGAAACAAGCATCCTAGGACCGGTTTCGGGGTTTCACCCCTCTTCAGTCAGGATAGCTTGATTCCGGTGGCACAGTGTGCCCAGGACCCACGTCTGGGCATACCTGGTGCACTTAGGGCGAGAAAGCAAAAGACACACAATTGATAAATGGAATGCAAACCAAATCAAAACATTCACCCCCAGTCAAGAGATCTGGGTTAAATCCATCATTCTTTTGCTCACCTTACCACCCCCGTTTAGATCTGGCCATATGCAAATCAATCTTGACCCTGTGAACAGTCCTGCCCGAACTGCCAAGCTAGGTCCTCCCTGGACCGGAAACAAGCATCCTAGGACCAGTGTCGGGGTTTCACCCATCTTCAGCCAGGATAGCTTGTTTCCAGTGGCACAGTGAGACCAGGAACCACATCTGGGCATACCTGGCGCACTTAGGGCGAGAAAGCAAAAGACACACAATTGGTGGATGGAATGCAGAACAAATCAAAACATTCACTCCCAGTCAAGAAATCTGGGTTAAATCCATCATTCTTTTGTTCACCATGCCACCCCAGTTTAGACCTGGCCATATGCAAACCAGTCTTGACCCTGTGCCTCAAGGGAACAGTCCAGCCCGAACTGCCAAGCCAGGTCCTCCCTGGACCGGAAACAAGCATCCTAGGACCGGTTTTGGGGTTTCACCCCTCTTCAGCCTGGATAGCGTGATTCCAGTGGCACAGTGTGCCCAGGACCCACATCTGGGCATACCTGGCGCACTTAGGGCGAGAAAGCAAAAGACACACATTTGATGGAAGGAATGCAGAACAAATCAAAACATTCACCCCCAGTCAAGAGATCTGGGTTAAATCCATCATTATTTTGTTCACCATGCCACCCCAGTTTAGACCTGGCCATATAGAAATCAGTCTTGACCCTGTGCCTTATGGGAACAGTCCAGCCCGAACTGCCAAGGCAGGTCCTCCCCTGGACCGGAAACAAGCATCCTAGGGCCGGTTTTGGGGTTTCACCACTCTTCAGATAGGATAGTGTGATTCCAGAGGCACAGTGTGCCCAGGACCCACGTCTGGGCACACCTGGCGCACTTAGGGCGAGAAAGCAAAAGGCACACAATTGATGGAGGGAATGCAGAACAAATCAAAACATTCACCCCCAGTCAAGAGATCTGGGTTAAATCCATCATTCTTTTTCCCACCATGCCACCCCAGTTTAGACCTGGCCATATGCAAATCAGTCTATACCCTGTGCCTCATGGGAACAGTCGAGCCCGAACTGCCAAGCCAGGTCCCACCTGGACCGGAAACAAGCATCCTAGGACTGTTTCGGGGTTTCACCCCTCTTCAGCCAGGATAGCTTGATTCCAGTGGCACAGTGAGCCCAGTACCTACGTCTGGGCATACCTGGCGCACTTAGGGCGAGAAAGCAAAAGAGACACAATTGATAGACGGAATGCAAACCAAATCAAAACATTCACCCCCAGTCAAGAGATCTGGGTTAAATCCATCATTCTTTTCCTCACCATGCCACCCCAGTTTAGACCTGGCTATATGCAAATCAGTCTTGACCCTGTGCCTCATGGGAACAGTCCAGCCTGAACTGCCAAGCCAGGTTCTCCCTGGACCGAAAACAAGCATTCTAGGACCGGTTTTGGGGTTTCACCACTCTTCAGCCATGACAGCGTGATTCCAGTGGCATAGTGTGCCCAGGACCCACGTCTGGGCATACCTGGTGCACTTATGGCGAGAAAGAAAAAGATACACAATTGATGGACGGAATGCAGAACAAATCAAAACATTCACCCCCAATCAAGAGATCTGGGTTAAATCCATCATTATTTTGCTCACCATACCACCCCCGTTTAGATCTGGCCATATGCAAATCAGTTTTGACCCTGTGAACAGTCCTGCCTGAACTGCCAAGCCAGGTCCTGCCTGGAGCGGAAACAAGCATCCTAGGACCGGTTTCGTGGTTTCACCCCTCTTCAGTCAGGATAGCTTGATTCCGGTGTCACAGTGTGCCCAGGTCCCACGTCTGGGCATACCTGGTGCACTTAAGGCGAGAAAGCAAAAGACACACAATTGATAAATGGAATGCAAACCAAATCAAAACATTCACCCCCAGTCAAGAGATCTGGGTTAAATCCATCATTCTTTTCCTCACCATGCCACCCCAGTATAGACCTGGCCATATGCAAATCAGTCTTGACCCTGTGCCTCATTGGAACAGTCCAGCCCGAACTGCCAAGCCAGGTCCTCCTGGACCAGAAACAAGCATCCTAGGACCGGTTTCGGGGTTTCACCCATCTTCAGCCAGGATAGCTTGTTTCCAGTGGCACAGTGAGACCAGGAACCACGTCTGGGCATACCTGGCGCACTTAGGGCGAGAAAGCAAAAGACACACAATTGATGGACGGAATGCAGAACAAAATCAAAACATTCACCCCCAATCAAGAGATCTGGGTTAAATCCATCATTATTTTGCTCACCATACCATCCCCGTTTAGATCTGGCCATATGCAAATCAGTCTTGACCCTGTGAACAGTCCTGCCCGAACTTCCAAGCCAGGTCCTCCCTGGACTGGAAACAAGCTTTCTAGGACACGGTTTCGGATTTCACCCTTCTTCAGCCAGAAGAACTTGATTCCAGTGGCACAGTGAGCCCAGGACCTACGTCTGGGCATACCTGGCGCACTTAGTACGAGAAAGCAAAAGACACACAATTGGTGGACGGAATGCAGAACAAATCAAAACATTCACCCCCAGTAAAGAGATCTGGGTTAAATCCATCATTCTTTTGCTCACCACTCTTCAGCCAGGATAGCTTGATTTCAGTGGCACAGTGTGCCCAGGACCCACGTCTGGGCATGACTGGTGCACTTAGGGCGAATAAGCAAAAGACACTCAATTGATAGACGGAATGCAAACCAAATCAAAACATTCACCCCCAGTCAAGAGATCTGGGTTAAATCCATCATTCTTTTGCTCACCATGCCACCAATGTTTAGATCTGGCCATATGCAAATCAGTCTTGACCCTGTGAACAGTCCTGCCCGAACTTCCAAGCCAGGTCCTCCCTGGACCGGAAACAAGCATTCTAGGACCGGTTTCGGGGTTTCAGCCCTCTTCAGCCAGAATAGTTTGATTCCAGTGGCACAGTGAGCCCAGGACCTACGTCTGAGCATACCTGGCGCACTAAGGGCGAGAAAGCAAAAGACACACAATTGATGGACGAATGCAGAACAAATCAAAACATTCACCCCCAGTCAAGAGATCTGGGTTAAATCCATCATTCTTTTCCTCACCATGCCACCCCAGTTTAGACCTGGCCATATGCAAATCAGTCTTGACCCTGTGCCTCATGGGAACAGTCCAGCCCGAACTGCCAAGCCAGGTCCTCCCTGGACCGGAAACAAGCATCCTAGGACCGGTTTCGGTGTTTCACCCTACTTCAGCCAGAATAGCTTGAATCCAGTGGCACAGTGTGCCCAGGTCCCACGTCTGGGCATACCTGGTGCACTTAGGGCGAGAAAGCAAAAGACACACAATTGATAGACGGAATGCAAACCAAATCAAAACATTCACCCCCAGTCAAGAGATCTGGGTTAAATCCATAATTCTTTTCCTCACAATGCCACCCCAGTTTAGACCTGGCCATATGCAAATCAGTCTTGACCCTGTGCGTCAGGGGAACAGTCCTGCCCGAACTTCCAAGCCAGGTCCTCCCTGGACCGTAAACAAGCATCCTAAGACCGGTTTCGGGGTTTCACCCATCTTCAGCCAGGATAGCTTGATTCCAGTGGCACAGTGAGACCAGGAACCACATCTGGGCATACCTGGCGCACTTAAGGCGTGAAAGCAAAAGACAGACAATTGATGGACGGAATGCAGAACAAATCAAAACATTCACCCCCAGTCAAGAAATCTGGGTTAAATCCATCTTTCTTTTGCTCACCATGCCACCCCAGTTTAGACCTGGACATATGCAAATCAGTCTTGACTCTGTGCCTTATGGGAACAGTCCAGCCTGAACTGCCAAGTCAGGTTCTCCCTGGACCGAAAACAAGCATCCCAGGACCGGTTTTGGGGTTTCACCACTCTTCAGCCAGGACAGCGTGATTCCAGTGGCATAGTGTGCCCAGGATCCACATCTGGGCATACCTGGTGCACTTATGGCAAGTAAGCAAAAGACACACAATTGATGGACGGAATGCAGAACAAATCAAAACATTCACCCCCAGTCAAGAGATCTGGGTTAAATCCATCATTCTTTTGCTCACCATGCCTCCCCAGTTAAGATCTGGCCATATGCAAATCAGTCTTGACCCTGTGAACAGTCCTGCCCGAACTGCCAAGCCAGGTCCTCCCTGGACCGGAAACAAGCATCCTAGGACCGGTTTCGGGGTTTCACCCTACTTCAGCCAGAATAGCTTGAATCCAGTGGCACAGTGTGCCCAGGTCCCACGTCTGGGCATACCTGGTGCACTTAGGGCGAGAAAGCAAAAGACACACAATTGATAGACGGAATGCAAACCAAATCAAAACATTCACCCCCAGTCAAGAAATCTGGGTTAAATCCATCATTCTTTTGCTCACCATGCCACCCCAGTTTAGACCTGGACATATGCAAATCAGTCTTGACTCTGTGCCTTATGGGAACAGTCCAGCCTGAACTGCCAAGCCAGGTCCTCCTTGGACCGGAAACAAGCATAGTAGGACCCTTTACACAAACAGACCGCCCCGGGACAGGCAATGGATTTACCCACTGTCACAATGGACATGTAACATAACAAGACCAATACAAGCAAAAAATCTACATGTCAAAGACTCAGGAGAACATATCAATCTGTCCCCCGCAACATACCCATACACAAGTGAACATTGAGGAGAATGCTAGGCACATACAACTACCTGGAGGAACAGTGCCAACTTGAATGTGTATGAAACAGCATTAACATTGTCTGTTTGTCACACACAGGGCAAAGTGATGAATCTCCCCCCAACAAGGGGGGGAAGAATCACAGTCCCAGGCTCGGAAGGAACCTGATCCCACCGGCAGCGACGCCTCTCAACACTCCGCGGATGGCCCCGACCGACCTGGACCCTCTGGTGTCCAAGCCCCTGCAGCAGCTGGTTCAGGAACATCTGTGCCAACCACCACCCCCATTCCTGCCACATCCCAGGAGACACCGAGGAGCCCTGCCCGCAGTGAACAGAGCCAGTCTGACCAGGAGGGACAAGGTGCGGCGGGCACCCAGGAGGAGGCAATCAACACCGCCACTGCCATCCCTCAGGGGTCCCGTAGACCCGATGTGCCCACAACGGCAGGCCAGGCTCGTGTGGGCAGGGGTGGTGGGAGTGGAGGCAGGCGGAGGCGAGAACCTGACCAGCCAGCTGAAGGGACCGGTATGTCACACATACACAACATCATGGATGCATACCGGCATGACACCAGGGAGTTCAGCCAGGTAATGGTGACCCTCACAGAGATCAAGAACCAGCAGGCCGAGCAACACACCAGTCAACAACAACACCAAGGACGGATGGTGGCAAGACTGGTTGAGCTCCTGGCGGTGCAAAGGGACATAAGCTGAAGAACCAGAACCTTTTGGGCCTGGCGGTGCAGGGTACACCTTAATCTCCGGGGTTCTCCTGCTCAGCTACACAGAGACACGGGACACTCTGTTAGGCGTTAGAAGATCGGATTTATTAGCTGCAGCTAGTACAGTTATCCCAGAAGTACACGAGGTAGGTTCTCAGGAGACTGCCACTTCACTCCGTGGCACACAATCTTATATAGTACATATGTGAAATATACATTAATCAGATACACACCCAAGACATACAAGAAAGAGCCAATAAGAAAAGTTGGAAAACAGAACAGAACCAATAGAAAAGGTTTGAAAACAAAGTATCAGATGACTCGAAGAAGCCTCTCCTCCGACTGTGTTTGTCACCCCTCCCTCGAACTAATTCATTAACAGATCTGCAACCAACTTGCAGGTGGGGAGATACATTTGTGTGTTTTGGAGGACAGTTGTGAAACAAGAGAATGCTAGCAGAGGACAGCGAAGGCCAGACGATAAGATTAAGTCAGAAGAGAATAGTGTGAACCTGTAACGCCCTGAACGTCTCAGGATCGTTTAACAGACACGACAATGAGGACGCAACCACTTGTGAAGGGTTAGTTCTTTTAATGAAGGCAAATAAAATACAAAGAACAAACAAAAGTTATAGTCACTGGAATCCTCCAGGCTAAGTACGTTACCAGCCCACAGCACGGATGGTCCTAACCGTCCTCTGCATATACGCCGATCCCGGCGTATGCCAACAGAGGGCAGAAATGAAATGGCCGACAATGCCAATCGGTAGGCTGTGAGGGGCACGAAGAGTGTTGGGGAGAATCGAGGAGTCAGGGAAACACCCAGCCGGGGTCTCTACCTGAAGGGAGCAGCCGCTCAACCTCTTCCTCAGACTGCACCGGGACGCGGAGTCACCTCCTGGTGATGCGTCACCGATACCCCAATCACAAGCAAGAAGACTGAACCGAGAGCAGCCGCTCGATCGATCCTGTGGACTTCCGAGTCTGTAACGCGGCAAACACCTCCTGGTGTGCGTTACAGCTGGCAGTCCCTGTGTCTCTGGTCGGGCTGGGAGTTACGACTCCAACCAGCAAAAGCGCCACTGCGCTTGGACTCAGCCGAGTCAAAAAGCGAAGCTCAATGGTTGACCGGTAGAGCTTCCGGGTCCTTCACAGGTGACGATGGGGCAAGACACGGCCCAGGGAGTAACGACTCGACCTACCTCCGTTCTTGCCTTACTGGAGCACCACTCCGGAACACTGCTCTTCACGAAGCAGGTACGTCGGTGTGAACACAATATCCGACAGCCTTGTACCTCCCGGTTCCTCCCTTTATAGGGCGTGTTTTCCTTGAGTTATGTAACAGCTCTCCTGTTTACATAAGGGCGTGTTTCCCTTGAGTTATGTAACAGCTCTCCTGTTTACATAAGGGCGTGTTTCCCTTGAGTTATGTAACAGCTCTCCTGTTTACATAAGGGCGTGTTTCCCTTGAGTTATGTAACAGCTCTCCTGTTTACATAAGGGCGTGTTTCCCTTGTATGACAGGAATTCTTGACAGAACCAACAGATAGTTGAGACGGGGATTAGGAAAACCAGACCGGGATTAGTGTACTCGGCCAGTCCTAACACCAGTTTTGCAAATAGAGGCAAAAGGCTTATTTCGACACGAAGCTGCAGGAAAAGCAGAATAGACTTTGTTCGCCGTGCTGCCTGAGTGAGGGCAACACAAAATGGTGGCGAAGCACAAAATGGCGGGTCGATTCGATCACGATCGAAAATCGAATTTTCTCAGACCCTCCTTTTGCCAGAACTCAGGCAAGATACATAGACTCACGTTAATCTGAGTCAATGTCGATGGCCATGAGGTCATCAAGCTGTTGCTGTAGCATCATTCTTATGTTTTCTGTTGTTTGTGATTTGGGTTTAGGGATGCACATAGTAGCACAAAGGTCGCAGATGGCGGGACCACAGTGCAAACAAAGGCAACAAGAGAAAATGACGGTCAAAACTACTCCAAGGAATGTCAATGCCTTCCAACCCCATTTGGACAGTAGTCCCCAAAACCACTCCAATAATGACCAATCTCCTTCGTCCTGATGAATCGACTCAGAGGTTAAATGTAACTTAGAGATAGCTTGGTATACTGTCGGAGCGTCATCAGGTATGAAAATACAGCAACTTGACCCGATCAATTTGCATACTCCACCACGATCCGCGAGAACAAAATCTAAGGCAACTCGGTTTTGTAAGGTCATAAGACGATCCGCCTGTAGTTCTGCCGTGATATTACTTAAAACTCCTACAGTGATGTCGATTGTTGTTTCTACAACACAAACCAGTTGCCTTATATTTCTGCTGTTGGCCACCTTTGAGGAAATCTCCTCCCTCTTGTCCTGCTGGGTCTTTAGAATCAATAATCCCTCTGCCATATCTGTTTCGATGATAATTTGCAGAAGCGGTGTATGTAGGGGGAAGAAGGAAAGCTATATAACAGGTACCAGAAAAACCCGTTGGCAACCACATGTAAGCCCTATTGTGGCAGATAAAATACGTGCCTTGAGATGGCACTAGAGGCGGCGAGTTCTGAGAGGAGTAGACGTATGTGTGGGAACAGTTGGTTCTTTGTATAGTGTCAGAAGACCGACCATTTATTTGCAGACAGAAATTTCCCCGATAAGGAATAGTCCAAATCGGTGGAGATTTTCTTTGTTTAACCTTATCACTAAGGCTAGTGACATAATGGGTGACGTTCCAGTTTGTGTACGCTTTCCTTTCGTCAACGGAAATCTTACTATTTTCCATGATTTTAGCCATAGCTACCATTCCCTTTATCAATGAACTATGACTAAAATCTGGACCACCAATATGTGAACTAACGGATCGTCAGATTTTGCTTTGATAGGCATTGGAGAAGATAACAAAATAAGCCCAAGCAGAACCCTCATAAGAAAACGGAAGAACTAAATATGGCATTCCTTTTTCTGTGGTATGTGGCATAAGTCCACACACCCAACAGTCAGTTGTATTGATCACTAATTGGTGTTGATGTAATAACTGGACAAAGGAATTGTTATAATATTCAGTTCTTCTAATGAGTTCATGTTGAGGAAGGGTATGAAATAGATGTGGAGAGACAGTAGAAGAAGACGAAGAGGTAGAAGGAGAGACAACTTTTTGCTGCAGAGCATAAATAATCCAACTTATAAACGCCAAAAGGATACACAATAATATAATAATACATAAGGTTATACTAAAACGACTATACATTGATCTACAGAATTCTTTTTTCATTTCTTCCTTTCTATCTCTTTTGCCTAGTGTAGTTTCCATCTTTCTAAATGGATGCTCACGGCAATCTTCCTCAATCACTTAATTATGATTATCTGCCGTCCTATGACACTGCAAGTCCTGCAGCCCTATTGCCACTACTCAGGTCACAACCAAGACTCCTACCGTGACCCTGCAACCGGGATAGAATACTACATAGGAGAGAGAAAAATCTTAAGTGTTCTTTGGTCTAGGTCTTAGATTATAGTGTTCTTTATCAGGAACAGTTTGGTCTCGGAACAATGTTCGCGGATTTGTCGTATTCAAGCGATGTGGTGTTATCGCTTCTTCAAGAATGTCGTCGTCCTCTTTCTCAGACAATGTTCCATTTAGGCGCGCATCGCTAAAAGGTACGAATCGTGGAACCTTCTCACTCTCAGAGTCACCAATGCCCCTACGCACCCATTGATCGAAGGGTAGAGCCAAAGGCACTTTCTTACAATGCACGCAGTGAATCCAATTTTTCTTTCCTTCGACTTTGACTGCTGTTCTCGTCACCAAAAGTACCAAACGAGGCTCCCTCCACCTGGGCTCCAAATTTTTTGTCCTTTGGAAATTCTTTATACACACCCAGTCACCTGGTCGGATGGAATGACCTGGGTCTGTGGAAGCCTCCGGTAAAGCACTCTGAACCTGTTGATGGAGAACACGCAATTTAGTTGTAAGTTCATGCAAGTAGTCAATCAACATTGGATATGGCAAGTCTGAGTATTTCTTAGGGCGAGGGACTCCCCATATGTTAGCTGGGCGCCCAAAGACCACTTCGTAAGGGCTAAGTCCCAAACGAGAGTGCACAGCAGTTCTGGTGGACAGGAGAGCCAGTGGTAAAGCATCGGGCCAATTAAGTCCTGTACTAGCCTGCACTTTCGCCAATTTGAGCTTCAAAGTTCCGTTGTAGCATTCCACTAAACCCGCTGACTGTGGATGGTTTGCCGCATGGAACTTTTGATTGATACCAAGACCCGCACAAACTTTTTGCATGACTTGGCCTACAAATTTGCTCCCATTGTCACTCCAGACCATGCGCGGCAAACCAAACCTGGGGAAAAATTCTTTTAGTAGAATTTTGGCTGTGGATAAGGCTGTATTGTCTTTTAGAGGGTATGCTTCTATCCACCTAGAAAAGGCGCAAACTACCACCAGAACATATTTGAGATTGTTGCATCGTTCCATGTGAATGTAATCGATCTGCAACACCTCAAATGGATATGTCGGAGGAGCAAAGTGACCCGCTGGAGTTGGGGTTCCCTTTCCTGGGTTGTACATCAAACAAACAATACAATGTTTCACTACATTGTCTGCGCATTTTGGGATTCCTTCATTTTGCCACACTGGAGCCAGAAGCTTGCATATACCTTTCGCACTTAAGTGGGCTGGACCATGCGCCATAGTAACCACTGGGAGTACATAGGCATCTGTTAATAGCCACCGTTGGTGTTCAGATAATTCCACCCAACAACCCATCTCATCTAACATTCCCGTACTTTCTTTCTACTTACTCAATTCTTTCTCTGTAGCCTCTTTCTGAATCGACTTTACACTTTCTACTGTATCCTAATACATTCCTCTTTCTCTGATCCAATTCGCAGGACCCACCACAAACTTTCGACTTGTAGCGTCTCCCGCTGTCTTTTTCGCTACTTCATCTGCAAATGCATTTCCTCGGCCAACATCATCGGTAATCTTTTTGTGCGCTCTACACTTCACAATTGCTATTTGGGTGGGCAAAGCAAGTGACTCAAGAAGATCAGTCACCAACTGACCATGTTGTATTTTAGTGCCATGTGAAGTAAGGAATCCCCTCTCTTTCCAAAGACGCCCAAAATTGAACGCTACACCAAAGGCGTATTGACTGTCGGTGTACACGTTCACTCTTTTTCCTTTTGACAACACACATGCTCTCGTTAAAGCTATCAGTTCTGCTGCTTGAGCAGAGTTGTATCTGATACGTGCTGTTTCCACAACTGTATGTAAAGTAGTAACAGCATAGGCTGAAACTGTATCTCCATTAGATATTTTAAAACAAGAACCATCCACCCATAGAATTCCATCCGGATTCTCTAGCGGCGTATCTTTCAAGTCAATTCTTCCTTTTGTCTCTTCCTCAGTACGGAGGAAACAATCATGTTGCTCCTCAACACCTTTCTCCTCTGGAAGGGGCAACAGAGTAGCTGGATTTAGGGTATTACATCGTTTGATGTGTACGTGACTAGCCAAAAGCATCAGCTCGTATCCAGTTAAACGAGCACTTGTAAGATGCTGCGTTTTCGTTCTGTTTAGTAAAGTATCCACTGCATGTGGCACCATGACAATGAGAGTATTATCTAACACCATTCCAGCAGACTGTCGAATAGAAATTGCTGCTGCTGCTTTGAGACAACTAGGCAATGCTTTAGCTACGGGATCTAGCGTAGCCGAAAAATAGGCACATGGCCGCTGTTTGTCTCCAAATTGCTGTGTTAAAACTGACAATGCACAACCCTCTCTCTCATGGACATAGAGCGTAAAAGGCTTATTGTAATCAGGAGTACCTAGTACAGGAGCGGAACACAGAGCAGTACGTAAATCAGTAAAACTCCTTTGGCACTCGTCAGTCCAAGGAAGGTGCTGAGGTGTATCTTTCAAAGTGAGTGCCAACAGAGGTTTGGCCACCAGGGAGAAGTTAGGGATCCACTGCCTACAATAGGAAGTAATACCTAGAAAGGCACGTACCTCCCTTTGTGGGGATGGCACAGACATTTGCGCAATCGCCTGAATTCGTTCTGGGGTTAATCGTCGTCCCTCCTTTGATAGGAGATGACCCAAGTAGGTAACTTCTCGACGAACATATTGTAGTTTGGAAGGTGAAACCTTATGAATCAGATTAAACAAATGGCGTAACAATGCAACTGTCACATTTTTGCAAATATCTTCTGAATCAGCAGCGATTAACAAATCATCCATGTATTGTATAAGAGCAGCACCAGACAGCAAATAAAAAGTATCAAGATGACATTTTAAGGCTTGACTGTAAATAGAGGGACTTTCACAATAGCCCTGAGGTGCGCGTTTGAACCGGAAGCTTCGGCCTCCAAGAGAGAAGCCAAAAATATCCCTACTCTCTTCTACAATGGGAATACTAAAGAAGGCATTCTTTAGATCGATAACAGAAAACCAAGTCGCTGTGGAAGGTATCATTGTCAACAGAGCAGTGATATCTGGGACGACAGGAAATTGTGGTACAACAATTTTGTTTATCTCCCGAAGATCAATTACGAAACGATATACAGGTGGCTGAGAAGGATCAGTGCGTTTAAGAACAGGAAGAATAGGACTATTGCATATGTTTCCTCTCGTTTCTTCAACCACACCCTTCTGAATCAAATCATGGATGATTTCCAAAAGCGCTTTTTCACCTTCAGTGGAAATTCTATACTGTGGAATACGCGGCAATTCAACATTAGGCTTGAGAGTAACAACATAAGGTGGAATTTCAAGACAGCCCACATCATTCGGACCCGTGGCCCAAAGCGTTGCCGGAAGAGAAAATAATTCAGGTGGAAACTGATCTTTGGACAAATACATGGGAGAAATCAGTTTCTGTCCTAAACTAAGATGTACACCAGAAGGAGAACAATATATCGTAGCATGCATTCTTTTCAATAAGCCCAAACCTAACAGATTCTCACCGCAACCATTCGTCAAAAGAAGTGGAGCTTCTAAATCATAAGGGCCAATTGAAATAGGCAAAGGGCAAGAAACCGGATTATGAACAGGGGCGCCAGAAAATCCTACAGATACATTCGTTAAGCCAGACAAAGGTGCCCCAGGGAGTTTTGAATGAATGATAGAACTTCTCATCGCCCCAGTATCTAGAAGAAATGGCTCTAAAACACCCATTGTAGTGACATTAACATAAGGTCCATTCTGATCTACTGGAACCGACACAACTCCCTTACTTTGTCCAAGGCTGTCCTAGGTAGCACGAACACTTCCATTCTCGCTTTCAATATAATGGTCTTCATTGTAGTACTGTGTAGACCTAACATTTTGCTGATCAAAGCAATTCATGGAATTGGGAGGAGGAAGGGCACGCTGTTCTTGAGTCAACACACCTCGACCTCTACCTCTATTTACTGACTGGAGGCCACCACGACCTCGTGGAGCAGATAGTGCTCCACTGCGCTGCAATAAAACTGGACAATTATTCTTAAAATGACGACCTTCTCTACAATAGGCACATTGATTAGGTCCTAACAAAGGTCGCGGAATATATGGCTCAGGTTTTTGATACAACCTTTGAAACTGCGGAGGCTGTTGAAACTGAGGCGGAGCATAGTGAGGAGGATAAGCTTGTTGCAAGAGAACCTTCGTTTTTAATTCTTTCGTCTTTTTCTCTTGCTTTTCTTTTTCTTCTTTATCTCGGTTTTCATAATATTGTGCAGTAGCCAATATCTGGGCAGAAGAAGAAACAGCCCATGAACTTTCAGAATCTTTCAATTTGTGTGACAGCTCGGGAAGCAAATTAAATACAAATTTGTTCACAAATAAATCGCTGTCCACCCTCTGTAGCCATATCTTGACCACTGTGATCAATAAATGTCTCCTCAAAACGAGTAAAGAAGTCAGAGACACTTTCATCTTTCTTTTGTTTGCATGCCGCTAATTTATCCCAATTAACTCTTAATGCAGGCATCATCGTTTTCATTAATGTAATAATCCTACCTAATCAAAGCATCAGGCTTCGCACCACCCACTTGGTCTCTATCTGCGGCAGTTATAGTATCCCAATCAGCACCTAATTCCTGTGCGTGATTCTCTTTACGAATCTTAGCCCATATTGTCTGTGGGACTACATTTCCCATTAACATATCGATATCAGCTAGATTCAGGATGCAAGCGTCAACTGTCTGTGATAATTCTTTATAATAACCCGCAGGGTTTTTACGAGGATCCGGTAGAGTCTGTTTAAGGGCTAAAACTTCAGATCTCTTCCAGGGTACATGTACCCATATACATTGAAAATGAGCGGGAATAGCTGGATTAACACCTTGAGCTGCAACCTCTTCCTTCCATACTGGAGGAACCTCTCTCATGGGATAATTTTTCAGTGTCAGTCTAACAGACGGATCGGAATCAAGGAAAGTCTGAGAGGACAATAAGTTTCTAAAGGAAATAAGTTTCCTTACAGTGTTTTCAACTTTGGAACCCACAATAAGTCCTTTATCAAAGTCAGCCTGAACATCTAACAGACCCTGTGGAACCAAATTCAAATCGTCCCATTCCTTAATGAGAGTATCACACATTACATCGAAAACATATCTTTGCGTGGGTGCATTCCATTGTGAGAAGGTAGGCATAATACCGAGCACACTGTATTGGGGACCCTTTTTGATCCATTTACGTGCGAGAGAGTCCAACCTTTCTCGTTCTTCAGAATCTGGGAACTGACTACGAGACTGTCTTCGAGCAAAAGCCGGAGACACATTTAAGGCTTCAAAAAAAGGAGATAGAATACCAGAGACAGTGTCCGTGAGTCGCCTACGCATAGACGGAGAATTGGACATGAGGATAGGAGACAAGGTATTAGGCGAACTAACAGAAGGAGAACCGGTAATTGCAGGAGGTGCAGAAGGCAAAGGAGATCGAAGATCAGGAGATGAGGGCAAAGAAGTCGAAGTTAATGGTAAAACTGGCAGAGGCGGTAATACTGGAGGAGGCAAATGTAGAAGAGCCGGAACAGGCGGAGGTACTGCTGGCGGCTGAACAGGCTGTAACAACTGGGGTGCATTGGCACCTTGTGCAGAGGGCGGAGGCAATCTCAATAAATGAGACATTAGGGGATCTTCTTCTAAATCTTTCTTGCTATCGGAAGGGGAAACAGACAACACCGGATAGCATTTATCTATCGCCAAACGATGCCGTCTCTCTGAAACTTCCGTCGCATTATCAATTTCATCATCTTTAAATCGTTGGGCAGCCTGTATAATTGTCATACCCTGTGGTTTCCTATCTCGATTTGTTTGATTAATTTCTTTCTGTTTGGCTTCCTTACGCCAAAGGCGGAAGGAGTCAAACATTGCCGGCCGGGCTTTTCTTTTGAATAAAACTGCTTCTAAATTATCTAGCACATCAGGCTCAAAACTACCATTTTCTGGCCATTTTAAAACACCATCTTTCTTCGTGTATCGGGTCCATGTCTCGTTAAAGGCAATGGGGCCAATACCATGTTTTGAATAGAACTCGTATGTAGGAGGTACAGCCGAAGGAATCGGACAAGAGTCCTCAAGCTGGGAGTCCCTATTACAACCAAAGGAACAAAGATTTCCAAACTTAGTCAGACCAGGCATCTCGTGATTTCACCGGACTGTTCACAAACTTCAAGGTGGTAAAACTCAGTTTACGCAGCACAAATGCACTTACCCCTCGGCTTCGGCTATTGCAATAGTCGAATCTAAGGACCAAAGGAACAAAATTGTGGGAGCGACCCACCAAATACTTAACTAAGGATGTCTTCTCACGCCAACAGAGGCCCGTCTATCATCTCGCCTTACCATACATCACCAAAGGAAGGGCCAAGACAGGGCGGCAGTCAGGGCGGCAGTCAGGGCAGCAGTCGTCAGTAGCCGTCAGGAAGGAGTAACCACGCTGAAAAAGACCTTCGGACCACTTTCGACATACAGGGGTCGCTTGACGTGGCTCGCGAATCCTCCAGAATGTTCTTGCGGGGTTCCTCACGACCTTCAAGCAGAACCGGTACCACTGAAGCCGCCCGACATTGGGCGCCAGTTGAACCAGAACCTTTTGGGCCTGGCGGCGCAGGGTACGCCTTAATCTCCGGGGTTCTCCTGCTCAGCTACACAGAGACACGGGACACTCTGTTAGGCGTTAGAAGATCGGATTTATTAGCTGCAGCTAGTACAGTTATCCCAGAAGTACACGAGGTAGGTTCTCAGGAGACTGCCACTTCACTCCGTGGCGCACAATCTCATATAGTACATATGTGAAATATACATTAATCAGATACACACCCAAGACATACAAGAAAGAGCCAATAAGTTGGAAAACAGAACAGAACCAATAGAAAAGGTTTGAAAACAAAGTATCAGATGACTCGAAGAAGCCTCTCCTCCGACTGTGTTTGTCACCCCTCCCTCGAACTAATTCATTAACAGATCTGCAACCAACTTGCAGGTGGCGAGATACATTTGTGTGTTTTGGAGGACAGTTGTGAAACGAGAGAATGCTAGCAGAGGACAGCGAAGGCCAGACGATAAGATTAAGTCAGAAGAGAATAGTGTGAACAAACAGATAGTTGAGACGGGGATTAGGAAAACCAGACAGGGATTAGTGTACTCGGCCAGTCCTAACACCAGTTTTGCAAATAGAGGCAAAAGGCTTATTTCGACACGAAGCTGCAAGAAAAGCAGAATAGACTTTGTTCGCCGTGCTGCCTGAGTGAGGGCAACACAAAATGGTGGCGAAGCACAAAATGGCGGGTCGATTCGATCACGATCGAAAATCAAATTTTCTCAAAGCCATTCACTCCGTCGGATCGCCGACAACATGGGCATTCCTCCCTGTGCCACTAGGCGCAGACCACCACCTGCCACAGGGAGGGAGGAAGAGGAGGATTCGTCCGACAGAGCGTCCCAAGCATCGTCAAGGCCTGCATCTGAGGGTGACTCGAGGAAGGTGGGTCGTCCACGGAAAAGACTGTGAGAGGCAGCGGCCCATCCACATCTCCCAGGTCACCTGGCCTGGCACCTGGCCTTCATGTGCGACAGCATCACCTCATTGACTGACATTTGCCACATGGATCTGCTGGTCACAGTCTGACCAATGATGCCAAACACTGTGGTCTGGACTCTGATGACTTCAAATGCCAAGGATCCCATCTCCCCCTGTGAACTTTGGATTCTATGGTCCCTGCATTGCACCTTTTTATGTACACAAATCACACCCCAGAGCTAGAATTAAAAAATGAATACTTGAAATTTTATGTTGCAGTCATTTAGCATGAGTACACAACATACGTGTGGGGATATGTCAAAGTATGCCTGAGTGTGGGACTAGCTCCAGCCATCCATACACTTGGATCTGAGTCCGCTCGAGGACACACATGAGTCACAATGTATCACCAAATACAGACATGGAGCCCAATACTCACCCGTGATGGCCACAGGCTGCTGAGGGGGGAGGGGGGGGGCTTGCAATACTGCTCAGACAGACCAGTTTGGAAAATTATCATGAAGGTGTGGAGGTCATGTGTCATGGCGATGTGCCCGGAGAGGGAGTCCCAGGTCTGTTTGGCGAGGTGGGAGAACTATCTCCTGCATGCAGTTTTTATGTGGATGTGATGAATGGTGGCCAGGGCAAGGTGGGCTGCATGGAGTTGGGCCAACTGGGTGTTGGATGACAAACGTCCAAGGTCGGTTTTGGGTCTGGGGTTGTGGACTGCCTCCTGAGTGTGGTTGAGGAGTCTGAAGGTGATCCAGCAGCAGACAGCGAGCCATTGTAGCTATCTCAGGTGGACAGTGATGTGGCTGGGGCGGGGGATGTTGAAGATGAGGTGTGCGGATGCACCCTGGATGTGGACAAGTTCTCCTGCAGTTTTGCTGTTGTTCTCCGTAGAGGCCGGTGCTGTAGTTGAGCCAGCTGGTGTCGTGGACCTGGGGGACGGTCTGTCTTGCCTTGGAGTGGATCTATCTGTGGATCATTTGCATCATGTGGAGGGTGTTGCAGCATGAGGTACAGATGGTGTTGAGTTGCATGGTAATTGTGAGCGATGGGTCCATGATGAACACCAGCTTGCGTGTGTGGCCAATGGGTGCCGGTGCGGTGCCCAGGCCGGTGGGACACAAGGAGTTGACACAGCCGTAAGGGGACAATCCTCAGATGATGACCTCAGTCCTGTCCAAGTCCAGCCTCAGGTGGCTGATGTTCAGCCATTCGTCAACGGATCTCATGCCTTCTTGAAGGTTGGATCTGGCAATGGGTGGGTCTTTGGTGAGGGTGATGAGCAGCTGGGTGTCAATGGCATACAAGATGATGATGAGGTCGTGTGCGCATGTGATGGTGGATAGGGGGGTCAGGGAGACATTCAAGATTGTCACGCTGAGAGAAGAGCCCTGGGGCATGGGCCAGATGACCCCAGTGTACTACATGCTGCAGGGTGGAGGCAGACTCCCTGGGCCTTGCTGGTGAGCTACTTCCTGATTTAATCCTGGGCCCTCCTCTGGATACCAGTGTTGGAGATGTGTGAGCTGACAGTGTGGTAGCACATGGTGTAGAATCCCGTTGAGAGGTCAAGGGGGGTGGCCTCACCATTGTTGAGCAGGGCAAACTTGTCATCGGTGGTGGCAATGACGACGGTTGCAGTGGTGATTACTGTGGAAGATGGTCTTGCTTGTTGAGTGTCTTCGTGATGACATTTGCTGTGTAGGGAAGCAGAGTGATGTTCCAGGAGATCCTGCGGTACTGCCGTCCGTTGTTTAAGAAAGCCCTGTGTCTCTGCATGCCTCCAGCACCCATGGAATGTGGCAAACTCAAAGGAGACATTCATGATGCGCTGGACGTGGGCTTCAAAGATGGGGAATGATGTGGTCGAGATGTTGTGTGGGAAGGGGCCTGATGGAGAGCCAGAGTGGATGGTGCACATGACCCAGGTTGTGTACTTGCTGCTGACGGGAGTCCAGAACCTGAGGGGTGTTTGTCCTGCGGCTAACAGTGCTGTCTGCCTCTGTGTGCCAAGGCTGCCGTGTATGGCCATGAGCTTGCAGTGGTACAAAGTTGCAAGGGATGTGATCTGCCTTGCAAGAGCGGGGTGTCTTGGATGGAGATCTGCTGTCAGTTCACTCACAATGCTGATGAGCTCCTTCATGTCGTGTGTCTAGGTGTCAAGGGAATATCTGAAGGATCTCCACTTGTCCTTGCTGTTGATATGGTGATGGCTGTGTGTGGTGTTTTCCAGGGCTGTAAGGTAAATGATGGCTCTTTGTGTTTCAAGGTTTGCACAAGAGTCCGGCTAGGTCTGCAGGAGTCCAGTAGGTCGGCCTTGTCCCAGGTGCCTTAACTGTTGTTGTGCTTCACAGGACAGTCCGTCAATGTGGCAAGATTGTTGGATCAGTTGCTGATCCAGTGGGTGAGGTTGCAGGGTGTGGCGGTGGTGTTGTTTTGAGTGTCCCCACACAGCTCGTCTGTGGTGACTTACACCAAGCATCTTTGGGGTATCGGTAGTGGGGTGTGGGGCAGTGTGTTGCTTGTCGGAGACGTGGATTCAAATGTTGATGGACCAATGAAGGATGGTGGTGTGGTTCTCCTCCATCAAGAAGTTACTGGCCCCCTGCCACATGTAGCCTGTGGAGGTGAGGGCGTGCGTGCAGATGTACGTGTTGATGGCCTATCGGAATTGTGGATGTAGGCCTGGAGATCTGTAGATGAGTGTTACTCTGAGGGCTGCCAGGGATTTGCTGCCAAACCGGATTAGGTTACAATTATTGTAGAGGGCGATAGTGGTGGTGGACGAGGGAGACGTTGTTAGTTTAAGGCCATGTGAAGTTTTCTTAGATCCGGTTATTCAAAGCATGGAGTGGAGCGCAGTTCACCAGCAGGGCCGTTTTCTGGTACAGAAGATGAGGTCATTAACCAGTGTACCTTTGTTGGTGCAGAAGTAGGAGTCTGAGAATAGGGTTTCTGGTCTAGCTTTGAGTATGCGAGGTTTGTATTTTTTTGCCGCATTTTTGGAGAGGTCGGTTGGGTAATTGATGATTATTATTATTATTATTATTAAGGATTTGTAGAGCGCCTGGTGACCCGAAGGCATCCCCGCGCTGTGAACTGTAGGATGGCTCAGAAGGGGGAGGGTGGAGTTGGACTCACTAATTGGGGAATAGCAGCGTTTTAAGTTGTTTGCGGAAGGCCAAATAGGAGGATTCCATTCGCAATCTGCGGGGGAGCTGGTTCCACCGAGTGGCAGCTTTAACAGAGAAGCGACGGCCTCCGGTACGTGATCTCCTAAACTTAGGGACGTTCGCCAGATGTTCGTTGTCCGACCTTAGGGATCTCAAAGCTTTATACGGGGTGACCATTTCTTTAAGAATGGCTGGGCCTTGTCCGTTCATGAGCTTATGGGCGATACACATAGCCTTGAACTCTATTCTCTCCCGCACTGGTAGCCAGTGGAGTGTTTTAAGGGCAGGTTTTGCAGAAGACCTAGAGGGGAGACCAAGCAGCAGTCGAGCGGCCGCGTTTTGAGTTCGTTGCAACTTTCCCAGGGTAGATTCCGGGGCTCCCAGGTAGAGAGCGTTACTATAGTCCAGGCGGGCCAAAACCAGTCCTTGGATCAGTAGCTTCCTGGAAAGGGGGGGAAGGAGGGGGAGAATCTTGCGGACCGACCGCATAAGGCGTTGGAACCATTGGGGTCGGGACTTATCTCCATTGTGAAAAAGAATCCTAGAGGGGATGGGAGCCCAGAGGGGAGAATATGGAGGTGAGGGAACACAACATCACTCGTGGGTCTCTCAGTGGAAAGGTGAGGGGGCGTGATGGTAACACATTGGGAGGTGCAGAGATCTTACTGAGCAGTGCCAATGACTGGGGCCCCCTAATTTATTGCAGTCGTGGCATACCGTAAATCATCTCTGCTCTATAGACTGGCACTGGACGGCACACGGGTCAATTTGGGGCCCGTCTGGGATGATATAGGCAGGGAGCAGAAAGAGGTCTGCTCTGTGACCTGGGCACAAGACTGCGAAACTTCTTCTGAAAGGTACTTGACAGACGCTGATTTAAGGACAGGCAGTAGGGTCCAAGGGCTTCTTGCAATCGTTGTGACCTGACCAAAGGATCACCATAGTAATTAGATCAGTAGCGTGGTGGAGTGCTCCTCATGATTTACAAGCCTAGCATCAAGACCATATTATACCGATCACGATATAACTAGAGGGGGTATAGTAATCACAATGTCTTTGCACTGCCGCCATTTTAAAGTCAGACAATGCAAGTCGATCGCGAGGTCTTCTTATTGCCGCCATTTTAAAGTTAGGCAGTGATCAGCATGCAAAACATATGGAGGCTGTAACTGACCCAGTTAAGGAGCTCAAACAACAGGGCTGAAATGTGCTGCCTCCAAACACGCTTACATATTGCCTCGTGTGAGATATGCTACAGCCGTGACCAGTACAGTGATCTCAGAAATGCTTATGGCGCAATCATAGGTGCCGACAACATTCAGCCCGCGATCATGTAAATAGATAGTTATTGACCACAGGCGGCTAAATACCTGGCACCAGGCACGCGTCAATCAGTCGTAGGAGGAGGGGAAGGACTCAGTCTGCATACCTGCTGCCAAGCCGTGGGCCATGGAATCCCGGCGTCGCACGGAAACGTTGGAACGCAGGGCGAAGACAGTGGTCGCAGGGAAGGTCGCCATGCGTGTTACTGGCAACCGGGCGTCCAGATGCAGGACGGCTCGGGCGAGCCTACATCAGGCAGTCAGGACTCCGGACAGGACTTAGGCGAGGCAGTGGTAGAGGCAGCAGAGAGATTGATGCCGGCGGACAAGTGGCGTCAGTGAGCACTGCCGGGCAACTGGGCTCCGAGCAGGACTGGGGCAAAGCAGTGGAAGAGGCAGCAAAAGGATTGGCGACTGAAGTCAAAATGATGCCGGAGACCACTGCCGGTCAAGCGCGGCTGCAAGCAGGTCATAGGGGTAGCAGCGTTAGAAGCAGCAAAATGGCGTCGGAGCCAGAAGGAGCTGGTACCCCTAGACCCCCTGTTGGCATCAGGCGAGCTGTCGGTTGTTCGGGGGCGGAGGAAAATGATTCACCAATCAAGGTATGGCTGTCGGGCTCCACTCACGTCCTCAAGGGCAGGGATAGCCGGCCGCAGGCAGGAACAGGTTGCCGGAGCATTTGGGCAGCGGGAGAGACCCTGCACATGGCGCCTGCCTAGGGGTGTCACCCACAGGCACTGGGAGAACTCGAATCTCTGGAGGAAGGCGACGCGGGATCGGAGGAGCCAGCAGCAGCAAAACCAAGGGGTTGTTGCAATGTAACCCTGTCCCACAGCAAGGGACTGGTCGCGAAGCCTGAGATACATCGAGCAGTGCTGGAGTCCAGGCAGTGTAAGTACGGACCTGGGCAACCGTGGTGGGCGATCCAGCGGGTAAGTTAGAAGTCCGATTTAACTTCAACGGTGTGCTTCTGTAGTGGTGTGCAGTCCGGTCACAGGGCAGGCAGGGGGGAGAGCCTGTGAGACGGTTTATATGGGGATAGCTACCAAATTGGTAATCCCCAAACCGGGAGCTCCTCGGGAGGCTCCTACTGGCGGCCATCTTGAGTCAGTTAAGGTACAGGCTCTATAGCTCCTTTTAGAGGTGTAGGTGATCTGGTGAAAGTTTGGTGACTTTGGTGGAATGTTTGGAGGAGTGTTGATGGACTCCAGGCAGTAGCCAGAATGGATAATTTGTAGTACCCAATTGTCTGTTGTTATTGACTGCAAGATTGGTAGAAAATCTGAAAGTCTTCCCCTGACCGGGGTTAAGTGGTCGGGGGGAAGTGTAGGCAAGTCGCTGTTTTGTATTGGAGGGGGAGGGGAGTGTGTTTGAACCCCTACCCCAGCCTTTGCCGTTACCTCTGTAACCCCCTCTGAAGTATTCCCTAGAGGGAGAGGGTTGGTTATTGCCCTTGTAGGTGAAGGTGGTCTCCGAGGAGGTATTTTTGGAGCCTCCGTGGTAGAAAGAGTGCCGAAAGGAACCACAGCTTTGTGTTGACGGAAGGGCTCCCATGGATTTGGCAACTTCAGTGTCTTTCTTCATCTTTTCCAGTGAATAATCTACCACTGGGCCAAATGGGTGTTCCTTATCAAAGTGTGTATTTAATATGGAGGTTTGAACCCAGATATGTGGAGCCAGGCGTGTCTCCTTAAAAGGACGCTGGTGTTTACAGCTCTAGCAGCAGTGTCTGCAGCATCTAGGGAGCATCTTATTGCGTTGTTAGAAATAAGTTGTCCTTCATGCATCAGGTCTTGTGCTTTAGATCTATGTTCCTGGGGCAAAAATTGGATTAATTTCCCCATCGCGTCCCAGTGTGCACAGTCGTTTCATGCTAGCAACGCCTGAGTGTTAGAGATAAGCCAGAAATTTGCTGCCTGAGAGGCCACCCTTTTCCCCGAAGCATCAATAAGTTTGGATTCTTTATCTGGGGGTGGAGCATCCACTGTAGTTTGGGAGTTGGCTCTTTTCCTTGCATTGGACACAACCAGTAAGTTTAGTGGTAATTGTTCCCTTATATATACACTGGGTCCGATGGTGATGGCTTGTATTTCTTATCTACCCTAGGGGTAAGAATACGAGCCCTGACAGGGTCGTTGAAGATGTCATCTACATGCCTGATCATCCCTTTGAGCATGGGTAGTGTGTGTGATGACTTTTGCGTGCTACTAAGGGTTTCAAAGAGGAAATCCTCTTCTAGGGATTCTTTATGTAGCTGCACCCCATGGTAGTTGGCAGCTCTACCCAGTAATTCAATGTAGCCTACACTGTCATCCGGTGGAGAGGGCTTGTTAGGGTACAAGTCGGGATCATTGCCTGTGGGCGAATTGATGTTGTAATCGTCCCATGGGTCCTGTAGTGGCTGATTATCATCCCCATCCCAATTGCCATCCCCATCATCCTGGTGGTGTATGTGGTGGTGAATGCTCTGGTGAAATTGGTTGAAAATGAGGGGAAGAAGGTGATGAAAGAGGAAGAGGGGAAGGGTTAGTTCCAACAGTTCTCTTCTTCAAAGGAATGTGATATTCCTCTTATGTATCAGTCCTTCTTTTTAAAGTCACTTTAGTGGTGATGTAGCCAGTCTGTGGATGAATTAACAACACTTTCTGTTTCGGATCCGGTTTGTCGGTCGGAGCGTCGAAACTGTACTTTTTTGGTGATTTCGGCACATCTGACTGTTTTCGGCACCGAACGTTTTGGTGCCGGAGTCTTAGGCGTTCTTCGGATCCGAAGTGTGTTTCGGTGCCGAGTGGCGTGGGTAAGAGCCAGATATGTGTTTCGACCCGAAGGTTTTGGCTCTGAGCTCGATTGGGGAAGCGTAGTCTCGGTGCTGACCGGGGCCAGAGGGCGGGGGTTGGACCTGAGCCTTTTAATGTGGAGTTGGGTCTTGGGGGGGGGGGGGGGGGGGGGTATTGGATCTGTACTCACAGTACTTTGTCCATGTGGGATGTCTTCTTCGTGGTCGGAGTCGAGCTCTGAGCTGGCGATCGGCTCCTGCTCCTCCTCGTTTCCCATGTCCTCCCCGGCCTCTTCGTACGATTGTTGCCCAAAGATGTCTGGAATGGAGCTTGTGTGCTGGCTCTGCATGACGCGATGTCTGGGTAGAGCTGCCAACTACCATGGGAAGGCTTTCTTCACCAGGAAAACTGTTTTTAGTTCAAGGAAATGTATGTTTCACTGCTTACTCAGATTTTCATGTGCCTTGAATGTTCTGTTTTCCCATGTGTGCTCCCCATCCTGTGTGGCACCCATCTCTAATGATGGTCAATGCAAAGAGTTGGGTTTTTCAAGGGTTTCCCCACTCTGATGTCTCTTGTGTTCCACCATTCTGTCTCCTTCTATACTTATGCAGTTACAACCACTGATCCTCCCAGCTTCCAGTTACCTGTGACCATTGTGCTTGTAATACCGCCAGGTGAGGTCCTACGTGTAGTCAGGCGTGTGGTACTAGTGAAATGCAGGATGCCATCATCCAAATTATTTTCCAGACTGTGCTCATGATTAGAGACAGTCCCTTCTGGTAGAGGCAAGCTTTCTGCACTAGTGTCACTGCTCTCTTGTAGTTGGAAATGCATTGGGTTTTGTGGAGTTTTAAGAACCATCCACAAAGATTATTCCTTTTGTGGAGTTGGAGATGATTTTTTTGGGTTTATGGTGAATCCTAGGTTGTGCAGTGGTTGCATAACTGTCCTTACATTCCTCTTGCACGGTCTGAATGATCCCGCTTTTACCAGCCAGTCGTCCAGGTAAGGGTAGACATGGATACTTTGTCTTCGCATGTGTGTCGCAATTACCGTCATGCACTTAGCAATCATGCGTCCCCTCGACCACAAACCTCAGGAATCTTTTGTGTTTGTTGTTCATTGAAACATGGAGGTAGGAGTCTTTGAGGACTATTGTTGCCATGTAGGCCCCTTGCTGCAGGCATGATACAACTTCCTGCAATATCACCATCTTGAATTTTTGTAACTGTAGGAACTTGTTGAAGGTGCGCTTATATAGGATAGGTCTGAGAGTGCTGTCCACCTTTGGTACCAAGAAATACATTGAGGATACTCCTTGTAGTCTTGGTACCTTTTCTGTTGCATTTTTGTTGATGAGGTTCTTTACTTCCTGCATTAGGCTCAAGCCCTCTTTGCTGCAAGGCCATGGCCTTATGTTCGGGGGTGTTCATAGCAGTTCTATGCAGTACCCATGCTCTATTACATTCAAACTCCACTTGTCCAAGGTGATCTTTTGCCATCTTTAAAGGAATCCTCCTATTCTGCCCCTACTGCTGTTCTGTGTAGGTGGGCAGATGACACGGGGTCACTTCAAAGTGTGTGTCGTTCCTCTTTTGTGGTGCCTCTGCCCCTGCAAGCTGGGGTACTACCACTGTCGTGTCTGCAGTAAGGGGGGTGTGTGTTTGCTGCGCAGAACTGTGGGTAGTTGAATTAGTATTGTATTGGCAGTGCTGGAAGGGACAATGGGCGGTGCAGGCTGCTATGGCCTTCCGAGAAGTGCCCTTGCACTTACTTTTTCACAAATTAAGCACAGTTCCAGACCTTGCAGTTTAACCTTTCAACCTGTTCTGGCAAAAGACCAATAATATGTATTTTATTTGAGGTCCAGTGGGCTCCTGCAATTAGAAAGGTAATGAGAAATTCTTCTGTAGCTGTGAAAGTATAACGGGATAAACCTGCAGTTCTTTGTACCCTTAAATACATTTTTGTAGTTGAACAATAACACTGAAGAGATCAAGAGTAATCTGGAGTATTTCATATCCTTTATTATGTAGGCAGAATTCTGAAGATGGCATTGGGTGGAGCTTAAGACTATTCACCTGATTGGACGAACAGAAAACGATTACATAACTTGTTGATCTAAGCGTATGCATTTCAAACTTTTTTTCCATTTAAAAAAACAAACAAAAAAAAGAAAACTAGCTATACCACGGTTTTTCATCCAACTATGGACAATTCCAAAGCATGTGAATTCAAGAATGCTGGGGAAGCAGACATCTTGCATGGCATCAGCAGTCTAGAAATTTACAGCCTTCAAGCAGTTAACACATTGTACAGAGACTGCGGACTTCTTATCCTCCATCTCTTTAGGCAGAGAGAAAAGTGGGACTGAGCTCCCACCTTACAGATCAATCCAAGAGGGTTAACTTAATGCACAAGTTCCTTTCCATTCCTGTTACAAGGTAAAAATATAGGTTTTTCCACATCTGGCTTTAAAAGATACTTACATTAACATCTTTCCAAAAGGTATATTTATTATGTACAAGGGAATAAAAGAACATATACACAACATGTTATTAGTCCTTTCTGCAGGGTTTCCTCTGCACTGATTACAGACTGTTCCATGGGGAGCTCGTTAATGCACACTTGCAAAAGAACCCCCATTGGTAGATCTATTGAGAAACGCCTTCAGCGCCTTCGTTTTGCGGCGGCAGGAGGTGGGGTACTACAATTGGCGGATGCTCTCTTGCCACCTTGTGGCTTGCTGGTTTGCTCCACAGAAGCAGTGCCCTCAAGACGAAAGGCATCCACATCGGTGACCTGTTGTAGGATCCCTGTGAGGATGAACTCAGGGTTTGTGATTGGAAGGGAAGCACTCAGAGCAGGTTTGCACTTAGCGAGGTCTTGCGAGCAGGAGACAATCACCCTCTTATCCTGGAATGATAGAAAGCAGGTCATGATAAGATGAGGACGAGAGGTGATCGAGTCGCTCCTGGGAGCTGTACAACCATGAACATATGATGCTGGTATACATTTCAGTGACACAAAACCCATCTTTAACTGCAGACCATTCACTATCCAAGTTAGGGCCACAATACAATTTACATACCGGATACCACATTTCTTTCCGGTGACTAATAAACAAGTATTGGCAATGCTGCTGGGTCTGCCATTGGCTTCTCACCTACTAGCTTTGTGAATGCTTAGTTTGTGAATTTGTTTTGTAGGATGGCACGCACTGAATCCCAGAAATGGAGTCTGGCTAAGGAGAAATTGGATAATGAAGCACGCCACCTAGGTTGGAGGGTGAAGGTTTGCATTCTTTCGGACAAGTGGAAATTGCTTTTCCCCCCAATCATTATTGTAGGACTAGGTTCTATGTCTGCAGAGCCTTTTCAATTCTGCTATATGTTATGGGAGGTCATCAATTGATAAAGGGCGGCAAATCACTCATGAGGGTCTCAAGGCGCTGGAGATGCAAGCTGCTTCGCGCTGCATAATTCAGACAGACCACTCCTCTCCTGTGATTAAAGCATACATTACAAACTCACAGGAGCTTTGTGCAGAGGAGAGGAATTATCATGGGGTTCCCAGCCACAGCCCAAGCATTCAATCCTCACTACATGGAACACAGCTTTATTATTGTCACTCATTTCAGCTTGTAGAGTGAGCTGGTTTCAGGCCACCAATTGCCTTGAACTATTCCTTTAATGCAGAGACAAGTACCTAAAACAGATCCTTCATTCACTCGACTGACCACACATCTCAACAAACAGAATCAGACTCCAGACTCTGTCTGAAACCTTGTAAAGGCCGGGAAAACCACGTCCAGACGGCTGAAAGCACTGCAGTACTGCTACTGTTGAAAACTGGAGCTATACTGAGGGCAAATAACAGCAACCATAACATTAATAAGGTAAAATGAAAGTAAGAATAGCACAAGAGAACAACATTTTCCACAAGGTAAACACAGCAGGGGCTCGGAATGTGGTGAAAGAACGACTCTCCCAAATGCAGCCTATAAACAAAATCCTGACATTCCCTATAACTTAATCAAAAAGTTAATTCCTATGTACAGTAGTACGTGCAGAGGGTCAGCCGTGGGATTATAGACTTTCGATAAGCGTATGGTGGTCCCACCTCGCAGCAGGTTTCTCAGCCCATCTAAGTGTTTCCCAGACCACCTCACCTTGTACTCTTTGGGCATCTTGGACAGGAATGTGGCTCCGCTGCACTGGATGATGTCCTTCATGTACTCCGGCTCTGGCTTCACAGAGGGTGTAACGTGGATCTCATACCCCTAGACACGAAACAAGGGACACAGTGGTGAGTTCGGTACAAAAGTTGCAGGTTCCCCAACACTTACTCTATGGGCCACAAATAAATCTAATGTACACTGAAATATGGGACAGGAAGACAAGTTAAATTCTAGCATGACTCCTGACAAACGCTCTCCGAAAATCAAACTCTAGAGTAGGGCTTGTGATCAGAAGCTTCATACACAGAAATATATGTATATTAAAAAGACTTGGGCACAAAGTCTAGGCTGATCACTCACCAACATCTGAAAACAAAGGATTTATGTGTAGAACAGTATGAATACAAAGGACTTACTTACTGAATTAAATGGCGAAATAAATGTTATACATTCCCTTGTTTTTAAAACATGCTAAAGATGTTGGCTTTAGTTTAGTTCCAAGCTAAGTAAGAGTCTGTAGACCTATCATGTGTAAGGTCACACAAGTACAAACAAGAGCTAAATCCGTAGTCTACTATGATTCGCTATTAAGCCCATATGGATGTGATTTGTAGCATGCGAACAGCTAATGTCTGATGTAAGCGGGAGAAAGACATTTAGCCTGTCTGCCTGATCAACTTCGCTCTACCTTCTTAGGCCGTGGGGAGAAGCCATCAAATTCCAGTGGTTCTAACAGGGTGAGCTCTAGTTTGTATTTGTGCTAGGTAGAGAACAGAAGCAACTCTTTTTTGTATGGCTTAAGTACAAGGATGTTTTCCACCACCCAGAATTGAAATGCACTGAAACAGCTACGCAATACAGATATATTCACTAGAATGGTTATTAAAGCATACATCCGAGTGCTATACTGGTTGTTAATGGCTCCGAACCAGAGCTGTAGGCCTGAGCCATAAGTCAGGGCCTATATCAAGAGGGTGGGCCTTTAAAAGTAGGTACTGCCCGACTCAGAAGAGCTATAAGACCATTAGGACATTCCACCCACTGAGGACAGAACATTCTAAATTAAACCGAGAGAAACAGAAGGAACCACATTGGAATGCTGGAGCAGAAGGGCTCTACCAGGTAATACTGGCCCTGTGCCACTCTGTTGTCTTCAATGGAACTCTTCCCAATCCATTGGTTCTAATTTAAGGTATTTCTGTGTGTCATGTGTGTATTGGTGGAAATATACTACTGCCCCCCCACGGACCAGACTATCAGGCTCCAGATATAAGCATCAGTGAGAGGATGAAGTCTTTATGTACCACACAGGACAGTTTGCTGTCATACAAGATGGAATGCCCCGGTCTGATCACTGGCTGTTGTTTAGAGAGGAACACGTCCTTTAATTCACTTCAGGTGTTCCATGGTGTGAAGAACCCAGCAATAATCAACTGTATCAAATGCCACCGACCGGTCCAGCAGGAATAGGTAGTATTTGGTCAGTGTTTAAAGAATCCAAGAAGATGATGTATGCGTTGACCATATGTGGTCTCTACAATATAGGGAATCCCTCACGCCAGGAGGAATTCTGTAGGGAATACAATGTATTTGTTGGTAAATGAAAATAGTTTGGGCTGATCAGATGAGCGATTGTCAACCGCAAGTTCCTGGGTTGTGGTTGTGCAATGTCCTGGCCCAAACGCCCCCAATAGTTTTTATATTAAGATTGCGTTTACCCCCGGGGAGAAAAACTGCTTTTTAGGCAGGTTTGCTTTTACCACACTATTATAAAGGCAGAAGCACATTCCAATCTCTTGGTTTTGTAGACACTGCGGCCTGCCAGTGTGCATGGTTTGACAAATACTTAATAGCACTATTTACGAGTTGTGGTTTATTTGTGCTTCAAATAGCACAGGCTGAGGAGACTGTGCAAATGGAGGTCAGATGGATGTTGAATACTCTGGATCTTGGAACAAAACAAATGTAAAATAACCTTCTTGGTGTCAAGAATTTTGTGGTTTCTGCTTTTGATGCATACACTATCAAGCTGCAAAGAACCTTGACTGTACCTGTAGACTAAGTATGCTGACACCACCCTCTGCTTGCACTGAGCGAGGTCTCACCTCATAAAGTCGATGCCTTTGTGCTTTCTGGAGTGACTCGCTTAGGCGGAAGTTGAATTTCAGCTCCTGCTCACGGTCTTTGACCAAGAAGCTGGAAGGGGGCAGGAAGCACTTGCTCTTCCCACACTAAGGAGTAAATCAGAGAGTACAGTGTGAAACTGAAGAACAAATTACATGATTTGCATAAGCTAAAAACTACATCCACACATCCAGATCAGTAAGTTTGAACACAATCTGCCAAACAGCTTCCATAATATATATATCATCTGCAGCCTTCATTTGTTTACACAGTCACCTCTCTAATAGAATCAGCAGTATAGGTACCTTCTCCAGCCAGTCCAAAGTGACAATGGGGATGCCCCTGGCAACAGCACAGAGAAACTTCACAGTGCGGCGGATGCGGTCAGTCACGAGGTGAGTGCACTCATTCACTGAGTCTGCCAACTCACCTCCAAGCCTCTGGACCACCTGCTCCCCATTCTCATCGATCACTCCTGTGAACATAACCTGGGGAAGGAGAGCGAGAATGTGATAAACATGGAGCATCCCATTGCTCTGCACCCCCCACTGCAAACCCCACGTTCATCATATTGATACGCACTCTCCACCGCAGAACCCAGGCGCGTTTCATTGCACAGCACCCTCCATCACAGAACGGAGGCTAGTTTAATTGCACAGCACCCTCTACCGCAGAACCCAAGCTTGTTTCACTGCACAGCACCCTCCACCGCAGAACCCAGGCTACCCCTACTGCTCTGCACCTCCACAGCAGAACTCACACTCATCCTATTGGTCTGGACCCCACTGCTGACCCACACTCACCCCACTACTATGCAGACCCACACTCACCCCACTACTATGCAGCCCCACAGAACCCACGCTCATCCCAATACTCTGCTCCCTTCCGCAGAAATCATGCACCCCATCACCGACACTCGTCCCATTGCTCTTCCCCCGATGCAGAACCTACGCTCATCCCACTACAGAACTCACGTTTGTTCCATTACTCTGCACCTCAGATGCAGAAATACCGCACGTCCCATTGCTCTGCACATAACATGTAGAACTCCCCCACGTCCCACTGCTCTGCACCTTAGGTGCAGAAGCCAGGCTCGTCCCATTGTACTGCTCCCCAAATACAGAACATACACTCATCCCACTGCAGATTTCCTGCTCATCCTACTGCTCTGCACCCCAGATGCAGAACCCACACTTGTCCCATTGCTCTGCTCCTCAGATGTTGAACCCACTATCGTCACATTGCACTGTCCCCAAGATACAAAACCTACGGTCATCCCACTGCAGAACCCACGCTCGGACCATTGCACTGAGCCCCAGATACAGAACCTATGCGCACCCAACTGCAGAACCCACGCTCGGCCCACTGCACTGCCCCCCAGATACAGAACCTACATTCATCCCACTGCAGAATTCCCGCTCGTCCCACTGCTCTGCACACCAGATGCAGAATCCACGCTCGTCCCATTGCTCTGCACCCCAGATGTAGAACCCACGCTCGTCCCATTGCTCTGCACCCCAGATGTAGAACCCACGCTCGTCCCATTGCTCTGCACCCCAGATGTAGAACCCACGCTCGTCCCATTGCACTGCCTCCCAGATACAGAACCTACATTCATCCCACTGCAGAATTCCCGCTCGTCCCACTGCTCTGCACACCAGATGCAGAATCCACGCTCGTCCCATTGCTCTGCACCCCAGATGTAGAACCCACGCTCGTCCCATTGCTCTGCACCCCAGATGTAGAACCCACGCTCGTCCCATTGCACTGCCTCCCAGATACAGAACCTACACTCATCCCACTGCAGAATTCCCGCTCGTCCCACTGCTCTGCTCCCAGAAACAGAACCTACGCTCATCCCACTGCAGAACCCACGCTCGTCCCACGGCAGAAGCCACGCTCGTCCCATGGCAGAAGCCACGCTCCCCCCCCATTGCTCTGCAACTCAGATGCAGAACCCACACTCGTCCCATTGCACTGCCCCCAGATAAAGAACCTACGCTCATCCCAATGCAGAACCTATGCTCGTCCCATTGCTCTGCACCCCTGTAGCAGAACGCACGCTCGTCCCACTGCAGAACCCATGCTCGTCCCACTGCAGGACCCACGCTCCCCCATTGCTCTGCACCTCAGATGCAGTACCCACGCGCATCCTATTGCACTGCACACCCAGATACAGAACCCACACTCATCCAACTTCAGAATTCCCTCTCGTTCCACTGCTCTGCACCCCAGATGCAGATCCCATGCTCATCCCATTGCTCTGCACCTCAGATGCAGAACCCACACTCGTCACATTGAACTGCCCACCAGATACAGAAGGATAAGTTACTTACCTGTAATCCTAGTTCTCTTCCAGGGGTATCCTCAGCAAAGTCATAAGCACTGAATATTCCCGCCCATGCACGGGGAGCCCGGAATATATAAAAAATATATATATATATATATATATATATATATCTGAAAACATATATATTACCTACTGGTGGTCGCCAGTAGGTAGTTCTAGTTAGGACCTAGTTTCCATAGGAAAAACATTTTTCGTTATTATTGAGCTCCCGGGTGGGCCAGGTCCCGGGGGCCATGCGCCAAAGAAATAGCCCCCCCACATGCCCCAGGGACCGCCACCTCCCCAGGGCTTTATTTTACTTTTGCGGGAGGGTGAGACACCCAGCACCGGGGACCGCCACCTCCCGGGGCTGTAGTTTAAAAAAAAAAAAAAAAAAAAAAAAAAAAAAGCACCTGTGTGGGGGGTTCGAGCCCCCCCACACGCCCTGGGGACCACCACCTCCCCGGGGCACTAATTATGCAAATACAAGGGTCCGTTACGGTCCCCTGAGCCCCGGGGACCACCACCTCCCCGGGGTTTTGCACACATTGGGAGGGTGGCTGCGCGGCCCCGCTCCTGGAGCCGTTGACGGCCCTGGGGACCGCCACCCCCCAGGGCCAGCTCCTGCAGTGTCCCGGGGTGCCCACCCCCGGGACACTGCTGTTTGCTATGGCAGGGCGGGAGCCGTGCAGCTCCCGCCCTGCCATAGCAAACCCTGCTTTGCGTCATTAAAGCATGAGCAGGGAAACCTGCTCTCGCTTCAAGGAGGCAAAGCAGAATTGCTTTTCCACACGTTTTGAGGTCGGGAATTAGTTCCCCCTGAATCCTGAGAGTCCCTGGGGGCCAACTAGCCCACCAGGTACCTCCAGTACGTGCCACAGGGCTGCGTTGCAGAGAGGTGGTCTGAGGCCATTCCCCTTTTTACACCTCTCTGCAACGCAGCTGTGGGGCACTGGAGGTACCTGGTGGGCTAGTTGGACCCCAGGGACCCTCAGGATTCAAGGGGACTTAATCCCCCAACTTAAAACACGCCACCGGGTGCGTTTGCACAGTGGTGAAGGGAGGGGGTAGGGTCTAATGTGACATGTGTGCAAACAAGTCCTGTGGCGTGTTTCAAGTTGGGAGATTAAGTCCCCTTGAATCCTGAGGGTCCCTGGGGGCCAACTAGCCCACCAGGTACCTCCAGTAAGCGTCACAGAGTTGCGTTGCAGAGAGGTATAAAAGGAGGCGTGGCCTTCTATCACCTCTCTACAACGCAGCCCTGTGGCGCTTACTAGAGGTTCCTGGTGGGCTAGTTGGCCCCCAGAGACCCTCAGGATTCAAGGGGACTTAATCCCCCAATTTACAACGTGCTAGGGGGCACGTTTGCACAGTGGTGTAGGGAGGGGGCGGGCCAGATATAAGAAGTTAGCAATCCTGCTGTGTGGGACTTACTGGTGGTGATAAAAGGGATAGTTGGCCCCCAAGGCTGACGTTGGGGGCTAACTACTCCTCCTGTTACCCCCAGTAAATCCCACACAGTGGGATTGCTAAGAGGTGTTTCGGATGCCACGCTCACCTTTCTCCACCACTCTGGAAACGCGCCTGATATGTTATAGTTAGAAATTAGCATTTAAAAAAACCTTTGAAATTCACTGAAAAAACCATAGGTTTCATTGATATAGTTAGTTGGACATTGCACTCGTACAAAACCAGAGAAATTCCGCCGTTATAGTTAGTTCAGCTAACTATAACTCACGCCCCCGCACTGCACTGCTGATGACGTCACATATTACATCATTCATGACATGGTCAGGGACATCACTGATGACATCATCCACATGAAAATCTGATGCATCTCCTCACACTCTAATATAACCTTTGATACACCCACTGTAAAATACAGACTACATATGCACTCACTGATTCCTAGGTCTACACACACATCCACTCATTCCCCCATACAATCACTCATACATGCAGCCACTCATCAATACCACACTGTCATATGCACTTATACACCTATACAGACACTCACACACCGCCACTCATCCATGGAGTTACTCACACACCTAGTCAGTCATGCAAAGAATCAATCACACTTCCATTTACTCACCTATACAGTTATACACACACCACCTCACTTTTTTTATACAGATACTAACGCATAATTACTCTATTATATTATCACTGATACAAGTTCACACTCATCCATACAGCCACTCTCACAATCACGGACTCTCACGTATAGTCATTTATATACTCCAACTCTCACATACACTGCCTATCACATGTGTAGTTACTTGGGCATGTACCACTGAGACATCCGTTCACTCACCAACACACCCATACACACACTCACCCACACAGCTGTTTCCACATGCACTATTGAACCCATACACCCAGTGAATCAACCACTCACACATCTATTCACAGTCACACACCACCCACCCACTCCCACACACACACACACACACACACACAGTCTCCCATACAAATACTCAGGCAACCAATCAATAACCCATATAGACACTCATGTAGCTACTGACCAACCCAAGCAGCAGCTTACACAACAGACAGACTGATACAGACATTCACACAGTTTAGTCACTAACCCATGCATTCAGTAAGACACATTTAATCACTCACTTATACAGTCAGTCACACACCTGCTAAATCCTCCATCCAGACACTTATACACCCACTCATTCTTCAATACACCTTGGCATATATATAAAACAGATTTAAACTTTAAAGAAACACACAGTCACTGGATGATGTCATCAGTGAGGTCATTTGAGATGTCGTCAGTGATGTCACTGACCATGTCATGAATATGTCATGAATATGTAATATGTGACGTCATCAGCAGTGCATTGCGGGGGCGCGAGTTATAGTTAGCTGAACTAACTATAACGGCGGAATGTCTCTGGTTTTGTACGAGTGAAATGTCCAACTAACTATAACGTCAATGAAACCTATGGTTTTTTCAGTGAATTTCTAAGGTTTTTTAAATGCTAATTTCTAACTATAACGTGCCTGAAACCTATGGTTTTTTCAGTGAATATATATATGTATATACATATATATACATACACACACACACACACACACACAGCTCTATATATTTACACATATATTATTTTTTCGCAAACCAATGCAACCCACAAGAAAAAACCAAGGCTAACCAATGCTCTAGAAATCTGCTTTTGCAACAATAGATTGAAGAAAACAGAAAACAGGAGGCCAAGGAGACACTTTAATGGACAGTAGAAAGCTATCCTGCAAAACAGCAGGCATTGCTAGCCCATAGGCTGCATTGAAAACTCAACAGCATAGAAAATGAAAGCAATTGCAAGCATAAACTGGCACCGTGCCTTTAAGGAAGCCATGACCCTCAGCTTTCCATCATGCCTTAGGGGTGACAGTTAGGTCAGTTGTTCTTTGCAGAGACCAGAGGGCCAGGGCACAAAGAGATGACATAATAAAGTATTATTAGTATTAGTATTATTAGTATGCTTTTGACTTTGATGAGGATACCGCTAGAAGAGAACTAGGATTACAGGTAAGTAACTTATCCTTCTCTTCCTGGGGATCCTCATCAATAGTCATAAGCACGGAATCTAATATCAAGCCCATCCTCTACTCCTGCGGGGAAATGACAAGAAACTATAGGAGCTGAATTCAGCTTTGAAATACATTTCTCAAGGAGCCCTGGCCTACTTGAGTGTCTGCTCTAGTATCAGAATTGAGACAGTAATGTCTCGTGAATATATGTACCGACTTCCAAGTGCCTGCTTTGCAGATCTCAGCAATCAGTACATTGTACAGAAAAGCCACCGTAGCTGCCTTTCCCTAGTGGAATGAGGCTTGCGAGAAGAAAAGAGGGGCTTATTTGACAATTGGTAAGCCAGCTTGATACATGACACTATCCATCTGGAGATGGAACGTTTGGAGGCTGGGAAACATGTTTAGATGAAACCATAATTTACAAACAATTGATCAGACTTCCTAATAGGCTTAGGCTTGTCTAGGTAGAGGTTTAAGACTCTTTTTAGGTCTAAAGAATGTAGCGACCTCTCAGATGGCGTGGAGGGATTGTGAAAGAAAGTAGGTAGTGAGATTTTTATTTTTTTATTTGCAACGTTTTATATAGCGCTGGCTAGACCCGGAGGTATCAGAGCGCTTTATATGAGGATCAGAGAGTTACAGGTTACATCAATTAAATCAAAGAATCACGGAAGCAGGAGGAGGGGGGAGGGAAGGAAACACATCGGGGAGACGAGGAAAACAATGTCAGATGTCTGGCTGGGTAGGTGACGGCCAAGGGGTGAACCAGAGCCAGACTCCTCCATAGCTGCATAGGACAGCTCCACCGGGCATCGGCCAAGGTTGCTTGGGCTCCGCGGTAAGTACAAACAGTTTTGGTATCCGCCCAGGGGGCATTGTCATAGTTCCATTGAAAGCACAGGTCCTGGTGTTACTGGGAAGTGTCGTCCACCTCGTCCTCCAGCTTACCCCAGGACACGAGTGGTGAGAGGTGGAAGGGACAGTTCCAAAGTCTGCAGATTGAGGGACCACCCATCGTTCTTGCCTTCAACCCTCTTGGCGAGCGTGAGACTGAACAGGAGTTGTGCATAGAAACCCGATCCTCATCACAGCACTCACTTGTTTGGGCGTTGTTTCTTCTCTGAGGGTGAGAAGTAGATGTTCCATATTCTTAATGCGGCCCCAGAGAAAGCCCGATTGTAAGTTCTTTTTCCGAAAACGTGCAGGTTGGAGCAAGAGGTCTCTGTTGGACCGCGAGTTTCTGGTTCATCTGGATAATACGAGTTTCTAGGCAAGATATGCAGGGGAGTTTGAGTAGAATGCCTTGTGCGTGATACATGCCATTTTGAGTTGGATTCTGGCCTGTAGAGGAAGCCAGTTCAGAGCTTTCAGATGTGGTGAAATGTGGTCGAACTACCTTGATCCTGTTAGTAGCCTAGCGGCCGCGTTGAGGCAGGCTTTTAAAGGTGCCAGGGAGATCTTTGGTAAACCCTAGAGGGTAGAGCAGCCATGTTCCAGTCTAGAGATGACTAGTGCCTGGACTGCCATTTTTAGATTTTGGTGGCATATGTCCGGTCTCCACCATCTACCAGAGGTTCCCTGACTCCTCTGCACGTCGGGTTGCCCAGTCCAGTTTTCCTCACCTTGACGTGCTTCCCTATAAACTGCTCCGGAGTAATTCTGTGGGTCATCTCACCAGTGTGAGAGTTGTAGTTCATCATGGTAGAGGACCACTGTGGCAGCCATCTAGGGGTCAGGCAAGAGAATTCAGTCCCTGGTGTTCTATTAGGCTGGTCCACCCACCACTGTATAACTAATCTAACAAGAGGGCAATGTGATCATCCAGCCCAAGGATCACGCAAATATTAAGGACAGTACGCAGTCATTGTGCATTTCGCCCTCTCTCAGTACGATGCAGTGTCTCTTAACAGATCGGTATAGAAAACAATGGTCCTAGATTGATTTCCTTAGGAAGGTATTCGTTAAGTCAAAATCTATGAACATCGTACACATAGAACTCAAGTTGCATCATAAGTGTACCCCAGTAGTTTCTCAATTCAATTAAGTATATCCTCAAAATGACACACGAGCACCACAGACAACTTTAATAGTGACTGTTTAATCTCACAGTTATTATCATAGATCACTGTAGAGAACGTTTCAGGACAGGAAAGAGGGTTGCTACAAGGGGAGTGTGGAAAAAGGATTGCGCTTGTGAGAATAGAACAGATATATAGGGAGGGAAATGAGAGAGCAGTTAAAACAATCAATTACACATAGTAATGTCTTTAGTAAACTGGTTGTGGTTTTTAGTAGCACCAGTTTTACAGTGGGGCCTGTCTCACATGAATTTGAAAGTACTTTTCTGGTTCTTGATGTTGTACAGAGTGTGATCATCTGTAAAGAGGCAGGGATGGGGTGAAGTAGGTACAGGGCCACTAGGGGAAGAGGTCGATGTTTCGACCCTGGCGCATAGAGGGTGGTTTGTATCCTCTGCGGGCGGGTCTTCCACAGCACGGCAGCCTCCTGTGTGGGCACTCCGAGAGATGTAGAAGGTCTGGGTACCACCGCTGTTGTGGCCAGTATGATGCTATCAGTATCATCCACTTGCTCTGGAGTGGGAGAGCTTGGTTATGACTTTTGGGATGAGCAGCAGAGGAGGAAAAGCGTACAAAAAGTCCCCAGACCAGTTGATCAAAAGGGCATTCCCCTTCGACCTTGGACGGTAAATCCTTGAAGCGAAGACTTTGCTTTTTTTTTTGTGTTGTCCGCGAAGACATCGATGCTTGGATGACCCCATTCTTGGAAGATGTCTGCCACCACCTTGTCGTGCAAAACCCAGTCCTATTGATCTTCGAAGTAACGACTTAGGGAATCTGCTTGAGCATTTTGATCTCCAGGCAGATGGACTTCTCGTGATTGACAGTTGTCTGGCTAGAAGCCAATGCCAGATCGCCTGAGCCCCCAAGGACAGAGGGCGAGAGCCGGTCCCTCCGTTTGTTTAGATAGTACATAGTGGTCGTGTTGTCCGTCTGGACCAATATGGACTTGGACGTATGGAAGGGTAGAAGGTCATGAGGGCTAGATGCACTGCCCGCAGTGCCAGCATATCGATGTGATATGTCTGTTACTTGCTCAACCACGGGCTGAGTCTGCAGAGGGCCCATGTGTGCTCCCCAACCCTGAAGGGAGGAGTCTGTGATCAGAGATTGTGTTGGAGGAGTCTGGCAGAAGGGAGTTCCCACCAAGAGATTTTTCCGATGAGTCCACCATGGGATGGATGATCTCTCAGCTTGGGAAAGCAGAATCCTGTTGTCCCATCGAGCGGTTTTCTGATCCCATTTGTCCTCCAGATCCTGCTGTAGAGGCCTCATCCTCAGCCTGGCATTGGGAACTAAGACAATGCAAGACGTCATCGACCCCAGGAGCGAGGCGACCTGCTGAGCCGAGGGATGATGCGCTTGAAGAGGACGACTGCGTTTAGAATGATTGATAGATAATAGTCTCTCCTCTGAAGGATACACTCTTCCTGTGCTAGTCTAGTGTAGCACCTAGGTAATGAATTTGAGTAGATTGATGAACTGATTTCTCTAGAATGACCTGAAGGCCCAGCCACTGCAACAACCCTAGACAGATTTGATAGTGGGCTTTCACACTCTGAGGAGATGAGCTCTTCAGGAGCCAATCGTCAAGGTACGGATAGATGAACAGTCCCTGGCGACGTAGAGAAGCTGCTACTAGGGCCATGCACTTGGTGAACACTTGAGGGGCTGACTTCAAGCCGAACGGGTGGACTATATACTGGTAGTGCTTGCCTACTATGAAGCGCAGGAACTTCCGGTGGCGTTAAGTGACTGGAACACGGAAATACGCAATCTGAAGATCTACCGAGCACATCCAGTCTCCTTGCTAGAGATGGGGATATATTTGATGGAGAGCCAGCATATGACATTTTTCTCTTCGGATGGATTTGTTGAGAATGTGAAGATCTAATATTGGACTGTACTCTGCTTTGCGACCCTCGTTTCGCACTAGAGAGTATCTAGAGTAGACCCCTTATCCTCGCTGGGAGTGGGGGGAGGGGACATCCTCTATGACAGATTTTTGTAGGAAAGTGGTTACCTTTTGCTTTAACCGTGACAGTTGGTGACATCTTGTTTTTACTGGAGGAGCGGCCTGCGGTGGATGGCAGAAACAGAGCATATCCATTTTGCAGTATATTCAGCACCTATTGATGTTTTGTAATGCTGTGCCACTCTTGTACATGGTAGGCTATACTTGCCCCCACTGGAGTGGGTAACGGCGACAGGGGGAAGCGACTGCTCATTGTTTAATTGCATTCTTGGTGGTGGAGGAGCGTTGACGTGGTGTGCCTCTACCACGGGGGCCGACGCCCTTGGTAGTGCATTTTGGTCTGGTGATGCTGTCTTTGAGAACATTGAGTGGTTTGAACCCTCTGATGGAATGGCCTGCAGTCGTAAGGCCTGTACCTGTGATGGAATTCTTCTCCAGATCCACCACCTTTAGAGCGTCCAGTTCAGATTTCACCCTGGCCATTTCCTTGTTCGTATGTGAGCCAAATAGAGGTCCAAAATGTGCTGTTGGGCTTCCAGTTTCCGGGCAGTGAGTCGTAACCTGGAAGATCTTCAAGCACAAATGCCATGTGTGTAAGAGTGTGTTCAGCCAGAGACGCCCCATCTGCTGCTGCACTGATCATTTGTTTCGCGACTATACCTCCTTCCTGAAGAATCTGTCCAAAATCCTGGTGATTCTCCTTGGGAAGCTTGTCTTGAAACACTCTAAGGAGTTCCACACGGCCCTATCATAATGTCCCAAAAGGGCTAAAACGCAAGATACCTTTAATGATGCAGCTGCAGAACCACAAGCTCTCCTTCCCCATGAGTACTGCACTCTGCTCTCCTTGTCCGGAGATACAGTTGAAGAGGAGGCCAGGAGTCTTTTTCGCAGCAGCAATGATAAGAGTATGGCGAGGGATCCGCTTTCAGGAATAGAGGTTCTTACTCTGGAGGTTTATACTTTTTTAGGATCCTCCAAGGAGCTGTTTTGAGGAACGCTGGGGTGAGGCAGGTATCCCTAACCGGTTGTAAAAGCCCTGGAACCAAAAGCAGTAATGGTTTTGTTGCTGATCTCTGGTGCAGAGTTTGAAAGCTAACCAAAGCAATTGTTTAAGGAGTGGACATCTCAATGTTTAATTTAAGCGCTGCCCTCGCAAGTACCTTGTGAAAGGTATTAATGTCATCCACAGGAGATATTCTGGAGGATGGACTGTCCATTAACGTGGAGCATTCTTCACCGAAACCTGGACCAACACCACCTCGGGACCGGACATCGCCATCCCCCAAGGACACAAGATCTCCCGGAAGGACCGCCATCATCCACAAATCCACCCTCCGGCTGCGCACACTCCCCGATGAGCCCACAGACCTAATGGAACAGCTACACTTCAAGTTACAGGCCAGCCCTACCACCACCTTCCAAGGAACTCTCATCTACCGACCCCCCGGACTCTGCGGACCTTTCACCAACTCCATCACGGACATCATCTTCCCGCAAGCCATCGCATCCACCAGCTAGACCCTGCTGGGAGACCTTAACTTACACCTCGACAACCAACTAGACCCCAACACCACATCCCTCCTGGACAACCCCCACAACATGCACTCAGCAGGACACACCCTCGACCCCCTCTTCACAACAGGAAACTTCAATTTCAGCCACACCACCGAACTCTCGTGGACAGACCACCGATGCATCCACTTCACCTTCAGAACACCCACCATCCACAGGCACCAGTACCTGCTCCCACGAAGAAACTGGACCAAAATCACCGACGACCAGCTCACCTCCTCACTCGGCAACTCCACCCTAACTACCGCGGAAGATGACGACCCCAATACCGCAGCCCGAACTCTGCACAGATGGAACTCCGACAGCGCCAACACCATAGCCCCCCTCAAAAAGAACACCACCACACATGCCAAGAAAGCCAGATGGTTTACCACCGAACTTCGAGAGTCTAGACTCAAATGCCGCTGCCTCGAAAAGGCCTGGAGGAATTCCAAATCCACAGAAGCCCACAACAAGTTCATTGCTGCCACCAACACCCACCACCAACTCAACAGAAATACAAAAAAAACTGCGATCGAAGACAAAATCTCCACACGCGCACAACAGCCAAGAACTCTTCAGCATCATCAAGGAGTTCGCCCAACCCACCAGCGAGTCTACTGACATTCCTCCCTCACAAGACCTCTGCAACAAACTCAGCACCTTCTTCCACCACAAAATCAAGAACATCTACGACAACTTCGACGAAGACAACCAACACATTGAACCCTCACCAACCACCCCCGACACCCTGAAGCCAACGATTGACAGCTGGACAGCCCTCACCACCGAAGACCCACTGAAGACAATGAAGTCAATCCACTCCAGGGCCCCCACGGACCCCTGCCTCCACCACATCTTCAACAGAGCCGCCAACACCATTGCACCCATGCTTCACCACACCATCAACCGTTCCTTGGTGAACGCCTCGTTCCCGACGACTGGAAACACGCCGAGATCAACCCCCTCCTGAAGAAGTCCTTGGCGGACCCCACCGATCTCAAAAACTACAGCCCCATCTCCCTGCTTTCGTTCCCAGCGAAAGTCATCGAGAAAGCCATCAACAGCCAACTCCCCACCTTCATCGAAGAGCACAACATCCTCCTCCCAATCCGGCTTCAGAAAAAACCACAGCACAAAAACCGCCCTCCTCGCCGCAACAGTCGACATACGCTCCCTCCTGGACAGAGGAGAAACAGTAGCCCTCATCCTCCTCGACCTCTCACAGTCTCCTCGACCTCTCAGCGGCTTTAGACACAGTCTCCACCCAAACATGCAGACTCTACGATGCAGGGATCGTGGACAAGGCTCTCGACTGGATCCACTCTTTTCTCTCCGAAAGAACGCAGCGGGTCAGACTCCCTCCTTGCCTCTCGGACCCTACACCAACCACCTGCGGAGTCCCCCAGGGATCCTTCCTCAGCCCCACGCTCTTCAAAGTCTACATGGCTCCGCTCGCCCCATCGTCAGAACCCACAGACTCAACATTGTTTCATACGCAGACTACACCCAACTCATCCTCTGCCTATCCAACAAACCCAACGCAGCAAAACACAACTTTGAAAAAGGCATGGAAGCCTTCACCAAATGGATGAAAAACAGCTGCCTACAACTCAACACTGACAAAACAGAAGTACTCATCATGGGCCCACACCCCGTGGCCTGGAACGACACCTGGTGGGCCTCCACCCTCCGAAGCCCACCCACCCCCACGGACCACACACAACCTTGGAATCATCCTGGACTCTGAGCTCAAAATGGACCGCAAGGTCAACTCTGTCGCATCCTCCTGCTTCCACACCCTCCGCCTCCTACGTAAGACCTTCAAATGGATCCCCCTCGAGTGAAAGACAGTCAATCACGCCCTCGTCACCAGCAGACTCGACTACAGCAACGCACTCTACGTCGGAGTAAACAAAAACCTCACCCGCACGCTATAAAACATCCAGAACGCCGCCGCAAGACTGGTCCTCAACTTGCCAAGACACTGCCATATCTCCCAGCACCTGTGCGCACTCCACTGGCTCGCCATTGAGGCTAGAATCACCTTCAAGATTCTCACTGACACACAAAGCTCTCCACAACACCTGACCAGCATACCTGAACAGCCGACTCAAATTCCACGCACCCCAAAGGACCCTAAGATCAGCCCAGCTCTCCTACGCCATGGTCCCCCATGCCAGAAAGACAAGTTCGGGAGGCCGCGCCTTCTCCTTCCTTGCGACCAGAGCATGGAACGCCCTGCCGCTCCACCTCAGACAGACATCACTCGCCATCAAAACTTGGCTCTTCGACAGACCCCCTCCTTGATGGACTGGAACCTGCACCTCCCCAACGCCTTGAGACCCTTACGTGTGAGATGTCGCGCATAACAAACAATTGATTGATTGAATAGTCTCTTTTGGAAGAGTGCGTAGAAGAAGATGACCATGAAGGTGTTTCATGCCTTTTATGGTGGCTACGTGAAGTGGACCTCCGTCGTGGTGATGAAGTTGGAGTCTCCAGTCATGTTGTCGAGCCCTGGAAGGAGTGGTAGGAGCAAGGTCCACCGACTGCACCAAACGAGCCAGAGGTGATCTGTGGAGAGGGCTAGAGTAATCCAGAGGTTGTTGAGCCTGCATAGTGGCAGAACGCTGCCAGCGGTGTACTGGAAGGAGCCATTTGGACGGAAGACGATCTCTATCTCTCCTCCCGCTGTGCAGGAGAACAGTAGCCTGTGGTGTGCTCTTCCATGCTTGCCGTGCAGGAGACGGCGAAATGGAACCTCGACGTCAAGAGAGGTACCGGAGGCGATCTTGTCTGCGAGATTGAGGACACTGAGCAACCCTTCGACTTTGAGCAGGTAGACTGTGAATGTCTTACCGATGGTGATCGGTGCGTCAACGTTGAAAGTTGAGTGCCTCGACATCAATGCTATGCGCCACCAAGACCTCTGTATGAGAAGACACTAATGGAGTTCAAGTTCTCGACGTCGGGGGATGAGTCACCGATGGAGACTGAAGTGTTGATGTCGAGTGAGACTGGTGCTTCGACGTTGGGATTGAACTGGCCAACGGAGACCGATGTCTCGACGTTGTGTGGGGAGATGGTGATGGAGAACGTCCTCTGAATGTCAAACCTCTTCGGGAGGACGTCAGACTGGATCAAGGTCTTGACGTTGACAGCCGCCAGGTTGACGGTAATGGAGGACTTCGCCTCGACGTTGAGCGTCTTAGTGACGGCGACAATGGACAAAGATGTCTTGACATTGGCCGTCGCCGTGTTGACGGCAACGGAGGTGGATGATCCGATGTCGGTGTATGACGTCGATGGGTAGACGTACCTCTATTTCCCTGAGAAGTCTTCGATGACCAGAGATGTTCCTACGCTTTCAACGGCGGTCTAGTAGACATAGAAACTCTCACAGCCGATCTCTTCATCGTTGGAGGCATTTTCAATGCCGAAGAACAGACTGGGACCTTACTCGAAGAAGTCGACCTAGGTATCTTCTTGTGCCTCCCTGGAGATCTGCCTCTGGAGGTAGTAGATGTCTTTTTCTCTATGAGGCCATAAAAGTGGATTTTTTTTTATCTCCTTGAGAGTGCATCTAGAAATATTCATGCACAGTTGGCAGGTCTCAGGAGTATGAGACTCAGGAAGATAGAGCATACAAAAAGAATGGGAATCTGTTTTGGCCTTCTTTTAGCAACAGGAGGGGCAAGGATCAAAAAGAGAAGGCATAATCTGACAGAAAAAGGCAAAAATTGTGTCACAAAAAGGTAACTTCAACAGGTGAAAAATGTCGAATGAAGAGGAATTAGTAGCAATAAAAGGAATATTTTATGACAAAAAGCCAAAAAAATACAGAGCTGAAGATCCAGGGTCCTGATTGAAGGAGCCGGAAATAACAACTGACCCAATTGTCACCCCTAAGGCATGATGAATAGCTGGGGGTCATGGCTGCCTTAAAGGCAAGGTACCAGTTTATGCTTGGAATTGCTTTCACTTTCTATGCTGTTGAGTTTTCAATGCAGCCTATGAGCTAACAATGCCTGCTGTTTTGCCGGGCAACTATCTACTGTCCATTAAAGAGAGTTCAAGTGTCTCCTTGTCCGGTTTTCTTCAATCTATTGTTGCAAAGCAGATTTCTAGAGCATTGGTTAGCCTTGGTTTTTTTCTTGGAGTCTGCATTGGTTTGTTAAATGGGGTCCTCGTGCGTGGGCGGGAATATTCAGTGCTTATGACTATTGATTAGGATCCCCTGGAAGAGAATGTACGCTCATCACACTGCAGAATTCCTGCTTGTCCTACTGCTCCTCACCTCAGATGCAGAACTCACGCTCGTCCCCTTGCACTGCCCCCCAGATATAGATCCAACTCTTATCCCACTGCAGAAGCCACACTCGTCACATTGCTCTGCACCCTAGATGCAGAACTCATGCTTGTTCCATTGCTCTGCAACCCAGATGTAGAACCCACGCTTGGCCCATTGCACTGCCCTCCAGATACAGACCCAACTCTCATCCCACTGCAGAACCCACACTCGTCCCATTGCTCTGCAACCCAGATGCAGAAGCCATGCTCGCCCCATTGCTCTCCACCCCAAATGTAGAACCCACGCTCGTCCCATTGCTCTGCAGCTTAGATGCAGAACCCCCACTCGTCCCATTGCACCGCCCCCCAGATACAGAACCAACGCTCATCCCACTGCAGGATTCCCGCTCATCCCACTGCTCTGCACTTCAGATACCGGACCCACACTAGTCCCATTGCTCTGCACCCTAGATACAGAACCCACGCTCGTCTCATTGCTCTGCACCCCAGATACAGAACCCACGCTCGTCCCATTGCACTGAAACCCAGATACAGAACCCTCGCTCGTCCCATTGCACTGCCCCAGAGATACAGAAACCTGCTCGTCCCACTGCACTGCCCCAGATACAGAACCCACGCTCGTCCCACTGCACAACAGATACAGAACCTATGCTCATCCCATTGTAGACCCCACCTCGTTCCATTGTTCTGCACCTCAGATGCAGAACCCACGCTCATCCCATTGCCCTGCCCCCCAGATACAGAACCTATGCTCATCCCACTGCAGAACCCACCTTGTCCCACTGCACTGCCCCGATACAGAACCCACGCTCGTCCCACTGCACTGCCCAACAGATACAGAACCTATGCTCATCCCATTGCAGATCCCGCCTCATTCCATTGCTCTGCACCTCAGATACAGAACCCACGCTCGTCCCATTGCCCTGTCCCCCAGATACAGAATGTACGCTCATCCCACTGCAGAATTCCCGCTCGTTCCACTGCTCTGCACCCCAAATGCAGAACTCAGGCACATCCCATTGCTCTGCACCTCAGATGCAAAACCCACGCTCGTTCCATTGCACTGTCCCCTTGATACAGAACCCACGCTCGTCCTACTGCACTGCCCCCTAGATACAGAACCTACGCTCTTCCCACTGCATAACTCACACTCGTCCCATTGCTCTGCACCTCAGATGCAGAATCTACACTCATGCAACTGCAGAACCCATGCTCGTCCTAATGCTCTGCACCTCAGATGCAGAACCCAGGCCCGTCCCAGTCTGCTGCAGGGGCTGCAATAGAAGGCCACGCCCCTCTTGCAGCGTGTGTGTAAGCTGCTAATTCACATTCTGCTGCAGGGGCTCCAATAAGAGGACACACCCCTCTTGCAGAGTGTGTGTAAGCTACTAATTTGCATTCTGCTGCAGGGCTGCAATAAGAGGCCATGCCCATCTTGCAGCATGTGTGTAAGCTGCCTATTCACATTCTGCTGCAGGGACTGCAATAAGAGGCCATGCCCCTCTGTCACAGACTGCAGAAGCTGAAGTCATCAAAACACATATCTTCTGTGCATCATAACAGCCTAGGTCCAACCTGGAGACTGGCGGTACGGGGGGAATGGATGAAGAATTCCTATTAACATTACTCCACTATCAGATTCAAATCTCCTGTTTCCTACATATCCATGAAATACACTGAGACTCTCCTGGTAATGAGGGCCCACACTCATCAGTAAGAGTGTAGGTAGAAAAGGGAAACTCAGTGAATTCTGCACCTTTCCCGCCTAGCACCTGCAATCACTTCTGCACCCATGAGGCTGTGCCTTAGGAGGAATGTACCCACCTGCCTCAAACATCAATCCACCATCCCTTGAAAACACAACTATGGAAAATTATGCTCTCAGTTCCTCATACTTGCTTGTCCCATCCGGCTGCACCACTCGAGAGCAGTCTATGGTCCTCCACACATCGCCATGACTGCACCACACAAGAGCAGTCTATGGTCCTCCTCACATCGCCATGACTGCACCACGCAAGAGCAGTCTATGCTCTTCCTCACATCGCCATGAATGCACCACATGAGAGCAGTCTGTGGTCACCCTCACATCGCCATGACTGCACCACACACGAGCCGTCTGTGGTCCCCCTCACATCACCATGTATCCCCTCTCCTCATGCCAAGCTCCTGCAAGATCTACAAGACTCATCCAGTGAGAGACCCAGATTCTCCAATGAGCTCATACCTTAGGCATGCTGTGCTCCTTGAAGACACCAGGGCTGTGGCTGAGGTTAGGGGTGCGGCTCCTGCGGAGAGGGGTTGCAGCCGGTGGAGGTGCACTTGCTTCTTCAGCTTTGCCCTCAGAGGAAGCAGTGCTCTTCTTTCGGCCCCTACGTCCGGGGGCCACAGACTCTTGAGAGGAATCTGTTTGCTGAGCCTGATAGAAGTAGATAGGATATTTTGAGGGGGGAGGGGGGAGAGGGGAGGGGGGAGGGGGGGGGAGAAAGTAGATAGGATAGTTTGAGGGGGAGAAGAGAGAAAAATCAAGATTCCTTTCTGAGAGAGAGCAGAGACAGATGAGTAGTGGGAGAGGAGTCAGTTTAAGCTCTTCTGTACAGGGGGTTGAGTTTAGATCTTTACAACCAGGCCCATGATATAGTAATCAAGGGGCATGTAGAACTAATAGAGGCTTCTTTGAAGAGCTCTCTAAGGGCATGAGAAGTGAAGTGATACGCCCACCCAACACAGTATTCCAAGCATTCTTGGAGCTGTGGAAGATCCCCCCCCCCCACCCCCCTTTTAGAAATGATCAATCTTAGGTACAAAGGAAACCTCCGTAGCTACGATCTGTCAACCCGAAGAAATCTTCTGAATGGAAGGAGTGTTTGAACTCCACACTTGTTCCCTCATCAACCTCTCTCTACAGACCAATTAATGACTTTATTTACCAGCACAAAGTTCAAATGTTACTAAAAATGCAGCGACAAGTGTCACTGTGCGCTGGAAGGCTTTTTGCAAAACTGGACTGGTCAACTAGCTGTTGCTTATTGCTATATTGGAGTGTTAAACTGGTACTAATGAGGTGCAACCAATGCCCAGATAGTGTTACCAAGTTTAAAAATGACTAAATAATGAAGTAATACTATTACAAAATGTGCCGCATTATGCTGCATAACTTGCGTCTTCCATGTTGCATAATTTACTCAAACCTGCTGCATAATGTGGCTCTCGCCTGCATTATTCGAGTGGCCCTGGCTATAACTTGTACCCCCACCATGCCCTGCTTATGACCTCACATATTAAAATCAGTGATGACACATCAAATGACATCACTAATGACATCATGCAATGAATGCCAATGCGTGGTACATTTTTCAGACTGGAATGCATTCATTAAGCTACACCTAAACCAGATTTTATAAAGCTTCTCTACTGTTGATGAGTGTAACCTTTTGCAAAACGGACATAAAACATGTGAATTCAGCCACATTTATTAGATAGTATGTGTTTTTTCTCTTGGTATTTAGGTGTTTATGAAACAAAATGGCTCTGTAGATATTCATGCAATTGGTAAGCTATTAAACCTTGTATACTGTTTAAGAAAATATTTGTTAATTATTTATCTTAATGAGACTTGTCGGTTAAGGACTTAGAAACCCCACTAGAACAACGCATACGATGAAAGTACACCTTAAACCATGTGTGTTAGTCATTCACCCATATAATCATTCATGCATAATGTCTTAAAATTTCCAGTGAACTTCTAGAAATAATTATTAGCACTTTATTAGCACTTTATAAATCTCCAGTTTATATAAAATTTCACTATAGCTGTAAAGGACAACTCTTTAGCGTCAGCATGTACACAGAAATCCACAGCTAAATAATGTACTCTAAGGAAAAACTTGATTTCTGACAATGTTTGGTACAGACCTTTGATTTAAGGAATAACCTATTTGAAAAGTACATCTGCAACGCACACTGGCTGTGCTCAGTCTCTGCCTTGTTTCAATGCAGTTCTGCTTGCACCTTTTACTTCACTGATAGCTAAAGAGTGCACCACATACCTTTTACCATGCGGAAGGAGATTGGCTCCAGCATTACACTGTTTCTACTGTGCACTTGCACACAAGCGCAGACAGTCTATCTATAGGTTTCTGAGCCCTTTATTCCATACTGTGCCTTGTAAAACTATCCATTGATTTATAGATTAATTTGAAGAGCATTAGCTTGAACGATGTCATCAATAATGTTAACATGCAATGAGTGCTGCGATCAATTATTTTATATAACATGTCATGAGTGATGTAATACGTGAGGTCATAAGCAGTGCTTAGCGGGGCACAAAATATTGTTGCAGATGTAACTGGAGAATTTCAGTGTATCTTTCGGTGTTAAAACATTACGTTATGTGTGACATTGTCACTTAACTGTAACATGAACTGTGAATTTCTAGGTTTTTAAAAATGTAACTTATGGTCTTTTTTACATACCAAATATAACATTACTTTAATCTTTGTTTTTTCAGTACATTTGAGTTTTTTTTTTTACGTAAGTTACGTTTTGTATTCCCATACCCAACTATAACATCACTTTACCTTTCTTTTTTGAGTAATTTTTTTTTTTTATCATATTCAGGCAACTCTAAGCTGTGGAAAACTTTCCTCCATGTACAACAGGGAAGTTGGCAGCATAGCTTGGTGTCCGGAGCCATGCTCTGGGGCCAAAAGCCTCCATGGGCAGCTAACCGGCTACTGTGCATGGCTTTTTAACCCCTTCCATGCCCATGACGGAACGGTTCCGTCATGAGCATCGGTTGCGCTGTGCTCATGACGGAACCGTTCCGTCATGGCCCCGCCCGCGCTCGAACCCTTCAGCACCGCGGGGGAATTCCCGCCGCGCTGAAGGGGTTAATCCAACCAGTCCTTATTTACACACGTGTGATTGTGTGTAGAAGAGATTAGATATAGTTTTTTCGTTTTTTATCTCTACTGAAGACGGATAATATCCAGAAACACATGTGTCTAGAGATTCACAGCACTAACCTGCACCAACTGTGGTGAACCACTACAGCTAAAATTCAAGTAAGAAATCACTGTGAACTGCATTTACCACAATGCTAAGGGGCGAACTGTGCTGGGAGGTGAGGCAGTGTGCTCCCATCCCCCATTTGTTTGAAAAGGCTCCCTTGAGCCACTGAGCTGACGAGCTCTTGGCGATGCACCTGTGCGCCAGAGAGAGGTACTGAGACATGAGAGACTATGGCAGCCTTTCCAGCAACCCCAGAAGGAATTTTCGTTTTTTATCTCTACTGAAGACGGATAATATCCAGAAACACGTGTGTCTAGAGATTCACAGCACTAACCTGCACCAACTTTGGTGAACCACTACAGCTAAAATTCAAGTAAGAAATCACTGTGAACTGCATTTACCACAATGCTAAGGGGTGAACTGTGCTGGGAGGTGAGGCAGTGTGCTCCCATCCCCCATTTGTTTGAAAAGGCTCCCTTGAGCCACTGAGCTGACGAGCTCTTGGCGATGCACCTGTGCGCCAGAGAGAGGTACTGAGACCTGAGAGACTATGGCAGCCATTCCAGCAACCCCAGAAGGAATTTTTGTTTTTTATCTCTACTGAAGACGGATAATATCCAGAAACACATGTGTCTAGAGATTCACAGCACTAACCTGCACCAACTTTGGTGAACCCCTACAGCTAAAATTCAAGTAGGAAATCACTGTGAACTGCATTTACCACAATGCTAAGGGGCGAACTGTGCTGGGAGGTGAGGCAGTGTGCTCCCATCCCCCATTTGTTTGAAAAGGCTCCCTTGAGCCACTGAGCTGACAAGCTCTTGGCGATGCACCTGTGCGCAAGAGAGAGGTACTGAGACCTGAGAGACTATGGCAGCCTTTCCAGCAACCCCAGAAGGAATTTTCGTTTTTTATCTCTACTGAAGACGGATAATATCCAGAAACATATGTGTCTAGAGATTCACAGCACTAACCTGCGCCAACTTTGGTGAACCACTACAGCTAAAATTCAAGTAAGAAATCACTGTGAACTGCATTTACCACAATGCTAAGGGGTGAACTGTGCTGGGAGGTGAGGCAGTGTGCTCCCATCCCCCATTTGTAAATATAAAGACCTTCCATCTAAGTGAGTTCTTCTCAAGGCTACTCGATAGTGGTGCCGAAGATATTAAAGTCACTACATCCTGGGGTGACGCTAGGACGAAACTATTACATAGTCATCCTGGGATGACGCTGATAAGCTAGGCCGAATGCTTTCACTGTTGAATGTCTCTTCCCAGTTTTTTCAGACGCCATGTCTCTGGATAGAATTTTTCCAGTTCCCTTCCTGAAATGCTAATGGCAATTAATAGCCAACAACTCCCTATCAGCTTTTTCTATAGCTAGTGGGCTTGTTTCAACTACTATTCACTTTCTGCCCAATGAAATAACTTCTTTTGTATATCTTTGACCTTCCATTAGGTACGCATTACTCCTGCTGGACCATTAAAGCCAATGAGGGAGAGCCGTGTTACTCCTGCAGGACCTTTATTTTATTTTCTGGGTCCTGTGGGTCTATTGTGTGACACAAACTTTTTTTTTTTTTTTTACAGCGTGTTCACTATGAAGGGATACTTTTATTTCAACTTGGTGCCTTTGGATTTTCCCTTCGCGTGTGAGGAGAGAGACAGACTTTCGTTGCCTCCAGCCCTGCTAACTCTGCTACCTTTCGCGACACCCGCTCCGCGGGTGCCGCTCATCTGCCCTGTGACCCTCTGCTCCCTGGTGTGAGCGGCTCCACAGCCGGTGGAGGGATAACGCGCTCCCAGGTCGAGTTAACTTAAAAGTGCACAGTGCGTGGAGCCTACCGGGGGACTGCGAGGACCAGCAGCCCCAGCTCTTCACTGCTGCTGCCTCTTCCCCCGGCGGCCACGCCCCCAGCCTTCAGCCTTATCAACGCCTGGGTGTGTCTGCTGAGTGGGTGCCTTTGGATTTTCCCTTCGCGTGTGAGGAGAGAGACAGACTTTCGTTGCCTCCAGCCCTGCTAACTCTGCTACCTTTCGCGACACCCGCTCCGCGGGTGCCGCTCATCTGCCCTGTGACCCTCTGCTCCCTGGTGTGAGCGGCTCCACAGCCGGTGGAGGGATAACGCGCTCCCAGGTCGAGTTAACTTAAAAGTGCACAGTGCGTGGAGCCTACCGGGGGACTGCGAGGACCAGCAGCCCCAGCTCTTCACTGCTGCTGCCTCTTCCCCCGGCGGCCACGCCCCCAGCCTTCAGCCTTATCAACGCCTGGGTGTGTCTGCTGAGTGGGTGCCTTTGGATTTTCCCTTCGCGTGTGAGGAGAGAGACAGACTTTCGTTGCCTCCAGCCCTGCTAACTCTGCTACCTTTCGCGACACCCGCTCCGCGGGTGCCGCTCATCTGCCCTGTGACCCTCTGCTCCCTGGTGTGAGCGGCTCCACAGCCGGTGGAGGGATAACGCGCTCCCAGGTCGAGTTAACTTAAAAGTGCACAGTGCGTGGAGCCTACCGGGGGACTGCGAGGACCAGCAGCCCCAGCTCTTCACTGCTGCTGCCTCTTCCCCCGGCGGCCACGCCCCCAGCCTTCAGCCTTATCAACGCCTGGGTGTGTCTGCTGAGTGGGTGCCTTTGGATTTTCCCTTCGCGTGTGAGGAGAGAGACAGACTTTCGTTGCCTCCAGCCCTGCTAACTCTGCTACCTTTCGCAACACCCGCTCCGCGGGTGCCGCTCATCTGCCCTGTGACCCTCTGCTCCCTGGTGTGAGCGGCTCCACAGCCGGTGGAGGGATAACGCGCTCCCAGGTCGAGTTAACTTAAAAGTGCACAGTGCGTGGAGCCTACCGGGGGACTGCGAGGACCAGCAGCCCCAGCTCTTCACTGCTGCTGCCTCTTCCCCCGGCGGCCACGCCCCCAACCTTCTTGTACTTCATTGGCCTCAGCACCACCGTGACGCGGGACGCGCGCGGTACGGAGCACGGGGCAAAGAGCGGGCCGTTTGAGGCCGTTCGAGTACGTGAGAGTCCGGTCCGGGCCCCCCCTCTTTGCCTGTATCCAAAGGTCTTTGAACCATTAGTAAAATGTGTACACGGGAAACCAGGAGCAAAACTTCTTCACTAGCTGCATCCGGGGCTGTTAAAGGCCCTATTGACACTTACTTTGCTAAAGCTGGCTCCCTTTTGATTGAGGAAATCGAGGTTCTGGAGCGCAGAATCTCACAAGAAATAGACTGGGTAAGGAGGTCTTCAATGGGCCCTATGGCCCAAGCTAGAACCCCAGAAAACAGATCTGGTCTTCCAAACAGCCATTGCACAGACCAGGCAACATGTCCACTCCCAGTCACTAATCCCACCAACCCCGAGCTCACTATTGAGGTCCCGAGTGACTTTGAGGACATGAGCCTTATGGCCCTACCTAACACCCAAATTCTCCAGCTTATAACCACAGAGAACATTGAGACAGCCAAAGTTGTAGGAACCAACTTAGATAGCAATAGGGGTACTAGGGAAGGGGCTATTCCTAAAAAGAAGCAGGGGCTTCAAAATAAAGAAGATCATAGGACCAAAACTCCGAAATCCAAGCAAGTCAGAGGCAAAAGGGAGAAAGGTGCTTCCTCTGACCCTATTGTGAATATATCAGGACCGCCATCTCCCCCTAGAATGATCAATTCAACCTCACTACCACAACTCAGCAGCAACGCACCATTAGACACTACCTCAGACGACATCACTTTAGAGGATATAGGCACACTAGTTAGGTCTCTGCTGAGCCCCCTTGAGGCAAGACTTATCAAGATCGAAGCTAGATTAGTTAGCACAGAAAAGGCAACCGTGCAACTTGCCGACTCAAGGAAAATTGTTAACAGTGGGACCAAAACAACAAGAGAGGGACCAGGACCAAAATCCACCAAAGGCAATGGTCCTCCCACAACAATAATTAATAAACCCCCACAAACTAATCCCAAACCCTCACAACCTGCACCAATCAACGCTCCGGCATCACTAGTTGCAAACAAGGCCCCTATCCCTACCCAACAAACGGCAACTGCTACCCCAAAATCAACCCTTCCACTGAAAGATAATATTCAGCCTCCGGCTAAAGCTAAGAGAGATCCTCCTACTACTGGAGAGAAACCTAATACTACTCCCAAACCTAAATCCATAAACCTCCCCCCAGAAGCAGCACCCTACACTCTAGTTCTGGCGGGGGTTCCTGAACTAAATTCCACCACATTTGAATCCACCACTTCACTCAAAAACAAAGTAATCAACTGGCTCTCCGTAAACAGACCGCTACCGAGAGGAACTACTAGCGATATATCCATGGCTAGGAGGGCAACGTGGGTGGGCTACACTAAGAAATCCATTAGAGGTGACTGTATTCTGGTCACCTTCAGAGATCCGAATACAGCCGCATATATCTGTACCTGTGCTGCTGATGAGGATTTTGCGAGCATCATCCAACCATTACCCCTCTCATTTTTTTACCCCTCAAATCTGTATAACCTTGAGGACCACAGGTGGAGGTACCACCAGGATTTGCTGGAGGGTTGGGATAACTGTCACAGGGAGAACAACAACTATCCGTCACACAGGGAAAGACCAACAGAGCAGTTCCCTACATATGGGGATGAGGCCGGCTGGGAAACTGTCACAAGAAGGAGGGGGGGAGGTGGTGGACACAGGAGGGGAATTTCAGGGCCACATAGAATACACTACCCCGCCTATTTATCTACCCAGAACCGATACAGCAGTCTTGAAATGGTAGACTGACATGCGGTTGATGAGGGGAGCGCAACTCAAATATCTCCCACAAACGAGCCCAAATTCGCCACAGCTGCTGATACTTATTTTTTAGCACCTGGCACAGTTGATCCCAGACAGGTCCCAAGCGTTACGCCTTCCTCTCCTTCCCCTGATAACAGACCCAAGGGTACGTTCCTCGTCCCCACAAATCCACGGCCGCCCCACGAGTGTACTACTACCAACTCGGTTTTTATGGGCACGGCCTCCACCCAACCACTAGAAATAACAGTGATTTCTTGGAATGTGGCAGGCCTTGCTAGCAAAATAGATTGCACAGAATGGGGTACATACATCAGATCAAAAAATATAATTCTTCTACAAGAAACTTGGGCGCGCGAAGAAACAGCATTCCCGGGTTTTGCCTCCTTCTTTAAAGCAGCTAAATGGGGGGGAAGGGGTAGGCCATCTGGGGGACTAACTACATGGGTAGCCACGGACTTAGGTTGCCAAGCTACTTATTTAGAGACCGCTTCTGATGATCTATTGGCTGTCTCACTCGAGTGGCCGGACTCATCGAAGTTGCTAGTAATCAATATCTACTCAAGGCCGGTTCCAATGCACAAAGAATCTGGCACAGTGGATGAGCTAGCCAAGCTCTTAGAAGGAATCCCAAGCGAACTTGCTTGCCTGGTAGGAGGCGATTTCAATGCTCAATACGAACCACTGCCTGGGCTACGTGATGGTCCTTCCCTGGAGGAAGATTCATATTGGCTTATACCTGAGACGGTGGCACCACCCCCACGGGCCTGGACTCCTTTAGCCCTACAGATAACTGCCCTCACCCTCAACCTTGGTTTAAGGGCATGCAACGGTCGTACCAAATCAGACACACCAAGTACCCATACCTTTAACAAACCCGGCAGCGAATCCAGATTGGACTACATTATGGTCAAACTGTTTATGTGGCCAGCAATAGTCGAATTTAAAGTCACCCCAAGATTAGACAGTGACCACAATTCCCTGGAACTGACTTATTCCCTGCCTGGGAGAGAGGCAATAATCAATGGGTCGGACAAAGATAAAACGGGCCTCCTACTTGAAAATAATCGTAGGAAGGTCAAGTGGGAGAAACTGGCCAGCAACCCAGAACGAATATCCCGGCTATATGAAAGGATAATCCCATTACTGGAGGATGCCTTCCAGCTAGGAACTAGGGTCTTAGACGATGCTACTAGAGGAGAGCTTGCACAAATACATGCAGGCATCCTCACCACCCTAGAGCAGGACCTATTCTCATCTGCAAGGCAAAGGAATGGCCCTAAACCGAAGACATCTTGGTATAATGCCGCTTGCAGGGAAGCCAAGGCCCACTTGCTACTTGCTATAAAGGAACACCATAACAAAGATGAAATCCGCGCCAGGAGAAGATCATATAAAACCCTCCTGGAGAACGCAAGGGCAGAATGGGACCACGATTACTGGGAAAACCTCACTAATGCATTAACAGCTAGAGATTCCCGTAAATTTTGGCGCGTAGTGGCGAACGGCACGGAGGATTTATCCTCCGCAATAGAGCCCAATATAGCCCCTACGGTATGGCAGACCCACTTTGAGGCCCTGTACGCAGAGGGTGGGGGTGAACAGAACAGAGATGGTCCCACAATTTCATCCTGTCCCACTAGGGTTGTTTTCACCGAAAAAGAAGTGAGGGACGCCATTAAAGGGCTAGCTGCCGGAAAAGCCCCAGGACTTGATGGGGTGCCCGGTGACCTGTTTAAGCAGGAACCCGGGATATGGGCACCCTATCTTACACTAATATTCAATGCCATTGCGGGGGGACTGGAGGTGCCCGATACTTGGAGGGGAGCAGAGGTGGTCCCAATTTACAAAAAGGGATCCCCCTTGCTCCCTTCCAACTATCGTCCTATCAGTCTAATCGACATATCCCAAAAATTGTTCGGTAGACGGATTCTGAATCGACTGCAGGCCTGGACCGAAGAAATGGAAATTTTGTCCCCTTACCAGGCAGGATTCAGGGAGGGTGTATCAACCATAGACCAAATCTTCAGGTTAAATCTCCTCTACTGGAGAACAGCTGTAATCGAGGGCGGCAGTCTATATACCATCTTTGTAGACCTACGTGCCGCCTTTGATTTGGTTCCCAGAGCGAGGCTATGGAGAGTCATGGAAGAGTTGAATGTCCCTACTGACATCCTGACAATCCTGATGAGACTCCACCACAACAACTACGCTCGCGTAAGGTGTGGCAAAGGTGGCAAACTAACCGAAAGGTTCCCCGTTCGCAGAGGTGTGAGACAGGGTTGCGTGCTCGCACCGACCCTGTTCTGCATCTTTGTGAACGGGGTTGTTGCCCACCTAAACAGGATCCCCAACTCCGATGCCCCAAAATTGACCGGCAGCAGGGTGCCTGCAATCATGTTTGCAGACGACACCCTGCTGCTGTCTAAATCCCCCATGGGGATTCAGCGCATTTTGGACGGTTTTCTAGACTTTTGTAATGATCGGGGATTGGAAATCAACCCCCAAAAAACTAAGTTCATGATCCTGAACCCCAACCCCCAGAATCGAGCCCCACCCAGGCTAGGCACAACACAACTGGAACGTGTGCACAATATTGAATATTTGGGGATCACGTTAAACGAACATCTATCGTGGACGTCTCATCAGGCCAAAGTGACTATCAAACTGGCACAGTTGGCGGGTGGCACTATGCGCCTGGCGAACAAATCCTTTTATCGTCCACTAACCCCAATTATTCACATATATAAAACTCAAGCACGGGCGGGTGTCACATATGGGGGTGAGCTCTGGGGTCACACATCTCCCAAAGTTACAGTCCACCGAAAATAAATTCCTGAGACAGGTCACTGCCCTCCCCCAGAGCACTCCATTACTCCCCCTCAGATTAGATCTGGGAGTAAGACCAATAACAGAGGAGCTAGGTCTTAAACCCCTAACCTTTTGGAGGCGTTTGTGGTGCAGCCCCGATCTCTTAAATTACAGAGAGGAACTCCAGGAATTCTTGCAGCTGCGGAATGCCACGAGGATCCCGTGGCTGACCTATGTCAAGGGAAGGCTCGAGGATCTGGGCTACCCGGAACTATGGACGGATCCTTCCAACTCCTGTACAAAGATTTCAAAGAAGGTACTCGCGAGAGCATACTACGAACTGATGCTCACAAGAGCTATCAACGACAGCCGTGAAGGATCCCTGACACACTTATTCCTGAAAGCGAAAGACTCTTACTGTCTCGAAAGTACTCTTGATGCGATCTCCCCTCTGCTAACGAGGAAACTATTCTTTCAATGGAGATACGGATGCCTCCCTCTAGCATTTTTTACAGCGTCTTGGTCTCCTCGCTCCACCATAGCAACTTGCCCTGTCTGTGCTCATCCGAAGGAGGATGAAGTTCACGCTGTTTTCTTCTGCAAGGGCTATGAGAGGAGCAGGAAACGTTGGTTAGTCCCGTTACTCAGGAACTTGGGCTTCAGATCCTTCCAACCTGCCTATAGAGTCTTAAAGACAGATCTTTCTCCTATTGTTGTCTTTGCACTTTCAAAATTTTTAACCTCCCTGTGGTTTACTCGTAGTCGCGTGCTGAAAAGACTTGTATAACAGACCCCCTGATAGACTTTAGCACAGTACACTGTACCCTCTGTTCTCCTTTTAATGTATTTTAATGTCTTAACTATTGGATCACATCATGTTTAATACGTTTATAACTGTGTATATTTTGTTATGTATCTTTCATGATCTGTGATCGAAATAAAGATTTTTGAAACGAAAAAATGAAACGATTTCAACTTGGAGCTCAGAGGTTTCCTCAAAGGCCCAATTAGGAAAGGTGTATTGAAGGTTTTATTGAAACGTCTTAAGGTGTCTGGTGCCAAAAAATTTACTGCAGGGACTGTGATAGACAGAAAAACACTTTTCATTGGCTGTAATCAGCGTGATGTATTTACAGGAAGTTCCCACCCTCTTACTATTATTTTGGAGAGGTACAATATACACACCCACTCCAGTCTGAACTGTTTTTTGCCAGTCTTGGAATGTTTGCGGGGATTGTTCCAAAAACAATGGCATTTGGAGGACAGGACTCTGAACACAACTCAAGGGATGAAGAGCAGCAGGAAGACCCACGGATACCCTCCCAATCCATTGTTTAAGACTGGTTCCATATTCCACTGAGCGAAAAAAAAAAGGTCTCAGTCAAGCTGGTGACCTGGCTTTATTGTGGGTACGTTGGCTGCCTCAATCTGGATTTTAGTGTTAGATGCGGGAAGACACTAGGGATTACCATAGTGCACTCGCCATAAACAACACCAGCCATCAAAGGCCAAGTTTAATGTGCTCAAAGAATTTTGCCATCTTAAAAATATCCAAAGTCGGTAAGGTTGGCCCGTGACCTTTTACCTTATTGGTGAGAGCGTGCACAAGACTCATTCCCAACCACTAGCTACTCCCAGGCATAAGTGCGACACCTCCAGGTAACCACTTCAGAACACTTTCTGGACCAGAAGAGGATCATAATAGGACTGAATCTGTTGACTGTGACCCGAGAGGAGACCTTCTACCTCTTGTAACCAGAGCAAAGTGTCCTCCAAGGGTCATAAGGCTTACCCCCTTTTCAAGCTACAGGGAAATGACAGGCTGCAAGAGGCCTTTCCCTGGACGTACCCAGCTGAACAGTGACAACTGGACTCAGATGGACTGGACTCTGCTGTTGGCCTCTCTCAGGCTCCCTGTGAGCCTCTAAGTGCCTTTAGTGGGGGGCTTTAGACATATATTCCTGTGGAGGCCTGGGATTTAAAGGACTATCACAGAAGGTAAACTTTTTGACAGGAAGAACCTGGTTGGAGTATCTGACCCACGCTCCTCGCAGTCAGCCTCACATTGCGCCTAGGTTCTGGTCTTGAGTGACCAGCGGCTATCATTGGTGTTTTGTGCTGCTTGGCGCCATTTCTACTTCAAACTTTAAACATTCATCTCCCACATTCCCCTTATTGCAGTTTTGTCATTGTGTCATTTTGGTGAGTAAATTCTGGTCTAATTTTGTTTGAGATTTTTATTAATTTGCATTCAGAGTTTATTACTTCTTGATACTGTATAAATACTTTATACATTGCCCTCAGCTAAGCCAGTCTGTTCTGTGCCATAGCTACAAGGAGGCTGAGCTCAGGTTAATTAAGTGACTTTAAAGGCGCACCCTGACTACGTTTATAATTATTATTTGAGGTGGGTAGTCAACCACCCCTAATAATCCAATTTCTTACAATAAGTAAGGGGCAACTGTAGGAAAGTGGGTTTCTGTTGCAGTAACCCCCCACTTTTTGCCTGGCTACTGATGCACTTTTTGTTGGTATGCCCTGGGTCCCTGCCATTCAGGTTCCCAGGGCCTGTGTTCTTTCCCCAAAACTAACCCAATTGGCATATCTGGCCACAGGTCAGCCCCTGGTAAATGGTACCACAGGTACCCAGGGCACTATGACCAGGCAAGACCTTTAAGGGCTGCAGCAGTTATTGTGCCACCCTTAGAGGCCCTGTACCCTGACACTCACAAACTGCCTTTGCAGGCTGTGTGTCTTGGTGCAGAACAAAGTGAAGAGTCGACATGGCACACGTGCCATGCCCACAAACCAGTGCCCTGGCATACATCAGTCACCCCTCTAGCTGGGTGCCCTATGCCAGTGGTGAGGGTACAGGTGCATGAGCCCTGTACCCCTACAGTCCCCAAGTCCATTCATGGGCACTGTAAGTGCAGTGCTTCCATTAAGAGTATATGGTGCTGGGAGTTTGTCATTACGAACTCCACAGCACCATAATAGCTACACTGAAGACTGGGAAGTTTGGTATCAAACTTCTCAGCACATTAAACCCACACTGATGCCAGAGTGGAATTTAATGTAAAATGCACAACGGAGGGCATCTTAGAGGTGCCCCCTGAAACTCGACCAACTCCTAGTGGCCTGACTGAGTGGCTGCTTAAGCTGCCACCACCAGACATATTTCTGGACCCCTGGGTCGAGAGCCTGCTGCTCTCGGGGGCCTGAAACAATGCACATCCTGGGACGAGGTTGGGCCCAGGATGGGCAAAGTTCACGAAGGAGAGGCTTCAAAGGCATGCCACCTTTGTGGGCCTCTCCAGATCATTTGCTGCTTTCAGCAACTGGTCCCCACTGGTTCTACCCCCCCTTTGGGCGGGAGAACCGGCGGAAAAAATAAGTGAGGAAGGAGGTGTGCCCACCTCTGCCAGCTCCACCCCTCAGGTGGGGGTGGCGAGGTGAAGCACAGCCTTGAGTCCCCGCCATGTTGAGGATGGGGTGACCCAGCCAACCAGGGACAGGCTCTTGCCTCCCTCCCACAGGAGTGGCAGAATAGCTGTAACAGCCCTCAATTTAGTATTTAGGGGGCACCATAAACCTTGCTTCCTCAGATTGGAAACCACAAGAAAAGATGATAAGAAGAAGGACTGAAGAGCCGTGCAGAGCTAACAAGAGGACGACGCCCACTGACTTGGCCCAAGCCCAACAGGCCTGTCTCCCCTCGAACCTGCTCCTGCGAAATCCCGGCGTGTCCTGCAGCCAGCAACGTCACAAACCCCGGATGACCTGCCTGCCTTCACTTCAAGGACTATCTCCCGAGAACACCAGACGCGTTTAAACTGCAGCTTCTGGTGCCAGCCAGGAACCGCAAATCCAGCACACTCTGCGCTCGACCAAGCTACCACTTTAGAGAGTAAGGTTCTATCTAACTTTAACCTCTGCCTACCTCTGGGGGCTCTTGGACTCTATACACACTGTAATGTAAATGTAAATGTAAATGTCAAGGTACTTATAGAGCGCACTGTCACCAGACGGCCACCTTGCGGTGTCACCTTTGCGGTTTCCTGGCGCTGATACTCATACCGCTGTGGAACCCCTCCTGGCTTTCCCTGTGAAGTGTCCACTCCTGGGCACCCCCAGGGTGAAGCCAGGCATCCTTAGCGCTGTTGGGGCCGGTGTGGAGGCTAAGCAAGCTATTGCCCAGAGTTGCAGCGTGGGGCCCGTGATTAGAATAGGCACCGAGGCGAGAATAGACAGGTCCGAGGAAATTGAGCCCGAGCCCCGCCGAGGTGGGAATCGAACCCTGGTCAGAACTCTGATTCAGGGTCTGCCGCTCTAACCATTGAGCCACACTCCTCCACACCTCACTTTGGTGCAGTATATATAGAGCCAGTTCTTACAGCAACATGTTGGACCTTGCTTGTAAGAGGCTCAATGACACATGCCCAAATCCTTAGAAATTGAACATTTTGTGACAGGTGCTTTAGCATCTCCTGACAGGCCAAGATGTAAGGCCCTGATGTCAAGGCAAGTCCCTGAACATAGGAGTCAATTGCTCATTAATATAGAGTGAAGTTGTGGGACAAAAGAGGGCATATGGAGGGACCCCAAGATGTATGTTAGGATTAGTAAAATACCCTACTAATGCAGGCAGCTTTAGATGGTTTTAGCTGAAAGAAAATTAGGCAAAAGAGGGCACTGGGTGATGAGCATGCAAGTACAGAAGAAAGTGGTTAAGGATCAGAGAGATACAATCCACATTCCTTACAACACCTGATTTAAACATAAGAAAGACTGCCTGCATCAAAGAAGCCACTGGGAGGGGGGGGGGGGGGGGGGGGGGAGAGAGAGAGAAAAGAAAATTGAAAGACAATCTGGAGTCTAGAAAAATGTGAGTAAAATGGAAGGAAGACATGATCTGGTTTTAGAGAGGTTGGAACGAAGCCCACCTGTTTCCGTCGGCGGCTGCTGCTCCTGCTGGAAGCCCTGGAGTGTAGCTCCCCTTGACTGGGCAAGCTTTCAATGTTCTCTGCTGCCTCTGTTGATGCCAGCAGCTCACCTTCTGTAGTTTTTGCCTCTACAGTTTTTCTTGCATTTTTCCGCTGGAACCCTCTTCCTCGGATTTGTGGTGCCTCTGGCTGTATTGCCTCTGTCTGGTTCTTTGCTTTTTTCAAGGTAGGAGACTGCTTCTTTTGGGATATTGCGCCTTCTGGTGCAGCACTTTCCACATTTCCCTGGCTCTGGCCGTTCTCGCTCTGATCAATAATGACAGCAGCCGCTGCACCTTCATTAGGTGCAGTGTTGTTCCGCCTCCTCTTCTGTTCAGTGCTTCCTGCTTGTTCAGCACTGTCCTGGCCTCCCTCCTCGCTCTTGTTTTGCCTCTTCCTGCGACCAGTAGCTCCCCCTTCTAAGTCTGCCTCTTGAAGACGGGCGCTTGAGGTGACAGCAGACTGAGACACAACAGCTTCTTCACTTGAAGTAATTATCCATTTTCTCTTCTCATTGATCCTTTCCTCCTGCTCAGCTTTGATTAAATCATTTTTCTCGATCTCAGCATCCGGCGTCTGGTGCGGTCCTGCTTCTTTGCCTGGAACGTCCAGATTTTTCCCACTCTGGCTGCTATGTGCCTCACCATTTGCAATGGCTATATCGGAAACAATGCCATCAGATGGTTTAGTGTGCTCTGAGCTTTGGGTTTGTTCAACTCTGTTGTCTGCTGCCACATCCTTCCCTGTCTGCTTCCTCCTTCGCCGCCCAGTTGCCTCTGCAGTTTTCCCAAGTTCTCTCCAACTGTTCTCGTCACCGGCAGCAGAAGAGGCTGCACTATTCATGGCAGAGTTTGTCTCGTGTATCTTCTGTTCGCTGCTTACACTTCGGCTGAGGTTGCTAACCTCTTCCATTGTTTCTTCACTTTGTTTTGTGACACTTCTCTTCCTAGAAGTTTGGGGAGTCAAGGTGGAGTTTCGGACCTCTTCTACTTCTGAAGCTCCTGCTGTACTTCCTCTATTCTGACGTGCTCGGCAGAGTAGTGCATTTTCCCCGACCTCTTCAGCCACTTCTGGCCCAACCTCTATAGTTCTTCTCTTCCTAGAGTATTTGGATGCTACGGTCTCTTCAGCGACCATTATATCTTCAGAAGCATCTATGGTCTCTTCCTTTTTACAAGCTTGGGAGGCTGTAGTGGAGGCTACGGTCTCTACAGTACCTTTTTTCCGAGATGTTTGGAGGTTATCTCTGGTCTCTTCTACAGTCTTTCTGGTTCTTTTCTTCTTCATGACTTGAGTATCTAAGACCATTCCAGCCTCTGCTTCAACTTCCTCTTTCGTCTCTCTTTTCTCGGTTTGGAGAACATCTTCACCCTTTTCCACAAGTCCTTTTTCTTTACCAACTGTCCTTCTCTTCCTAGCTGCTTGGGCATCTAAAGTGGTGGAGGTCACATTATTTGTCACTTGCTCACCATCGCCCACTGTTCTCCGCTTCCTGGTAGTTCGAGCAGAAGCATTTTCAGTCTGGTCACTTGTTGATGTCTGGATACTCATCACTGCCTGTTCTGCACTGAGGTCTTTCACCTGATCATTTGGCACAGCTTGTTCTATGCTGAGGGCTGCAGCCAACTCTTCTTTCTCAACAGAACCCCCTGCTTGGCTGTTTGTCACCACCTGTATGCTAGTGGGAGGTGGCAGCTCAGGTGGGCAAGTCCTTCCTTCAGGACTGCAGCTTAAATTACCATTTTTAGTCTTTGCCTCTTGCTTTTGCTCAGAGGTTAGGTCCGTGGTTGTGCTCATTTCAGATGGAGGTTCCAGTTCTGTAATCTTGGTTGCTTCGATGGTGGGAACTTTCTTTGTTCCTTTGCGTGCACCTGATGCCTTTGGTTGACCTTGCTCTTCCTTCACCCCTTCCTTTTCTACAGGACCTCCTCTCCTTGTTCTTCCACGCACAGATAGTGTTGGTGTAACCACTTCTTCCGTAGTACTGCTAATAACGGATTTCCTGGACCGAGACACTCTGGTTGGAGTGGGTAAGTCCACTGGGGCTACTACTGGATCCTGCTGCTTTTGACTAGCATCACTGGAACAGACTTTCTTCTGCCTCCCACGGCTACGTACAGGAACAAACTCAGACTTGCACTCTTCCCTGTTCTCTGCTTCTGTGGTAGGTGCCTTCCTACTGTTTCGATTTCCCCTAGTTTCTGGCTCAGCTAGAGTCATAGATTGCTCGATCATTGGCAGGGCAGCAGCCTTCTCACCTCGCTTTGCATTTCTTCTCTGCGTCACTGGTGTGGCTGTCGAGTGACTGCTAACATGTCCAGCAATGCATGCTTCTTCAGCATCAGTCCGATCCATACAAGAAGCTGCAGCATCTGCAAGAGGTGGATCTTTAGAAGCCTTTTCAACAGAGGTCAGTGGTGTATTACTGATCCTCGCTTTTTTTTCCATAACATGAATTTGGTTAGTATTTACAACTTTTGCATCATCAGTACTTGGAGTTTTGGGATTAGGCACTTCCACATGAGTAGCAGGAATGTGTGTAGTTTCTGGAGTATCTACACTTAGAGTAGCTGATACTTCTATACCAGGAGCAAGGGAGTCCATGGTCACCGCTGCTTCAATGCACACTTCCGGTATACCAAGCCCAGTATGCGTGTCAGCCTCAGAAGCAGCTTCATCCTCTGGCTCTTCGATAGCAGCTCGTCTTCTTAGGCCCCTACCACGCCTGCCTTTCCTGCCAACTCCGTCATCTTCAGTCTCCTCAAGAGGCTGCACCGCCTGTCCCGGGAGATTCTCACCCACTGTGCCCTTCATTTTCTTACTCCTGGCTGGCGTTGATAATGTAGCAGAGGCTCTTCTTGCCAGTCGGCCTTGGGCAGTTTGTGGTCCATCGTTAGCTTTGGGCTCTACTTCCAGGACCTAAAATGAAACACACAAAATAAGGTACCAGTGTCTAATGTGATACTGCCAACATAATGGCCATGATGAACAAGTTACTTACCTTCGGTAACGCTTTTTCTGGTGGATACAGTATCTGCCTGTGGATTCCTCACCTTGTGAATATCCCCTGCGCCAGTATTCCACAGAACTTTTCTTCCCCAGTGTTAGACCTGTCAGCCCTTTGGGTGGTCCCTCCTCATCATTATTTATTTTGTCCCACTTTTGCCTCAAACCCTGTTTGAATTTTTCCTTTTTGGGAACCACCAGACTTTTTCGTGTTGCTGCAGATTCAGGGAGCCATTTTACCTACCCCTGAAACTTCTGTCTGAGGGCCTGAAGCACAAAATGGTGGCCACCTGTGACATCACCAGCATCCACTGGAACCTGCTAGCACCTTCCAGAACATTCCAGAACCCTGTGACAGTTGGAGGCGGTTTAGAATGTTGGGAAGCTAAGAGAGAGAGTTGGCAGTTGGAGCTGGCAGTTGGCACCTGACTGGTGAAGAGTGAGCAGCACAAACGTGAAGGAGGAAGGAGTGAAGCAGCAGGGGTGGAAACTTGTGCCTGGAGTGGGGTCCATAAACCCACCCTTGATACTAGTCCCTACTGACGGAGCCCAGCCTAGAGCCCTGTGTGGGAAGAAGTCAGAAAAACCATCCTGAGGACCTGGACAGCAGGAACAGGCCTTAGAAACAAGAGAACAGCAAGATCCTGACCTGGAAGCTGGTTTCCCTGAAGTCCGACGTCGAGTAGCCTAAGACCTGGAGCCAGAGGTGGAGAAGCGGCGCTGACTGGAAAAGCAGACGTCGTACCCGGAGCCGCCAGAGGTCGAGAGAGGGCGCCGTCAGAGGTCGTGAGGAATACCAGAGGTCGAGGAGGAAGTCACCCGAGGTCGAGTGAGCGGCGTCATCGGAGGAGTGAAGTCCGCCCTCCGGAGTCGTCGGAGACCGAGGTGAAGGGTAACGGAGGTCGGGAGTGAGGATCGCACTCCGGAGTCGCCGGAACCTGTGAGAATCGTGCCGGAGGTCGGGAGTGGAGGTCGCACTCCGGAGTCGCCGGAAACCTGTGAGGAGCACCGGAGGTCGGGAGTGAGGATCGCACTCCGGAGCCGCCGGAAGTCGACATCGAGGCAAGGCCGGCCGACGTCATCGAAGCCGAGGTCGCCATCGGACCGGAGCCGCCCGAAGTCGACACCGAGTAAGACTGCCCGACGCCATCGAATCGGAGGTCGAGATCGAACCGAGGCCGCTGACATCGAGACCGGATCCGCCTGCCGGCGTCGTCAAAGAACTGACATTGTGCCGAGGCCGCCGACATCGAACCGGAACCGCCTCACGGCATCGATACGACTCCAGCGGCGTCGGAGCATCAGAAAAAGGGCAGTAAGTGGAGTAGAGGGCGCCTAAGGCCCTGTGGAGACCTGAGAGACTGCTCTAAGGGGCTAGGGAGGTGCTGGAACCAACCTGACTGTGCCAGGGGTGAACTGGGACTAATCTAGAGAAGTTGTGTGGAGAGAGAGAGCCAGGTCTCTGGTATTTTCCCCCTTTATCTACCTCAGTTTAGGCCTCAGCCTTGTCCAAGTCAGGGAGTAGACACCCTCAAGCCTTCCACATCCCCACAAGCTGTGCCTGGGCCAAATCAGCCCTTAGGAATTCAAAAGTGATCTGAATCCATGAGTGTCACTGTCAGCTTTTAAGTATTTATTAGGGGCACTGTATTTATTGTATTTAACCTATTTATTGTTCCACTGTATTTATTGGTCTACAGTATTTATTGATGCACAATATTTATTGGTTACAGTATTTATTGCCTCAGAATATTTAATTGCCTGTCTGTATTGCACTTTTATTTATGCCTTCAGTATTTATGATCACCCCTATTTATTGAATCATTAAGCCAGTATTTATTTGACCTGCACTTTCTAAAAAGTTTGTATATTGTGATTGTTATTTATTTTATCCACTCAGCAACTAAGAGAAAAAGCAGATAAAGAAAGTTATTTTCATAATTTTTACGGTGTAGAGTCGTTTTTGGAACGGATGCACGCATGGTTATTGTTTGGGTATGTTGTATGCTTAGCACGGAGCCTGATTCCTGACCACTCGAGCCAAGCTACCACAGTGTGTTCGGAAGACCACCACCACCCCTTCTAGTGTGGGAGTGGGTTTCCAACATAAATTGGTGTTCAGTGGTGGGATAGAGCTGTGCCTACGCATACTCAACAATAACTGCGGGTAGTCCATAGGCCTACACCGGGAGTTTTCTCAAGAGCGGCCTTCCTAATTGTGGGTTTTTGTTTTTTCCAAATTTACTCTGGTGGTGGGAGGAGGTATTATTAAAGGTACCCCCCTGCATAGTTACTGCACAAAAACCTGTCCTCTAACCTGAGTGGGCAAGATGGAGTTTGTACTAGAAAATCTAGAAACGTACACTGTGGGCCAACTCAGGGAGTTTTGCCAGCGGGAGGGGGTGTACTGTCCCCCAGGAGCAAAAAAGGGTGCACTCCAAACCAGCTTAAGGGCTTGGGGGGAGGCACGCCGAGAAAGCAAGGCTGAGGAGGAAGACAGGGATGGAGAGCCTGACCCCGAGGGGGCTGAGATGTACCAACCTGAGGTGGGGAACCTGTCAGCAGGGCCCAGAACCATTTCTAGGAAGGGCAGCAGTGCCTCTAGCGGTGGCTTGTCTGAGGTGGAGTTAACAGACCGGAGGGAGAAAAGACAGCTCACATGGGACTTAGCAAGGCTGGAGAAGGAGAAGGAGGAGCAGAGGATGGCCCATGAATTGCGACTGAAAGAAATAGATCTTCAGATCTTGAGAATCGGGGCACAACCTGTTCCTAATGGTGGCAGCCAAACCCAAGAGATCACCAGGGAACCTAAACCATACCTGCCAAAGGACATAGTAGCTAGCTATGGAGTGGGCGACGACATCGCCAAGTGGCTAGCGGCCTATGAGGTCTCGTTGAGGGCCCATGGGGTTCCAGAGAAGTACTGGGGAGGGGGATTGTACAAGTACATGCCTCCAGCTGGTAGGGATGCTTTATTGGCCCTCAAGGAGGATGAGCAGACCCACTACCCCACCATGAAACTGGCGCTCATCAGAAAGTTTGGACTAACACCTGAAAAGTACAGACAGAAGTTCAGGGGTAGTCACAAACTGGGCACGCAGAATTGGGTGGACTTCCTGGACTATGCGAAGAAGGCAATGGAAGGTTGGATTCAGGGCAGTGAAGTGAGGAACTACAAGGGGTTGTTTGACCTGGTACTGAAGGAACACCTGCTCGAGAAATGTTTCCCTGAACTGCGGCAACACCTGGTGGATAGCAAGCTGACCAGTCCCCGGAAGCTTGCTGAGGAGGCGGACATTTGGGCTAGTACCCGGGTGTCCACAAGGGGGACTGGAGGGGATACTCAAAAGGCCGGACAGGGCGCCCCCCAGAAGAAAGAGGGAGGGGAAAAGAAAAAGGAGTTCTCCAAAGGCCCCCAAAATAACTTCCAAGGGAAGGGAACAGGATTCACCCCTAAGGCTAACCCGCCCAGAAACCCTAATCCTGGCCAGAGTCAGCAGCCAAGGGTTGTCCATTGCTATGAGTGCGGTGGCGTTGGACACTATAAAGGAGATCCGAAGTGCTTGAAACGACCACCCCCTCCCACTGGAGGAAAGACCCCCGGAGTAGCTAGTGTAGTGCTCGGGGAGGAGATGCCCTTAACTAAGGGAAGGGAGTGGGCGGGTGTCACTTTAGTGTCCCTGGGAGAACGGGAGATGGTTCCTAAGATCCAGGTGCCCGCAAATACCGCAAAGTATGGGCAATGGGTCACCATCAACGGCCAAAGAGGGGAGGCTCTGAGAGACACAGGAGCCAGTATGACTATGGTGCGTAGCCAACTGGTGTCTCCAGAGCAGGTAATTCCCGATGTACTCCACCCAGCCGCGATGGCTGACGGCAGAACAGGCCACTATCCAGTGGCCGAGGTTCCCTTTGAATGGGGAGGGGTTGCAGGTTCACTTCGAGTTGCCGTAAGCCCTGCCGTGCCAGTCGATTGTCTGCTGGGGAATGACATGGAGCACAACGCTTGGAAGGAGGTGGAATACCGGACTCACACCGAGATGCTGGGTACACCTGACTGGGCCTGTGTTAGCACAAGGTCCACGACTACCCGAAGAGGGAGTTCATTTCGGCTGGAGCCTGGAACAAAGGCCCAGCCAGCTGCCAGTCAAGGGAAGAACCGAGGACAGGAGGAGCCTGCCTCGGCGTCCCCACCCCGTAGGACGGATAGGCCACCGGAGGTGGTGGACCAGGAGTCTGCGGTGGGGGACGTTACCAACCTGGAGGACCTACCCATCCCGGCCGAGTGGCACGTGGAGGGAGGCCCGTCCAGGGAGGAATTCTGCCAGGGCCAGAGGGAGTGCCCTACCCTTGAGGGGCTGAGGCGACAGGCCAAAGCCCAGGCAGCAGGGAACGTTGAAGGGAACTACAGTGTTTACTGGGAGGATGGCCTCCTCTACAGTGAACCCAAGGCACCCCTACACGGATCGTCACGAGCCTTGGTAGTTCCTCAACGTTATCGAGCCTTCCTTCTGGAGTTGGCTCACGAGATACCATTGGCAGGACACTTGGGGCAAGACAAGACCTTCGCCCGTCTTGTCCCACACTTTTATTGGCCTCAGATGAAAGTGTCGTCCGATACCTACTGCCGGACATGTGTGTCTTGCCAAGCCAGTGGGAAAACAGGGGTGAAGCTGAAAGCTCCCCTGGAACCACTTCCTGTCGTTAGCACCCCCTTTGAAAGGGTGGGCATCGACATTGTGGGTCCATTAGATCCGCCAACTACAGCTGGTCACAGGTTTATCCTGGTTCTGGTGGATCATGCCACACGGTACCCAGAGGCAATACCTCTGAGGACCATAACAGCACCTGTTGTGGCAAGGGCCCTGATGGGAATCTTTACCAGAGTGGGTTTTCCCAAGGAAGTTGTGTCCGACAGGGGGACCAACTTCATGTCAGCGTATATGCGGGCAATGTGGAAGGAGTGTGGAGTGACATACCGGTTCACCACTCCTTACCACCCCCAGACCAATGGTCTGGTAGAGAGGTTTAACAAAACCTTGAAGGGCATGATCAGAAGTCTGCCTGAAAGCCTGCGGAGGAAATGGGACGTCCTCCTACCCTGTTTACTTTTTTCCTACAGGGAAGTGCCACAGAAGGGAGTGGGCTTCAGCCCCTTCGAGCTTCTGTATGGGCACCCTGTACGTGGACCTCTCAACCTGGTGAGAGACGGATGGGAAAGAACTCCCAGAAAGCTTCCCCAGGATGTGGTGAGCTAGATGCTGGCCTTCCGGAGCCAAATGGCTAAGTTGTGGAAGCAAGCTTCTGACAACTTGGAAGCCAGCCAAGCAGTGATGAAGGCGTGGTATGACCACAATGCTCACCCGGTGGAGTTGGAGCCTGGCCAGAAGGTGTGGGTGATCGAACCAGGAGAGCTTAGTGCCCTCCAGGATCGCTGGTCAGGACCCTTTGAGGTGTTGGAGAAGAAGGGTAAGGCTACCTACTTGGTGGACCTGAAGACCCCTCGTCAGCCCCTGCGGGTGCTGCATGCCAACCGCCTCAAACCCCACCACGAGAGGCCCGAAGTCATCTTGATGATGGTGACTGACGGAGGAGAGGACGTGGAAAGCGAGCCTCTCCCTGATCTGTTTGCGTCTCAAGAGAAGGATGGGTCGGTGGAGGGAGTGATTCTCTCCCCATCTCTAACTCCTGAACAGCAGGAGGACTGTCGCCAGGTCCTGGGGCAGTACTCCTCGTTGTTCTCCCTTGTCCCGGGTAGGACTCACCTGTGCGTCCATGACGTGGACACAGGAGACAGCCCACCTGTGAAGTCCAAGATCTACCGGATGTCAGACAAGGTGAAGGCCAGCATTCATAGTGAAGTCACTAAGATGCTGGAGCTAGGAGTGATCGAACCTTCTAGCAGCCCCTGGTCCAGTCCGGTGGTGTTAGTACCAAAAGCTGCACCACCGGGTGCCCAACCAGAACTGAGGTTCTGTGTGGACTATCGGGGACTGAATTCAGTGACCAAAACTGATGCTCATCCGATCCCTAGGGCGGATGAATTGATTGACCGGCTGGGAGCTGCCCAATATCTAAGTACCTTTGACCTTACTTCAGGGTACTGGCAGATCTCTTTGACTGATGGAGCAAGGGAAAGGTCAGCCTTCTCCACGCCCAATGGCCACTACCAGTTCTGTGTGATGCCCTTTGGGCTCAAGAACGCACCTGCCACGTTTCAGCGCCTGGTAAACCAGATCCTCACCGGAATGGAGAGTTTCTCTGCTGCTTATCTGGATGACATAGCCGTCTTCAGTAACAGCTGGGAGGATCACTTGCGTCACCTGCAAGCTGTTCTCCAGGCCCTGAGACAAGCTGGATTGACGATCAAGGCCAGCAAGTGCCAGATCGGGCAGGGGTCGGTAGTGTACCTTGGACACTTGGTGGGTAGGGGAGCGGTGCAACCCCTCCAGGCGAAGATCGAGGCCATCATGGCCTGGGAACCCCCCAAGACACAGACTGAGGTCCGAGCATTTTTGGGCCTCACGGGATACTACTGCCGCTTCGTGAAGGGGTACGGTACCATCGTAGCCCCCCTCACGGAGCTCACGTCCAAGAAACAACCTCGACGGGTAGTCTGGACGGAGGCTTGTCAGCAAGCCTTTGAGAGATTGAAGAAAGCCATGTGCGAGGCCCCGGTCTTAAGGGCCCCAGACTTTTCCAAGGAGTTCATTGTCCAGACAGATGCATCAGAACATGGCATTGGGGCAGTGTTATCGCAACTCAACGAAGAGGGTCTGGATCAACCCGTGGTCTTCCTATCCCGGAGACTACTTCCCAGGGAGCAGAAGTGGAGTGCAATAGAGCGTGAAGCCTTTGCAGTGGTATGGGCTCTGAAGAAGTTGCGGCCATACCTGTTTGGCTCGCACTTCCTGGTTCAGACCGACCACAGACCCCTTCGTTGGCTGATGCAAATGAAGGGGGAGAATCCCAAGTTGTTGAGGTGGTCTATTTCCCTACAGGGAATGGACTTTCAGGTGGAACATCGGCCTGGAGTGGACCACGCCAATGCAGACGGTCTCTCAAGGTATTTCCGCCTTAGTGATGAGAACTCCCAAGGGGTTGGGTAGCTCTCCCCACTTTCAGCTGGGGGGGACGCGTGTTAGACCTGTCAGCCCTTTGGGTGGTCCCTCCTCATCATTATTTATTTTGTCCCACTTTTGCCTCAAACCCGGTTTGAATTTTTCCTTTTTGGGAACCACCAGACTTTTTCGTGTTGCTGCAGATTCAGGGAGCCATTTTACCTACCCCTGAAACTTCTGTCTGAGGGCCTGAAGCACAAAATGGTGGCCACCTGTGACATCACCAGCATCCACTGGAACCTGCTAGCACCTTCCAGAACATTCCAGAACCCTGTGACAGTTGGAGGCGGTTTAGAATGTTGGGAAGCTAAGAGAGAGCGTTGGCAGTTGGAGCTGGCAGTTGGCACCTGACTGGTGAAGAGTGAGCAGCACAAACGTGAAGGAGGAAGGAGTGAAGCAGCAGGGGTGGAAACTTGTGCCTGGAGTGGGGTCCATAAACCCACTCTTGATACTAGTCCCTACTGACGGAGCCCAGCCTAGAGCCCTGTGTGGGAAGAAGTCAGAAAAACCATCCTGAGGACCTGGACAGCAGGAACAGGCCTTAGAAACAAGAGAACAGCAAGATCCTGACCTGGAAGCTGGTTTCCCTGAAGTCCGACGTCGAGTAGCCTAAGACCTGGAGCCAGAGGTGGAGAAGCGGCGCTGACTGGAAAAGCAGACGTCGTACCCGGAGCCGCCAGAGGTCGAGAGAGGGCGCCGTCAGAGGTCGTGAGGAATACCAGAGGTCGAGGAGGAAGTCACCCGAGGTCGAGTGAGCGGCGTCATCGGAGGAGTGAAGTCCGCCCTCCGGAGTCGTCGGAGACCGAGGTGAAGGGTAACGGAGGTCGGGAGTGAGGATCGCACTCCGGAGTCGCCGGAACCTGTGAGAATCGTGCCGGAGGTCGGGAGTGGAGGTCGCACTCCGGAGTCGCCGGAAACCTGTGAGGAGCACCGGAGGTCGGGAGTGAGGATCGCACTCCGGAGCCGCCGGAAGTCGACATCGAGGCAAGGCCGGCCGACGTCATCGAAGCCGAGGTCGCCATCGGACCGGAGCCGCCCGAAGTCGACACCGAGTAAGACTGCCCGACGCCATCGAATCGGAGGTCGAGATCGAACCGAGGCCGCTGACATCGAGACCGGATCCGCCTGCCGGCTTCGTCAAAGAACTGACATTGTGCCGAGGCCGCCGACATCGAACCGGAACCGCCTCACGGCATCGATACGACTCCAGCGGCGTCGGAGCATCAGAAAAAGGGCAGTAAGTGGAGTAGAGGGCGCCTAAGGCCCTGTGGAGAACTGAGAGACTGCTCTAAGGGGCTAGGGAGGTGCTGGAACCAACCTGACTGTGCCAGGGGTGAACTGGGACTAATCTAGAGAAGTTGTGTGGAGAGAGAGAGCCAGGTCTCTGGTATTTTCCCCCTTTATCTACCTCAGTTTAGGCCTCAGCCTTGTCCAAGTCAGGGAGTAGACACCCTCAAGCCTTCCACATCCCCACAAGCTGTGCCTGGGCCAAATCAGCCCTTAGGAATTCAAAAGTGATCTGAATCCATGAGTGTCACTGTCAGCTTTTAAGTATTTATTAGGGGCACTGTATTTATTGTATTTAACCTATTTATTGTTCCACTGTATTTATTGGTCTACAGTATTTATTGATGCACAATATTTATTGGTTACAGTATTTATTGCCTCAGAATATTTAATTGCCTGTCTGTATTGCACTTTTATTTATGCCTTCAGTATTTATGATCACCCCTATTTATTGAATCATTAAGCCAGTATTTATTTGACCTGCACTTTCTAAAAAGTTTGTATATTGTGATTGTTATTTATTTTATCCACTCAGCAACTAAGAGAAAAAGCAGATAAAGAAAGTTATTTTCATAATTTTTACGGTGTAGTCGTTTTTGGAACGGATGCACGCATGGTTATTGTTTGGGTATGTTGTATGCTTAGCACGGAGCCTGATTCCTGACCACTCGAGCCAAGCTACCACAGTGTGTTCGGAAGACCACCACCACCCCTTCTAGTGTGGGAGTGGGTTTCCAACACCCAGCATTCCACGTCGACGTGGGCGACGTCACAATACATCGGCTCCGCACGCGACTCCGTACGACGTCATCGGAGCCATAAGAAGCCCACGTCGGCGTGATGACGTCAGTTCCACCCATTTTTTCCGTGCCTTCGAGGCGAACAGGTGAACCAACGACAACTCCAAGTATACACAGTATACAGAAAACCAATACATATACATAGCATACAAAAACAAAGGAATGCTAATCAAACAAGCATTTCCTACCAATGTACAAGAGAATATACAAACATTTCAAACAAGACCTATTCCATGGTATACAAAGGTGGACAACGGGGAGGCGGGTGGGTCAGTGAGGAATCCACAGGCAGATACTGTATCCACCAGAAAAAGCGTTACCGAAGGTAAGTAACTTGTTCTTCTGATGGATACATCTGCCAGTGGATTCCTCACCTTGTGAATAGATTCCCACAGCAGTCCCCACTCCCGGAGGAGGGTGTCCACCTTTCTATACCAGAAAGTCTTGCAAGACAGAACGCGCGAAGTGGCCCTCCCTCCTCATCTCAGAGTCCAAGCAATAATGCTTTGCGAAAGTATGGAGGGAGGCCCAAGTCGCGGCCTTACAAATATCTGCCACAGGAACACCCCGGGCCAGAGCAGATGTTGAAGACTTAGCTCTAGTAGAGTGAGCACGAATACCCTCAGGAGGAGTCTTACCAGCCAAGGCGTAGCAGATCTTGATGGTCAGTATAATCCATCTTGACAGCGTGCGCTTGTGCACCGCTTTACCTTTAGAACGACCAACGTAGCCAATAAAAAGCTGGTCATCAATACGAAAGTCCTTGGTCCTGTCCAAATAAAAACTCATAGCCCTCTTCGGGTCAAGGCGATGGAGTCTTTCTTCTTCTTTGGAAGGATGAGGGGGTGGATAAAAAACAGGGAGGGTAATAGACTGCCCCAAATGGAAAGGAGTAACAACTTTTGGCAGGAAAGCAGCCCTGGTCCTGAGAACCATCCTTTCAGCATGTAAGGTAAGAAAAGGAGGTTTGGAACTAAGAGCTTGAAGCTCACTCACCCTCCTTGCCGAGGTTATGGCTACAAGAAAAACCACCTTAAAGGACAACAGCCTCAAAGGACAATTATGAAGAGGCTCAAATGGGGACCCCATTAAAAAGGTTAAGACAAGATTAAGGTCCCACTGAGGCATTACAAATGGAGTAGGAGGAAATATGTTTGTAAGGCCCTTGATGAACCTCAGAACAACCGGAGATTTAAACAACGAAGGTTGATCTGGAAGGCACAGAAATGCCGATAAGGCCGAAAGGTAGCCCTTGACCGTGGCCACAGCACAGCCCTGCTGAGCCAAGGAAAGAGCAAACTGAAGCACATCAGAAAGATGAGCCTTTAAAGGGTCAATGGATCTCTCTCCACACCACTTTACAAACTTAGACCACCTGTAGGAGTATATGGACTTGGTGGAGTGTCGCCTGGCCGATAAAATAACGTCCACCACATCAGGTGGGAGAGAGAAGGAACTCAGGTTGCCCCGTTCAATCTCCAGGCATGAAGGTGTAAGCTCTGGAGGTGGGGGTGTAGAACCTGCCCCTCCGACTGCGAGAGGAGGTCTGCCCTCAAAGGGAGACGGAGCGGAGGGCACGAGGAGAGGTGGAGAAGATCTGTGTACCACACCCTTCTTGGCCAATCCGGGGCGACCAAAATGACTTGGGCCCGGTCTTGGCGAATCTTCCTCAGAACCCGAGGAATCAAGGGTATGGGAGGAAACGCGTAAAGGAGTCGTGAGCCCCAACTCAACTGAAACGCGTCCCCCAACGCCCCCTGCATCGGATATTGGAGACTGCAGAATGACGGGCAGTGCGCGTTCTCTCGGGTGGCAAACAGGTCCACCCGAGGTGTCCCCCACGTCCGAAAGACGCGACGAACCACCTCCGGATGGAGCCTCCACTCGTGGTCGGCGGAGAACTGCAGACTGAGACTGTCCGCACGCACGTTCAGCACCCCGGCCAGATGATTTGCCATCAGACAAATCTGATGGTCCTGAGCCCAGGACCATAGTCGTAAGGCCTCTCTGCAGAGACAAAGAGACCCTACTCCTCCCTGTTTGTTTATATACCACATCGCGGTCGTGTTGTCCGTCAGGACTTGAACTGACTGACCGCGAAGGGAAGGGAGGAAGGCCTTGAGTGCCAAACGAATCGCCCGCAATTCCAGAAGGTTGATATGAAACAACCTCTCCTCTGGAGACCAAAGACCCTTGATCTCCAGATCCCCCAGATGAGCTCCCCACCCTAGGGTGGAGGCATCCGTTATCACTGTGGCCACCGATGGAGGTAGATGGAAAGGCTTTCCTTGGGACAGATTGCCCTCCACGCTCCACCAAGACAGATCCGCTGCAGCTTCTCCGGAGATCTTGATCGACTCCCCGAGATCCCCGTTGTGCTGATACCACTGCTTCCGGAGGCACCACTGGAGCGCCCTCATGTGCCAGCGTGCATGGTTGACCAACAGAATGCAGGAAGTGAACAGACCGAGCAGGCGAAGGACCTTCAGAACTGGAACAACCGCTCCACTGTGGAATAAAGGGACCATCTCCTGAATGTCGAGAATCCTTTGAGGAGGAGGGAATGCTCGACACACAGTAGTGTCCAGTACTGCCCCTATAAACAGGTTGCGTTGAGAGGGCACCAGGTGAGATTTGGGCACATTGATTGAAAAACCCAAGTCGAACAACAGCTGAGCTGTCACCTGCAGATGACGCTGCACCATCTCCGGGGACTCTGCCTTCAGAAGCCAGTCGTCCAGGTAGGGAAAAACCGGAATCCCCGACCTTCTGAGATGAGCAGCCACCACTGCCATCACCTTAGTGAAGACTCGAGGTGCAGTAGTAAGACCAAACGGGAGGACCACAAACTGATAATGTTGCGACCCAACCGTAAAACGGAGATACTTCCTGTGCGACTTCAGGATTGGGACATGGAAGTACGCGTCCTGCAAGTCGAGCGACACCATCCAGTCTCCTTGCTGCAACGCTTGAAGAACCTGCGCAAGGGTCAGCATCTTGAACTTCTCCTGTTTCAGGTAAAAATTCAAGATTCTGAGGTCCAGAATCGGACGCAATCTGCCGTCCTTCTTGGGGGATCAGGAAATACCGGGAGTAGCATCCCTGACCTCTTTCCTGCTCCGGAACCACCTCTATTGCGCCCTTCTGAAACAAGGCTTGAACTTCTTTCTGCAGGAGAAGCAGGTGGTCCTCCGAGCAATAACCTTGGCAAGGAGGGTAAGGGGGAGGAAACTCCCGAAAGGGAAGGGCGTACCCAGTCTCTACGAGGTTCAAAACCCAAAGGTCGGTTGTAACAGATTTCCAACCCCGTAGAAAGTAGGACACCCGACCCCCCACAGGCCTTACATGATCCAGGATGGGGGATCTAGGGCTGCTTCCCTGAGGCCTCATTTGGAGCAGAGGAGGAGGAGGAAGAAGAGGGGTTACGACCAGAACCTCTCCGACCCCTTTGCTTCCCTCTGTAGGAGCGATAGAGGGGATTCTGCTGCTGTTGTTGCTGCTGCTGTTGTGGCTGTCGGAAGGAGCGAAAGGATGATCTTCCGAATCCCCTAGCCTTACGGAAAGTTGAACCTCTAGCAGGAACCCCGAGACCCAAGGACTTCGCCGTCAACCTACTGTCCTTAAAACGTTGAAGGGCAGAATCTGCCTTCTCCCCAAACAACTTTTGTCCATCAAAGGGCAGATCCACCAGCGTAGCCTGGACATCTGCAGAAAACCCTGAGGAACGGAGCCAAGCCTGTCTCCTTGCGGCAATGGACGACCCCATAAACCTCGCCACAGAGTCAGCCGTATCCAGCCCAGACTGGATCACCTGCCTGGCAGCTGCCTGAGTGTCCGCCACAACCTCCATGAAGGACGACTTATCCCCCTCAGGTAACTTAGGGGCCAAAGTTTTTATAGAGTCCATCAGGGCATGAACATAACGCCCCAGCAAGCATGTGGCATTTGATGACTTCAACGCCATACTTCCTGAGGAGAAAGTCTTTTTGGCCGCCTGATCAACTTTCTTTGACTCCCCATCAGCAGGAGATTGGGGGAAAGCACCCGAAGCATGTTTAGAACATGAAGCCTGCACCACTAGGCTCTCCGGAGAAGGATGCGTGGATAAAAAATCCGGGTCTCCTGGCGCAATCCTGTATCTCCTTGCCACCTGCCTGCAAACTGCCGGAGCTGATAGAGGCTTCTTCCACACCTCCAACACTGGTTCCAAGAGAGCCTCATTGAAAGGTAACAAAGGCTTCGAAGCAGACGTCGGAGAGTGCAACACCTCTGTAAGCAGATTGGACTTGTATTCCACAGAGGGCAGCTGGAGATCTAACAACTCCGCGGCCTTCTTGATCACAACATGGTAGGGCGCCAATTCCTGTGGTGGAGAAGACCTTGCAGAAGCATGCTCCCACTCCGGGGTGGTATCCAAACCACTTGCCACCTCTATACCTCCAAACTCATCCGAAGAAGAGTCGACTTCACCTTCTTCCACCTCAGCCCGATATCTATCCTCCTCCAAAACCCTTTGGGCCTCCCGCCTCGATCGGATCCGGGGAGCCGGCGTCGACGACGTCGTGCGCGGCGTCGGTGGAGCCAAAGGCACAGGCGTCGGAGGCGCCACAGGTGGAGTCGGCGGCGCCGGATGCGGCGTCGATGGAGTCGGCCTCGGCGTCAGAGAAGGCTCCGAAGATTGATGATCCATCCGAGGTCGAGCCGGATTCCCAACCGGCGCCGGAAACTGCCAAGAAGGCGCCATCGGCATAAAAGGCAGAAAAGGAGCCTGAGCGTATTGCTGCGGCACTCCCAGAGAAAATGCCATCGGACCCACGGGACCTGCTGGTGCTCTGGATGGGAAGGATGCTCTCTGAAAAATGCCATACATGGCATTCAGAAATCCCGAAGGATCCGTACCTGGAGCCGGGAATTGGGGATAAGGAACTGCCCCTGTATCCTCCTGTGGAGTCACCGGCGTCGGCTCCTCAGAATCCTCCACCGGAGCCGCGGAGTCACCAGGCACCGGAACAGACTTCCTGCTCCTGCTCCACATCAGATTCCACCCGACCCGGAGTCGAAGCCTTGGACGGCACCGGCGTCGGGGAACGAGCTGGAGTTCGCTTCGGAGAGGGAGACTTCGAAGACTTATCAGGAGAAGGCGAAGGAGACAAGACCTTGCTCTGACGTCGACGAGGCGAAGCCGACCTCGACCTCTTAGACTTCGAGGACCGACGCCGAGAAGAATGCTTCCTCTTCTTATGGTGCTTCTTCGACTTCGACGACCTCGAAGTCGAAGACTCCCGCCTGGACTTCTCCTTTTTCCTCCCTCTCTTCTCCTCACCGATCTTCTTCATGAAGAGTTTGGCCTTCCTCTCCTTCAGCGCTTTAGGATTCATGCTCCTACAGCACCCGCACTCATCCACGTCATGATCAGAGGAGAGACACCATAAACAGTTCTGATGCGGATCCGTCATGGACATCAGGCCTCCGCACTCCCTACAGGGCTTAAAGCCCGACTTCCTCGTCGAAGACATACCGATTTTAACAAAAATACACCACTAGATTACAAAGTATCTAGAGAGCACTGGGAAAAAACCGTTGCGCGTCGACGGCGCGGAAAAAAGGGAACTGACGTCATCACGCCGACGTGGGCTTCTTATGGCTCCGATGACGTCGTACGGAGTCGCGTGCGGAGCCGATGTATTGTGACGTCGCCCACGTCGACGTGGAATGCTGGGGAAGAAAAGTTCCGTGGAATGCTGGCGCAGGGGATATTCACAAGGTGAGGAATCCACTGGCAGATGTATCCATCAGAAAGCCATGGTGGTGTGCCAAGTTATGGGGAGCTCATTCTATTAGGGTTGGGTTCTGGTTCACATAATCGATGAGTGGGCACTTCTGGAATGGCACATATGCTCACAAAAGCAGAAACATTTGATAATAATGAGTGTAGAAGAGCTGCCAAGTAGTGAGGATCCACTTAAGATGACCTTATTCAAACAGTGATTACCCGCATAACCCAGGCTCCATAGAAACCCAGCCTTCAAGGACGGGATGGGGGGAGGGAGTCATAAAAAGGCCCAAAGGTGTTGTTGGCCTGCTTATATAACAGAATATAATCATCAAAAATATCGCAATATAAAAATACTGCAGCGAAAAATATTGTGGTCCTAAATATCTTTACATACTTATGAGATAAAGTACAAAGATATTGTCTATGACATATCAATATTACAGTAAGTATATATATTTAAAAGTATTTAAATTATCACTTCAAATAAATTACATAATATACATATGTATATATAAAAATAAAGAAAATGTAAAAATGTAAAACATTAAAACCATTAAAATATACTTGAACAAATAAATATAACTTATACATTGAAATTTAAAAAAAATTACAAATATTTATAATTTAAAAAAAGTAAACACAAAATATGTAGATATAAAAACCAAACATTTTGATTTCAGAAAATCATAAATTCAAGAAAATGACACCTATTACTAACCAAGTTAAAAAATAAAATGAAAATATAAACATATTGCAATAAAAGAAGAAACGTAAAAAATAAAAGTGAAAAGTAAAAGAAAAATCAAAAATAAGAATATAAAAACATTATACAATGAATGAAAATGAGGAGAGGAAAAATATTTACAATTTTATGTACAAACTAATAAACATGAAAAGTGAAATAAATATCACACAAACAATTAAACTCAATTAAAATTAAAACATAAAACTAACTTACCATTCCAACCTCAACAAAAAATTCTAAAAAGTGTTACAATTTGGAGAAATACAATCTACTCTTCCCATTCAAACCTAAGTAACAGCAGGAAACATGTTGAATGGGGAGGAGTGTGAGGGAGGGCAGTCAGACTTACTATTCATACTACAACCTAAGCAACAGTATGGAAAGTGTGGAACTTTGGAGGGGTTAAATTAAATATTCCCACTCCAATCTAACCAATTGAAGGGAAAAAATATATGATATAGATGTATATATATATATATATATATATATATATATGCTTTTCTTTAAACTTGACAAATCTTTGCTTTGTGACTTACAGTGTGAGACAACCGGGTCCACCTCCTTGGAGCATCCCTTGTAGAGATCGACTACCATATTATGAGATAGTTGTTTTTATCTTTTCATAATTGCATAGGAGTGAATTTTCCCATATGCATACTCCGGTGCAGAGTAGAGTCAGCTGTTTAATTAACATGTACATGCCCATAATAAGAAAGAGGCATTAACTCATTCTTCGTTATATGTATGTCTTATGTTTTGCTTGTCTAGAATACGCATGCTATTTGTTATAAATGTACATTGTCTTCCAAGAATTTGGGCCCACACTTCAAATAGAAATCAAATGCTAAAATAAATGACCCTACAAATGATAGTGGGGATGTGTTCTACTAAGAATGCATTCTTTGGCACAATGAGAAATTGTTGTATGGATGTATTAGGGGCGGTGCGAGGATGGCTGCCACGACCCCAGGACAAGTCTACCTACATGATAATAAATATGTTTGTCTCATGAGCTTATCTTTACAGGATTGGTCGTAAGAAGTGACTCTCTCCATGAATGAAAGGTTTGCAAGTACAAACCTCTATTTCGCATGCCATAGCATACATGCGAGTATGAACTCTGGCCCTGATGAAAGCCATTTTGACCTTTAGAGGAACTTAGAAAGATGGCTGAAACGTGTTGACTGTATTGAGGATAATTGGGTTCAACTTATATCCCAAAAGTATCCACCAATGTTTTTACATTTTGACCAGGTCCTCCACTATTAAAATCACTATTTATGGTAGGAGTACCTCAGCCAATTTTAAAATCGCTACTCACCACCACACACGGTCACAATCACAAGAAAACCAGTTCCGCTGTAATCAGGTGTCATAGCACAGCCTGGAAGCAATCAATCAATAAATCAATCAGGGGGAATTGTAAGCACGCTACTCACCCCTGAGGGTCTCAAGGCGCGGGGGTAAGCAGCTCCGTTCAGTCGAAGAGTCAGGTCTTGAATTTCTTCCTGAAGATGTTCAGGGAGGGGGGTACGTCTGATGTCGATCGGGAGCTTGTTCCAGGTCTTGGCTGCAATGTAGCAGTAGGCGCTTCCACCTGTTCTGGCTCTGCGGATGTCGGGGTTTCAGCGAGGTCGGCGGATTGGAGGTTTCTCTCGAGTACGAGGAGGGAGATTCCCTCGTTGAGGTATTGGGGTTCGGTGTTGTGGAGGCATTTGTAGGCATGGGTGAGTATCTTGAAAGTAACTCTTCTCAACGGGGAACCAGTGGAGGTTGGGTGTTGTGTGATGTTGTGTGATGTGTTCGTGTCGAGGGATGCCGAGGATGATTCTGGCTGCGGTGTTCTGTATGGTCTGGAGTTTGCAGGAGCAGAGACTTGTTGATCCCGGCGTAGAGGGCGTTTCCGTAGTCCAGTCTGCTGGTTATGAGTGCTTGGGTGACGGTCTTCCTTGACTTGGGGAGGGGGGGGGGGGGAGAGGGGGATCCATTTGAAGGTCTTTCGGAGGATGCAGAGGGTGTTGAAGCTGCTGGAGTCAATGGCGTTGACCTGTTGGGTCATGGAGAGGGAGGAGTCTAGTACGATGCTGAGGTTTCGGGCGCGTTCAGTGGGGGTGGGAGGGCTGCCGAGGGCGGTGGGCCACCAGGTGTTGTCCCATGCAGAGGGTGGGGGTCCAAGGACGAGGACTTCTTTCTTCTCCGAGTTGAGCTTCAGGCAGCTGCTGCTCATCCAGGATGCGACGTCCTTCATTCCTTCCTGGAGTGGAGTCTGGTGGTGATGGATTCTTTGGTGAGGGAGAGATTGAGCTGGGTGTCGTCGGCATAGGATACTATGCTGAGTTTGTGCTGTCTAACCATGGCGGCGAGGGGGCCATGTACATGTTGAAGAGCATGTTAATGTTAATAAAACTTCTAAAGCACTCGGTTACCCTAGGGTGTCCTGGCGCTGGACACTGCCTACCTGGATCTAGATATAATAAGTCTGTTCATCTGAAAAGCCAGGTTTTTAGTCTCTTCCTGAAGGCGAGGAGCTCGGTTGAGGTGCAGAGGTAAGCTGTTCCAGGCTTTTGTAGCACAATGGAGAAAGCTCCTGCCACCCAAACTGGCTTTTTTGATATGAGGAACGATCACTTGTTTTGCTTCCGAAGAGCGCAACGCTCTTCCAGGAACGTACCATTGTATACATTGTCTCAGGAAAGCAGGACCAATGCCCATTAGGGCCTTCAAAACCAGGCAGAGGGCCTTAAATTGTGCACATTGTTTCACAGGGAGCCAGCGAAGATCTCCAAGTCCCTTCCTCACAGAGACAAACCTGGGTGTGCCCGTTAGCCTGGCTGCCGCATTCTGTACGATCTGGAGTCTGTTCAGGTGTCTCTTTAGGATATCCAAATAGAGACTGTTGCAGTAATCCAGTTGTGACAGAATGAGCGCTGTGACTGCTATCTTCAGGCTATCTTCGGGAAGGAGGAATTTAATTTCTCAGGATTCTTAGAATATAGAAGCTGGTTGAGATGAACCTGCTAATCTGGTCACCAAAGAAGAGTTTAGCATCAACGATCACCCCCAAGTTCTAAGCCTTCTCAGTAGGGGCCTGAAGCATGCCCATTACAATTGGCTACCAATTCGGCATCCAGAGGTTAGTGATGTTCCCAAATATGATCGCCTCTGTTTTTTCTGCATTGAGTTTCAGGCCGTTTGACGACATCCAGCCCGCGATAGCTTGCATGCAGTCATTGCATCTTGATCCAGTCTCCACTTCTTTACCGTTCTGAAGAGACAACACGATTTGCGTGTCGTCCGCATACGAGGTCAGTTGGAACCCAAAGGATCTTATCAGGGCTGCCAGTGGTGACACATACACATTAAATAATGTGGGACTAAGCGATGACCCCTGCGGTACTCCACAGGGGAGATAGAAAGGCTTAGATCTGTCTTTACCCAGGCCCACCGTTTGTGTCCTATCGGTAAGAAAAGATCTCAGGAGATCCCAGGCCTTGCCTTGGACCCCTCTTTCGGATAGACGGTCCATCAGAACTTCATGATGGACCGTATCGCAGGCTGCAGAGAGATCCAGCATGATCAATAAAGCGGCGCCTCCCTGGTCCAAGGCCTCTCTAATCTCCTCTGTGGATTTAATCAGAGCCAGCTCAGTGCTATGTTTAGCACAGAAGCCAAACTGTGTGGGGTCCAACAGAGAGTTAGTTTGAAGAAACGTATTGAGTTGGCCATTCATGGCCTTCTCAATCATTTTTGCCGGAAAAGGGAGTAGCGAAATAGGTCTATAATTGTTTGAGCCTTTTGGATCCAAGTTAGATTTTTTTTAGTAAAGGAAGGATCGATGCTTTTTTCCAGGATTTGGGGAAATGGCCAGAATTAAAAATGGTGTTAAACAGTGGGGTAAGGGCTGCCCCAGTAATGTCTGGAACCTGTTTAATCACAGATGCTGGACATGGGTCCAAAGGGGAACCAGATCGAATTTCCGACAGTAATTTAGTGGCCCCTTGTGAGTCCAGTGACATAAATCAGTCTAATGTGGAAATAAGTCTACTGTCCTTAAGCTACCCTATTGCTGAAGCCTTATTGACATAAATTGGTTGATGCATAAAGGAGGAAAAATGATTTCCACCTTTTGCAAGAAAAAGGAGGCCAGAGTTTCACAGAGTTCCGGGCTACTATCTGTCTTGGGGCTAATAGAGGTCGTAAGTTTAGTAATAGTTTTGAAAAGTTCTTTAGACGAGGATTTGGCTTTACTGATTTGTTCCCTAAAGTATGACTTTTTGATGTCGAGAAGAAGTTTTTTATAAAGTATAAGACTTGCGTTATAAGCCTCTTTATCTGTGTTATTGTACCCTCTCCTCCATGCTCGCTCTAACTGCTTGCAATCAAGTTTGTGTATCTTTAGGTTTCCTGAATACAAAGGGGCAGATGGAAATGCCCGCTTGGGAATGCACCGTTTGACCGGCACTAATTTCCTGCAGGCGGAATTGAATATGCTACTTACCAGTATGCATCTGTTCTTGGCATGTAGGGCTGCTGACATTCATATCTGTGCATAGATCGCCGCCTAGTGTTGGGTCCGGATGTTTGCACGTTGTTGTCCTGGAAGAGTCTTCGAAGTATCCTGGGATAGGTGACTCCTCCCCTGGACTACAGTGCGCATGGGCATCCTCTCCATCCTCAGATTGTTTTTCGCCATTGTGGCAGTGATGGAGTAGATACAGAAAGTGATGACCATGCTTACAGTAATTCTGAGAGCTGCAGCTGCTACAGGCGCCGGGGAGGAGGGAGGGCGATATGAATGTCAGCAGCCCTACATGCCAAGAACAGATGCATACTGGTAAGTAGCATATTCAGTTCGAGGCATGTGGGCTGCTGAATTCATATCTGTGCATAGAATATATAGCAGTGCCCTCTTATTAGCGGCGGCTACCAGTGCCAGCTGCAGCGGTCTGAAAAAGAGTTTTGAGAACAGCCTGTCCTACAGCTGCCTGCTGTTTTGATTGCACATCTACACAATAGTGTTTGGTAAATGTATGTGTAGTGGACCAGGTGGCTGCTCTACATATGTCATGCAAAGGAATGTTTCCTAGGAAAGCCATTGAGGTCCCTAACTTACGTGTTGAGTGGGCTCGTGGGGGAATCGTTAAAGTACGTTTAGCCTTTTGATAGCAAATTTGGATACATTTAACGATCCATCTGGCTATTCCTGCTTTGGAGATAGCGTTACCTTTGTGGTGTGGGGCAAAGGCAACGAAAAGTTGTTGTGTTTTCCTAAAGGGTTTGGTCCGGTCGATATAATACATGAGGGCTCTTTTGACATCTAGTGTGTGGAGTGCCCTTTCTGCGACAGTTTGTGGGTTTTGGAAGAAAACGGGCAGTTCAATGGTTTGATTCATGTGGAACTGCGATACCACCTTTGGCATGAATTTGGGGTTGGTACGTAGTACGACCCTGTTGGCGTGGACCTGTATAAATGGCTCTTGAACGGTTAGTGCCTGGAGTTCACTAACTCTCCTCAAAGAAGTGATTGCTACTAGGAAAGCTACTTTCCAGGTAAGGAATTGAATCTCGCATGAGTGTAGAGGTTCGAAGGGTGGACCCATCAGGCGTGTGAGGACCAAATTGAGGTTCCACATCGGAGCCGGTGGGTGGCTTGGAGGAATGACTCGTTTGAGTCCTTCCAAGAATGCTTTGATGGCAGGCACTCTGAATAGAGAGAGGTGCTGCCTGGTCTGCAGATAGGCTGATATTGCGGTCAAATGGACACTTATAGAGGTGTACGCCAGATTGCATCGGTATAGGTGTAATAGGTAACAAATAATGTTTTGGATGGATGCGTCTAGCGGGTTAATGTCATTATTATTGCAATAAATGACGAACCTCTTCCATTTGGCTGCATAGCAAGCTCTGGTAGTGGGTCGCCTGGCCTCCTTAATGATGTCCATACAGTCAGGTGGCAGGTTGAGGTAGCCAAACTCTAGGACTTCAGGAGCCAGATTGCCAGGTTCAGCTGTTGCGGATCTGGGTGCTGAATCTCTCCATGGTTCTGCGTCAAATGCTCGGGTTTGATCCGTAGCCTTTGATGCGGCACCACGGAAAGTTCGAGAAAGGTGGTGTACCACGGTTGGCGCGCCCACGTTGGAGCAACCAGGACGAGCGTCAGTGAGTGTTGACGCAGTTTGCGTGCCACCAGCGGTATCAGTGGTGCTGGGGGAAAAGCGTACGCAAATCTGCCGGACCAGTTCATCCATATCGCATTGCCCTGCGACTGTGGATGTGGGAACCTGGCGGCAAAGCTTTGGCATTTTGCGTTTTCGCTTGTCGCGAATAGGTCTATCTCTGGGTGACCCCACTGCTGGAAGTACGGTTGGAGTACTGATGGGTGTAACTCCCACTCGTGCATCTGGTGGCTGTGTCTGCTGAGCAGATCCGCCATCTGGTTGTCTTTACCGGGGAGGTGTTCTGCCATGAGGAACATGTTCCTCTGAATGGCCCACTTCCACATGCTCTGAGCCAGATGAGACAACTGTGGAGAGTGTGTTCCTCCCTGCTTCTGTATGTAGTACATGGCGGTCATGTTGTCCGTCCGGATCAACACGACTTTGTTGCACAAGTGTACTTTGAATGCTTTCATAGCGAGGAAGATTGCCATCAGTTCTAGGAGGTTGATGTGCATCTTCTTTTGTTGTTGTGTCCATAGTCCCTGCACTGTGTAATGGAGTACATGAGCTCCCCATCCCTGGAGAGACGCGTCCGCCGTCAGTATTATCTGTGGGACAGGCTCTTGGAACGGTCGGCCCTTGCAAAGGTTTTGTGGATTCCACCAATGCAGAGAGTTGTATGCCCGACCGCTCACCAACACTAGGTCTTTCAACTGTCCTTGAGCCTGATTCCACTGACGTGCTAAGCACTCCTGAAGCGGGCGCATATGTAGTCTCGCGTGTGGGACTATGAAGATGCAGGCGGCCATCATGCCTATCAACTGCATGAACACTCGCGCGGGCAGGGAGTGTTGTGGTTTGAACTTGGAAATTAGCATTTGCATGCTGCTGATTCTCACTAAATTTGGCTGAGCTGTGGCTGCCAGAGTGTCTATAGTTGCACCAAGGTACTGTTGTACGTGTGCGGGCTGGAGATGGGATTTTGGGTAATTCAGTGAGAACCCTAGACTGTGAAGGAGGTGAATGGTGCGGGACATGTGGCTGGCACATTGCTGGGCTGACTTCGCTTGAACGAGCCAGTCGTCCAGGTAAGGGTAGACGTGTATGTGCTGTCTCCGTAGATGTGCCACCACAGCAGCTAGGCACTTTGTAAACACCCTTGGTGCCGTTGTCACGCCGAAGGGAAGGACTCTGAGTTGGTAATGCTGTCCTTGAACAGTGAACCTGAGGTATTTTTTGTGTGATGGGTGAATGGGTATGTGGAAATACGCATCCTTGAGGTCCAGTGTGGCTAGAAAGTCTCCCTGCTTGAGCAGCGGGAGGACTTGCTGGAGAGTGAGCATGTGAAAATGCTCGGAAAGAATGTATCTGTTTAGGGGTCTCAGGTCTAATATAGGTCTGAGTGACCCGTCCTCCTTCGGTATTAAAAAGTACAGGGAGTACACCCCCGTACCTTGCTCGATGACGGGTACGACCTCTATTGCGCCTTTTAGAAGCATACTTTGCACCTCTTGCTGTAAGAGCGTTAAGTGCTCTGAGGACATAGGACGGTTTTTTGGAGGTATTGTGGGTGGAGTGGAGGTTAGTTCTAGACAGTAACCGTATTTGATAATATCTTTGACCCACCTGTCCGTGGTGATGGAGTTCCACGTGGACAGGAACTTTTGTAGCCTTCCCCCGACAGGTGTTATGTGGTCGGGAGGAAGGGAGAGGGCGTCACTGCTTGTTCTTGGGGGAGGACCTGGTGTTGTCGTAGCCGCGTCCTCTGCCCTTTGTACTGGAGCCACGATATCCACCCCGGGTGTTTTTATCGTAGGTGGTTTGTGTATTGCTCTTGTTGTATGTTTGCTGTGACCCCTGTCCTCTACCTGCTCCTCTATTTCCGGGGCGACGAAAGGAGCCGCTCCGAAAGGACTGAGTTTGGAGAGCCCCCATGGACTTTGCAGTGTCCGTGTCCTTCTTTATTTTCTCTAGGGTGGTGTCAACCTCCGGCCCGAATAAATAGTCGGGGTTGACAGGCTGGTTGAGTATTTTGTTTTGCACTTCAGGTTTGAATCCGGAGATTCGTAACCAGGCATGTCGTCGCAGCATGACGCTAGTGTTTATGGCCCTGGCGGCTGTGTCTGCGGCATCCAGCGCACACTTGATGGATGCGTTTGTTAGGAGCTGTCCCTCCCTGATGAGGATCTCTGCACCTTCTCTGAATTGGTCAGGGAGATGTTGGATTAGTTGCTCTAATGTGTCATAGTGCGCTCTATCGTAGCGAGCGAGGAGTGCTTGAGTATTGGCATTACGCCATATGTTGGCTGCCTGGGCGGCAATCCGTTTTCCAGAGGTCTCTAACACCTTGGACTCCTTGTCCGGGGGAGGAGCGTCACCTGTTTGTGAGTGTGCCCTCTTGCGAGCATTCGCAACGACAATGGAATCCAGAGGTAATTGGCCTCTGATGTAAGTAGGGTCCCCAGGCGCTGATCTGTATTTTTTGTCTATCCTGGGGTTTATCACTCTTGCCCTGGTGGGTTCCTTGAAGATGTCCTTTGCTGGTTTGAGGACACCCTTCAACATGGGTAGAGTTTTTATATTTCTTTCTGAGGAAGCAAAAGTGTCCATAAGAAAGTCGTCCTCGACAGTGTCCGAGTGAAGTTGCACCCCATGATTGGCCGCAGCACGTTCAATCAGAGCGTTGAATGCTGCCGTGTCCTCTGTGGGAGATGTTTTTGCTCCATAGAGTTGCGGGTCTTGCGCATCCATAGGTGCACCTGGGTCCACAGGGTCATCCCAAGTTTGTCAGGGTCTTGCTGGGCGTCAGGGTCCATGTCTCGGGGGTAGGGGACCTGGTCACCCATGTAGTCCCCCAACGCATCCGTGTCGGAGTGTGTGGGAGAGAAGGATTGTGGATCCTGGTAGGGTGAGTGGAAAGGTTCGTAAAGAACTGGTTCTGAAGCCACAGGCAGCTTTCTTTTTAGTGGAATCCTGAAGGAGTCCAAAGCCGGCTCCGAAGTTATTTTCCGTTTGTGGATAATCATCCTGCCGGTGTCGGCGTCGATTATATGCGATGGAGACGTCTCCCCAGAGTGTTCGGCAGGCGTGATTGTGGTATGGGTCACCCGTGTCCTGATTTGGAACATTTTCGGGGCCGTGGATGGTGGCAGGCCAAAAGTAATGTTGGCCGGTGTCGAAGAGGCTGCTGGAGCTTTAATTGGCTCGGAGCCAGACGTGTCCTGGAGGACCATTTTCTTTTTGGCACTTTGCGCAGCAATGGGTCGAGTCTGGAGCGCCCTCGAGTCTTTCGCACCGACCGGTTCAGTGGAGGCGGTCGTGGATTTTATCGACGCCGGTGGGTCATCGAGTCGAGGGGCGGGAGTGGCCGTCGACTTCTTCGATGATTGTGGCGTAGATGTCGCCGTGGAAGCGGCGTGAGACGCAGCAGGCTGTTTGACCTTTGGGGTCGGAGTCGATTGCGTCGGTGCCGGGAGCCGAGCAGGTTTGGTGGTACCGACGGCCTTCTTCCTTATGTCGACTCCGACGTCGGCCGCTTCGAGTTCGGCACCGAAGTCTCGTTTGGTGCGCTCGGTGCCGATGTGTTTTGCTGGCGTCGAAGGTGTGGAGGGCCTCGATCCGACCAGCGCCACTTTCGGTTTCGGTTTCAAGTGAACCAATACTGCTTTCGGTTTCGGTTTTAGAGAAGGGAAACCAGCCATTTTTGGCATTAATGGCTGCCGCTGAATGTCCGAGGCCGGGCCCGAGGGCGGGGCCGAAGAACTGCGGGATAAGTCTTGGGTAAGGCCCGAAGGCGATCCCTCGACCGGAGCCATAGACTGTTGCACTGGGCTTTCTTCAGTCTGAACGGGTAGGCCTTGCTCGTCACCGGAGCTACTCTCTTCGGCCCCTAAGGCCTCATCGTAGTCTCCTACCTCGGTGTCGTCTTCATCTCTGCGAAGGAGTGTTTCATCGACATCCCCCGATCCGGAGTCATGTTCGGAAACGGGACTGGAGGGTAGGTTCTCCACTTCTTCGACATCTTCGGTCTCGGCGTTGAAGATGTCAGCCGGGGCCGGTGCCGCTTGCTGCGCCTCGAGTCTCGCCGCTCGTCGATTCCGTAGAGTCTTCTTGGATCGAAATCTGGCACAGGCCATGCATGTAGATTCGTCGTGATCCGGTGAGAGGCATTTGTTGCACACCGGATGGACGTCGACGTGGGGGTATTTCGCATTGCATACCGGACACCTCTTGAATGGTGTTCTCGATTCCATCGCTGATGTCGAATCGACGGTCGTGTAAGATGCGAAAGTTTGTTCTAGAAGTTAGTAAACTAACAGAGATACTATCGATACCGATCGATAACAGTACCGACGCGAGCTAAAGGCCTTTTGGCCTTGAAAACAGGTTTTCCTAACTTGAGTCAAGATAACACATCCGAACCCAATGGCGGAAAAAAACAATCTGAGGATGGAGAGGATGCCCATGTGCACTGTAGTCCAGGGGAGGAGTCACCTATCCCAGGATACTTCGAAGACTCTTCAAGGACAACAACGTGCAAACATCCGGACCCAACACTAGGCGGCGATCTATGCACAGATATGAATTCAGCAGCCCACATGCCTCGAACCTACCCATTCCGTTTAAGTGTCCGTGGCTTCCTCTACATTGGATAGCAGGGGGTGAGCTGTGAATGTCAGGAGACTTCCTAGCTCTAGGCTGCTGATATTTTTCCAGGCCCTTGTAGTTGTCATGGCCTTCGTAATAGGTTTATACTGATGTCGGCATGGGGCTGAGCGACGATCCTTGTGGTACTCTGCAGTTGATTTCCGTGGGTTTGGAGTGGAATGGTGGCAGTCTGATTCCTTGGGTTCTGCTGGTGAGGAAGGAGCGGATCCAGTTGAGGGCGGTTCCCTGTATGCCGGCGCCGTGGAATCTAGCGGGGATTGTGCGGTCGGAGACGGTGTCGAATGCTGCAGAGAGGTAGAGTAGGATCAGGGCCGCTTTGTCTCCTTGGTCGAGGAGGGTGCGGATGTCGTCTGTGGCGGCGAGTAGAGCGGTCTCCATGCTGTGGTTGCTGCGGAATCCAGATTGGGAGGGGTCGAGGATGGAGTTTTCTTTGATGAGTTTTATTAGTTGGGCATTGACTGTCTTCTCAGTGACTTTGGCTGCGAATGGGAGGAGAGAGATGGGTGGGTAGTTCTTGAGGTCCGTGGGATCTGCTGAGGTCTTCTTGAGCTGGTGCCCGACTTCTGCGTGTTTCCAGTCATCAGGAAAGATGCCGATCTTGAAGTTGGTGTTGATGGTGCGTCGAAGTTCTGAAGCGATGGCAGTGGCGGCTCTGTGGAAGATGTGCAGCGGGCAGGGGTCCGTGGGGGCTCCCGAGTAGATGTCTTTCATGGTCGAAGTGGTGTCTTCCGTGGTGACTAGGGTCCAGGAGGAGATGGTGGGCTGGCTGGCGTTGCTGGTGAAGGAAGTGGTTTCTGAGTCAGGTGTCTGATCGTTTAAGTGGTCGTATAGGCCCTTGTTTTTCAGATGGAATTAGGATCCAAGCTTGTTGCAGAGGTCCTGGGAGGAGGTGATGTTCATGTTTTCGCTGGGGGGCTTGATGAATTCCTGGATGACGCTGAAGAGTTCCTTGGAGTTGCTGGAGTTGGCGTGGATCTTGTTTCGGATTAAGGTCCTTTTGGTTGATCTGATGCGTTGGTGGTATTCCTTCATGGCGTTCTTGTAGGTGGTGCGATCTTCTGACGTTTTGCTGTTTCTCCAGTTTTTCCTCGAGAAGTCTGCCGGTGCGTCTGGATTCTTGGAGGTGGACGGTGAACCAGGTGGCCTTCCTGGGGCACGGTCTGTCAGTTACGTAGGGGTGCAAGCTCGTCTGCGCAGTTGGAGATCCATCTGTGGAGTTCTTTGGCTGCGAGGTTGGCGTTGTTTGAGGTGGTGGTGGAGTCTCGGTTGAGGGTGGAGATGAGCTACACTTAAGTGACTTTGCTCCAGTTCCTTCGTGGAGGGCGCAGTACAGGTTTGGGCCGCGTGGGTTTATTGACGTGGAAGTGTACGCAATGGTGGTCCATCCATGGGGGTTGCGTGGTGTGGCTGAAGTGGATGTTGTTACCTCCTGCAAAGATGGGGTCGAGAGTGTGTCCTGCCTTGTGGGTGGGTGTGGTGACGAGCAGTCAGTCCGATGTTGGCGAGGTTGTCCAGGAGGGTGGTGGAGTTGGGGTCGCTGGGGTTGTCGAGGTGGAAGTTCAGGTCTCCGATGAGTATTTAGGCCATGTCGTGGGGTGCGATGAGGTTGGCGATGGTAGTGGCAATCGAGGCGCGAGGTCCGAGGGTCTGTAGGTGAGGGTGCCGCGAAGTGTGGTTCTTGGGCTGGTCTGGATCTGGAAGTGAAGGTGTTCGGTGGTGGAGAAGTAGTCGCTCGTGGTGGAGGTGGAGAGCCGGAGGGAGCTCTTGTGTGTGATGACGAGTCCTCCTCCTGGGGGGTCCTTCCTCTGGAACTTGAATCCGTCTGGGATGGCGGTGGCGATGTCGGGGGCGGAGAAGGCATTGGTCCAGGTTTCTGTAAAGAAAGTGACAACTCGTGAGAAGGTGTCGAAGTGGTCCCAGATCTCTACGGCGTGTCTGTGCAGGGAGCGCACGTTGAGGAGGATGTACCTCAGGGTTTCGGAGATGTTGGCGTTCGGTGCGGGGGTGGTGGCCGTGAGGGTGCAGACGTTGTTGAAGGTCTGGCGGCAGTGATGGCAGGAGAACTGTCCATGGGTGGTGCTCGGCGCGGACAGCTGGCAGTTGTTGCTCCTTCTGGGGTTGAGTGCGAGGAGGGCAGCTGAGTCGTAGCATTGGATGGTCAGAGATCCAGGGTCCCTGGCCGCGGTCAGGTCGCGGACCGGCTGCACGCCAGCACGCGCCCGCACACCGGCTGCCGTTAAAAAACTCTTAAAAACACAATATTCTTACCTGTGATATTAGTTTCCACAATATTCTTGTCATTGCGATATTTGTTTGACAATATCTGTGTTACACAATAGCTCTGAACACGATATTACCATTCTGCACATTCTAACAACCCCAGTACTATCTGGAATCATTCAAAACCAGCCAAACATTCAGACGCAGTAATTGGCTTGTTCAGTGAACACTTGTGTTGTGGTCTAGTAGGTGGTAGAAGGCACAGACAATAAATTAAACTCTGTGCCGAGGACATCAACACCCACATTTAGTCTTGGAATTTGCTCATGAATTAGTAATATCAGCTACTACTCTGTTTTTGCTTCAATCAATCAGTTCCATGAAACGCATCTCTTAATGCATGACTCTACATGCATCCTTTCCACGCACCTGTGTGGCCTCGCTCTGTGCAGGATGTGTAGAAACCTCTGCAAGTTCTGGTGTGGATGCTGAAGTTGTGGCTTCCACATCGTCCTCTATTGTGGCCCTCTTCTTTCTGCCTCCTGCAAATGAGAGGAAGGAGAAACACTCTTGATGCCAATGTGCCTTATAGTTTGTGGTGAATAAGGAGTGAAAACTACTGTGAAAGAGAGAAACTACATCTGGAGGCAATACTTCAATAATACTGCTTTGCCATTACACAACTCCTTTCCACCATTCTCTCAATATGCGATCCTTGCACTACGACTTTTCCTCCCTAGAGTTCCTCACAGCTGCAATAATTCTATGGCACAACACTCCAATTGTCATCAAGACTCCTTCCTGCTGAGACACTATTAATATTGTTCCATCAAAACCACTAGTTGAGAGTTCACCCACTTAGAATATATTTAACATTCAGTGCATTTACAAAATCAAATCTGTGCTGACTTGATTCGCTGTCTGCTTTGTGCAAGAGACCACTTCAAAAGCCAGATCACCCGCCACCGAATGAAAGATACAAGTCACAAACCCTTCACCAACCCTCATCTCCCCCTGACTCACGTTTTGACAGTGAGGGCTGTTTCTTCTTCACATGTGTAGACTGATCAGATCGGGGTTGCACCTCTCGTGCAGTGGCACTCCCCATATCTGAGGGTTCAGAAGCTTGGCTTATCTGTGGCACAATGCTTGGGTTGGATGCAATTTCCGGTACTGGTGACAGTTCAGAAGACACCTCATCATGGACTGGTGATTCGAAAGGTTGTGTGGGAGCATCGTCTTGTTCAGTGGATGCCTTGGCTACAACTCCATCAAGACACACCTTTGGCAACATGTTGGTCTCTTCAGCATCCCGTAACTTGCCAGACAGTACTGTATGCTTTGAGTCCATGGGCTCAAGCGATGGCTCAGGAGGCAGCTCCTCAGTCACATCCATCGAGTAGGCCGGAGTAGGTTCTCCTGACAGAAACAGACTGAGGTGCCGAGTGGATTCGTCTGGTTGGCCTGCTTCCACAGACTGTTTCTGGGGCTCCTGACTTTCCAGGAGAGAGGCACTATCTGCACAGAAAGTGACCGGCTTCACCATAGAAGGGGCAGAACCCTTAATGGGGTTCACTGCTGACATATCTTGGTTAGTGTGGGAATTGCCTTTGGTAGTGGGCCTATGCTGTATTGGGGACTGCTGCCATTGCGGAGCCTCACGGATAAGCAGGGGTTGGGTCACCCTCTGGATAGGGCTAGAAGTGCAGTCTTCAGTAGGCGGATTATGGGCAGCTTGAAGGCCCAGATAAAGTGCTATAGGCTGTGTCTCATCCTGAGAGGGGTCTTCGGGGGTCTTAACAGATTTGCCTGGTGCTGCTTCTACGTTGTGACTAAAAAAAAGCTGCGTCTCTGCTTCTCCAAGAGTTGCTGCGTCCTTGTCTTCTTTCTCCACTTCTGTGGAATGTGCGATTTGTTTGTCATTACTTGCTGCGCTTTTCATACTGCCAGCCGTCTTCTGTGTAGACGTAGAGGGGCTATGTGGCCTGTTTCCGGCTCCCACAAAGAAAGCTTGAGTTGGTTCATCTTCTAAATCGAGGTCACTGAGGTCCGGCCCCCTGAGAAACGACTGGGTCTCAGCCACTGCGAAGTGCTCATCATCTGAGAAATCCTCTTTCTCTGAGGAGGTGCAGACTGTGGGGGAAAAGAGATGTGGGTTGATGAGCTGGCAAACGAGGCCCCATACTTCTCCTGCTATCAAATGGACTTTGGGAAAAAAAACACAACTTGTCAAGACTGAAATGTTAGATAAAAGACAAACTAACCAGGCAAAACAGTAAAACTGACAACTTTTTTTTAACTCTTTCAAGGACTACCTTCAGACAGAGGATATTTACAATTCCTGGCAGATATATTTATTTATATGTCATCGTTATTGATCTTCTGCCTATGAATTATATATATGGAACCTGAGGCGGCTTTACCTTTTCTCAACTAAAAGAATGAACCTGTAGCACTGCCCAGATGAGGAGAGTGGCGTCTTATGACTGGCAGTAATACTTAACAAGAGTGCTAAGACTTAAACAGAATTTATCCACTGCCAGATCTGGTGTCCAGACTAAGAGACTGAGGATGTTCAGAGGGGTAGTCTAACACCGCAGATCAGTGGTGGTGGAAGGTCTTAACGGACACAAAATAAGCATTCAAAAAGAAAGATTAACCATCACCTAAAAAAACAAAAGAGGGTAAAACAAAAATGTTCACCAGAAAGAAAAAGGAAAAGGAAGGAAAAGGAAAATAAAAGCACTTCAAGATTCTTTTGTTCAGATGTCGGTACTCACGTGTGCAGAAAAGGGACAACAAAGTGCTAGTGACAGTCACTGCTCATATTGAAACAAATTGGCCGAGTGGTTCAGTTGCAGAACATGGAACACGGAAACCTGGGTTATAATCATGGTTTTGAAACTTGGCCAAAAGGTTTAAGAATATGACAAATGGCTTTTTTTCTGTGTCTGAATGTTTAAGAATGTTTTATGAGTAAAAACAAATGTATAGTGTGCGGTCTAGAACTAACTGTCCTAATTACATATTTGCTTTGGGTTTTAGTCTCAGTGAACTCCACAATATACAATAATCTATGATCTACAGCACCACCTTACTATGATAAAAAGGATCTGCTCTCTGCAAAATGTGCTGCTTGAAACTAGGTTTGTGATCAACTAAATAAGGTACAATGGGTCTAATCTACCCCACACCTCCAAGGTGAATACAGGTTTAAGCGGGAATCCTAGTAGTCTGTGTTAAGCCAATGTAGAAAAAAAACAGACCGAATACTTCTACTTTGAAGCGGTCTTGAGAAATGGCCCAACTTTAATATATAAATAATAAACTTTGCAGTCTTTGGTAGTTAAACATCAGGACTGTAACTGATGCAACCTGGGATTGATCGTGAAAGTAATGTCTCAATCTTGTCTATAATCTTCAGTAAAACAATTCAAAATATGCCCAAACACTGACCGATAATCAAAGCCGTCACACACAAAGAAAAAAATTCAACTAAAACCTCTCTTAAAAATGCTGCTGTTCAGGTCTTGTTACCAGAGATGGAAAGGGCAGGAATAAGTATGGACCTTTCCAAGCAACAATTTGCAGCAGCTTTTACTATTTTGGCTTGCTGTTGAAGGTTTCTGTGCCATTGGCTATTCAAAGCTGAAAATAATAATACCGCGAGACAGGAGGAAATCTAAAAATGAGAGAGCTTTAAGAATGATATAGTAAGATAAGAGGACATCTAAAAAAAAAAAAAAAAGGAGCAGCTAAACTTAGCATTACATGTGTCTCCTATAGTCACTGCTGGGCCGACCAGAGTTCTGAGCAATACTGGTCGTCAAATGCATGTTTTAAGGTACACAGACACTGTACAGCACAACGTAGGGATTTACTGCCAAATGCTCTAATCAGATAACAGCATCAAAGTTCACTAATATACTCATGATTCAGCGCTAGAAAGTTTCATCTACTTCACACATCCAGTGCCTTAAAAACGGCTAGCATATCATCCAGATCGGGATGCACAGCTCCTATCTGAAGCTTAATCCAACCAAGACGCAATTTCCATTTATTTGCCAAGGACAAGTTACCGTACAAACCTGGCTTACTGGCATGAACCTTGATGGTTTCAGAGCTAAACTTTCACCGAATGTCAAGTCACTTGGATTCACCTTAGACACCAACCTCACGGTCAAGGAACAGATCGAAAAAAAAATCATAGACGGACTGGTGCCAGGTCTCTACCCTAAAGGAAGTGAAACCATTTTCTCCAGACCGTGACGTCAGAACTGCTGTTCAAGCCCTTGTACTCTTGCACCTGGATGGTGGCAACGTCCTGCTCTATTGCCTACCAGACTTCACACTGGCACCCCTTAGTTGCAATCTACACATCGCAGCAGATCTCATCCAGAAGACTGAAAAATTATGATCACATCACCACCGTCCTCATGGAACTCTACTGGTTCCCCTTTCCTGCCCACACCATCTTCAAAACCAGCTGAATCATTTACAAAGCCATCACGACCAGCAACCCCACTTATTTTGCAAATATGCTCACCACCTCTGGTGGTTCTCGGCAGACCCAAAGCCAGGACACCATCAGATTGCATACTAAGCGTAAACAAGGGAAAGCAAAGTGGTAGACCTTTTCTATCTATGCATCCAGGATCTGGAACAACTTCTCTGTATTCATCAGGACGACCCAAAGGGTCTTCAATTTAGGAAAGCATTAAAGCCACACCTCTTTAAAGAACACTACATCACAATATATTAACCACCCACAACCTAGCTACCTCTCCTATCAGTTGTTTTTGACCCTGTACAGTGGTTCGTAGACATACAAGCCCAAAGTGCGATACTAGTAAAGCACATTAAAACATATATACTGGCCCTGAAGAAGTTCAGATGAGAAGGAAAGAAAATGGCTGGCTTTTTTGCTTGTATGTAATAAAGGACTTGTTGATATAATGGATGGCTACATCCTTCATTTTGTGAAATGCTCCTGCAAAAGAATAAAGAACGAGCCAGCTTAGAGTACAATCCCATTATTGACTAGCTTTCACTATTCTGGCTTTCTGTTGTCAGCTATTCAGTGTCTCTTTGGTAACGGCGGACATCGAAAAAAAAAGGAACAGCTGAACGTTGCCTAAAATTTGATCAAATCAGCACAAGTGGGTTATAATGCTTCAACAGAAAAGCAAAGAGTGCAGTATCAGGACAGTTACACACCCCCAAGTGCAACATGTGCCATCAGCCCTCCTGGAGTATACAAGAGGAGAGAGCAGACAGTTTCCTTCACTTCATGCAAACTGTCGTCGCACCTTTCCTCTGCAGGGTTAACACCTTTACGAGCTAGATCACATCTATGAACAATTCCCTTTCTTTTAAGAATAGGAACAGCATTTCCAAAAAGGAAACATTTCATTGCTCAGATGCAAGAGTTGAACAGTTCAAGCAGATTGAAGGTATGCAGTACTTCTTCCAATCCCTGAAAACAAGACCTCTAATGCTTAAGTTTAGAACAAAAGACTAAACACTTAGCATACAAGAGATCCTCTCTGAACATAGAGTATAGCCTGAATTAAAAGTGCCTCCCTTAGTTCCTTGCAAGAAAGAGCCCACTGGGGTCTTCCTACTGAAGGCCAGTGCTTACACCAGGTTGCGGATGGTTGATGGGTTACTGGCTAAGCTGAAGACACTACAGAAATCTCCAATGTGAGCATAGCGAAGGCTGGGGATGTGGCTCTGTTATAGAAAGGTATCCAGTGTTCAGAGTTCCCGCACTCCAAAACGAAACTTGAAGGAATATTAAAGTAGCCAAATTCTGACTTAACGCTTTAAAGAAAGAGGCAGACTAGGAAGAGCACCAATACAACAAATTTAGATTGCGTGTAATGAAAGACAGATGAGCAGCAAAAAAAAAATAATGTGCAACAACAGAAAAGGATCTCCACAAATGCAGTTACCTGGCACAATAAATGTTATTTCCGTTGCACAAGACTTACCTGGCATGGGCAAAGCACTACCTCCTGGGCTGGGCACTGATGGCTCTATGGAAAACAGACAGAAAGGTCAGGCAGAGAGCACAGGCAACAACAGCCATCCAGTACCACTTTAGAATTTCTAGTAGCGATGGCTTTTCCTGCTGGAAGGAAATCTTTTTACCAAACCAATTTTCAAAGCCCTTCCCTCTAATTCACGGTCATCTCCTCTCAGGTCTGTTTCAACCTCCATTCCTAAACTGGTCCATGACACGCCTCATGGGCTCCTGGGTGGTTCCACTAATGATGAACCCTTGTGCTAAGCAGAACTCGGCCCTCCTGCTCTCATTTCAGACAGTTACTGAGAGCCACACCACCACCATCCCACTGTAAAATGTGCTGGCCAGGGAGTCATCAGATCACTTTCCCTCCAATAGTACAAAGAGAGATTGCTCAGAGCCGCATCCTATATAGTTCATTTCTTTCTTTTAAATGTAATAATTTTCAACATGTTTGAATGCATAGTACAAGGCATTCATTTCTAACGTCATTGCTAGATGAACATCCGTCCTGCTTGCTTCTGGCTAGTTAGAAAGGTTTGCCAAAATGAGTCACTCCAGACATTTACAAATCCTGGTTCTCAGAGAATTCAATCAGCAAGCTCACTGCCTGGTAGTCTGGCAACCCTGATCCCAGCAGCACACCAGCAAGAGTGCACCTGAACTTACTTTTAAAGGCAGCTGGCTTCACCTACTTTTAAAGGCAGCTGGCTTCACCGGGGGAGACTTGAAGACAAAGGCCTGTGTGGCTTCCGCCTCGACACCATTCTCTGACATCAAGCAAGAAAGAGAAGTGAGCAGGGGGGTTAAACCACATGTACCAGTCTTCAAAGTTGTAGAACAGAGGCTGATTAGCACAGTTTGCAATTTACTGTTCTAACAGACCAGATGCCACCCATAGGCAGCCGCCACCACCCATAGGCAGCCACCACCACCCCCCCCATAGGCAGCCACCACCACCACCACCCCCCCCATAGGCAGCCACCACCCCCCCCCCCATAGGCAGCCACCACCCCCCCCATAGGCAGCCACCACCACCACCCATAGGCAGCCACCACCACCACCCCCCATAGGCAGCCACCACCACCACCACCCATAGGTAGCCACCACCACCACCCATAGGCAGCCACCACCACCACCCATAGGCAGCCACCACCACAACCCATAGGCAGCCGCCACCACCACCACCCATAGGCAGCCGCCACCACCACCACCCATAGGCAGCCGCCACCACCACCACCCATAAGCAGCAGCCGCCACCACCACCACCCATAAGCAGCCGCCACCACCACCACCCATAGGCAGCCGCCACCACCACCACCCATAGGCAGCCGCCACCACCACCACCCATAGGCAGCCGCCACCACCACCTCCCATAGGCAGCCGCCACCACCACCTCCCATAGGCAGCCGCCACCACCACCTCCCATAGGCAGCCGCCACCACCACCTCCCATAGGCAGCCACCACCACCACCTCCCATAGGCAGCCACCACCACCACCTCCCATAGGCAGCCACCACCACCACCTCCCATAGGCAGCCACCACCACCACCTCCCATAGGCAGCCACCACCACCACCACCCATAGGCGGCCACCACCACCACCACCCATAGGCGGCCGCCACCACCACCAGCCATAAGCGGCCGCCACCACCACCAGCCATAAGCGGCCGCCACCACCACCATCCATAAGCGGCCGCCACCACCACCATCCATAAGCGGCCGCCACCACCCATAAGCGGCCGCCACCACCACCACCCATAAGCGGCCGCCACCACCACCACCACCACCACCACCCATAAGCAGCCGCCACCACCACCACCACCACCCATAAGCAGCCGCCACCACCACCACCACCACCCATAAGCAGCCGCCACCACCACCACCACCACCCATAAGCAGCCGCCACCACCACCACCACCACCCATAAGCAGCCGCCACCACCACCACCACCACCCATAAGCAGCCGCCACCACCACCACCACCACCCATAAGCAGCCGCCATCACCGCCACCACCACCACCACCACCCATAAGCGGCAGCCGCCACCACCCATAAGCGGCAGCCGCCACCACCCATAAGCGGCAGCCGCCACCACCCATAAGCGGCAGCCGCCACCACCCATAAGCGGCAGCCGCCACCACCCATAGACAGCCGCCACCACCCATAGGCAGCCGCCACCACCACCCATAGGCAGCCGCCACCACCACCCATAGGCAGCCGCCACCACCACCCATAGGCAGCCGCCACCACCACCCATAGGCAGCCGCCACCACCACCCATAGGCAGCCGCCACAACCACCCATAGGCAGCCGCCACAACCACCCATAGGCAGCCGCCACAACCACCCATAAGCAGCCGCCACAACCACCCATAAGCAGCCGCCACAACCACCCATAAGCAGCCGCCACAACCACCCATAAGCAGCCGCCACAACCACCCATAAGCAGCCGCCACAACCACCCATAAGCAGCCGCCACAACCACCCATAAGCAGCCCCCACAACCACCCATAAGCAGCCCCCACAACCACCCATAAGCAGCCGCCACAACCACCCATAAGCAGCCGCCACAACCACCCATAAGCAGCCGCCACAACCACCCATAAGCAGCCGCCACAACCACCCATAAGCAGCAGCCACCACAACCACCCATAAGCAGCAGCCACCACAACCACCCATAAGCAGCAGCCACCACAACCACCCATAAGCAGCAGCCGCCACCACCCATAAGCAGGAGCCGCCACCACCCATAGGCTGCCACCCATAGGCAGCCGCCACCACCCATATGCAGCCGCCACCACCCATAGGCAGCCGCCACCACCCATAGGCAGCCGCCACCACCCATAGGCAGCCGCCACCACCCATAGGCAGCCGCCACCACCCATAGGCAGCCGCCGCCACCCATAGGCAGCCGCCGCCACCAACCATAGGCAGCCACCACCAACCATAGGCAGCCGCCACCACCCATAGGCAGCCGCCACCACCCATAGGCAGCCGCCACCACCCATAGGCAGCCGCCACCACCACCCATAAGCACTTTAAGATGCACAAAGAACTATCCATTTTAACAGAAACTGCGTCAAAAACTAACCTATAGGAGCAACAAAACAATTGGCAGAAATAAAACTGTCAAAGGCATGATTTTGGTAGCATAGGGTCAGATCTACCTGCAGAAGAATGTTCATCCCCGTCCTCACCTGCTGCAGCATCCAGGTAACACTGTGTGGCCTCCAAGGCCATGGTGCTGGGGCTATCTGGAAGAGAGGATGGCAGTGAGAGAGGCCCTGATGAACGGTCAGAAATCCAATGAACCATTTTAGAAAGATGAGCATACACCCGACATCTGTTTTAGCAAGCTGTCTTTACAGTGCAAGTACAAGACCGTAGCATAATAACGTAAAACAGATCATAAATAAAGCTACTTCCAAGTTGAGATCTGTCTCCGACAAGACTTTTTAAGGCCAAAACAAATAAATTAAAAGCTCATATTTTACAGAATAAGCAAGAACAGGGCGGGGGGTGAATGTCTGACACCTGTGGCTGGTTGCTGGCTGTTCACAGGCCACACTAACGGTTTTCATCTGTGCACCTACTGTGGCTCGATTAACTGTCTGTTCTGTAGAACAGTGGTTCTAAATCTTTTGACATTTGGGGACCTCTAATCAATCCTTACTGGAACTTGAGCCCCCCCCCCCCCCCCTTCGAAATAATTATTGGAATCCGCCTCCCCCCAAATGAATCATGTTGGCTAGCCGAGGTCCCCAGCCTAAACACAGTTGATGATTTGAACCGCAAAACAATACACAAAAAATACAGACAAAAACATTCAAACAAATATACAAATGATGACACATTTTATTTAATTCGCAAACACATATAATTAAACAAAAACAATCTAAAGTGTAATTTTAACATGAATGTTGTAGCTTTTCTGAATTAAATTGAGGCCACTCATCGTCCATACTATATACAGTTTAATGCACTTGCACTGCTCCTGCAAATCAATCGGAGGACACAAATTTAATTTTGTCTCCAATTTCAAATTCCTTCACATTTACAGTACATTTTAAAATTCTCAATTATACATTTAGCTTCTTTATTTATATACACTCTATAATCTCTTGATATTATTTAAGTAGTCGCAGACCCACTGAGGAGGCTCAGTGGACCCCCAGGGGTCCCTGGACCACAGTTTGGGAACCACTGCTGTAGAATGTACCACTGTACCTCTGGTCCACAACTCTGCTCCCAGCTGTAAATAGTTCCTGAGCTTGTAACTAGCCATCCTTATGGGTTTCTTTTCTCCGTTCCTTGCAGCTACAAATGTTAATTATTCCTGGTCGTGCTGCACCCTGATGTTTTTCACAGTGTGCTGGGTGCTCCGTGCACGCTTCTACTTCCATAGTAACCTCACCATCCGAGGCCCTTGATTTTCACTTTGGCTACTATTCCAGTATTTTCTCAATCTGCACCTAGCAAACCCTTTCCTCTTAACTTGCAATTTGTTTTGCATATCTTGCTCAAAAAGCAGCATTCTGGAAAACACTTCCTTCAAAACTTGATTTATCCGAATGTGACAAGTTGTCCGTCTACAAATATCTTCTCTTGCTTTTTTCTTCCTGTGTAGTATCTGTAGCACCATCAATCAGCATTAAAAGACTCTAAGCATTTCACTTCCCGGTGTAGCTGCCAGAGACCCTTGTTTCCCTGGCTAAGTCTTGTTCACAGCCTCTGTTGGCTTGTTGGCACTATACCAGGAGGTCCTGTGCAAATCCATATTATCATCTGTTCATTTGTGCACTACTCTGATCTTATTCCATCCTTGTTCAGCTGTCCAGCCTCATGTGCTTATGAATTGGCCAGCGAGGTCCTGTCCTGTGATACCAGGAAACAACCTGTGCACCCGGTCCTTGTCATGGTCTGCCTCTTCTGCCCCTGGTATCCCTCTAGGTCGCGTGAGTGTATGCCTGTGTTCCGCGACGGAACAAACACCTCACTTCCGGACATGGCCGCTAGCGGTCTAGTCTTTCAGGAAACCTCCGCAAACGTCACCAGCGCTTCCGGGGGAATCCGCGTATCAGAAGCGGCGATTCCCCCGGGCCGGCGCTTCGGATCCTGATTGCTGTGCCAATTCCGTTGGGATCGTGTCTGCCGCTGCCCCTGCCGGAGTACTCGTCCAGAGACGTCACCTGCTACCCTGAAGCCCATTCCGGGTACTCTTCGTGCGGAACAGCCACGCCGCGCTGAACAGTATTTTGGTGGTTGCTCTTCTCCCCGCCTCTCTGCGCTGGGGCGCATAAATGTTATGTTATGTTATATTGTGTTTATATAGCGCACGGCTACTCTAAAAGAGTGTCCCGGCGCTTTCCACATGCAGCTCAGTGTAAAATAACACAACAGACAAATAACAGAGCACAAAGCAACAAAGGAGAGAAGAAACCTAAAGGTTAAAAAGCCAGGTCTTCAGGCTCTTCCTGAACTGTCCTCAAGACCTCCACGTCGTGCTGAAACGCCGGAAGGTACTGTCGCCCTGTCAACGCGCTGGGGAAAGGTATGTGACATTGATCTTCCTGCAGTTTACCTTGCCTCAAAGCAGATGCCTTTTTCTTTTGTTCTGTGTCATAGCGCAGGAGCGCTTCTTCTTGGTTTGCCTGTATCACAGCGCAGGAGCGCTTCTTCTTGGTTTGTCCGTACTTTGTCTTAGCGCAGGAGCGCTTCTTCTTTGTTTGCCTGTATCACAGCGCAGGAGCGCTTCTTCTTGGTTTTTACTCTTTCTTTCTTGAGCGCAGGAGCGCTTCCATTGGCCAGGCACATCATCCCTTCCTGGTTAAGCGACCTTCCCTCTAGAGGTAATCCTCATTCCCCTCACGAATGTATGTTGTTGAATGGGGGTCAGCGTGTTAATGTTGTAGTAACCAGTGTGCCCTTGTCTCCCTGAACAGCTGGTGTCCATCCACACTGAGGGACGTCCCACCTTCCATCTTTGGGTCATCTGGTCCTTGCTTGGCTGCCATCCCTTCTCCCATCTTACTCCTAGTTTGTCACCGTTCCAGAGTAGGGTAAGGTGGGCGTAGGGGTAGTGGCTCCTGTCGTCTCTGCGAGATCTCTCCACAGGTATCAGGTACCCTGTGGGGAACCTGACCCAGTATTAACATCTCGCCCAGACGACATGAGCGATTCCGATATATCCCTGCAGGACATAGCAGCTATGCTTGCGAATATTCAGGCAGAAAACCTTAGTCTACGGCAGGACATGACGGCCTTACAGGGCCAAGTAGCAGCAGGGGTTATTAATCCCTGGGGTCCTGCTCCTTCTCCTAGGGTGAGGCAGGAGGGGCTGATACGGCCTCCTGTGTTCACCTATGGGAGCGCTGCGTCAGCCGCCCAACAGGACAACACCATACAGGTGATATCACCCCATCCCGTTCAACTAGCTCCACCCGAACGCTTTTATGGCGATAGCTCCAAATACAGCATTTTCCTCCATCAGTGCCACCTACACTTCATGGCTAGAGCAACGGCCTTTACTGATGATGGCTCTAAAATCGCGTTCATCCTCTCCTACATGGGAGGCGACGCCGCGCAATGGTTAATTTCCCTCGTAGAAAATGATGACCCCATGCTGTATAACTTACCAACCTTCAAGGAAGCCCTACGACGCATGTTCGCCCGGCACACCTTTGTCCAAGCAGCAGACAACGAACTGCTTAATCTAAAACAAGGCAACACCGACTTGCTTCATTATATTACAACCTCCAACAGACTGGTAATAGAAGCTTGCTGGCCCGAGAGCAAAAAGGTATCCGTGTTCTACAGGGGTCTACGTGACGAACTAAAGGATCTGATTTCCCAGATGCCTGATCCTCCGGAAGAGAGAACACTCTTTATAGACCTAGTGGTCAAGGTGAATTACAGGTTACAGGAACGCAGAACCGAAAGAACCAAAGGAGGCGATAACCGGTTGTTGTCCTATAAGGAAAAGACCCAAGAGGAGCAGAAAACCGCTGGTGACCTGCCCGAACCTATGCAAATCGGCGACCTCCGAGGCCCCCTTACCAACAAAGAACGAGCGAAGAGAAGACGACAGAATCAATGCCTTTATTACGGAAAAAGTGGGCACTTCGTGAGGGAATGCCCAGTCAAGCCCTATCGGGCAAGAGGAAACCGGCCTTTTGCGTTACCCGTGTCTAAGACGGACAAGACGGGAAACTGAGAAACCCAGTAGGCAGAGGGGTCCTGCTACTGGGTTTCTCATCCAACAAGATGACGACCCCCGCCTTTGTCAGCGGCAACCACCATATGGGCATGGAAGTGATTTTAAAGGCCGGGTCAGGGCAGGTCTGGCAGGTAACCGTCCTTCTGGATTCCGGCGCCACCGGCAACTTTATCGACACTCGGCTTACGAAGCAACTGGGGATAACCACTATTCCCAAGGTAAAACCCGAACCCGTCAAGGCAGTGGATGGTACTGACCTAACTACGGGGCCTATCCGATAACAGAGCGAGAACCTACGTATGACGTTTGTGAATACCCACGCAGAAGATATCACGTTTGATGTGATAGATGCCCCCCAGTTCAAGGTCATACTGGGTCTGCCCTGGCTGGTGCGCCACAATCCGTGCATAGACTGGGTAACCAGGATCCTGGTCTTGGATTCCACCTACTGCAACGCATCTCCACCGGTTCCCCCTGTGTACGTACCATACAGGCCCATCCCCTATTCTTCACAGGTACCGGTGTGACCGTACAAGACAAAATCCCTTAAGAATACCGGGACCTGGCGAGGGTGTTCGACAAGAAGGGCGCAAACACCCTGCCTCCACATCGCCCGTTCGACTGCAGGATTGATCTAGTACCGGGCTCCACGCTTCCGTGCAGCAGAATATACTCACTCACGGAAAAAGAGAATGAACACTTGCGCTCCTACCTGGACGAATACCTCAGGAACAGGTTTATCCGCCATTCCAGGTCTCCCGTGTCCTCTCCCCTATTCTTCGTGGCCAAGAAGGAAGGGGATCTCAGGACGTGCATAGACTTTAGAGCCATGAACGCCATTACCATCAAAAACAGGTACCCACTGCCGCTGATTTCCAACCTGCTGGACCAGATCAAGACGGCTACTGTTTTCACCAAACTGGATTTGAGGGGGGCTTACCGAATGGAAAACAGCTTTCCGTACCAAGTATGGCCTCTACGAATACCAGGTCATGCCTTTCGGACTCAGCAATGCCCCCGCCGCTTTCCAGCATTTCATCGACGAAACCCTCCGGGAATTTCTCAATATATTCTGCATCGTGTATATCGACGATATCTTATCTACTCACAAACCAGGGCGGAACACGTGCAACATGTACGAGCGGTCCTTAGACAGCTGGAACAGAACGGATGATACGTCAAATTGGAAAAAAGCATTTTTCATACAGACACCGTCGAGTTCCTGGGACACATCATCACGCCAGCTGGTATTCAAATGGATGATAAAAAGGTCGAAGCCGTCTTGCGTTGGCCATCCCCTACCCCGGAGAAGCAAATACAAAGGTTCTTGGGATTTGCCAACTATTATCGTCGCTTCATTCCCGGTTTCTCCAGGGTTGTCACACCCATCACCTGCCTGTTGCGTAAAAGTGTTCCTTTCTGCTGGGACGACACGGCCGAGCGTGCTTTTCAGGAGCTGAAACTGAAATTTACTACAGCCTCCATCCTGAGGCATCCGGACCCAAAACAGCCATTCACGGTAGAGGCTGATGCCTCACAGGATGCTCTAGGGGGTGTGTTGTCACAAAGGGACGCTACGTCAGGTTTGCTACACCCGGTGGCGTTCTATTCCAGGAAGCTCTTACCAGCCGAACGCAACTATACCATCTCCGACCGAGAGCTATTGGCTATTAAGACAGCATTCGAGGAATGGCGTCATTATTTGAAAGACGCCGTACACCCCGTGATGATCTACACGGACCATCGGAACCTCCAGTTCCTCCGCTCAGCCCGTGCCCTCACATCCCGGCAGCTCCGATGGACCCTGTTTTTCAATGAATAGGATTTCCGCATCGCATTGCGACCAGGAAAAGAAAACACCAAAGTCGACGCACTGTACCGCCTAGAAGAATCCATTCCCGAGCAATGTTTTCAGGGGATAGTGCTGTCTTCTGACTTCCTATCGCTCCTTCAAGACGATCTCACACGGATCGACCTGTCTGTCATGACAACGAAACACAAGGGCGTTATTACACAAAACGATTTCCTTTATAAAGACAACAGATACGTTCTCCCTCTGAGTTCACATCAACAACAAGCTCTGTCCATGTGTCACGATCATGTTCTGTCCAACCATCCGGGTTATCACAAAACCGTGGACCTCCTACAAAGACATTTTTGGTGGCCGACGTTGGAAGAAGGTACCAGGCTCTACATTGCGCGTTGTACCACGTGTGCCCAGGGTAAAAACATGTCCGGACCGTCAGTGGGATTGCTTCACCCCATACCTGTACCCCCTTATCCTTGGCATACCGTATCCATGGATTTCGTAGTGGACTTACCTGCCACCACCCTAGGATACACAACAATCCTTACCATAGTGGACCACCTCACCAAACTGGCTCATTTTGTCCCTATGAAAGGGTTACCCACAGCAGCCGGATTGGCGGTTGTGTTCCTGCAAAACGTGGTTAGATTGCACGGCATACCGTCTGTGGTGATAACAGACTGGGGGGCACAGTTCGTGTCTCGCTTCTGGACGGAGGTGTGTGCGGTCAGATACTCTGTCCATCACCACCCCCTTTTTCCCAAATCGATTTTATCCACACTCAGTGTGGGAGGGTATGCTCAGACGTGAGTCCCTTGCTCATTGCACCATCAGGATTCAGGCAAGCCGGGCCGACGAAGGCTGTGATGCCAGAAACCGGTCCCCGGAAGCTTGTTTCCTTCCCAGTATAAGAATTGGCTTGGTAGTTTGGTTTGCCCTGTTCCCATCATGCACTGGGACAGGTACAGACTAATTTGCATGTAGCCAGGTTCTGAGCTGGGATGGTGCAGTGAGCTAAAAAACGGTGATGGATTAAAACCATGATCTCTTGACTTGGTAAGAGTATTCTGCATCATTCAGATACTCTGTCCATCACCACCCCCTTTTTCCCAAATCGATTTTATCCACACTCAGTGTGGGAGGGTATGCTCAGACGTGAGTCCCTTGCTCATTGCACCATCAGGATTCAGGCAAGCCGGGCCGACGAAGGCTGTGATGCCAGAAACCGGTCCCCGGAAGCTTGTTTCCTTCCCAGTATAAGAATTGGCTTGGTAGTTTGGTTTGCCCTGTTCCCATCATGCACTGGGACAGGTACAGACTAATTTGCATGTAGCCAGGTTCTGAGCTGGGATGGTGCAGTGAGCTAAAAAACGGTGATGGATTAAAACCATGATCTCTTGACTTGGTAAGAGTATTCTGCATCATTCAGATACTCTGTCCATCACCACCCCCTTTTTCCCAAATCGATTTTATCCACACTCAGTGTGGGAGGGTATGCTCAGACGTGAGTCCCTTGCTCATTGCACCATCAGGATTCAGGCAAGCCGGGCCGACGAAGGCTGTGATGCCAGAAACCGGTCCCCGGAAGCTTGTTTCCTTCCCAGTACAAGAATTGGCTTGGTAGTTTGGTTTGCCCTGTTCCCATCATGCACTGGGACAGGTACAGACTAATTTGCATGTAGCCAGGTTCTGAGCTGGGATGGTGCAGTGAGCTAAAAAACGGTGATGGATTAAAACCATGATCTCTTGACTTGGTAAGAGTATTCTGCATCATTCAGATACTCTGTCCATCACCACCCCCTTTTTCCCAAATCTGTCATGGATGTGGACGTTCGTCTGTCTTCCGCTTACCACCCTCAGACCGACGGTCAAGCCGAGGACAAACCACACCATGGAGCAGTACCTGCGTTGCCTACTCCTCACCACAGAAAAAGAATGGGGAGACGTGCTATGGTTGGTGGAATTCGCCTATAACAACAACAACAAGCATTCCGCTATCGGCATGTCCCCATTCTACTGTCTCCAGGGCAAACATCCTAGGACCATGCCATGGGAAAAACCACAGAACAGCCCTTTGCCCACTGTCCAGAAACACCATGCTAAACTCTGCGACCTCTGGCAACAGGCCCGGTTTGAGTTGGGCAAGGCCAAGGAATACTATAAACAATATGCGGACAACCGCAGACAAACGGAGCCCGCCTACAAGAAGGGGGACAAGGTGTGGCTCTCCATTCGACATCTCAACGTCCATGGCCCCAAAAAACTGTTGCCCCGCTTTGTTGGTCCGTATGTTATTGGAAAAGTGATCAACCGTGTCTCCATGAGATTAGTGCTGCCTCCGTCGATGAAGGTACACCCGGTCTTCCATGTTTCCCTTCTCCGCCCTGTTCACCCTGAGTGCGATGTCTCTTCCCCTCCTGCTCCAGTTCTGAGGGACGACCACATTGAGTACGAGGTCAGGGCTATTCTTGGTTCCCGTCGTACACGGGGTAGGCTCTTTTACCTTGTAGACTGGAAAGGTTATGGCCCGGAGGAGAGGTCCTGGGAACCCCTGTCACATGTCCGCCACGCTTCTCAGTTGGTTCGCGCCTTCCATGTCTGCCACCCTCTCAGTCCTCGCCCAGCTACCCCTGTCTGATTCTGTACTGGTGGGTGGTGTCGGGGGGAGGGGTTGTTTTGGTGGGGGGTGCTGTCATGGTCTGCCTCTTCTGCACCTGGTATCCCTGAAGGTCGCGTGGGTGTATGCCTGTGTTCCGCGACGGAACAAACCCCTCACTTCCGGACTTGGCCGCTAGCGGTCTAGTCTTTCAGGAAACCTCCGCAAACGTCACCAGCGCTTCCGGGGGAATCCGCGTATCAGAAGCGGCGATTCCCCCGGGCCGGCGCTTCGGATCCTGATTGCTGTGCCGATTCCGTTGGGATCGTGTCTGCCGCTGCCCCTGCCGGAGTACTCGTTCAGAGACGTCGCCTGCTACCCTGAAGCCAATTCCAGGTACTCTTCGTGCGGAACAGCCACGCCGTGCTGAACAGTATTTTGGTGGTTGCTCTTTTACCCGCCTCTCTGCGCTGGGGCGCATAACTTTTCTCAAGACCTCCACGTCGTGCTGAAACGCCGGAAGGTACTGTCGCCCTGTCACCGCGCTGGGGTAAGGTATGTGACATTGATCTTCCTGCAGTTTACCTTGCCTCAAAGCGGATGCCTTTTTCTTTTGTACTGTGTCATAGCGCAGGAGCGCTTCTTCTTGGTTTGTCCGTACTTTGTCTTAGCGCAGGAGTGCTTCTTCTTGGTTTGCCTGTATCACAGCGCAGGAGCGCTTCTTCTTGGTTTGTCCGTACTTTGTCTTAGCGCAGCAGCGCTTCTTCTTTGTTTGCCTGTATCACAGCGCAGGAGCGCTTCTTCTTGGTTTTTACTCTTTCTTTCTTGAGCGCAGGAGCGCTTCCATTGGCCAGGCACATCATCCCTTCCTGGTTAAGCGACCTTCCCTCTAGAGGTAATCCTCCCCCTCACGAATGTATGTTGTTGAATGGGCGTCAGCGTGTTAATGTTGTAGTAACCAGTATGTCCTTGTCTCCCTGAACAGCTGGTGTCCATCCACACTGAGGGACGTCCCACCTTCCATCTTTGGGTCATCTGGTCCTTGCTTGGCTGCCATCCCTTCTCCCATCTTACTCCTAGTTTGTCACCGTTCCAGAGTAGGATAAGGTGGGCGTAGGGGTAGTGGCTCCTGTCGTCTCTGCGAGATCTCTCCACAGGTAACAGGTACCCTGTGGGGAACCTGACAGTCCTTTAACAGGGAGTTGGCTAGCTTGGAATCTACACAGGACCCTGACAGTGAGAAAGGTCTGACAGCCTGAAGACTGCCCTCCATACCATGTAATATGTTTGAAACAGGCATCATTTACACACATTTCAGCTGTAAAACAATTCTGTTTACAGTGCTAGGAGATCAGCGACCCGCATATCCCAAAACTATGATCGCATAAGAGCACACAGAAGGCGGTAGCTGAGAAGTAGAATGGGCCCACGTACCTAGGCTGCACAGGGTTGGAGAACATGCAAAGCTGCATACTGATTCATGGATACTGGCAGAAAGGGAGGACTGTAGAACCCTCCACACGTGTGCATCACTTTACTTCTGCTCCTGACTCTTCTCTGTCTATAGCAATACCCCATTGTAGGAAGCCAGCTCTTTATATGCTATACCAAAAAGAGGCATACTGTGCAGAGTCCAGGTATTCCCTTATGAGTGGACAGGGGCTTGCTCTAGCATTCCCACAGTGCTCTGCTAGGGGGTAGTCTGGTCAAGCAGCTTAAGGCTTATCAGAGGGGAGTGCTAGACATTTGTTGCATACACAGAGTCAATAAATGATGCACACGACTCAAGAAGGAGATCCACACCAATTTATAAAAATAACACGTATCTGTATATATGCTTAGGCACCAGAATCATTACGATCAGGTAAGCACGTTTCGAGCTTTTGCCTCCGGCGATGCCCTTCCATTCTTTTGTCGCTTTCTAGAGTCTCCAGCTCTTTGGGTGGTAGGAGAGTTCATTCTTCATGCCCACCCACAAGTTAATCCAGTTAGGCCAGGTGCTGCAGCTGGATAGACACCTGCCCCCTGAAAGCTGCTAACCCATGTCCTTTTGGCCACTAAACACAACGGAGGAGGGGTGAGAGTTTCTACTATGAGAACCCGAGCACGATTGGAGTGTGATCATATCGGACTGTGCTTCATTCCTGTACACCAGCCCACCCTGCCAGGGCTCCCGGTCCGTCATTGCAGTGCATGATTCAACACAGATGAAATATTTAGTATGTGCAGCAGCAGATACAGGGTTTCCAGCTCGCTTCTCAGACGTTCAGGTAAGAGCGCCTGACGGGCTAGGTAGCCATGGGGAAAGAATTATGGAAAATATCGTTGGGGTAAAGACCACATAAAACAGCAGAGAACTGTCCAACGCTGTTAAAAAGACCACAGAGGACAGAACACAAAATTACTTTTGTAACTTTTTCTGCAATTACCTTCTGCTTGGGTGTCGCTCTCATTCCTCACTGTCTGCTCAGTAGGCTCATCTACATCTGTATCTGTATCTTCATCATCCTCACCCTGGGGTGGCTCGGATTCCGGAACGTCAGTGGTCCTCGTCTTGCCAATCATCGTAGCACCTTTTTTCTTAATCTGTTTCCTGCTTGTGCCCACCATTTCTTCCACATCGGTGTCACTGTCCTGCGCACTTGGTTGATGGGCTGTGGCTTTGTCTGGAGTCGAGGACTCCTCTTCCACATCAGTGTCGCTGTCCAGTGCAGGCTGACGGCTGGTACTCTCAGCCTTCCTGGAAGACGTCACGTCCTCTTTTGCATCAGTGTCTTTATCCTGTTTGGCTGCAGCACTACACGTCGTCACCTCTTCTGCATCAGTGTCGTTATCCTTTCTGGATGCAGCACTACTGCCCCCAAGAAGCTCAACGCCATGAGGGCCATCTGTATCCTCTTCCACATCTGTATCACTGCCCAGGTCAGAGACAGGCATTGCCGCTTTCGCTGTGGTGTCCCCATCCTCTTCCACGTCGGTGTCACTGTCCAGGTGGAGCTCAGCCGCCGTCTGATTGCATACTGCTCCTGCTCCATTGCCCAGATTCTGGTGCTCTTCCTTGGAGGGAAGGTTATCCCCACTAGCAACTGCGTTTGGCTCCTCCTCCACATCTGTGTCACTGTCTACATGGAGCTGAGCCGCAGTTTTCTGGCCACCATTACTTCCATTGGCTTCCACTTCTTCCCCTTCATCTACGTCAGTATCACTGTCCGAGTGATAATGCGATGACTGCTGCTCTAAGGCCTCACCACTATGTATGCCTGCCACTGCGCCTTTGCCCCCATTCAAGCCTTCCACTCGTGGACTGGGATGCGCCTTCACCGCACTCGGACTAGGCCCATCTGTCGTGGATGATAGGGATGCATTACGACGGGGCTTTATGGTGCTATCGGGCTTCAGCAGGCTCTCGTCAGCTTCAGTGTCGCTGTTGTACTGCAGATGCATGGACGGGGCACTGACTGCAGAGGTTTCTGCGCACTCGTCATCACTGCCAAACAGAAGCAATACAATAAAAAAAAAAGAGCGTCAGGCAGACTTGTAGAGATTCGAAGACATCTTTAAGAGAGAACAAGCAGTTCAAAAGCAGCAATGTGAGAAAAAAATAGACAAAAGGCTTCTGTAATTTACCTACTGTACCGCTGATGCCTATTGTATTGCTCCCTCTGTGATGTCATTGTATTGCTGATGTTTGCTCTCTCATTAAAAAATGTTTTACAAAAAAAAAAAGGAATAGACAAAAGGCAATAAACATAGTGAAGGACAGCAGCAATACAGAGGCAGAGATAAAGGAACGGAGGGCAAAGGATAAACGAGCTGTGACAGAATAAAGGAACACACGCAAGCAGGCAGATTGCAGAACAGATTCTGTTTCAAGGAACGCATTAACGGACAGGTGAAAAAAGATGGTCTATGACAACCTAGACTTCATTTTAAGTGATGCTTTTCCCTTACCAGGATTAGATGCAAGCCACTAACCAACTTATGTCAGGACCGCAGGAGAGGTTTACGAATAAACTTTAATTTATTGCTCAGAAGCTGTTGCCAAGTTAACATATCAAACCAAACAAATATTACATCTCCTATGAACAGAGGGAAATGGACAGTAACAGTCAACCAATCAGTCCATTCTACACTCCATCAGCTCTTGTGAAGTCTCCTCCTCCTCTTTCTTCGCAGTTCAGTGCAATGGTAAGCGACCCTCTCTCTTTTTAGGTCAAGCCTACTAGACAGAAAAGGGCCTTTCTGTTGCACAGCATATCGTGGCTTGCCAAAATCTTACAGAGGCTTGGAGCCTGCCCATTGCGTCCATTATTTGGCTTTCCTTGTCAATCTTGTTTGCCGGCTTCTTATTTGTTCGTGTCCTAGCTTTTCAATCTTGTGTTTGTCCCTCCCATCGCGCATTGCCTGTTTACAATGTCTCCGACTGGCATCGCTGCTTTCAAGCACTACTTTCTTCTTTTGTGTGAAGCGCTCCATTGGAGTGCGTGTTTTCAAGCGGTCTTCCACCTACGCTTCATACTACTCTCCCTGAATACTTCAATAGGCGTCTGGATCCCAGTCCAAAGCCATGAACGTCTTCATGTAGAATTAGAATGGTGCTCCGAGAGATGCCTTCTGCTTATTTCCGATGATAGCCATTGGCCACTCAGGTGAGACATCAGCTAGCCAATCTGATTGCAGTGACTCCCATTGAGATCCGAAGCATGGTTTCTCTTGTGCTACGGAAGCGATCATGAGAAATTCCAGTGGCTCTGAACCAGCTCAGATCAGTCCCGACAGATTGTCGAGGGAGGTGACACCCGCTGGTAATGGAAGGTTCCTTGAAGTTGATGGCATGGAGGATTATAGGAGATATTGGGGGATCCCAAGCCTTTTGAAATTCTCTTCCGATCTTATCCAACAGGCATGGAGAGAGGGTACTGTCAAGCAGCTGGTTCTGCTTATAGAAGATAGTTACACAGATGTATGGAAAGGAGCGCAGCATGTGCTAAACTTTCTCTTGCAAGTGGACTTTTCCTACACAATGGTTAGTAAGTTTCAGTCGGTCATTTCCGCAGGTCTCTTCCCAGTAAACGAAGTGCAGGAACATCCCCGGCTTTACAAACTGATGAGGACACCATCTGTCTCGACCCCTGGCTCCGCATCACTCCTGCCTCAGGGATGTTAATCTGGTGCTAAACCTTTGCCTATCCTGACAGAATAATGATTATCTAGCCAAAAGGAACAAAGGTGTTATCAGCAAAGCCTGTGATGCTTCTCTACTCGGGATCCTGCCAACAAGTGTGGGATGTTGGGGCGTGGGATATTACTGGCAGGTGTATATGTTTGGATGAATTACCAACTGAAAGAAAGGGGTTCTGAGCAAATGTTTTTCATGTTAACCATATATTTTTTTTTTTTTTTTAAATCAAGAATAGGTTTCACCAGGTTGACCCAAAAGCGTTTCTTGTTGAAATAGTTGGGCGGTTTTTTGCTCTAGGTGGGAGGATGTCCCACACTATCTCCCCTGCCCTCCATGCCCTCTGTACTACGTCCCATACCCTTCCTTTAATAGTAAAAAAAAAAAGATGTTTTAATCCCTTACTCCCACTGCAGAATTACTAATTTTCAACACACCTCCTACTCCCTATGTATTCCCTTTTTTTAAATAAAATATTTACTCTCCTCCAGCTAGACTCCCTTTGTTCAGAAATCCCCTACTCGCCCTCTTGCTTATTCCCTTTTTTTTTTTTTACAAACCACTTACTCCTCCCTCTTGCTTTTCTGCAATTTTACAGACCCCATACTCGGGGCTTTAAGTGGGCCGGGACTCACCGGTGCTGAGCACTGGCAGTTTTTAAAAGGGGCCCCGAAATGGTCTCTATCGGGCTCTGTTTTGTGGATCAACCTGTAGGGGTTCCTAGGAGACTTCAGGTCCACCACGTAGGTAACAGGACTCTTGCGCTCCACAACCTCAAAGGGACCGGTCCACTTATCCTGGAGCGCACACGGCTCCACGGGGGCCAAGACCCACACCTTCTGTCCAGGCTGAAACACTACCAGAGTGGCATTCTGGTCGTACCACCGCTTCATCTCCTCCTGGCTGGCTTCCAGATTTGCCTCAGCAAGTTGCCTGAATCGCCTAGTCTGATTCCTGAAGGCCAGCATGTAACTATATACATTCTGGGGAGGTTTCCTGGGAGATTGCTCCCAGCCTTCCTTGACCAGACTTAGAGGTCCTCTCACTGGTTAGCTGTACAGGAGCTCAAAGGGGCTGAACCCTAGAGACTTCTGTGGCACCTCACGGTAAGCAAAGAGAAAGCATGGTAAGAGGACGTCCCACTTACACCTCATGGGTCTTTCTAGGCCCATTATCATGCCTTAGAGGGTTTGGTTGAATCTCTCAACCAACCCATTTCCTTGGGGGTGGTAAGGTGTGGTGAACTTGTAGGTTACACCACACTCTTGCCAAAGGGATTTCATGTATTTGGACATGAAATTAGTCCCCGGTCAGACACCACCTCTAGAGGGAATCCCACTCTGGAGAAAATTCCCATCAGTGCACGTCCCACCACGGGGGCCGTCACTGTCCTCAGAGGGATGGCCTCCGGGTACCGGGTGGCATGGTCCACCAGGACCAGGATGAACCTATTGCCCATCGCTGTCCTGGGGTCGAGTGGCCCTACAATGTCAATCCCCACTCGCTGGAATGGGGTACCGACCACAGGGAATGGCTGGAGTGGAGCCTTCTGCTTACTTCCACTCTTTCCACTTGCCTGGCAAGTCTGGCATGTCCTGCAGTGAGTGTCTGAACTCCTGCACATTTGAGGCCAATAAAAGTGAGTGACAAGCCTTTCAAAGGTCTTGTCCTGCCCCAAATGCCCTGCCAATGGCACATCGTGAGCCAGCCCCAGTAGGAAGGCTCTGAAGTCCTGGGGTACCACCAGCGCACGGGCTCAGCCAGGCTCAGCCAGGCTCAGCAACCTTAGGCTCTGTATACAGTAGGTCGTTCTCCCAGTAAATGAAATGTGACCCAGACTGATCACCTGCGGCCTGGTCTGCAGCCTACTGCCGCATACCCACGAGAGAAGGGCATTCTTTCTGCGCCTTACAAAAGTCTTCCCTGGTGGGACCTCCTTCCTGCTGCCAATGGGTCAGCTCAGGCAGGTCTCCCAGTTCAGCTATCTGCTCTCCTGTAGGCTCCAGGGCATCCCCCTCAAGGTCTGCTCCCTCCTGGACCGTGGGAACTTAAGGGGCCGGTTTCCTGTGCCCCCTGCTCCTTCTCTCTAAGGACGGTCCCTGGGCCTCCCTCTCAGGCTCCAGGACCCCTCGAGCACCTCTACTTGCTGCCATGGACCGTGTGGTGACACACGCCCAATCCGGCATACCAAACATCTCCAGGTGAGCACTCCGCTCCACCTTAGCCCAAGGTGAGCTCTCCAAGTCGTTCCCTAACAGACAGTCTACAGGCATGGCGGGCCTCACAGCTACCTGAAGAGTACCAGAGACCCCCCCCCCCCCCCCCCCACTCAAAGGGAACCTGAGCCACCTTGCAGTGACTCTGTGTTGTCAGCGGCAACAACGGGATAGAATGCTCCTGGGACAACCTGCTCTTGAGACACCAGGTGACACTTGACAGCCGTCACACTGGCTCCTGTATCTCTCAGAGCTTCCACTCTACGGCCATTTATGGTCACCCACTGCCTGTACTTCTTAGTGTTCTCAGGCAGTTGGGTTTGGGGACCACTTCACAGTCTCCTAATGAGACAAGGGACATCTCTGTGGGACCCCACCCACCTTGGACACCCATCTCCTCCCCCAAGGCTACACTAGTCACATACCGGGGTGGGGCACCAGTGGGTGCCGGTTTACCATACAAAGGACACTTTATATCAGAGGCAAAATGCCCCATGTTACCACACTTGTAACATTTTAGGGGCCGCTTTTGAACAGGTGTACCTGTCGGGCCCCGGGCGGTTTCTGTGGTGGGGGGAGGCTGAGAACCTTTCCCTTGGTTCCCTTGGGGATGACTTTGGGGCCTTTTTGGGAACTCCCTCTGTTTACCCTTGCCCCCCCCCACTCTTCTGCTGGGGACCCTGCCCACCTTTGGCGGAATCTCCCACGTGACCCTTGTGGACCCTGGTACTGACCCAGCGGTCCGCCTCCTCAGCTAGCTTCCTAGGGTTAGTCAGCCTACTATCAATCAGGTGCTGGCGTAGCTCAGGAAAACAATTACTGGACAAGTGCTCCCATGCCATTAAATCAAGAAGCCCTTGAAAATCATTAACCTTGCTACCCTTCACCCAACCATCCTGTGCTCTGCAAAAAAAAGTCACATACTCAACACACGTACTGTTTGGAATCTCGGTGCAACCCCCTAACCTTTGCCTATACAACTCAGGGGTCAACCCATACCTTGTCATCAAGGCTGCCTTCATATGGGGATAAGAATTATAATCATCTGAAGGCAAGTCTAGCAGTGTATCCCGCCCCTCACTAAGGAACCGTCCCCACATCCCCGCTCCCCAATCCTTCTCAGGGACCCGGTGGGAAGACTGGTCTACTTCTTAGGCTTTGAACCACTGCCCTATGCCATCATTTAAAAAAAATTATTTTACTACATCTTTGGGTATGTACACGCTCGATTCCACCTGCACTGACGGTGTGCTGCCACCAGAGGGAGCTTTTTCTAAACTCTGGGCTTTCAGCTCCAACTCCCTTAAAACCTTTTCATGATCATACTGTAACTTTTTTTCTTCTAGGGCTAACTTTCTACTTTGCATTTCAAATTCCAACTGCCCACTCAACTTGAGCTTGGTCAGCTCCAATTCGTGCACCCTACACTCTTTTCTATCTGCCAGTTCCTCTGGAGAGACTCTACTGGAAACACTGCTACCGGCAGGGGAAGGGGTTCTCCTTCCTCTTGGACCCACTACCCATCCAGCTGCTCCTCTGCATTATCATCCTCAGTGGCATTCCTTGCTTCTACCCAGGCCCTCAGCGCCTTATAGAACTCTGGCTTGTTTTTGCATCCAGTCGTGCAAACATTAAATTTCTTGCAGAAGAACTTTAGCTGTTTCACCGGGTAGCTGTCCAGTTTCTCTTCTTCCCATTGAGTATTAACAGATACTATGGATGCTGCTTTCTCCACCATGGTTAAGCTTGGCAGTACTCAAAAATAGAAAGTCCCAAAAGAAATCTACCAACAAGTATTGGTTGCGTTAAGGTCTGCACTCACTAAGTAGTGTTCACCAATCACTGTACATGAGTCACAAATGCAAGTCCAGAATCCTCACCGCTGACCACCAATGTTAGAATCCGGGTTCTCCGGTTGGCACAGGTAGGTACTTGTGACAAGCAGGGAACCTTTCCTCTAATCAGGGTAAGGGGTTACACTCCTAAAATAACCCCTGCTCACCCTCTAGGTAGCTGGCCTATGGAGAACAGGTAGCCTTACAATAGTGAAAAACGAAAATGGCTGTAATTCACTATTAGGACATGCCACACACATCAGGGCTTGTCCTACCTTATGCTTACCTTATGCTTACAATGCACCCTGCCCTTGGGCCTACCATAGGGGTGACCAATATGAAGTTAAGGGAAGGTTTAGGGACTAGCAAGTGGGTGCACTTGCCCAGTCAGCATGACAATACCAGACTGCATGCATGTTCTGCAATGGCAGACCTTAGACACATTTTACCAGGCCGCTTCTGTGGGTGGCACAACCAGTGCTGCAAGCCCACCAGCAGCATTTGTATTTACAAGCCCTGGCACTCCTGGTACACTTTACTGGGGTCTGACAGTAAACCAAATAAGCCAATCATGGAATCCAACCAACATATACATTTTAAACAGGGAGCACTTGCACTGTGGCACTGGTTGGCAGTGGCACAGTGCTCTGAGCAGCTAACACCAGCAAAACACATGCGGCACAGCGACAAAAAGTGGAAGGGAGACTCATGCCAAGGTGCCAGGTCTAACAGGGACAAACACAGAAGCTTTCGGTTACTAGAAATTTTGCGTAGTACAACCAATGGCACATTAACTTTGTAACTTGATCCCTCACTGAAGAAGGGGTCTAATGTGAAGAGGGACACCACTTACCTTTCTGGAATCACTGTGGCAGCATTTGGAGACTCAAGGGCCACAGACGTGCAAAGATCCTCGCATTCTCGGGACGATGTGGATTCTGCAATGGAGTGAAATGGGAGGGAGAGAAGGAAGGAGAAACAGATGGAAAACAATCAAGCAACCACTTACAGATGAGAGGGTAACGGCCTGGCTGGAATGGACGCATATGTCTGGAATTGAAACATCAAATTACCAGTCACAACACAAGATGAAAGGAAAATATTACTTACTATATCAGCATGTGTTTGCTGTGTGTAGTGCTGTAGATACACATGCTTTGCATACTTCTGCTATTGGATGTTTGCATGTTGTTTTTATTGGCAGAAGCTATTCCAGTTACGAAAGGTGATGCAATGGCTCCTTTAAATGACGATACGCATGGGCAACGACTCAATCTTAGACTGTTTTTCCCACAGTGGGTGAGAATATGGAATGTGAAGTGAGCGTAGCACGGTGCAACATGCGTACTGAGAAGTGACCAGGTAATAGAAGAGATCTGTACTGAACACAAGCTTCTGGGGAGGAAGTTGGGTGCATGTGAATCTACAGCACAACACTGTATGAACGAATGCTTGCAGGGAGTCATTTCCCGTTTGTAGCATGTATGGCTGTAGATACACATGCTCTGTGGTGACTAGAGTGTGCCTGCTGCAGAGGTCTGTAACAAAGTCCTCAAGACTGGCCAACCAGAGCCTGTTGATAAGCGAGGATGTTCATACTGTAGGGCTTGGTAAATGTATGTGGGGTTGACAGATTTGCCGCTTTGCAGATGTCAACAAGTGGGATAATACCCAAGAGAGCCACGGTAGCTCCTTTCTTCGAGTTCAATGCGTCCGAGGTGACAAAAGTAGAAATTTCTTACCTTAGTCGTACCTGGTTTGGATGCCCTTGACTATCCATCTTGCTATACCTGCTTTAGAAATGGGGTGTCTCTTGTGAGGGTTTGCAAAAGCTACAAAGAGCTGGAAAGACCTTCAAAAGGGCTTGGTTAAATCAATGGAATATAAAAGCTTTTTGACATCTAACATGTAGAGGTTTTTCCACAACCAAATCTGGCTGTGGAAAGATTGGGACCTCTATGTTGTGGCTAACGTGGAAGAGTGACACTACCCTAGGATTGGTTATGAGACGAACACTGTTTTTGTGAACATGAATAAAGGGTTTTTGCAGGGTGACTGCTTGCAGTTTTCTAATGCATCTGAGGGAAGCAAGGACCACCAGTAAGGCCACTTTCCAGCAGGGGAACTGTAGAGGGCAAGAGTGAAAAAGCTCAAATGCTAGCCCCATGAGCCTCGTGAGGACTAAATTACCACAAAGGGTGGAAAGAGGCCCACTGGGAGGTAGGATTCTCCTAAGACCCCCCACAAACGTCTTGATTACTAGAATCCTAAATAATGGTAAATGTTACCCGTTTTGCATGTAGGCTGCAAAGACAGCTAAGTTTAGGTGTATTGAGGTATGGGTGAGGTCTGACTTCTGCAGTTGTAAAAGATAGCAGACCATGTCTTAACATTGAGCTTTAAGGGCTCCAGGTCTTTGGAGATGCAATAATGTACAAAGCTTCTCCACTTTGTGGCACAGCATGCATGTGTAGTGGGTCTTCACACTTCCTGTAGAATGGTCATGAGTTTCTCGGGGAGGTTTAAGATAGCCGAACTCTAAGACGTCAGCTGCCAGATTGCTAGGTTGAGCTGGACGGAATCTGGCCTTGACTCCACGTGAGAAGGTCTGGCATGAGGGAAAGCTTCTCGTGGGGGCTGACAGGCAACTCCAGGAGCATTGAGTTACGGGGAGGCCTGGCCTAGCCGGGAGGAGGAAAAGAGTAGGGAAGGATTCCTGACCAGTTGATCCATAGAGCATTGCCCATGGACAATGGGTATGGATATCTGGAGCCGAAGTTAGAGCATTTTACATTTCCACTGGTGGTCGAATAGGTCTATTTGTGTGGGTGTCCCAATGCTGGAAACACCTGTGTAAGACTTGTGGGCAGAGTTCCAACTTGTGGACTTGTTGATGCTTCTGGTTGAGCAGGTCAATAAAGCTGCTGTGCACCGTCGGAAAATGTTCTGCTAAGATCTGTATGTTGTAGCAGTTATGGCTAACAGATTCAGGCAGTTATTATAGCGGTCTTTTGTCATAGTGGCCACATCACCTGTATGCTCATGGCATTGAGATGTGCACCCAAGCCTGTGGGAGATGTCCCCGTGGTTGCGGAATGGGACCTGAGAAAAGTTTGCCCTGCAACAGGTGGTTGCTGACCATTAGCAATACTAGATCTTCCCAGCGACCATCCACCTGTAACCACTGTGCCGCAAGGCACTCTTGGAGGGGATGCATGTGGAGCCTGGGGTGGGGGTACAATAAGGATTCTTGAGGCCATCATTCCTAAAAAAGCGTGTTAAGGGTCTGACTGAGCACGACTGGGAAAGAAGCAGCAGCTGAAATGCCACCGCTCTGCTGGTTGAGGTAGGCATTCCTTATAACTGTGTTCAACTCCGATCCGAGGAAAGGCTGGATCTATTGAGGTTCTAGGTAGACATGGTCACATTTATGGTGAAACCCATTATATGGAGCAGGGAAATTGCGGTTTACGTGGGGTCTAGGCATTGCAGTTGCAGCTGCTCTTAATAAGCATGTTGTTGAGTTAGGGGAAGATGTGAGTGCCCCCACAGCTAGTCACTTCATGTACACCATTGGAGACATGGTGACCCCAAAAGGAAGTACTTTTGAATTGATGGTGATGTCTACTTATCTAAAAAGCAAAGGTACTGGCGATGATCAGGGTGTATGGGTATATGAAAGTAGGCGTTCTTGAGATCAAGCACAGTCATGTAATTTCCTTAATGGAGCAGTGTGAAGATGTCCTGCAGGGTAGTCATATGGAAATGCTCCGGCAGGACATATTTGTCCAGAACAGGCCTGAGGTAAAACGTCCTTTTGGAGAATAAGTAGTAAAAAGAGTGTAGATGCCTTTCCCCTGGTAGTGTCAAGGTTCTCTCTCAATTCAGAGCTTCTAAAGGACCGCTTGTACCTCTTCCTCTAGGAGGTAAAGATGGTTTCTGCTGAGGACATGAGTGCAGAGTAGGCTATAGCCAAGGTGAACTACTGCTATAACTCACTTGTCAGAGGGGATTTCCACTCACTGAGCGAGGAAACCTGGTGCTCTCCCCCCAAAAGTTGAAGTGTGATCTGGGCGGAGGTGGGCCAAGTCACTATTTGGAGATGGAAGCTCCTTTACCAGTCACCTTTGTCCCGGTCTCAGTATGAACCCCTGACGTAACCCTTAGCGGCCTGCTGGCAGGTTTGCTGCCGTCTTGAGTAAGAGAGTAACTGGTCGGATGATGTGACCTTGGACCTACCCTGGGTTGTTGCTTGCGAACAGAGTGTTGTGTAGGTGGAGTTTGGAGCCGTCACAATTTCCATGTACTTTATGTTCTCAAGCATCTTGTCAACCTGGGGGCTGAAGAGATGCTCTACATCGAACTAGCGGTTGAGGAGATGCTGCAGGACTTTGGATCTGAAGCCAGAGATGCTAAACCAAACCTGGCATCTGAGGAGGACACTGGCGTTGAGGCCGCTAGAGGCTGTGTCCGTGCGCTGAACTCTGAAAGAATGCTGGTATTTGCAATGGTCTTGTCCTCCGACATCATTTCCACCCCCTGCTTTCTGTAGTCCTCTGGAAGATGTTTTACTAGCTCCTGCATCTCCTTCCACTGGGACCTGTTGTAACAGAAAAGGAGCCCGATAGATTTGGCTATGTTCCAATGCATGGTTGCACCCTATAGCTAACCTTTTTGACGCGCGGTTGATTTTCTTATTTTTCTTATTATGCAGCGGTACATCGACTGCGGTTTGGGCGGAGGGTATCTTATGGGCAGTGTGAACTACTGAGTCAGATGGGTCCTGGCCTTTTATGTAAAAAGGTTTGTCGGGAGAGGGTACATTTCTTCTCAAACCTAGATGACACTACCATAGCTTTGACTGCCTTCTAGAAGTTCTCTGATGCAGATTTTAGGATGCCCTCAAGAACGAGTAAAAACTGCACAGAGTGTTCGGAATCTGAGAGAGTCTCCATAAGGAAGTCCTGTTCCTCCTGAACGATGCGCCTGTCTACCTTATGGCACGCAGTGACCCTCCGTATTACCACATAGTAGGCTGTATTATCATCTGGTTGAGACCACCCACGGGGAGAGGGGGGGGGGGGGGAGGGGGAGTCGACATCATAGTCATCCCAGATTACATCAGTAGGTCCTGGATCCAAGGACAAGTTATATGGGTCAAGGGAATCATATAGACTGCCTGGGTCAGAAATTTTGCATGGGGACAAGATGTTACTCTAGTGGAGGCTGAGGAGGTGGTGTATGGGAGCGCAGTGGAGGTGAAGGTGGAATTAGTGGAAGAGGTATGAGAGCTGGAGGAGGTAGCACATTAGGGGGGAGAGAGGGTCTGTGCCCTTGGGGCTCTGTTTCTTCAGTGCAAGCTTTGGAGTGGCCTCCGAAGGCTGCAAGCCTTCTCTTGTAAGACAGAGGCTCTGATGGAGTCTGTGGAGGTGGCTTTGCCAAGACCTTCACAGTGACAGGGTGAATGAAAAGATGTTACTGCCTTCTGTTGAGTTCCTCCTGAAGTTGGCAGCTCTGATTCTTTGGATCAGCTGTCGACGAAGTTTTAGACGTGGACATGATCTTCAGTGTCGGCTTTAGTGGTGTCTTTAGCATTGACTTGGGGTGTGAGCAAGGAAGCTTAGCGCCCTTAGATCGGGTGGGGCTATATGTCCGGTGAGGCAGAGCCTTTGCCATCTCCGAGGCCTTCTCTCAGTGTTGGATGGAGAACAAAATTAGTAGAGCCCGGGAGTAGTAGTCTTTTGTGTGTATGCCTGGGCTCGATGCCAGATTCCAGCAGAAGCGGTACTCTACTTTGGCATGGGACCTTTTATGTGCTCCTGGCTTTATCGTATGGGTATCCGAGATGAGTAAAGTACTTACAACCCTGGGCGTGGTCTTCGCATGACATTCACTGGTCTTCAGTGTCGGCTCGACAATCTCCTCTTCCTTGGGCTCAATTGCGCTCAAGGAGACTGTCTCTAAACTAGGAATTACCTGGGCTGCCAGAATACTGGATGGGCTGCCCTCTTCGGTACTGAAGGGGCCTTGTTCTCCTAAGATGTCTTAAGTTTTAGAAGAAGCCTTTTGGTGCATCTTGCAGCGTGTCCAGAGTCTTATCTGAAAAGAAGGCGAGTCAAAACATGTAGGAGACACAAAAGGCACAAGTTACAGATGTTATGATGCGCCGACCGTGGGTGTTTAGAGTTGTCCCAATGGCAATGTTGGAATGGCATTTGTTTCATCACCCCTTGTGGTCTGCACTCTTCGGTGTTGAAGTTCGATGGAGGACATGAGGCCCCCAAAGGGCGCAGGGAGGCCCACGGTGCGAGTGTTGGTCATCAGTCTTCCAAAGGTATCCCAGGAAACAGAGTGACGGCAAGTCATTGAGAAGCATACTGGTTTCCAACGTGTGCATGTCGAAACCAAACTACGTGGTTCCAAAAACATAAAAGACAAGAAGTGGCTCAGCACACACCTATAGTTAATTACAATTTCGGAATCAACAACAGTATCCATCAATAGTCCGTGTTCAAGAAATGACATTTTAGTCTCCCAAATGAATCAAATAAGACTTCGGTTGCTTAATGGTGCATCATTCCTTTATTCTTTTTTCAATTTCTTTTTGTTAAAAACACAGCACAAGATTATAGCCGGCGCGTCTCGTCCCAACGGGACTTCTTCAAGGCTCGACAAAAATGGTAAGCGCACAACTGCTATGTATTGTGGAATGTAGAAGGATATTCAATAATTCAAAGAACTCTATAAAGAAGGAACGTTCATCTACTGTACGAGGCAAAGATATGTGCAAGGGAACATAGTAGTCCAGAACAGATGTTGTATCGCGTGGTAGCGTGATCCGAAGACTTGAAAGGAAAGGATATCGTCCAAAAACATTGTGGGAAACATGATTATCTCTGAACCCTTTCGGTGTACATCCAAACCCTATAATGGAAAAAACAATCTAAGTTGGAGTCGGTGCTGATGCGCATTGTTGACTAAGAACATCCTGTGACTCAAAACACTTTCAAGAAAAACAGCATACAAACATCCAAGCTCAACACCAGATGCCAGGAATATGCAGAAAATGTGTATCTACAGCCAAGAACAAGCTACTAACAAAGTGTTTACAGTGCCCTGTAGACTTTGAGAAAAAAAATGAACTAAAATGGCTTCAAGGTACCACAGAGTTGCCGGTGCGCATTCTGGGATGGTGCAAAAGGCAGCCTGGGCTTGCAAGTCTGAGGTCTCGAAGAAGCGCATTAAAATGAACAAAATGTTTGGAATGCTCCCTAATGGAGGGATAGCATTTTTTATGTGAATAATTTTAGAGGGTCCTATGATTTAATTCACTCCGCCGCTCTGTCGGCTTCCAATCTACTCCTCAACATTCCAACATTTAGGAGGAGAGAGACTACAAGACTCCTGTTGGCTCCTCAATTCAAACAGAAGATGTTGAAGGTAACCTGAAAAGAACATCATTTAACAAGCAGAATGAATACATATGGCCACCCTGAAAAACGGTTTTATACAGTGCCCAGGGCAAGCAGAAGGCCTTGCTGTCTGTTGGCAGCTAGCCCTGTGAGGAAAACACAAACTGGCTCGGAAGGAACTTTCAGTCACATCAGTTTCAACTGTGGGCAGCCAGTACTGTGTTAAATGTGTCTGTGGCTGCTACTAAAGTAGATTTCTTCTCAAGCACTCAAATGTTACGGGACCACTGTCAGAGAGAAATGAGCCTTCTGCATGTATATTCAGACGGGACGCTTTCTTTTCTGTGAACGCATAGCAATGACCACCAATAGATGGCCTAGTTACCACGGTATCGTACACATTGTGTTTGTGAAGTGGAAATAGGTCAGGAAGTGGTGTGATCTATAACTATAAAAATGTAACAGCACGACCCATGCACATATGTCCATAGGCACATGTTATATAAAATTATAACGCGCTCAGCTACTTCGAAGCGTGTCCCGGTGCGAGCCAGAGAGTGAAAAGCATGGAGAGGTTATACAAACAAATTAGTTTTCAGATTTTTCACACACCACCTTCACTTACAGCAAGATGCTTCCATCTTGCTAATTTATAAAATTGGCACAACTCATCACATGAATTACATAGTGCCACCATCATAGCCACCAATGGAGGGTATGTCAAAACAATCATGCTTCAAGGAACCTGCAATAGGCATGTGGTAAAACTAACAATACTAACACTGACACCAGAAACAACTGGACCAGAAGCAGAGGACTTTGGGAAGAGGTTCTAGTCTCCTATACAAGCTTATGGTCCATTAAGTCTGGCCCAGTCTATGCCCTGGCGAGCGTAGTGGAATAATTGATTCACAATTAATACCAAAAAATGGGACTACCTGGGCACAGACTATGCAACTAATCTGTAACTGCAAGAATTTGGTCATTGAAACTAGTTTATCCAATCTGTTTCATCCCAAACCTTTAACCAATGGATCCATCCTGTCCATCATCACTAGATGTTGAGCAAGAGCAGCACTTAAGAGCCCATGCAAGCCCAGTGTGCACTTACAACAGGGCACCATTCCGACTAACAAGTTTAAACATCACCTATTCATCACCTGCTACAATGAACAGAAGCTGAACAATTGTGACTTTAACATGATATCACACCCAGTGTTAGTAAATAATTACTTCTGCCCCTTTATAGGTAGCATAGGCACTGACACCCAGCAAGGGACGAAACGTTCTGAAAAACACATCCAACATCACCCTCAAACACGATTACTCCTAAGAAACATCTCACCGCCTTTGGATTGCCTGTCACCTCACCCATCACCCAGAAATGCCCCACCTCCTGAAGAGCTACCGGTCCACACTATGTACAGCACGTGATCTCCATCTCAACGTCTTATCGTGGCTCTTGACAAGCCCTTAGCTTCACTAAATTATTAGACTGACATATCCACCCACACTGCCCTACCTTAACCTGCTGCTCTTGTGATCCAAAAACTCAAACTTTCAAACTCCTAGTCACTATCGTGGGCAGAGCATGTCAATGTCAACTTTAACATGAAAGATGCCCAACAAGGAAATCTTCAAACCTTGGCGAGTCCAAAACAACTCAACCAGGCTCATATGAGCTACAGTGCCATGATCACAATACACCAGCATTGAAAACCACGCGTTTGCAAACAATTAAAAGAAAGGATAAAGTTCAAGACCCTCTGGTTAGTCCAAAGTGCCCTGCATGACCACATTGTAAGCTACTTATCTGAGTTTTTTCAGTCTGCTGTTGAAGGCCTACCTCTCATAGTCTTCTCTCCAATCCACAAGGACATTTCCAGCAACATAAATTACAGAAGCCTGGTCTTGCCACCAGATCATGGCCTTACGAATCAGTCAAGCAGAAAAAACGCCTCCCAAGTCAAGCAAAAAAGGATCACTGACTTCCCACATAATTCTGCCACACTGCCCATCCCTCCGGTTCCCCAATCTTCTGCAAAAAGCGCCCTGAAATGGAAGCAAATGTGGCACAGCACCCTTAACAAAATACCCTAGATGAATGATTGGCAATCAGAAGAGACAGAAGTAGGGGGCACAATACTGTGACCATATAGAACAGGAAAGAGCACAGCAGCGCAATGAGATCAGCAGACAAAGAAGCAGGCTTTTCTTTGGTGAACTTGTAAATGATGAGGAAGCAGACTAAAGAGTGTTAGACCTGTCAGCCCTTCGGTGGTTCCCTCCTCAATTCTTTTCTTTTTGTCCCTTCCTCTTCTCATTTTTTTTTCCTGTCCACTATATTTTTTTGGTGTTAACGTAGAGGCCCTGGGTGCCCATCTTCACTAAATGAGGATGAGGCACAAGGTGCTCCTCTAAAATGGAGGGTGAATGACATCTCCCCTACAAAATGGTGGCCTAAACTGTCACCTCAGAGCCTGGGCCATAGGCTGTCATGAGGGATTCCAGAACCTTCTGGGTCCCTCTGGCTAGTCAGGGCCCAGGCTATATATAGGAGTGAGGGGCGGCGGCCATTTTAGGTAGATGGCGTGAGGTGAGGAGCCAGGAGGCAGGCACTTGCGTGGGGAGGTGGGTGCACTATAAGGGGGGGATTGACTGTCCTTTGGGCCGGCTATTTTCCCCCTGGTTGACACCGCCCTCTATCTGGTGACCTGACCCGACCGGTAGCCTCTGTCCTTAGGGAACAAGCCGTCAAGTAGGGCTAATTGCCTAGCCAGGACCCCTGAGAGACACAAAGTTAAGGAGTTCCCTTCACCGATCCAAGGCCCTATGCCTCTGTGACTCCCCGGAACCCTGGAATGCCCAGACCTTGAAACTGACCGCTGTTCTGAGGTGGGGAAGTGATAAGCGCCGCAGCCCCAGGAGTGCTGGCTGCGTGGATGGTTTGCTCCTAGGCTGCGGATCGCTCCGTGACTTGGGCCGCCCCCGCTGAGGCTTCCCTGAAGAGAATCGCTGTCCCGGTGTTTGGAGGCGTGGCCCTCTGAGAGAGAGAGGCGTCACCGAGGCTTCCTGTGGGCCGCGCTAGGCCGAAGCCAAATACTCGCATCACCTGACGGGGGCGGGCTGCCAATCGCCGCCCCCGCTGTAGTACCATTGGTTGGTTGGGCCGCGCCCCCGCCGTAGTGTCGTGGGCGGCTGCGGGCGCGGACCTCGGCAACCGTGAGGAAAGCCCTGGAATCCAGCGGAGCTCCCAGGCCACATCTGGCCTGTCCGGGAGCCCAGCGCCATCCCCCTTCGACCCGGACATCGCCGGGAGGGAGCCGAAGTGTGCACTGCCAGACCCGCGAGGGTCAAAGAATCAGGTAACCCCAGTGGGGGAGGCGGGCGGAAGGCCGGAGAGAGGCCCAGGACTCGCCCCTCCCCCGGGGAAGTGCTTCGTAAGCCGGGTGAGCCCACACGACTCCCGACGAAGGAGGAGACTGGTCCATGCCCTCTGTCCCTGCAGGACTCGTTAATCGTCAGGATAAGACTCTGACTGCTGGTCCAGGACCTTTGGCCCCAACCCCTTCAAAGCGCCAGATTTGAAGCGTTATATTCCTCCGCCTTGGTTGAAGGGCCCCATGTAAAGCGCTATGTTAAGTGACCAGAGTAGGAAGCGCTATTAAGTTACCGGGTGTAGCGTGAGGGTAGGAGTTATGATCTAGAGGCGCTATTGATCTGCTAAGGATGGCGCTGTGTCCACCTGCCATACTTTGAAGCATTATTAAGTGTTGTGGGCAGCGCTAGGTTGATAGGGCCTGGTTTTCAGTGCTAGCAATATTCATGCTATGTGTTGCATATTATTTATTGACCCTATTTAAAGTAGTGCCATGCTAAGTGCGGCCTTGTAATTAATGCTTATCTTGACAGTGCAATGTTCATGCTATGTGTTGCATATTATTTATTGACCCTATTTAAAGTAGTGCCATGCTAAGTGCGGCCTTGTAATTAATGCTTATCTTGACAATGCAATGTTCATGCTATGTGTTGCATATTATTTATTGACCCTATTTAAAGTAGTGCCATGCTAAGTGCAGCCTGGTAATTAATGCTTATCTTGACAGTGCAATGTTCTTACTATGTGATGCATATTATTTATTGCCCCTATTTAAAGTAGTGTCCAGGCTAAGTACGGCATATTATTTATTGACCTTTACCAGGTAATGTCGGTATCATATGCGACTGTGTAGTTCTTCACTCAACTCAATATGCCAGGTCATTGTTATGAGCGGCACTTAAGCGACTGACTCTATTCAAATTACTAAGCCACTGCTGTGGGTGGTGTAATAATTGATTTGTCCTGAAGAGAAAAGAAATGAAGAAACAAGAAATAAGGGAAGATAAAGTTTTTCCATCTTTCTCAATTTCCTGGTGTAGCATCATTTTTGGTGGTGGTGCGTTGGGGTGCAAGACGAGTGTAGTGTAAGCACGACATGCGAACGAGTATAGGCCTTCCCCCTTAAGCCAAGCTACCCCCGGATCTTAGGTCCAACAAAGAGGAACAGGCCAACTCTCACATGGTCGTAGCTAGAGAAAACGGCTCCCGGTTAAACAAGCATTTGCAATGCAACAGGTCTTGCATTAGTAAACGTTTGAGCTATTAGCGTTGCTGATAATAATGCAACGCCAATAACAAACATTTAGTAATGCGAGACCTATTGCATTGCAAATGCTTGTCTATTACACACATTTTGCAGAGAAATGTTGCGTTTATGTTTCATGCAACATTCATAAATAATGTTTCTATTAGATAAAAACAGAACCTCATATTTGAGAAATAGGAGGGTGTCACAGAGATTATTTGTAGTAATATTAGTGAGCTGCTGCTGTATTACAATATTAAATACACACCTCACTATTCCTGAATATATAATGTAACAGCTTTCGAATTTGAACGAGTGTGCCTGTGCACTGATAGTGACATGGCCAAAGAGGGCATGAGAGAACTGAATTGGGACATGTTACTTGACCTCTGAATGTCAACATGAAACAGCTCGCTTCTGCGCATCGTGGCGTTTGTGTTAAGGTGCAAGGCTTGTTTCCAGATACAACACTTACTGCCACCATTGAAAGGACCCATGAGTCACACATTCACAAGCTGCATGCAACTCAAGCGTTCTGGTGGCAAGCGCTGTCCACGTCGCCATCATCTCAACTGCCTACTCTGTGCTCAACACAAATATGGATTCAGCTTCATGAATTCACCATTTCCTGTTATTGTCCTGGAATGGAAATCTCGTCATCTGCCTCAGCTCCTGCCTGCACACTGGAGATGTCCTGGGCGTGATCTTACTTTGTGTACACTGCTGTCCTGTTGCTTTGGTGTGGTTTGCTGCTGTATCCAGGGATGCGCACAGACTTCTTTACAAACCCACCTGATACCCTGTAGGTTAGGGTGTGATTTATATAAGTCACAAAATAAATAAATACATGTAACCACAGAGCAGAAAACGTGGGGACTGTTTACATGAGATGAAGAACCCCCGGGCCCCAGTCCGAGAGATGAGATGAAGAGCGCTTTTTCAGTCACCGATCATTGCCCCATTGAATGACAGGATTCCTAACTGGGAGCAGTGACGTCATCACCCTGAGGTAAGCTGATGCACACACTGAAACAAGAAGCACAATGAGAGACTACCTCTGAAGCCCAGAAACCCTGGAGGGCAAGAAGAGGTCAGTAGGATGGGAAGTCAAACATGCATTGTCTAGTCTAGTGCTTGTTGGCAGATTCCCACAATGACACCGCCGCCTGGAGGGCCAGCATAATACAGCTATCATGGCATACAAACAGGAAGACAGGCTCAGTACCCAGGCCTCTGGACTCCAAAGTCAGCAACACAACCAGGTGATCGCCTAACTGTTACAAATGCTGTAATCACACAGGAGCTGGGAGACAAGCAACATCACAACACTAACTTAACGAGGCGGCCAGCACCGCAGAACACATACACTGCGACACAACATGCTTTTCAATAGCACCCCTGCACGCTCCTCCTAGCACTGAAATAACAGATGTGTATTGCTATCCAACTCAAATGGTAGTCATTTTAACGGCCTCGGAAGGATGAAAGGCTGAGTGGACCCGACGGGATTCGGACCAGTGGCTATGGGAGGTGCCATTAGTGACCTTAGCATGCGGCCAGGTGACCACGTACCTATAGCTTGTGCCAACGTGATGACCACCTTATACACCCAATGTCGAACCTCAGTTTTCGCCAAGCTGAAATGGCCCTCTTCTGAGCTGAAATTTTCAGACAGAGTTCCCCTCATCTACACGGCTCCTGCTCTCCGGCTTCAGACCCTGGTCAGGGTGAGGCCGCCCAGTGGCTCCGTGATGGCTCCTTGCCTGAAGGTACCACAGAAGGGACTCCCTCTCGAGCCGTGTGTGTCCTCGGGGGTGCAGGACCCAAGGCCAGAGAGGTCCCTGCAACAGCTGACAGTGAGGGGCGCATTTTGTGTTTTTGTAAGATGGATGGCCGAAGCACTTCCGCTGGGAGCCCGCCAGCAGCTCCAGTCAGGCGTGCACGGAGCAAAAGAGGAGAACAAACCGTTTTGTCAGCGAGCCGAAACTGCTGATCGGCCCCCTGTGTGGCGTGGGGAGTAGGGAGGGGAGGGGGGCCCTGACAGGCCCTCCATGTCATCAGTGGGATTAGAGTGGGCTGCAAGGGTATGACAAGGGCGGTGGAGAGGGCACCGGACACCAACAGCGAGGAGACTGGAGGATCCTGGCAGAAGCTGGGTAGGAGTAAAACTGCGCGTGTGTGCAGAGATTGGCAATGCTATACAGGACCAAAGCCCCCTCTTAATTATGCAGAGTGTAGGACCAGGTACGCACCAGGGATGACAACCTTTTGCAGCAGGCAGGAGAAAGCCCTGTAAAACCAGTGGTGCGTGCGCACCACAGAAGAGCTGACGCGGGAATCGAAACCAGTGGTGCGTGTGCACCACAGAGGAGCAGGAGGCGAGGGAGCCTGTCGTCTGTGCCGCGCGCTGATGCGTGTCCTAGACACAGACAGGAATGGGCGGAGCAAAGGCGGGACAAGTGCCCGCCTTTGCCCAATCGCGAGCCTTTTTTTTATTTTTTTAAAGCACGCTACAGCCAATGCCAGCCTGCGAAAGCAAAACCACACGCACGAGCATGTGGTCAGCTTCCAGAGCCCACTTACAAAATGTCTTGCGCTGCGCGAGCAGTGCTGCGAACTGCAACGCTAGGCGCAAGACCTAAAAAAGGCCTAATGAGGAGTCAAAAGGAAAGCCTATTTTACTTGTTGCTCTGTTTATCACAAGGGTGCGGAAAGCTTGGTTCAGAATGTCAAACAGATGTTGTACAGTGGAGGTGTCTTCACTGACAAGTGTGTATTTAAAATGGCAAATAGTTCTTTTAAATGTGAATTCTTTGTGAGTAAATACTCAACTCTCAGCAGTTTCAGAAGTAACAGGGCCACAGTTGGTCTGAGGATACATAGTACTGGCTAGCTATCACAACAGAGTAGGATAACGCAAATGATACTCACTTTCACTTCCCTTGTACCTGCCAGTTGGGTTTATTGTATTCTCCCCTTCATCATCATCCTCTGAATCTTTAGCTAGCACACCTCCATACCCCATCCGCCGTGTGGCTGGCGTCTTTTCGAACACTAGCGACTTCACCGCATTAGTCTGTGTGGCAGGAACAAATGCAGACTCATCGTCCGAATCAAAGTCTTCAGGTGCTTCGCGAGTAGCATTTTCACGGGAGACAGCCACTTGGTGTTGGGGTGACGTGCTTTCTTCTCTGGTGTTCTCACTGGGCAGGATGAAGTACTGGCATGCCACATCGGCAAAAAGCAGCAGATCTCCATTGGCCAGGGCATAGCGGACGTGGGGCTTCAATATAGCCTTGCGGCGCCGCGTCTTGTTGAGGCTGCCGCAATCATAGATGGTGTGGCAATCCGCTTCTGCCTCAATGACAGCATGCTTTTTGGAGACAGACTGCGCTGGAAGAGTGATGTGGCAGTTTTCATGCCGGCCAATGATGTTGTCACCTATGTGGATCCAGAAATCTGTGAGAGAGACAAGATTTATGAGAGCTGCAGTCAAACCTTTGAGAAGTTAATGTCAAAGCTCCACCTGGATCTCCACTCTGAATCCTCAACAGCACCGACAAGAAAACGTTACTTACCTGTAAATGCAGTATTATAGGGGTCCATCCACACTAAACGATAGATGAAGTTCTTTGTTGAATAGGATTCCCTCAGAACAGATCCATAAATCTGTGGACTTGGACGAGGGGTGAATCCCCCACACTGTTTTAAGTGGTAAAGAACACTTGGATCCTCTGATGCTAAACTCTCCATGGTACCTTCGATGGTAGCTAGCAAGAACAAGCATTGGCATAGCCAAAAGGTCTCGCTTTTGGGACCTTATCAGTATTTAGTTATGCAGCCCAATATCCTTGGTGCAACAACATTAACTGTTGCATGGCTAAACACTTATAAGGCCCCAAAGGCAAGACCTATTGTCTATGCCAATGCTTGTCTTAAGAAGCCATCAAATGGCACGCTAGGATCTGGTGGGAGGTCGGATTCAACTCTTACCAAAACACAATAGATTTGTGAATTGAACAACTCTGAAGCAACAGGAATGCAACATATGGAGCGCTTTGTAAAAATTATAAGCAAACAGGAGATAAAAACAGTCAAGTAGGAATGTGGATTTATTTCTGCAGGAGCCTGAATACATTTAGAAAGGATATTGGTAAATTATTCAAATGTTATGTTTGTAATGTACTCCCATTTTTGTTGGAAGCTTAAATAACCACACAAATAGGCAATTGTAGATATAAAATAAATTAAGCCTGCTTTACAATAAAGTTCAACCTACTGAATACAGTTTCACACAATTGCTAGATATTTGTTAATAACACAGAGGCGTTTTCAATTATACGGTTAAACAAAATGACTTCAATCTGTTTAAACTTTTAATTGAATCATATCCTCAGTGAGAGGCTTACTGCTTCACAGTTAATATTTTACATCTCCAAGTCATAAAACCCAAAATAACAGTAAGAATAACAGATTTAAATATAATCGTCTCAAAAGGGATAATTAAGCGCTTCAGCCGCAAATTATATTTTTGTAATCTCCCACTGATTTGGAACCCATGGGAAAGGAATGCCCAATAAAGAACAAAGAAACAGGGTAACTACCAACTAAAAAGAACGGTGGAAACTAATGAAGGCACTCACTGGAAACAGAAACAAATCTACATCACTGGGGATGTCATTCTAAAGACAAACTAGATTTATGTCTGTGATCGAATTTATGCAACTCAATAGAAGGTTCTCTGCCGTCATTAGCGCTACAGCGCTATAAAAATGGCAAAATATTCACAGTACAAATATAAGCCAAGACCTGCCTCGCAAATGCATTTTTGCCTAAAATAAGTGACTTCATAAAAAGACAAATCTGAAAAAAGCCGATTCATCACGTCACCCAAAATGTGCAAACGTAGTGCTCTGAATAACGGTGTCACCTTTATTCCCTACAAAGACAAATACACTGGGCATTAGAGGTTAGAGTCCAACCGTTGGCATACAAGAGTAGACACACAGACTCCCAATTCATTTAACAATGTTACAAAAAAAGTTTTTATAACTATTGCCCGAAACAAGCTACAACTTAAACGTTACTGAAATGCAATGCCTTGGGGAGGACAGAGCAAGCAACGGAGCACCATCAGTTTGTACTTTCCTTAAGAAAGTGCACAATACGCGGACTCCACTAGCTTACATTGTAATGAAACCTATTGTGCATTGTTGTTTTGCCATACATCTAGTAACTGCCTGAAGCAAGAATAGATATTCATTTAACGAATGTTAACCGTACATAAGGTCAACAAAACAAACAAGCATTGGCCGCGCGGCAGTATAAGTAGCGCCGTGCGGCCGTAAAAGCGAAAGTCATCACGATCGCGATGACGCACTAAAGCACGCTAGGGATGCGCGCGCAGCAACGGGTGGAGGGGTATGGTGCTGAAGGCTGGCGGAGGAAAGGCAGATGGCTGGGCGAGAAGGGAGGGGGGAATGCAGGGAGCAGCTGTGCGCGTGCACGCCATTGTGCACTGAAGTTTGTAGCCAGCACAAAAATGTGGGTAGCACTTTCAAAACCCACCTACTAAATGTCTCGCCAGACCAGCGCATGCGCTGGGTCAGGCGAGACCTAAAAATGGTTTCTCTGCAATAAAGTCATAAATGGATGTCACAACAAATCTATTGTTCCCACACAGGGTACAAGCAATGACAGCTGTAGCATTATCTGACCAAGACGCAAGGAATCACCATTTCATAAACACTAATTGAAAAAAAAAAAGATATCAATTGGGGAGGATACGAGTCCTTCCCAAGTATTAAGTCCAAAATATTGCAAGGTCCAACACACAATTCAAAAATTTAAACATGGGCTCAACCCCCGAGAGCTCTGGCACAGCGCACATATCCTGAACTGAAGGAGACTTTGTTAAGTATTTAGCAGTACCAAAAAAAAACATGTATGCGATGTATGATAAAATAGTACAGGACCATGACTGACTGGAAACAACAATTTGCTCTAGCAAAAATGATCAAACCAGCCCCACCAGCAGGAGGCTTGGCTGGGCGATGGCCGCTAACCCAGCTCTGAAAGCAGTAATGTACTCTGCAGCCCACAGGGGAAACGCCAGAGACGTGGAATAGCCACTCTGGCCCTGGTATTCAGAAGCGATTTAAAATCACATTTAAAATATATAATTGAAAACAATCTTTTTTTAACGTGCATGGATTAAAACAACAGCTGACTTTTTGTATCCAACAGTCTTATAGAGGGTCCAATGCCCTGCACCAACCCAGCCCCCACTTCAATCTAAAGCTCTGGGAGCAATGACCTCATTTCTCTGACAAAGGTGAGCCCTGAAAAGCTGTTTATAATGAAGACAACACTGATGACGGACTAGAAATATAAACAAACAAGCATTTACAATGCAATAGGTCTCGCATTTACGCGAGTTTGAGCTATTCACATTGCAAATAACAATGCCTTTTATTTGCGTTTTTGTTTTTCAAACATAAATAAAAGACATCGTCATTTACAATGCCAATAGCTTAAACGGAACCGAGATGTCAGTCAATACGCACACACGCCCAGGCACGCACACACATACTGATGCACACACACAGATGCGCACACATACACAGGCACACACACATAGGCACGCACACATACACGCAGGCACGCACACACACACACACACAGATGCATTCACATACACAGGCAAACACACACAGGCATGCACACATACACAGATGCGCACACACACACACATACATTCATATTTCCGTCTGCGAGGCCGCGAGAAACAGTCAAATCCAAATTTAGTAAAAAAAAAAAAAAAATGAAGGTTGCCATTGGGTGTACGCTTTTTAAAAGGTTACAAATGTGCACACAATGAGAGTTTCACAAATTGTTTTTCTTTTAACATGACGGAGTCCTATTGAAGCGTAACTGATTAAATAACGAGTCTCGGTAATACTGGCCGGAGTGATTTATTGACTACGAAGGGAGCATGACCAATGTGTCCCCTGCCTTGCTGGCCTCTGCCCCGGTTTATCTGCTCTTTTCTCCTTGGCCAGTTTTACTGTCCGGCCATCATTACTGAGGCTGACCCTGCCCTGACGTACATTGATTTCCAATAGAGGGCCTTGGCTTTCGACCTGGGAGCATATACATATTCGTGGAAGGAGGGAGACTCGGTGTACAACAATATAGGTTGGGAGGACCAACGCACAGCAGCATATAATGCAAGGCAGAGCTACTGTATGGATGTGCAACCTTGTCCTTACCCAACATGGCCGCCAAGGGGGCTCGGTGAGGTAGACACCTACGGTCAATTCGAAAGTCATGTGCATGCCACTAGATCCAACACCGTCCTTCCAAGGACAGTGCATTGGGTGACAGGTAAACTGGGTTACAATTACAGTTGGTATTTATAGCTCTTCGAGTCCAAATAAGACTACTATGTAGCGCTATAAAAAACACAAGTTATTAATCGGTATTGTAATCATCACCACCGCAAAAATCACTAAGTACCAGTTCATTTTATAGCATCGAAGTTAAAAAAACACAAGCCGGTCCGTGTACTTCTGTGGATGACTGGACCTCTCTTCCGATATTTGTTCTCTCTGTGCACGCTCGCTCACACAGTTCTATGAAGGGCTGTAGACCTTTGTGGATTACTAAGTACATCAGCGCGGGTCTTAATTGTGCCTCTCTTTCGGGGGGTGCAGACCTTGGTATGCTTGTGCACCTCTGTGGAAGACTGTACCCCCCTGCAGGGCTGCACCCGTTGCAGGCTCGCACAGCTGCGTGAAGTGCTGTGTGCACGCGAGGAGGGCTGTGCGGCATGGGAACGGTGGCCTATCTTGAGCTGTGCACACCTGTGGACCCCTTGGGACGTCTGTGTCCTGTGGAAGGTTGTTTATCTCAAGCGCACGTTAGCAGCGAGCCGTGCAGGGCTTTGGGCGGTGCACCTGTGGGCGGTGCACCTGTGGGCGGTTGGACGCTCGTGCACCCCCGTATGCTCCACGCGCAGGTTCGCGGCGCTCGCGCAGCTCCGTGGAGGGCTGAGTGAGTACACCTGTGTTCGACTGCGCGCATCAGGGCCGTGTACCGTTTGCAGGATTGCACAGTTTAAGGGGGAACTGTGGTTTATGCGAACTGCTGCCTACCCAGATATGTTTAGCCCTATGGGGGTCCGTGTACCTCTGTGAAAAGTTGTGTACCGCCTGCAGAGGCGCACAGCTGTACGGCGGGCTGTTGCGTGCGTGGATGGCTGCTTACCAAGCGCTGTGCAAATCTGTGGACGTCTATGCACATCTGTGGATGCCTGCCCGTGTATTTCTCACATGTAGGTTAGTAGTGAAGCATGAAGGGCTGTCAACAGTATATCTGTGGATGGATGCTCCTGTACAGTGTACCCCGCGTGCTGGATGGTACAGGCCCATGGAGTGCTGGGTACGACTGTGGATGGCTGTGTACCGTTTGAAGGGTCACTCACACCAAGGGCTTTAAGTGGGATGAAAAAACTGGGGGGGGAGGGGGAATGGGGTGTCTCCCAAAAAATCTGTGGTTAGCATAGTGTGCCGCCCGACCGGTATTTTACTGTGTCTGTTCTTGCATCCACATATATAATGCAACAAGTAACATTACACCTACAAAAAGCCAAGAAGGACTGTTGGCAGGGCACAAGTCCTAAACAAGCATTGGCCGCACGCGCGCCTCGCGCTTGAAGTTTAAAAAAAAAAAAAAAAAAAAAAAAAAAACAAGCCAGGCGGAGCATGGCGCGCGCGCTCGCTTGGGGGCAGGGGAGCGGACCCTTTGAAGTGCTCCCAAAAAGCGGATTGCATGGCGGCACGATGCGCGTGATTGTGCGCGTGCTAGCCATGCAATCCGCTTTTTGGGAGCACTTTTGAAACCCGTATTCTATAGTCTCGCTTTGCAATCGCTTACGCGATAGCAAGGCGAGACCTAAAAACACTCCCATTTTCAGCAGTTCTTATTTATAGATATTCATCGATAAACAAAACATTTGGCAAGTATAGCAAGCTGTGTATCCCATGAGGAATAAAAAAAAAACGTCATGAAAAAGGAAAGGTTATGGTATTAATAATTGACAACATATGCAATCACAGGGAACACAACTGGACACCCAATTCCCCCCCCTAAAAACCAATCCAATGGTTACAGCTTTCAATATGGCAGGCAAGCCTCTGTGCAGTGCTAGCGGCGCCACCATCTTGGTAACCTTGCCAGTGAGTTGAAGAAAGGCCCTGATGCTATCTTCTGTGAGCTTTAGATTTGTTACACAAGGAGAGTGGGCGACTTATGAGTGCTCAACGGCTGCCTTCCTTTCTGTGGCTCTAGCTGCTTTCACTGAAGGGGGGGGGAGCTCACGGCTTCCCTGCTAGAGAACATTTTGCATTTTGATAACACAGCTTATGCATGCGATTATGAATTTTGCTCTAATAGGATTACTTACTTACTTTTAACTTTATTTCGATTGAATTTACAATCATAAAAAGTACATTTAAAACATTACAACATTATAAAAATTCGGTTTGCTCATTGGCTGCTAAGGAAGGCAGGCATTTTACAAGTAAACACTAACACTCTATATACAAGAATAATAGCACAGTAGTCAGTAAAATCTTAGGAAACAGTTGCCAATAGTTGGGAATGAGTTTTCAAGCAGGCTTTGAGAAAGCAGGCTACGGTTTTGGCAACGTACGGGGTGTCTAGGTATTGAAGTGCCAAAAGGGCCGGTCTGCATCTTCTCAGTCCTAAGTGTCGGAGCAATGGAACCAGCCATCGTTTCCGCGGGGATTTATAGAAACCGCAGAAAAAGGTTACGTGCAGAGTTGACTGGCGAGTAAGACCGTCACAGGGACAGTTTGTTAGTTCCCGTGACCAGTCTAAGGGCACAGGCAGTGAGACAAGGCGATAAAATACATCAAACCGAAATCTGGTTAAAACATACCTCTCATAATTTGACAGAAAAAATGACAAATAAGGTTGAATGCCATAAGAAGATTGGACCATCGTTAAATGAACATTTGGCTTTTTGACAAGTTCAGAACACAAACGAAGATCGCTTAGGTGGTCAGCACATAGCTTTTTCAAAGATTTTCTGGATATGTCCAATAGAGATTCAGGGTCAGTGAAATATGCAGGGTGATTCAAATCTGTCAAAAATTTTGAAACATATAACAGCCAAGGAATCTTTTTCCAATGGGACAAAGTGAGACAGTCAGATATTAGTGACCTAGTTAGATGACATTGCTCCTGAGTCCATATACGATGCCATAGTAGAATCGGCTGGTAACTAATGATGTCAGTCAGATACTCCCAACCGAGTTCCACATGGGTGCCGAAAGTAGGAGCACTACGGGGGAGGGCTAATATGTATTTCAGAAAGTAGTTTTCTATAATTTGTAGCTCGTCTGCGGACACATAGCCCCAGACTCCGGCGCCGTATGTAGCCACACTCATGCATTTAGCTTGGTAGATCTTCAAAAGCACAGTAGGAGCGGGCTTACCCAGTTTCCTAGAGAACGAAGTCAGTGCAGATGTTGTGCGTTGAAACTGCAGTTTTTTGCTGGATATGGCAGATTTCCAGGACAGGTGGTTATCAATAAGGATACCTAGATAGGGGTAGGTAGTGGCAGTTTCTAATCTGGTCTTCTCAATAAAGAGAGATTTACATTTTTGGGCTCTCTTCCCGATATTCATAACGAAAGTCTTGGACTTATTGACTTTGAGACCAAGAGAAGACATAAATTCGCAGTATTTTTCTAGTTGGGTCTGAAGTTGATTAGGTGTCCTTGCTAGGATGACTGAATCGTCTGCATACAGTAATGCAGGGATAGGGCAGGAGCTTATGCAGGGGAGATCTTTGCTATCAGCTAGCATCGCTTGCTCCAGTCCATTAGTATAGATGTTAAATAGGAATGGAGCAAGGACGCTTCCCTGCCTTACGCCTTTTTCGATGTTAAAGGATTCAGTAAGCTCCCCTTTGATACCGTATCTCACACAAGCTTTTGCGTCCGAGTATAGCTCTCGGAGAAAATTCAGCAGTGCAAGATCTATGCCCAGATTTTTCAGGATCGCCCATAGCTTGGAATGAATTACGCAATCAAATGCGGAACTCAAGTCCACATAGACTAGATGAAGTTTACCGCCTTTGGCCCCAGCGTATTTGCCTATGAGTAAAGTCAGGTTTAAGGCCTGTTCCACAGTGCCCAGGCCCTCCTGGAACCCAAACTGTAAGTCAGTTAAGATCTTATTCTCTGTGGCCCAGTCCCTTAATCGCTCCAGGATTAGTCTGCCAGCAACCTTACCTAGGGAATCCAAAAGGGAGATGGGCCTGTAGCAGGCTGGGTTGTCCCGATCTCCCTTTTTGAAAATGGGCAGGAGCACAGAAGTAGACCAAGAATCAATAAGGCCGATCTGGGTAACTGCAGACATGACCTGTGTGACAATTGGAGACCAAAGATCTATATTGCTCACAAATATGTCTAAGGGGACCCCGTCTGGACCGGGCGCCTTACCGGTCTTTGAGGCAGTCAGTGCTGTGATTATCTCCTCTAGATCGAAGTGGAGGTCAATAGGGAAGATGTTATTGCTAGTGGGAGCTTCCGCATCTGGTCTGGGAGCCTCGGTTGTCAAGGGGTTGTCCCCGAAGATCTGCGAGTAGTGTGCTACCCATTTATCAGCGGGTACTGCCACATCTAGATGCTGTATCGCGGTTTCATCAGCTAGGAAAGGGGCCTTAACTGTTCTCCAAAACATGGTGGAGTCCTTGGTTAGAGTGCTCTGGTGTAGTTGGGCCCAGAGATTATTTTTTATTTCCCGTTTACGGGATTGCTGTGCCATCTTATAGTTTTTCCTTAAGGAGGCAATTTGGGGCTGGTCCCTAGTCTGATTGTGTAGAGCATTTTTCAGTGCACGCTGCGCTTTACGGCAACGGGAATCAAACCACCCTCTTGAGTCTTTATCATTGTCGTGAGTCCTATGGGGACGGGTAAGCTCTTGTCTGATGACTTCTAATATCTTGACAAAGCTGGAGAGGATCAGCTGGGGGGGAAGATGACGTCTCCAGACAGTGGTGGATTAAAGGAAGGGTTTTTTGGATGATCTTACTGGTGATCTCTGTGGGGTTGGTCATCGTCCACTTAACAGTATAACCGTTAATTTTATTCATCTCCAGAGAGTGCTGCGCTAAGAGGCTTGTTTTTGGGCAGGCTGAGGATGGAGTATTTAATGCTATGGTTATGCTATTTGAGTAGTGGTCGCTTGAGGGGTCGGTGCCAGTTGTAAATTGCTTCAGTCGGTTGTTTAGGGATTGAGAGCATAAAATAAAATCGATGATTGTGGTAGCACCTCTACCATGAAAAGTCGTCTTGAACTCTACAGCAGGACACACTAAAATGTTCGCGAATTCAAGTTCTAGTGCGAAAATACAGATGTTTAGTGCGTGACCCACTGTACTGTGGGTGAAGTGGGCCAGGGGGACATCATGCTCGTCTAAAAGCCCACAAATACCTTTGCTATGATTGTTACACAAATACACATTGAAATCCCCACCCCACACAATATGACAATTTAACTCTTGATTCATAGCTTTTTGGTCTTGTAAATACAAAGTAATTTCCGACAGAGATTTTACACAGTCGCTGGGTGAAGAGTTATTATACATATTGATGAGATAATAACAGGAGTTATTGTCTGGAACTATTTTGAGGATTTGAGAAATTGACGAGACTAACGGAACTTCCGTGATCGTAAAGGGAATTAAGTTGGAAACATAGATGGCTAAGCCGCCCTTGGATCTACCATGAGTGGACGGTAAGGAAGGGAGGTGAAATGTTTTAAAACCCTGAATATGAATAGGGTCAATTGCCCAAGTTTCTTCTAGGCAGATTAACTTAAATTTGTTGGTTACTTCCACCCAAGACTGAAGATGGATTTTCGATCTTAAGCCAGCTACGTTCCAGAATAAAATTGGAAGGTCCTGGGTTGATGAAAAAGTAGAATTTGGAGGCTGAGGTTCAGCAGAGGAATGTGGGAGTTGGGACGGGGACTGAGTGGTTATAGCAGAAAGAGGAGGGTTGGGTTTAGGCTCACTGGGTTGGGGAGTAGTAGATTGTAGATTTGGGAGCGGGTCTGCGGGGGTAGCTGACATGGTGTGACACGCGACCTGGTGAGGAGAAGATGACTGCTGTTGGGTCAGGGTGTACTGGGGAGGGGAAGACTCAAGCTGGGTACCATACAAAGATGGCGAGAAGGAGCCAGCCGCCCGAATGCTCTTACAGGGGTCTTTTGGGTTAGGAAAGACGCTGTTGTAACTGCTGTCTGTCATGGGTAGAGATGGTAGTCAGTCCACCATATCCAGGCAATCATATCGATTGGATAGTAGTGGACCTCTCCAATTGCTAAAGTGGCCTGGTGGTGGGTTGCTAAAGCCATACCCCGACCACTGGTTTCGGTCTCTGATTCCGCCCCAGTTTCCTACCCTCGTCCAGGACCACGGAGGACCTGCGTTACGTCGTGTATTAGGGGGATAGAAATACGACAAATTATGGGTAGCTATCCCTTCAGTAGAGATTTGATCACCCCAGGAGCAAATATGCTCGACTGTATTTGGATCTTCAAAATTTACTATAATACAGTCGCCCTGTGTGTTTTTTGGTAGGTTGCCTAACCAAGGCACTCTACGCACTGTAGTAACTCTGTTGTCCATAAAGATTGGAAGCGGTCTATTGTTGGACAACCAGAATATTACTTTATTTTTTAGGGACCAAACCGGTTCATCTTGGTTTGGGGGGAGTTCCGGAACCCCAGTCATTATTACTACATATGGAGAGGCCTCAGGTGGGAGATGGATAGGGGGAATCCTTCTCTTACGATTATTAGGAATGGTGTTGAATCCAGTAGCATTATTGGATTGGACAGGAGCGGGAGTGGGGGCTGTAGAGGTGGGAAGGGAAGAAGGAGGGTTTGGTAGGGAAAGTGCTGTTGGTTTAGGATTGGTTACGGAGCGGGGTGGTAAAGGGTTAGAGGATTTAGGAGGTGGTTGCGGCTTGTTTGTAGATGCTAGGGAATAATTTTGAGTAGGCTTCTCAGGGACTTTTTGTTTGTTAGAATTGGGGTTCTGCGCGAAGGTTCCAGGTTTTAACGCTTTGGCGTTTGGAGTGTTTGAAGTAATGGGCCTGCCTTTCGCCAAATTGGAATCCTTCTTGTTTCCTGTACTTTGGGATAGTGCAAGGGACAGTGGAGTAAGTTGAGACTGAACCATGTGTAGGGCCTTTTCTATGGGTTCCAAGTGAAATTTAAATAGATCGCCAATTCTGGTGAGCAATAGGCTGTCGTTGCTACATGCATTGATTGTAAGATTACCATTTACCATATCTCCTCCGCTGTAATTGCTACTTGAGCTGGTGCAGCTGATGTTCAGATTAGCAGGAATAGAATCCACTATTTGAACATTTGACAGTGAAGGAGAATGATGGAGGGATGAAGGGTTAGGGTTTTGCGGGGGAAAATTAGAGGCAAGAGGAGTTGCAGGGATGGTTGTAACAGGAGGAATGGTGGAATGGGGGAGCTTAGTGGTTGTCTTCCTCTTTGATTTTTTAGGGATTGCTCCTTCTCGTATACCCCTAGCCATTGAGGAAGAGGGGGTGTTATCTAGTTGAATAACAAAAATAGCAGGAGATTTTTCCAGGAAGAGATGGGAATCAGACAAGTCTAAAGATGCAGAAAGGTCCACTGTGCAGGGAACAGTGTGCGTTTCTGCATACACTGTCACTGGAGGAGGTAGATCAACAGGACGTAAGGGGGTTTTTGCAGTGGCCAGTAGGCCCATCGAAGAGCGTCTGGCAATCACCAAGTCCTGTGAGATCCTCCGATCCAGTAGGATAATGCCCTGCTCAATAGCATCGTTGGCTTTAGTTATAAATTGGTCAATTGGGCCAATGACCTCACCAGCGGATTGAGCCTGCTTTTTAACTGTGTTCCTAGTGGTTCTCGGGGACATTGTACCGTGAAAATTATTACGATAGTGAGGAACAATGAATATTCTCAAGCCAATAGTAAAAAGTTAATGTGAAATGACAATGGCAGAATATTAAAGCACGAACTGCAAATGGGGTGGCCCAGTCCAGTCCTGCCCGTTCTTGAACGGGCTTAAACGGGCCCGCCCTTGGCCCGGGCTTCGCCCGCGCTTCTCCCCGCGCGCGTCCTGCGTTGCGTTTGGGGCTGGTCAGTTTATAATAAGACAGCAGTGTATCCCATGAGGAATAAAAAAAAAACGTCATGAAAAAGGAAAGGTTATGGTATTAATAATTGACAACATATGCAATCACAGGGAACACAACTGGACACCCAATTCCCCCCCCTACAAACCAATCCAATGGTTACAGCTTTCAATATGGCAGGCAAGCCTCTGTGCAGTGCTAGCGGCGCCACCATCTTGGTAACCTTGCCAGTGAGTTGAAGAAAGGCCCTGATGCTATCTTCTGTGAGCTTTAGATTTGTTACACAAGGAGAGTGGGCGACTTATGAGTGCTCAACGGCTGCCTTCCTTTCTGTGGCTCTAGCTGCTTTCACTGAAGGGGGGGGAGCTCACGGCTTCCCTGCTAGAGAACATTTTGCATTTTGATAACACAGCTTATGCATGCGATTATGAATTTTGCTCTAATAGGATTACAAAAAGGAGCCCCTGTACCTGGAACACTTTATGAAAAATCATATTTTGTCTAGGCGGTATGGAGAATCTGCTTTACACCCGGTCTATGAAAGGATTGCTCCGATGTGGCTATAGGTTTGAAAAAACAAACAAACAAAAAAAAGTTGCACTTTGTTAAACTCTACGGAAAACGATTTAGATAGTACAAGCACTGATCTTGTCAATGTTTAGGTCTCGCCTAGGCAGAATTTGCACGGTCTCTTAGAGACATGCTGTATCTAGGATACGGACTTGAAAAAAACACCCAACGTTTTCACTGGTTCCTCTTGCTGGCCCTTAGAAATGCTAGCTTTTCATTGGTGAATACACTTAGTAGTCCCTCCTTTTGGAATTGTTTATCTTACCATGAGGACTGCCCCTCTTACATGTGTTCTTACTGTTGAGGTTATTAATATTTAGAGTACTCTTTTTTTTTTTTTTTAGTTGGCCTGCCTCTTTGCTTGTTAACGGTTCTGTTTACTAGTTCAATGAAACTTCCATCGCTTCATTTGCTTACCGCCCCTTTATGTAACCCTCACCCCCCACAAAACTGCTCTGAAGGGACATGATCTCCTCATGCTTCCCCCTCACCCCTGCCACAACACTGCTTGCCGGCCCCCCTGTTGTTTAATTTACATTACCACGTTTCACAGGTATTCTCCCTGTGCTGTCTCTTTACCACCCCCTCACCCTCGGCCTCTCACAACACTGCTCCAGCATGTTTATGAGTAACGCGGTTTCTGCTCGAGACCAAGATGGCTGGGCTATTGTGACTTCTCAGCCCTCATGGGATGTGTTGGAAATGATGGTTACTTTCCTCAGTTCCCAAGAAGGGATAGTCTTCATAAATGTGCTCTCCTTTTCAATGGGCCTTGATCTTTGTGCAAGAGCACAGTTCGGACCACCTAGTTCTTAGACATTTGGTGCCACTGATCATTAACACATTTGTCTAGCAGAGATGTGTTATCTGGTATTACAGGGATCAGGAAAATGCAGGAAGCTACGGTGCCCTGCAGGGACTGCACTGTCCTTTTGCTTTAAGGAAAGAGGACACCCCTTATAGGAAACCGCTTGTCTGCTTCTGTGTGCACTAAGGCTCCTAAGAAAAAACATCCTTGAAGTGAATTCAGAGATTGCTTAAGTGAGGGACCTAACGTATGGAGTATAATGGAGTAAACTAGAAAGGCTTCCTGTGCTTCTCTGAAATTGTTGAGGTTTTTATAGTCAATACATTGTTTTCCAAGGTAAGTAGCTACCACTGCTAAGGACTCTGGGGCAGACTGCAGGTTGAACGAAAATACCCAGAACTATTATGCTTGAGCTCTCAGTGAAAACAATTCAAATATTTCCTGTGTGTTCAATCCACTGGAGAGTGGAAATAAGTGTCCTGAAAGTTTGTTGGATGGCCCAATGCTACGTACCTGTAACAGTCCATTTGCAGTTTGCAATGCTGTAGATTCAATTCACCTGCTGTTCACGCTCCTGTTACAAGTTGTTTTTCTTTAAAGAAGGGTTTTCGGTTTCGAGGTCATTTGTGATACCTCCCACAACGCACCAGGACAGACCCTGCACTTTACACTGTATTTTCCCCTCTACGACTAAGTAGATTTGTGGAGATGCAAAGCATTATGAGGTCTGTGAACTGCTGACAGAATATGTATCAAGCAAATAACGAAGAGTTAGTGATGTTATCACGTGTGACTGAAAGCTCACTTCCAGGGAGGTGGGTAAGGGGCACGTCAATCTTCAGCACTGCAAGTTGCAATGTAACTGTTACTGATAAGTAGCATTTTACGTATGCAGGACATGCTGCTATAGCACAAGCTGTTTTTGAGTATGTATCTATGGTCACTAAGTGCTACTGTACTGACCAGTAGGTAAGCCCTACTTTTTAAAGGTGTAGCAAGTATGAAACAATATTTTGTATTGTGGCTGCCAAGGGTTGTATGTTGAGACTACTGCAACAATGTACAAATGACTTCCATTCAGCTTCATGATATACTAATGTAGCAGGCTTTCTAGACTAATTTAGTAAAAGCATATGTTCCTCAGGAAGCTCTAAATAACCAAACTAAGACATACGGTGCCAAATCGAACAGTTGGCTACCTTAAGGTTTGTATGTACTAACTGCCCCGGAAATTGTGTGAGCAAATCTGGCCGAAAATATAATTTCACATGATGGTGAATGGACATTTCTAGAAGCAACAAGAACCAAGTTGGAGACCCCTCATTGGGGTTATGAGAATTAGCATCATTGGCACTTGCTGCATTTTTCTAATTACATACAGAATCAGCAGTAAATACTACAGCTATACTTTTTTTTTTTTTTTTTAAACATATTTTATTTCGTCAATTTGACTATCACAACGCAGGGCTCTGTACTCCAGAGGCGTCTGCCACATTGAACATACAGATACATGAAAGCAAACGACATTGGTATATGGAAAATCAAGATATAGCACAAAGGCATGCTAGATAGCAATTAGTTTCCCCACCCTTAACTCCTCCCCTCCCTCATCCAACTCCCCTGTGATCGCACTACATACGCTTAATCTTGTTCTCAGTCTAACACAAACAAAAAGGTCCCACCCTTGTAGCTCGCACCCCCACACCCCCCCCTTCCGCAACTGGACCCAGCTAGCAACTACCCCAATGAATGGGTTTCCGCCTCCACCTGCGGCTCTAACCATATTCCCCGATAGTCCGCCCACCATTTCCAAATCTTATAGTGTTTGCGTGGGCACCCCTGGCCACAAAAATGGGTTTCTCCAGCCCCATACAAAAATCCAATCCATTCTTCCATACAGTCATTGAAGGGGCCCGTATCGCCTTCCACTCCCTAGCAATATCCCGTTTTGCCAGCGTAAACCCCAACAGCATAAGATGTCGTTTGTAGATATTGCCCCCTATTCCTTCCATGACATGGATTATAGCCAGCCGCGGTGTTCGAGGGAGCTCTCACTCCAGTACCTCTGAGAGGCATGCAAATACTCCCCTCCAAAAACGATCCAAGGACGTACACTGCCATACAATATGTAGGAAAGTGCCTTCCTCCCTACCACATCGAAGACACTCCGGGGGAAGCAATCAATCCCGCCCGCCACAGTCGTGCTCTTGTAAAGTAGACCCTGTGGAGGTATTTGAACTGAACCAGACGGAGCCGCATCGGTATCACCGCACCCCGCGGAGCTGGCAGTGCCTCCGTCCAGTCCTCCTCCTCCTCTAGGGTGCCCACGTCAGCCTCCCAGTCCCCCCAAAGTTTGCGCAGTGTGGAGGAACAGTGTGTGACCAGGGACTGGTATATCCGAGAGATATTTTTATCTTTCAGGTCCCCCATAAAGACTTTCGCCTCCAGTGGGCTAAATTCAGGGAGTGACTCCAAACCCTCCAGGCTAGGAGACAGGGCGTGACGAAGCTGGAGGTATTGAAAAAATTGCGACCGTGGCATATGGAACTCCCTCTGTAGATCCTGAAAGGGCTTGAGCGTTCCTACCCCTCATCACATCTCCCAGTGTTGAAATGCCAATGTCGTCCCATCCCTTGAAGCCCTGTAAAGCCACCAGTTGGGGCAGGCGCCCATTGTTCCACAGAGGGGTCTCCCGAGTCAAGGTGTTCCACCATCCCATGCGGCGCAGAGCCTGCCTCCAAATCTGAAACACTATCCGTGTGACCGGTGGCAGCGCACCTCTCAACGCTGCCGAATATAGGAGTGTGTGTAATGAGTGACACCCCATTAGCTGCCGTTCCAGCGTATATGCCGGGTCTCCCCTATCACCATACCACCATTCATTAAGAACCAGCAGGTGCGATGCCTGGTAGTACGATAAGATATCCAAGGTCGCAAGCCCTCCGCAATAGGTGGACAGAAAGCACGTACACAGAAATTGCCCGAGCACAGAATTCACCAGCCGGAACCATCTAGGCGGGATCGGGTACGGGTGATTCTGTAGCTGGTAGTGGAGCCGAGGGAGAGCAACCATCTTGAAAATTGCCGATCTGCCAAACAGGGTCAGAGGCATATGGGACCAAGATTTAATGTCTGAGCGAACTCGCTCCCATACCGGAGCCATGTTCCGTTCCCAGGAGATTGCTGGTATGTCTGACAGAAACACTCCCAAGTATTTCAGGCCCCCTCTGCCAACTGGACCGAGGACGCCCATGCACCAACTCTCGTTCGATCTCCCAGGGCCCACAAGGTGGACTTGCGAGGGTTCATGTACAAACCCGGCATTTCCCCAAAAATCTGCATGATGCGCAGAAGCCGCGGCCCTGTCCTGTCCACTGCTGGAAGGAAAACTAAAACATCATCTGCGTATAGCGCGATCCGGTCGGACAGACCGGGGGCCCGTTCGAATCTCTGGACCTGCGCATCAATGCGTACCTAAGCCGCCAGCGGCTCCATGGCTAGGGCGAAGAGGTACGGAGACAGGGGGCACCCCTGCCTCGTTCTATGGAAAATGTGGGGGAGGACGCGCCAGCCACCCGAACCGACGCCGTTAGCTCCGTGTAGAGGAGCGTTCTGCAGGAGAGGAAGCAGGGGCTAAGATTGAGCCTCTGTAGCAATGCAAAAAGGTAGACTCAGCTGAGGGAATCGAACGCCCTGTCCATGTCTGCCATGAGTAGCGCCGCCGTCTCTCCCGTCTGCCGTATGGCCGCCACCGCAACGTGCGCCCTCCTTATGTTGTGTCTGGTCGCCCTCTGAGGCATAAACCCCGCCTGGTCCGGGTGCACTAGGGCAGAAATGTGGGGCAGAAGGCGATTTGCCAACGCCGTCGCTAGTATTTTGGCCTCCACGTTTAACAGGGAAATGGGGCAATACGAGGCATGTTGATCTGGGGGTCGGCCGGGCTTATGTAACACTACCACTTCCGTGTGCCTCCAATCTGGAGGGAGCACGCCCCCTTCCCGGGCCTCTTCCACTACCGCTCGGTAATACGGAACTAATTGCATATTGTAACGACGGAAGAATTCGCTAGGAAACCCGTTGGGTCCCGGTGCCTTGCCAGAATTGAGCTCCCCCAATGCCACACCCAACTCCTCATCCGTCAAGGGGTCCTCCAACTGGTCTCGCACCGCTACTACAGCTATACTTTTAATAACATTTCTGTACCCTAGTGATCCCAAAAGTCAGTTCTTTGAATTGCTCATGAGCGACACTTATCAGAAATCTAAGATTTGGTGGACGAATGTAGTAGGCGTCTTTCAGGTATACGGTTGCCACGCATCTCCAACGTGGAGTAGTGAAATGGCGAACTGCAGTATTGTCATTTTGAAGAGACTGGACTATGGTATCAACTGAGCACCCAGAGGTCGAGGATTGGCTGCAAAATGTCATTCTTTTTGGGAATGAGGAAGTCAAGTAAGTATAATCCTTGTCCCCTTTGATAAGTTCGTACACATTCTATTGCTTCTTTCAGAAGTAGTGTATTCACCTCGGACATGGTGGTAGGTTAGAAGGTGTGCTGTGGAATTCCAAGCAGTAGCCATGGATAATGATGGAGAGCATCCAGTGATCTGAGGTTATGTCCTCCCAATGTGGGAGACATCAACCCATCTTTCTCTTGACAGAGGTTGGCTGGTTGGGGAAGGCAAAGGAGGGTGATTATTTGGTAGAGAGAGGTCTCTACTGTGTGCACCTCTGGCCTGGCGCAGCAATCAGCCAGAATCCACATTTACTGAAGCTGGTTCTCTTTCTCTTCCAAGGCTTCTGGCTGTACTTCTGTTGAGGATATTGTTGTGCTTTAACCTACAAATAAGTGCATCCACAGCTCCCCCACCATAAAGAAGGTCTAGAGGGAGACTTTTTCCTTGAAACCCCCACCACCTCAGCATGTCAGGCTCTGCCTTCAACAAAGTAATCGGACCATTTGCTTAAGTACCAAAGATTGCACGTATCCTGAAAAGGTAGATTTGTATATTTTGATGCATCTTTTGCCTGAGCCTTTGCACATGAAAGAATGGAAATTGTATATCCTGGCTGCTAGATCAGCTCCATCATCTAATGAGACTCCTTTAATCCCCGCCGTCAGCAGGTAAAACACCTCCTCTTCTTTTACCGTAGGAAGTGCGCAATAAGATGTCCAAATATGGCCAGAAGAGATTACAAAAGGTTGCATATCATAAGACGGCTCTACAGTTCGAGGCCTGCAAACACAGTGCACTTGTGAAACAGACTTACCACGCATATGGTCCTCTAGCTGTATTTGTTAGAATATGCAACAGTCGATGTGCCTGATCGAGAAATGCTCACTTTGCAGAATTTAATACACTTGCTGACCTCTCTGGGAGAAAATGCTCTCACGAGGAGCCTTGTGTTGCCTCTCCTACATTGCAGAGCAAAACGTGGTGGAATCAAAATGCCACATATCTCTGCACACTAGACACAATGGAGCTTGTCATCAGTCATGCTATTACTAACATTCTTACGGAATGCCAAAATCTTGATGTTGAAGAACAGAGTAAGACATTCCAGGCTATCTCTGCAAAGAATGGGACATCACATGAGGCTGAAAGTCTGAACTGTTCCTCCTTTGGAGGAGACAGTGGCTTAAAGTCAACCCAGACTGAATCGGAGAAGTCCAGGCCTCCTATGACTAGGGTTTCCTACCAGACTCCTGAAACTAGGGGTCATAAGCACATAAAATGTCTTCTGGGCTCTGTTCTGTCTTCTGAAGAGCCGAAATGACAACTACTACCAGCCCAGAGTGTTGGAGCCGGACTCGTGGCGTGGTCCTGTTCCCCCTCGCTAAGCCGCACGAGGTCCCATGCACCTCGGGGCTCCTCCATTTTGGATTATACGTCGCTCCACGTGACCACCTACGTGACCCCGCTCCACCCGGCCTCGGTCCCAGCGAGGCCCGACATCGAGGCGCCAACCCCTGGCCCAGGGGATACCACGTGAACACTTCCCCACTCCCGGCGGAGGGCAGTATCGATGGGACCCCCAACCGTCCTTCCACACCTAGGTGCGATCGCCCCACAGCTCTCTGGGGCCTTGCGCCTCTCCTGCTGGGCGTCTGGCCGCTCCCTACCCGGCCTCTCCGCCCCCCCCCCGGGCGCAAGGGTCCGGACATCAAAGGGCTCCAGTCCTATATCTGGGGCGACCCAGCAACAAGACAACAGTTGTATCCCGGAGTCGAGAGCCCTGCTGATCGGATCGCGGCTGACCCTACGGAGAAAGACTCATCCTGAAACTACCCCCTGAGCCCTGCTGACGACGTCGCGGCTCCACCGTGCTTAAAGACCTTCACGAACCTTTGGGGCCCTGCTGACACCGTCGCGGCCCGACCGAAACGGACCTACCACCGGAGCCCTGCAGACTGTGTCGCGGCTCGACCCAAGCGGAACTACCACCCGAGCCCTGCAGACACCGTCGCGGCTCTCCACGTCCGAGCTACTTTGAGGCCAGCACGCAAGGTCTGGCGCAGAGCCTCCCCGTACCTGGCTGGTACTGAGTGACCCGCTACCCTATTCCCCTAAAGACATTGAGACTCTTTTTGGATCACTCGATCCCACTGTAAATATTGAATGTGCTACCTTTGATAAAGAACCAAGATAAGCAACTGATACAGATTCCTGTGTGTTGGTGTTACTGGGCCTAGTACGATCTCAGGAGAAGGACCTCTCCTCGGAGGCTTCTCAGTGGCGCTCGGCTATAACTTTGCGGAAGGAAGGTGGCCGGAGCAGTCCCCCCGACTCCCCGGTGGTCCTCCCTCCAACATTTTTAAAAGAGTCACCGATTTTGTGGAGTGTGAATCACCGGTGCTGGAACAGGTGTCAACAGCCCTGAGCATCTGCTAATTATCGAAGAATGATTCCCTTAGATTAATCACAGAGACAGGACTTTCTGACACTCTCCCTTCCTCTTAAGGCTTTACCGGAGGATCAATGTGAGCATCTGTCAGCAAAGCACGCGTCTGGGACTCCTTTTTTTTTTGTACGAGTCTTGGCTTTGCTCTTTCCTAGTATACAAATTTGTGAATGTCGACAATTGTTTACATTACTGTGTACTGACAGACAAGAGACACGCCTGAACAGAGACAGCATTTCAGAAATAAAGGTTCTTCACAGGTGCAGAGCTGATTAAGTTCCAACACTGGTGCTTTGTCCTGGGGGTCTGGTACAGGTTTCCACTCTTAACAGCCACAACTGTGAGGAGGCAGCAGCAATGGGATGAGGTAGTAACTTCCCCAAATGACGTTTTCCATGGTGTGGTGTCCTTGGTACTGGACCAGTCAGAGGAGTGCTCCTATGTCAGCCTGCACCCAGTGTCTAAATGGCACTGCCCACGAGCGGACTCTGCTGTGCACAGAACCACTGCTAAATAGTAGTAAATTGCCTTTGCTTCCCCTCTAAAACATGTACTATACATTGGAAGTCACTATTTCGCCTATTTAACTTCCACTGCCCTAAAAGTCTTATGTAAAGGGTGTGAGAAGTTGGCCTGGTATATGTTGTCCACTAGTTATAGTGGGCACCTTGCAGCAGTCCAAACAACCCTTATTGAGGATTAGATTTAAGACAACCTTTATTGAAAGCGATCCTAGTGGTAGCTATGGAGAGCAGCCTTCAGGCTAAGTCTTGAAGGAGTGTAAAGCAGCTTGGTTTACCAGATTTTAACCTCTTGAATAACTAAATAAAAGGAGAACCACACAAGGTATATATATAAAATATATGTATTTATTTCTAAACACTCTCTACTAACCTCTTTATGAGATTAGAGAGCAAGGCACACAATAATACAGTTCTAAAACGACAGTAAATAGCACAATATACAATGGGCTCAGGGGGAGACCAAACCATATATTAAGAAAGTGGTATAAGAACCACAAATTGACTAGAGACAGTGCCTAGAGAACGTAGAATCGCTGGGACCCCAAGGAACCACACAAGGTAGTGACACAGGGGACCCACGGGGGACGCGTGCGGTGTGAAAACACAACCGCAAGCTCCGTACAATCCTATGGGAAAGTCGCGGTTGGAATTTTAGAGTTTAAGGACACTTAGGAGAGGACTTGGAACAAACCCTTTCAGATTTAGAAGGTTCTAAGGCCAGCACCCACGTGAGCACCGGAGTACTCGTGTTACCTAACCCAGGGAAGCTGGGTGCATAGGTGTCAAATGGTGTTGGGAATCTTTGATGTCGTCAATGGAGAGTTGCTGCAAAGTGCTGCTGCTGTGGAAAGGAAATGTGTCCGGTGTGATCCATGCCTGGATCAAAGATGTGAAGAACCTGAAAGCAGAGGGGACAGAGTCTGGGTCACTTGCCAGTGACCAGGGGCACGATAGACGAATGCCCACCGATGTCAGGTGTTTCAGGTGCGATGAGGTGAAGCTTGACTCCACTGCCACAGAGATCAGGAAGCATCGATGACGACAACAGTCTGCAGGCGAGCTGTCCCACGAAGGATGTCTAGTGCTGAGGGGGACGGTGTCCGGATTGGAGACCAACAAGCCTTGGCAACGTCAACCCACGCGGTGAGAGTAAAACGGCTTTGGTGTGGACCAGCACGGTCCTTTGGACTCCACAAGCGGTGGAGAGTCAGGGCACATCTGGAGTAACCAGGTAAGCCCGTTGAAAGTCAAAGTACCCTTCTCAGGAACCCGCAAGTCGACGGACAATTGATCGCGAAGGGACCTCGAGAGGAATCACTGGATACCAGCCCACGGGTCACTCGATGAGTGTAGACCAGCAATTTTCGGTGGATCACTGTTCGTGGTCTGGACTACAAGTAGCCTAAAGCACAGCCTCAGGGATCGCCAAGAAACATATGCTGCTGCAAATGTGCACGGTGTCCAGGGGTTCGGGTTGCACGGTCCCCATGAGGACTTTGGATCTCAGAGTTGCTGAGAGCACGGATCGGCCTCGGGGAAGCTTGGAAACCCACCTCCTGTGTTGCAAAGTCTTCGGAGTCCTTCAGGAGCTGCGTAGATCCAAACCGGACAGATGAGTCTTTGGTGCCTGCCTTGCAGGGGAGTAACTCCTTTACTCCAAGGGAGATTCTTCGGTCACCCAACGTCGTGCAGATAGTAGAAGTTCTGGGATTTTGGAGCGTGAGTTTCGCCCAGGTAAATCTAAAGTCCTGTAGTCAGGGGTTCCTACTTATAACCAAGGAAGGGGTTGGACAAACTCTGGGGACCCACCTATGGGAGGGTCAGGACTGAGGGGTGGCTACACCCATGTCCTTTGTCCAGTTTAGCGCCAGAGCAAGGGCTGAGTGCCCCTGCAACCAGTTTGAGCTGGACTATGCACAGGGACACCAAATGTGCCCCCAGTGCAGACATCAAAATCACTCTTGGAGTGCACCCACCCAGCCCCAAAACACTAAAGCCGGTCTGGGAGGTGGCTACACCTCCCTGTGACAGGAAACCTATTGTCCAGGCCTCCCCTGCCGGAGTTTCATCCAGCAGCAGGAGGGCAGACTCGTGTCTGTAGCTGGCAGCATCCATTTTGTGATGCCAGGGTCTGTGAAGTTGGTACCGGGTGTACCAGTGGAGTCATTGTTCTCCCTCTAGTACGGTGGAATCATACCTCCCTGCCTTCAGGATTGATAAGGCCTGCCATAGGGGTGACAGATAGGTTTATATGTGCATTGAGATGGATAGATATAGGGAACCTATATCTGAGTAAGGGGTGCACACACCACCTTACACAGGCTGCTGTAGCAGACCTGTTGTCTCATTTTGAATGGCTTCCCAGGGGTGGTATAATACATGCTGCAGCCCCTGGTAGGCCTCTGGGGTACCTATGCCCTGGGTACATAGTATACCATATACTAGGGACTTCTAAGGGTACCCCAGCATCCACTCTGGAGTGTACCTAAAGTACATGGAATCCATTCAGAGAGGAAGCAGCTAGGCTGCGGGCCTGAATAGCAGGACCCCAGCCAGACTAGAGTCAAAAAACAGTGAAACATCAGCAAAAAGTGGGGGTAACCATAAGAAGCAGATCCTACTCTCCTACAAAGGGTGCCTAAAACATACCTATTGCGTGGAAAGTTAAATGATGTATATGTATTTGTTAAAAGACTTTGCTGTAGAAATGGCAAACGACTTTGTCCTTTTCTATCTCAGCGTGGGTGGCACTGTGCTAATCCTAAGCTTAAAGACTTTGATAGAAAAGCAGACATTTGAGGTGAGCAGATCTAGAGTGTCGCTGGTGTTGAGAGTGCTCTATACAGGAGCTGCTTTCCACCTAAACTTGAGAGAAAGAGAGAGAGAGAGAGAGAAAGAGAGAGAGAGAGAGAGAGAGAGAGAGAGAGAGAGAGAAAGAGAGAGAGAGAAAGAGAGAGAGAGAAAGAGAGAGAGAGAAAGAGAGAGAGAGAAAGAGAGAGAGAGAGAAAGAGAGAGAGAGAAAGAGAGAGAGAGAGAGAGAGAGAGAGAAAGAGAGAGAGAAAGAGAGAGAGAAAGAGAGAAAGAAAGAGAGAGAGAAAGAGAGAGAAAGAGAGAAAGAGAGAAAGAGAGAAAGAGAGAAAGAGAGAGAAAGAGAAAGAGAGAAAGAGAAAAAGAGAGAGAGAGAGAGAGAGAGAAAGTGCGAGAGAAAGAAAGAAATAGGAAATCCGCAACATTCTATTTGGTATAACTTTGGCGCCGGTTGACGAATCTTTGCAAAATTTTCAAAACTTGTGACCCGCTCCGGTCCGCTCCTATCCTGAAAGTCTCGGGGTGATTCGTCAAGCAGGGGCTGAGAAAAAAGGGGGGTCCCAAAACAGGTTTTCCCCATGCAATTTTCCATAGGGACCTTTAGTCGCAGCTACAGCCTGAACTGCTGAACGGAATTACACCAAATTTGGCAAAAAGGTAGCCCTTGGTTCAGAGTCGTGCCTTTTGGTGTAAATCCGTTCAGTAGTTCCTGAGAAAATCTAAAGTAAAATCACATATATATCTGGGCGAAGCCTAACTCCACATCTCATCGTAAGATCTGATTAGTTGTCAGCACTTCATCCAAGAAGTGTTGGCAGCCATCTTGGGACCAATATACATGATAGCACCTCATTAAAAAGCATTGTAGTTATGTGACGGACCGTCCCCGGACGAACCGCAGGAGGACCCATTTCCCGCTTACCTCTCTCCTTGTCTCCTTTTACAGCCGGGAGCAGACCCGTCAGACGTCGTCCCCTTTAACTCCAGGGTACGACGTCAGGAGGAAGACGAACAGCTGACCCGGTCACATGACCCAGAGGCGGGTCTTCAAAACCCGGAAGACGGAGGAGAAGAGGAGAGAACGCGGGGAGCAACGGGGAGAAGAGGAGCAACCGAAGCGATCCAGACCTGGTGGATACCGCCGCGTGCCTGGGACGAGGAAGCCGACCCCGAGGTTCAGGAGGACCGCGACGTCGACCGGAGGACTCCGCTGGGGACCGAGGGACCAGCCGAAAGAAGGGAGCCGGACCTCATCCGGTACCGCCAGCACGCGAGCCATGTCCCTGGAGGGGCATGGCTTGACAAGGTACGGGGGACCCTAGGGGCTCTCTGGAATACGCCAGTACGGGGCGGGAGCCAAGGGGTGAGGCGGGGAGCCAAACGGGAGAGCCCTAGTACACCATAACCTAGGATCCCCGAGCACAACACTACCCCTACCTCAATCCTTTTGCACAGACTCGGTGCAGGGCTAGATATCTGGTGTTCCCTCACTTCCCCTTCCCAAGAACAGTGTGCCGCTAAACGACGGCCTTTATATAGTTTCTTGTTTTCTTTTCTTTTTTGGGAAACCACCGGCGGATTGCCAAGTCTACAAGACGCCTCTTTTCCCTTTGGTGTGACAAGGCTGAGGAAGGAAGCCAGACGTAGATCCCTCCTGGGAAGGAACCCGAGAGAGACTTGCTGAGACTTACAATTTATTGCTTTAATTGTGACAAGAGATTGTTCCACTTGCCCGTTTATGCCTCCACAATAAACGAAGTGCACCACGATATACTGCTCTCCTACTCCTTACTTCTCCACTGGGCTACACGTTAATAGAAGGTTTTAAGACTTTAGTTACACTATAAATCATTTGTTGATGGTACCATACTCATTTTAGGAATTGTGGTGTGTTCTAAGGTGATTTTACCATGTGAAAATGCCTTCTGCTGGGATATCATGAATCATGTTTGAGAGAAAACTATTTTCTCTTGCTTTTCCCACAGAGGTTTGGAAGGTGATCTATAAGCTAAACTGAGAGCATATTTTCTGTAAATTCACATTATCTTTCTCAGTCATGTGAGAATGAAGTCTGACATTCTCAGTAAAACATGCACATCCAACAAGGGCAGAGACTGTCAGTTGATTCCTTTGTGTTCTACAGCAGCTTCCCAGAGTGTTCTAAAGAACAACTAGAGCGCTAACAGTCCTACTTATGACAAACGTATGGCACACCTGAAGCCATCTTGATTGGAATAAAGTGGTAACTCTTAAAACATTTAATTTAAAAAGGAACAAAATGAGGGGGTTTAGTACTGCAGAAAGAAAAATTAGGGCACATTTTGAGTGACTTCTCAAATCCTCTTCTATTTCATTAAAAAATTCTGACATGCAGACTGAAACATGCACTTTCAATACCAGCAGTAGACTTCCCTGGTGAGCAGTAGCTTTACTACAGTGATCTAATGAGCAACTAGAGTGCTACCATTCAGAATTTATGGCAAATATGTGACACATCTGAATGCCTTCTTGATGGAACCAAAGTAAACTAGCATTGAAAATGCAATAGGTCTCGCCCTCGTTTAATTTAAAGCAATTCTGTTTGTAATTAGGTGGCTTATTAGCTTTGCTTTTATAAGTGTTTTTCAAACTTTCATGTACATAACATGCATATGTATGCATATATGTATATGTATGCATGCATTTATATTTTTATTTATATAGATATGCAGATTATATATATATATATATATACACACACACACACACACACACACACATAAATACACACACATACATATATATAAATGCATATGCATATATATGTGCATATGTGTGCATGTAGAGAGAGATAGAGGTAGAGAGAGTAGAGAGTGAGGAGTAGAGAGTGAGTAGTAGAGAGAGTAGTAGAGAGAGTAGTAGAGAGAGTAGTAGAGAGAGTAGCAGAGAGTGAGTAGTAGAGAGTGAGTAGAGAGTGAGTAGTAGAGAGTAGTGGAAGAGTAGAGAGTAGTGGAGTAGTAGAGACTGAGTAGTAGAGAGAGCAGTAGAGAGTAGTGGAGTAGTAGAGAGTAGTGGAGTAGTAGAGACTGAGCAGTAGAGAGTGAGCAGTAGAGAGTAGTAGAGTAGTAGAGAGTGAGTAGTAGAGTAGTAGAGAGCGAGTGGTAGAGAGTGGTAGAGAGTAGTAGAGAGTGAGTGGTAGAGAGCGAGTGGTAGAGAGCGAGTGGTAGAGAGCGAGTGGTAGAGAGCGAGTGGTAGAGAGTGAGTAGTAGAGAGTGAGCAGTAGAGAGTGAGCAGTAGAGAGTAGTAGAGAGTGAGTAGTAGAGTAGTAGAGAGCGAGTGGTAGAGAGTAGTAGAGAGTAGTAGAGAGTGTAAAGAGTGAGCAGTAGAGAGTGAGTAGTAGAGAGTGAGTAGTGGAGAGTAGTAGAGTGAGTAGTAGAGTGAGTAGTAGAGAGAGTAGTAGTATAGAGTGGTAGAGAGAGTAGTAGTATAGAGTGGTAGAGAGAGTAGTAGTAGAGAGGGAGTAGTAGAGTGAGTAGTAGAGAGTAGTAGAGAGTGAGTAGTAGAGAGTAGTAGAGAGTGAGTAGTAGAGAGTAGTAGAGAGTGAGTAGTAGAGAGTAGTAGAGAGTGAGTAGTAGAGAGTAGTAGAGAGTGAGTAGTAGAGAGTGAGTAGTAGAGAGCGAGGAGTAGAGAGCGAGGAGTAGAGAGGAGTAGTAGAGAGGAGTAGTAGAGTAGTAAAGAGTAGTCAAACAGCGTCAGTCAGCGTCAGTCAGTCAGCGTCAGTCAGTCAGCGTCAGTCAGTCAGCGTCAGTCAGTCAGCGTCAGTCAGTCAGCGTCAGTCAGTCAGCGTCAGTCAGCGTCAGTCAGCGTCAGTCAGCGTCAGTCAGCGTCAGTCAGAGTCAGTCAGTCAGAGTCAGTCAGTCAGTGTCAGTCAGTCAGCGTCAGTCTGTCAGTCAGCGTCAGTCTGTCAGTCAGCGTCAGTCTGTCAGTCAGCGTCAGTCTGTCAGTCAGCGTCAGTCTGTCAGTCAGCGTCAGTCTGTCAGTCAGCGTCAGTCTGTCAGTCAGCGTCAGTCTGTCAGTCAGCGTCAGTCTGTCAGTCAGCGTCAGTCTGTCAGTCAGCGTCAGTCTGTCAGTCAGCGTCAGTCTGTCAGTCAGCGTCAGTCAGCGTCAGTCTGTCAGTCAGCGTCAGTCAGCGTCAGTCAGTCAGTCAGCGTCAGTCAGCGTCAGTCAGTCAGTCAGCGTCAGTCAGCGTCAGTCAGTCAGTCAGCGTCAGTCAGTCAGCGTCAGTCAGTCAGTCAGCGTCAGTCAGCGTCAGTCAGTCAGTCAGCGTCAGTCAGCGTCAGTCAGTCAGTCAGTCAGTCAGTGTCAGTCAGTCAGTGTCAGTCAGTCAGTGTCAGTCAGTCAGTGTCAGTCAGTCAGTGTCAGTCACTCAGTGTCAGTCAGTCAGTGTCAGTCAGTCAGTGTCAGTCAGTCAGTGTCAGTCAGTCAGTGTCAGTCAGTCAGTGTCAGTCAGTCAGTGTCAGTCACTCAGTGTCAGTCACTCAGTGTCAGTCACTCAGTGTCAGTCACTCAGTGTCAGTCACTCAGTCAGTGTCAGTCAGTCAGTCAGTCAGTGTCAGTCAGTCTGTCAGTCAGTCAGTCTGTCAGTCACTCAGTGTCAGTCAGTCTGTCAGTCACTCAGTGTCAGTCACTCAGTGTCAGTCACTCAGTGTCAGTCACTCAGTGTCAGTCACTCAGTGTCAGTCACTCAGTGTCAGTCACTCAGTGTCAGTCACTCAGTGTCAGTCACTCAGTGTCAGTCACTCAGTGTCAGTCACTCAGTGTCAGTCACTCAGTGTCAGTCACTCAGTGTCAGTCAGTCAGTGTCAGTCAGTCAGTGTCAGTCAGTCACTCAGTGTCAGTCACTCAGTGTCAGTCACTCAGTGTCAGTCACTCAGTGTCAGTCACTCAGTGTCAGTCACTCAGTGTCAGTCACTCAGTGTCAGTCACTCAGTGTCAGTCACTCAGTGTCAGTCACTCAGTGTCAGTCACTCAGTGTCAGTCACTCAGTGTCAGTCACTCAGTGTCAGTCACTCAGTGTCAGTCACTCAGTGTCAGTCAGTCAGTGTCAGTCAGTCAGTCAGTGTCAGTCAGTCAGTCAGTGTCAGTCAGTCAGTCAGTGTCAGTCAGTCAGTCAGTGTCAGTCAGTCAGTGTCAGTCAGTCAGTGTCAGTCACTCAGTGTCAGTCACTCAGTGTCAGTCAGTCAGTGTCAGTCTGTCAGTCAGTCAGTGTCAGTCACTCAGTGTCAGTCACTCAGTGTCAGTCACTCAGTGTCAGTCACTCAGTGTCAGTCACTCAGTGTCAGTCACTCAGTGTCAGTCACTCAGTGTCAGTCACTCAGTGTCAGTCACTCAGTGTCAGTCACTCAGTGTCAGTCACTCAGTGTCAGTCACTCAGTGTCAGTCACTCAGTGTCAGTCACTCAGTGTCAGTCACTCAGTGTCAGTCACTCAGTGTCAGTCACTCAGTGTCAGTCACTCAGTGTCAGTCACTCAGTCAGTCAGTCAGTCAGTGTCAGTCAGTCAGTGTCAGTCAGTCAGAGTCAGTCAGTCAGTCAGCGTCAGTCAGTCAGTCAGCGTCAGTCTGTCAGTCAGCGTCAGTCTGTCAGTCAGCGTCAGTCTGTCAGTCAGCGTCAGTCTGTCAGTCAGCGTCAGTCTGTCAGTCAGCGTCAGTCTGTCAGTCAGCGTCAGTCTGTCAGTCAGCGTCAGTCTGTCAGTCAGCGTCAGTCTGTCAGTCAGCGTCAGTCTGTCAGTCAGCGTCAGTCTGTCAGTCAGCGTCAGTCTGTCAGTCAGCGTCAGTCAGTCAGTGTCAGTCAGTCAGTGTCAGTCACTCAGTGTCAGTCACTCAGTGTCAGTCACTCAGTGTCAGTCACTCAGTGTCAGTCACTCAGTGTCAGTCACTCAGTGTCAGTCACTCAGTGTCAGTCACTCAGTGTCAGTCACTCAGTGTCAGTCACTCAGTGTCAGTCACTCAGTGTCAGTCACTCAGTGTCAGTCAGTCAGTGTCAGTCAGTCAGTCAGTGTCAGTCAGTCAGTCAGTGTCAGTCAGTCAGTCAGTGTCAGTCAGTCAGTGTCAGTCAGTCAGTGTCAGTCAGTCAGTGTCAGTCAGTCAGTGTCAGTCAGTCAGTGTCAGTCAGTCAGTGTCAGTCACTCAGTGTCAGTCACTCAGTGTCAGTCACTCAGTGTCAGTCACTCAGTGTCAGTCACTCAGTGTCAGTCACTCAGTGTCAGTCACTCAGTGTCAGTCAGTCAGTGTCAGTCAGTCAGTGTCAGTCAGTCAGTCTGTCAGTCAGTCAGTGTCAGTCAGTCAGTGTCAGTCAGTCAGTCAGTCAGTCAGTCAGTCACTCAGTGTCAGTCACTCAGTGTCAGTCACTCAGTGTCAGTCACTCAGTGTCAGTCACTCAGTGTCAGTCACTCAGTCAGTGTCAGTCAGTCACTCAGTGTCAGTCAGTCACTCAGTGTCAGTCAGTCACTCAGTGTCAGTCACTCAGTGTCAGTCACTCAGTGTCAGTCACTCAGTGTCAGTCACTCAGTGTCAGTCACTCAGTGTCAGTCACTCAGTGTCAGTCACTCAGTGTCAGTCACTCAGTGTCAGTCACTCAGTGTCAGTCACTCAGTGTCAGCTAAAGCAGCTCTGCTGACCCGGTTCTATGGCTCTAAAGCAGTTTCGCTGATCTGGTTCTCTCCCTCTAAAGGAGCTCTACTGACCTGGTTTCTCTGGCTCTAGAGTAGCTCTACTGACCTGGTTTCTCTGGCTCTAGAGTAGCTCTGCTGACCTGGTTTCTCTGGCTCTAAAGCAGCTCTGCTGACCTGGTTCTCTGGCTCTAAAGCAGCTCTGCTGACCTGGTTCTCTGGCTCTAAAGCAGCTCTGCTGACCTGGTTCTCAGGCTCTAAAGCAGCTCTGCTGACCTGGTTCTCAGGCTCTAAAGCAGCTCTGCTGACCTGGTTCTCAGGCTCTAAAGCAGCTCTGCTGACCTGGTTCTCAGGCTCTAAAGCAGCTCCGCTGACCTGGTTCTCAGGCTCTAAAGCAGCTCTGCTGACCTGATTCTCAGGCTCTAAAGCAGCTCTGCTGACCTGGTTCTCAGGCTCTAAAGCAGCTCTGCTGACCTGGTTCTCAGGCTCTAGAGCAGCTCTGCTGACCTGGTTCTCTGGCTCTAAAGCAGCTCTGCTGACCTGGTTCTCTGGCTCTAAAGCAGCTCTGCTGACCTGGTTCTCTGGCTCTAAAGCAGCTCTGCTGACCTGGTTCCCTGGCTTTAAAGCAGCTCTGCTGACCTGGTTCCCTGGCTCTAAAGCAGCTCTGCTGACCTTGTTCTCTGCCTCTAGAGCAGCTCTGCTGACCTGGTTCTCAGGCTCTAAAGCAGCTCTGCTGACCTGGTTCTCAGGCTCTAAAGCAGCTCTGCTGACCTGGTTCTCAGGCTCTAAAGCAGCTCTGCTGACCTGGTTCTCAGGCTCTAAAGCAGCTCTGCTGACCTGGTTCTCACGCTCTAGAGCAGCTCTGCTGACCTGGTTCTCTGGCTCTAGAGCAGCTCTGCTGACCTGGTTCTCTGGCTCTAAAGCAGCTCTGCTGACCTGGTTCTCTGGCTCTAAAGCAGCTCTGCTGACCTGGTTCTCTGGCTCTAAAGCAGCTCTGCTGACCTGGTTCCCTGGCTTTAAAGCAGCTCTGCTGACCTGGTTCCCTGGCTCTAAAGCAGCTCTGCTGACCTTGTTCTCTGCCTCTAGAGCAGCTCTGCTGACCTGGTTCTCTACCTCTAAAGCAGCTCTGACCTAGTTGTAGGACCTCGTGACCTAGTTGTAGGACACCCCCGCGCCGCACGGCCTCCAGCTGCCGCGTGTGCCTCCCTGCCTATACTGCCTCGCTGCCCGGCTGCCGCGTGACCACGCCCCCTCCTTCGAGCGGCGTGGTCCGTGCTCGCCGCTTCTCCCCCTGGTGCCTTCGTTGGTTAGACCTGTTGTATTTGTTGTGAATTGTGCATTTTTCTTCTGTATTGCCTGCTTTTGTCTGCGGTCCGTGTACCTTCCCTCCCCGCTCCCCGCTTCCCGCCACCACCGCTGACCCCGCCCCTTTTTTCCTTCTGTACCCTCCCCGCTCCCGCCTCCCAGCTGCTCCGCCCCCCGCGCACTTCGCCATATATGGCGACCGTGCAAGCGCGCACGCGCAGTGGGCGCGCAGATTGTGCGCCGAAGGTGCGCCAAAGGTAAGCCCGTCTGCGCCCGTCCGTGCCTGGCCCGCGCCCAGCGCCCGTACCCCTGGCCCCGAGGACCCCAGCCCACCCGCCAGACGTACGACGCCACCACCCTCATCGCAACACCGGCCGAACCCCGGGATGCCACCAAGCCACCCCGAGACGCACCCACGGACCCTTCAGCTGACTCACCTGCAAGTTCACCTGCATCCAGACCTGCCGGCCACCAGCACCTGGCAAGCCGATCACCAGCAGCAACCACCTCAAGTGCATCCTCCTCAACACCCGCTCCTTCCACAGACACACCGTCGAACTCTGGAACCTCCTCGACACCACAGCCCCGGACGTTACCTTCCTCACGGAGACCTGGATGAACGCCTCTTCAGCGCCCGACATCGCCATCCCTGAGGGCTACAAGATCACCCGGAGGGACCGCACCGCCAACCAGATGGGAGGAGGCATCGCCATCATCCACAGGAACACCATCCGTATCACGACCAGCACCGACAACTCCCTAACCACCGCCGAACACCTGCACTTCCAGATCCACACCGACCCGAAGACCACCCTCAGAGGCACCCTGATCTACCGACCCCCGGGACCACGCACCCAATTCAGCGAGGACATCGCCGACTTCGTCAGCCCGCATGCCCTCCCCTCCGCTGACTACATCCTCCTGGGGGACCTCAACTTCCACCTGGAGAACAACAACGACCGCAACACCAGCACCCTGCTCGACAACCTCGCCAACCTTGGTCTCAAGCAACTGGTGTCCACCCCCACCCACCTCGCCGGACACACACTCGACGCCGTCTTCTCATCCAGCACAGACATCGCCTTCAGCCACGCCACAGAACTTCACTGGACGGACCACAGCTGTGTCCACTTCACCTTCAAAAGAACGGCGATCCACCACCACCAGCCTCAGGTTGGCCATAGAAGCTGGAACAAGATCACAGTCGACCAGCTCGCCGCCTCCCTGAGCCAGCACCCTCCTGCCAGCTCAGCGAACCCCAGCCAGGCCGCCGAAAACCTCACGAAGTGGATCAGCAACTGCGCGGACGAACTCGCCCCTCTGAGGACCCCGCCTAGCAGACCTGGCAGCAAGAAGGCCCCATGGTTCACCGACGAACTCAAGAGCTCCAAGAAGAACTGCCGAGCCCTCGAGAAAGGCTGGAGAAGGGAACCAACACCGGACAACATGACCACCCTCAAGCTCGCCACCCGGAAGCACCACCAACTGATCCGCGCCGCCAAGAAAACTGCATTCAAAGACCGGCTGGACAACAACGCACACAACTGCAAAGAACTCTTCAACATCGTGCAAGAGCTCTCCAACCCCAGCGCAGGAAACAACGACATCACCCCATCGCAAGACCTCTGCAACTCCCTCGCCTCCTACTTCCACAACAAGATCGCAGACATACACAACAGCTTCAGCATTCATCCGACGCACGCCACGACCACAGCAACGCCGCCCACCACCACCCTCCGCGCCTGGACTCCGATCAGCACCGAATACACCGTCCGCATGATGAAGTCCGTCCACTCCGGATCTCCGACCGACCCCTGCCCTCACCACGTCTTCAACAAGGCAGACGCTGTCATCGCACCCCACCTGCGGGACATTATCACCACCTCCTTCGACACCGCCACCTTCCCCGAGAGCTGGAAGCACGCAGAACTCAGCGCTCTACTCAAGAAACCCACTGCGGACCCCACCGAACTCAAGAATTACCGCCCCATCTCGCTCCTCCCGTTTCCAGCCAAAGTCATCGAGAAGACCGTCAACAAGCAGCTGGTCGCCATCCTCGAGACTAATGGATCCCTCGACCCCTCACAGTCTGGCTTCCGAGCCAACCACAGCACCGAGACCGCCCTCATCGCTGCCACCGACGACATCAGAGCCCTGATGGACAACGGAGACACAGCGGCCCTCATCCTCCTAGACCTCTCCGCGGCATTCGACACGGTCTGCCACCGCACCCTAGTACAGCGCCTCAGCAACGTCGGAATCCAGGAGAAGGCACTGGATTGGATCATCTCCTTCCTCGACGGAAGGACACAGAGTCCGCCTACCACCGTACAAGTCAGAGGCCACCAAAGTCATCTGCGGCGTCCCTCAAGGATCCTCGCTGAGCCCCACCCTCTTCAACGTCTACATGAGCCCCCTCGCGGCCATCGCACGCCAACACAACCTCAACATAATCTCCTACGCCGACGACACCCAGCTGATCCTCTCCCTGACCAACGACCCCGCCGCCGCCAGAGCCGATCTGCACAAAGGGATGAAAGATGTAGCCGAGTGGATGACGACCAGCCGCCTGAAACTGAACTCAGACAAGACGGAGGTCCTCATCCTGGGCCCCTCGCCCACCGCCTGGGACGACTCCTGGTGGCCCCCCGCCCTGGGCACCGCACCCAAACCGACGGACCACGCACGCAACCTGGGCTTCATCCTGGACTCCTCCCTCTCCATGACCAGGCAAGTCAACGCCGTCTCCTCGGCATGCTTCAACAACCTACGCATGCTACGGAAGATCTTCTGGTGGATCCCCATCGAGACCAGGAAGACCGTCACCCAGGCCCTCGTCACCAGCCGACTGGACTACGGCAACGCCCTCTACGCCGGGACCACCGCCAAGCTCCAGAAGAGACTCCAGCGGATCCAGAACGCCTCAGCCAGACTCATCCTCGACATCCCACGTAACTGCCACATCTCCGGACACCTGAGAGACCTGCATTGGCTCCCCGTCAACAAAAGTATCACCTTCCGTCTCCTCACCCACGCACACAAAGCCTTCCACGACCAAGGCCCGATCTACCTCAACAACCGAATCAACTTCTACGCTCCCAAACGCCACCTCCGATCAGCCAGCCACGCCCTCGCCGCCGTCCCGCGCATCCGAAGAGCGACAACAGGAGGGAGGTCCTTCTCCTACCTGGCCGTCAAGACCTGGAACTCCCTCCCGACCGACCTACGCCTGACCAAGGACCACCTCTCCTTCAGGAAGAAGCTGAAGACCTGGCTGACCGAGCAGTAACGGCACCCCCCCCCCCCCCCCCCCCCCCAGCGCCTTGAGACCCTACGGGTGAGTAGTGCGCTATACAAATGCTTTGATTGATTGATTGATTGCTCTGCTGACCTGGTTCTCACCCTCTAAAGCAGCTCTGCTGACCTGGTTCTCACCCTCTAAAGCAGCTCTGCTGACCTGGTTCTCTGCCTCTAGAGCAGCTCTGCTGACCTGGTTCTCTGCCTCTAGAGCAGCTCTGCTGACCTGGTTCTCTGCCTCTAGAGCAGCTCTGCTGACCAGGTTCTCTGGCTCTAAAGCAGCTCTGCTGACCTGGATTCTCTGGCTCTACTGCAGCTCTGCTGACCTGGTTTCTCTGGCTCTAGAGCAGCTCTGCTGACCTGCTTCTTAGGCTCTAGAGCAGCTCTGCTGACCTGATTCTCTGGCTCTACAACGGCTCTGCTGACCTGGTTTCTCTGGCTCTACAGCAGCTCTGCTGACCTGGTTCTCTGCACTCACGATGCACGCACCCGACTTTGCGAAAATATATTTAAAAATAATATAAGTTTACTATAAGTACAAATATATTATTTTTATGAATATCTTAGATAATCTCTTGCCCTAATATGTATATTAAAGACACATACATATCATTTTGGAACATAATTTTTTTTTGCGAGAGTCGCGCACCCAGAGCTCCCCAGCACGTATATGACGTCACCCGGGACCCGCCGCCGTGCAAGCATATTGTACCGTAATGCGCCTGTGTCGCAAATGTGCGGGAGCAGGTGTCGCGGACTGGTCACATACCAATCGCGCACATCACGTAATATTAAATGTATATGATGTAACTGAAAAACACGCAGCCGTCGCACACCCTATGCGGACCCTTCACGACTTTTCTAAAATGGCGGCTAGAATCCACGCAACCACCGTGTTGTGTACGCTTTGAGTGCGCAACTCCGAAAAAAAAATGTAGAATTCTTTTTTTCAGGAAAATAATATAAATATATTAAAATAAAAAATAAAAACAAAAAAAATAATCAATATTTCAGTTTGAATTTTTTATATTTTTTTGCAATTTTCAGAAAAATATATAATGTTATTTAATGAATAAAATATTTATAAATAAACAGTTAAACCATCACAATTAAAAATTAGCATTTAAAAAACCTTTGAAATACACTGAAAAAAACCATAGGTTTCAGAGACGTTATAGTTAGAAATTAGCATTTAAAAAACCTTAGAAATTCACAGAAAAAAAACATAGGTTTCAGGGGTGTTCTAGTTAGCTGGCCATTTCACTCGTACAAAACCATAGAAATTCCTCCGTTATAGTTAGTTCTGCTAACTATAACTCGCGCACCCGCAATACACTGCTGATGATGTCACATATTGCATCATTCATGACATGGTCAGTGACATGACTGATGACATCTCAAATGACATCACTGATGACATCATCCACTTGACAATCTGATACACCTCATCATACACTAGTATAACCTTTCACCACTCACTGTAAAATACAGAGTACCATATTTGAAACCATTGACACACCAATACCAGTTACTACATACCCACTCACTGATTTCTAAGTCTACACACACAACTACCCATTCAACAACAGAATCATTTATACATGCAGTCACTAATTAATAGAACACTATCAAATGCACTTATACACATATATAGACATTGACACATCAGCAGTCATCTTAGTCGGTTATGCAGTCATCCTACTCACTCATGAAAAAAATTAATCACACATTTACTCACTTACACAATTATCCAACAACACCTCATTTAATCAAACACATAGTAACTCATAGTCAATATGTAAAAAAATCACCATTACAATTATACACTGATTCATATAGTTACTCTCAATCACTGACTCTTACACATGCTTATTTATATGCACCAACTCACATACAATGCCTTTTATTTTTTTACTTTGTTGAAGATGTACAACTAAAACATATATTCGCTTACCAACACACAAATAAATACACTCAGTCACCCAAACAACTGTTTCCACATGCACTCTTAAACCTATACACCTAATCAATCAACCATTCACACATCTATGCATAGAGTTACACATACCCCATCCAACCACACACAAACTCACCATACAAATACTCACCCAACTAATCAATAACTAATATACACACTCATGTAGTTAGTGATCAACAGATGCAGCATGTTATACAACAACAGAGAAAGTGATGCACACATTCATATAGTTTAGTTACTAATCCATGTATTAAATGAGACACTTAATTACTCACTTAGACAGTCAGACAGCTACTAAATCCTCCATCCAGACAGTTATATATCCACTCAATCTTCAATACAGATTGGTATATATATATATATTCACTGAAAAAACCATAGGTTTCACACATGTTATAGTTAGCGGAAATTTTACTGATAAAAAACCAGTGAAATTCCCCCGTTATAGTTAGCGCAGGCAACTATAACTCACGCGACTGCAATCCTCTGCTGATGCTAATACTGTATTTAGACACTTATTTGCCCATGTCTTCTTCCATACATTTTTAGCTATACATATATTACAAATATATTTTTTTCATAAAGACACATATGTCATCAGCAGAAGATTGCAGTCGCGTGAGTTATAGTTGCCTGCGCTAACTATAACGGGGGAATTTCACTGGTTTTTTATCAGTAAAATTTCTGCTAACTATAACATGTGTGAAACCTATGGTTTTTTCAGTGAATTTGCAAGGTTTTTTAAATGCTAATTCCTAACTATAACGTGTGTGAAACCTATGGTTTTTTCAGTGAATTAGTACGGTTTTTTAAATGCTAAGTTTTTTTCCCTTATAATAAGCCCTGTACATTTGGTGGCCTTCGGCCACCAAAAGCACAGGGGGTGGGGTAAGTGTGGATAGTGTTTTTTGCCCTTAACATAAGCCCTGTGCTTTTGGTGGCCTTCGGCCACCAAAAGCACAGGGGGTGGGGTAAGTGTGGATAGTGTTTTTTTTATTTTTATTTTTTTACCGTACGCTTACGGTAAGCGTACGGTAAGCGTACCCCGCGAAATTGCCGAAAAAAAAATAAAACCGTTTTTGCACTTGGGGGATGTTTGGGGACTCCCTCAACATGACTATGTGGGAGGGAGTTGTCAAAACAGCCCCTTTACATGTTTTTGGGCTTGATATTTTAAAAATCACTCTCAGTGCGAGAGACAAAATGGCGGCCGCCGCTTCCTGGTTTCGGCCGATTCGAATGTTTACTAAGATCTAAGAGCCAATCAGAATCGCGCTCGCGCACGCCACCGTACGCTTACCGTAAGCGTACGGTAAGCGTACCGTAAGCTGGCTCAGATATATATATTGATTTAAAGGCTATTTTCTCAGAATCTACTGAACAGATTTACACCAAACCTACAAAAGGCACTTCCTTGACCTAGGGACTACCTCTCTGCCAAATTTTGAGTAATTCTGTTCAGCCGTTCGGGCTGTAGCTCGTTCTAAAGGTCCTATGGAAAAATGCATGGGAAAAACGCGTTTTGGGACCCCCCTTTTATCTCAGCCCCCGCTTGACGGATCCCCCCGAGACTTTCAGGGTAGGAGCGGAGCGTAGCGCCCCACCTATTTTGAAAAATTTGCGAGGATTCGTCGACCGGCGCCAAAGTTATTCAAAATAGAATGTTGAGGTTTTCCTATGGAAACGTGGTCCTAACTATAACTACCTACTGGCTATCGCCAGTAGGATATATATATATATATATATATATATATATATATATATATATATATATATATATATATAAAATACATATTTAAATTTCAAACTAAACCACATTCACTGGATGATGTCATCAGTGATATCATTTGAGATGTCATCAGTGATGTCTTCAGTGATGTCACCAGTGATGTCTTCAGTGATGTCACTAAACAGGTCATGAATGATGCAATATGTGACCTCATCAGCAGTGCATTGCGTGCGCGTGAGTTAAAGTTAGCAGAACTAACTATAACGGAGGAATTTCTATGGTTTCGTACGAGTGAAATGGCCAGCTAACTATAACACCCCTGAAACCTATGGTTTTTTCTGTGAATTTCTAAGGTTTTTTAAATGCTAATTTCTAACTATAACGTCTCTGAAACCTATGGTTTTTTCAGGGAATTTCAAAGAGTTTTTAAATGCTAATTTCTAACTATAACGTCTCTGAAACCTATGTTTTTTTTCAGTGAATATATATATATATATATATATATATATATATATATATACACATATACACACACACACACACACATACAAACATATATACACATACATACATACATAGGAAAAAACAAAGGTTACCAGGACGTACGTTCGGCTCCGATTTCCCTCATACAAAACCAGTGAAATTCAGCAGTTATAGTTACCTGAGCTAACTATAATGTATGCCCCCGCAATGCACTGCTTCAGACTTTACATATTACATCACTCATGCAATTACAATACAATAAGTAGGCTGCAGTGTAGATTTACACAATCCACATGGGGACCAAAATATATTTCTGTGAAGAGCACTTCTGTGCTTTGGCTAGGCTGCAGTTTAAATGCACTGCAGTGACACATGCATGGAAAATGCCTAATCCTATATATTTATATATAAATATAGGACATACTGGGGTCAGGGTGTCATCACAGTGAAATAAAACCCAAACGTTATTTCACTGAGTAGACTTGGCTAAACGTTTCCGTAATAGCCGTAGGTTGGGATTAAAATCTTCATTTTCTCCACCATACGTGATGCCGAGGGGGTCTTATGTTCATTTCCAGAACTGGTGGCTCAGGAATTTGCACGGCATTTCTCCTCACTATACGAGCATCGTGAGTAGCTCTCAGAGGCCCAAATAGCGGAATTCCTTATAGATATCCCACCTCAAAGGCACACGGACCATGTGTGGGACCAACTAGAGGCCCCTATCACCATTGACGAGCAGAGCGGGGCCTTGCATGCTATGTGCCCAGGGCGGCCCCCGGACCCAATGGATTCCCTATGGAGTTCCTGAGGCCGAGTATTAGGCCCCCACTTGCTGGCAGCAATACATGATGCCCAAGAACAAAGTATATTACCCCGGTATTGGAGTCATGCAGGTATAGTCTTATTCCTTAAACCTAGTTGCCCTCCGAAAAGGACCCTTCATCATACCGCCCCATCTCTCTTATCAACTTTGAGCTTAAACTATTAGGGAAGGTCCTGGCTGGTCGCCTACGGACTTGTGTGTCGGACTTAATCCACCCGGACCAATCCGGCTTTAAGCCTCATCGGGCTTCTCGTCACAACATACGAAGAGTACATAATGCCATAGCGATGGCTCCAGCGTTGGGGCGCCCGGCAGCTATACTATTAGCTGACAGACAAAGCATTCAATTCTCTCGACTGGGTCTATCTATTCAAATTACTTGAAGCAGTAAATTTTGTCCCTCACTTTATAGCATATGTCCGTTTACTGTAGACTAACTTAATGCCATCTGTTCGTATAGCCGGACATCACTCAGACCCCTTCCCAATTCACAGGGGAACGAGACGGGGTTTCCCCCATCCCGCTGTTGTGCGCCCTAGCAGTGGAACCTTTGGCGGCAAGATCAGACTGCATCACACTATACGCGGATGACGTCATTTTCTTTATGACGGACCTGTGGTTTTCGGGGCCCCGTATCTTAAAAATCCTTTGTTTGGAGAAACTACTGGTCTGCACACCAACCCTGCTAAATCTGTGCTTTTCCCAGCATGCGGTAACCAGGGGCGGGGCATCTTGGCGATACAGCTGTCGCACGCAATGAGAGGTTTGACATATTTGCGCATCTTCGTGTCGCCATGCCCTAAGATTTTATGGGCAAATAATATCAACCCGCTACTTACGAGTCTAGATAGCGAAACGACAATATGGTCTTCTCTTCCACTCTCACTATATGGATGGTCAGCCATCTTTAAGATGGTTTCTCTACCCAGAATTCTCTACAGACTACAAAACTTCCCTTAAAAAATTCTGCGATCCTGGTTCGCACAAGTAAAGGCCATACACAATACATTTCTCTGGAACTGAGGGGCGATCAGGTTAGCGCTGCACACCTGTGCACAGTCCACATACTCCGGGGGTATTGCGGCAGCAGATATTTATGCATACTATGTGGCCTCCCATATATTGATAATAAACGAATGGTGGTACAAATCGGCAACTGACACGGCTTTTGCGCTCGAACACGCGGCAATGGAAGGGGCTCCCCTTCTCCAGCTCCTATATAGCTCCAGAAACTTCGATATTCTACCCCAGGCGAGTACAGTGGTGATACAGCTTTGGCGGTATACGGTCAGACAGATGGTGTGGTACGAGACCCTAACCCAGGCAACTCCTTTGTGGCATGGCACATACCTCCGTCCGGTGGCAGCCCTGAGGGGGTTCCGTGGGTGAGACTTAGGGATATCTACCCTGGGTGATGTAATGCGAGGCACTACATTGAAATCTTTTCAACAGCTACAAGTAGAATTCCAACTACATAGGACACAATTTTACAAATATCTCCAATTACGCCATGCTTTGAGCCCCTTGATTCATGCTTTAGAGCCCCTACCGGAATTTCATCCTCTTGAGGGTCGCCTACTGATGGGGGATCTGGGCTTACATAAAATCAGGCAAATATACCAAACACCGATGACTCATACATGGACAACACTTGACAAGACTAGAAGAGCGTGGCAAGAAGATATCCCTGACTTGACAGATGATGACTGGGCTGAGGCCACTCATCACACATTCAGAGCTGGAGTACATCCTTGGCTGTGAGAACTAACTACTCTGGGTCAGAGAACAATGACCTGCCTCTGAGCCCAAGAAAGGCCAACGGATGTTAACTGATGAAACCTTAGCAGGAACTAGCTATCTAGGAGAGGACAAGCGCAGTGATCAGAAGAAAGGGCCGCTTTAGTAGTACTGCTTGATTTGAAGATGTAATTGAGGTCTTCTATTCATTTTCATTAAGTCTTTATTTCGATGAAAATAATCATAAAAGACAATTCATACAAAAAAGCTCAAAAGAGGCTTTTTGAGTAAAAACACAGTGCCATATGAGCAATCAAAACAAAATATCAAATCAGTGATTAATACAATATGTATATCAGATGAAAATAATAAGCAGCCAAGGACCACTATAAAACCATGTAAATACAAAAATACAGTATAAAACCAATTAATCATGTGACTAAAAATTAGTTAATTAATAAAACCATACTGAAGTTATATCACATTGTTGTGGCTACAACTAGGCCTGCTTTTCTCCTAGTTTTTTGCAGCGAATAAGCCATGCCCATCTCAGGAATTTTGCCACAGCTACAACTATAGGAACATCAATAGATGTCCGCAGAATCCTTAATGCCACCATGGCCGATCTGGTACCCATGTTCGTACAAATTGGATTAAGCCATTTGACCCTGGGGGAATTATAAGCCGGGCACACCAACAAGAAATGGGATATGGATTCCAGCGAAGCTGGGCAGAAGGGACAATGGTCAGACCCATTCGACCGCCAATTAGAAGTAAAGGCGTTGATTGGAAGAGAACCAACCCTAAATTGATGGTATAGTTTTCTATCCACCGGTCTAGAAATAATATCCCAGTATGCTTCAAATACAAAATCCTGGTCATGCATCAAATAGTCCGAGGATAAGGTAGACCTAGTGGAAGAAAGAAAATACTTGTTCTTGACCATGTCCCAATAGGCGGCCTTGAGTTCCCTTTTGGACGGAAATGGAGTTTCATCAGGATGAGTCCACAGGCCACTCATTCCCATCCCACACAGGGAGTTTTTTACATCCTGTAACCATTTAATCTTCCCAGTACAGCCAACCCCCCTGAAATAAATAAGGGATTTCGCATATTGGGAAAGCTCAGGGGTAACCCAAAGACGCCGCCAAAACGCTATTGGTCTAAAACGAGCTAAATCCTCAATTTGAAAGCAACCCAGATCCAAAAAAAGAGGCAATAGTGGAGTGGATTGGGGAGACTCGTAATAGCTCTGACAAATTTATTCTGGGCTTGTGCCAAGGAAGAAATGTTCTCGAAACCCCATAGTTCCGCTCCATATAGAATTGAAGTAATAACCTTGGTATTATATAACTTTAAAACAGGGGCCATAGGCTTGGTAAATGAAAGCTTGTGTTTTTTAACAAGGGCTCCTGCTAGCTGGGCATGTTTCAGAGCTAAAAGATCAATGTGTGTTTTCCTGCTAAGTTTCTTACCCAGAGGGATCCCCAGGTATGCAAAGGCTTCTGTCTGTTCCAAAAGGGCATTGTTCATGAATACAGTGCTTTGAATGGTCTTATGATGGTGAAAGACCATAAACTTGGTCTTGTCCACATTAACCACGAGCTCATGGTCGCGGCAGAACTCCTCGAACCTTGACAATGCAGCCTGTAGTCCCTTCTGCGTCTTAGATAGTATCAGGGTATCGTCCGCGAACATGAGCAAAGGCATCCTAAGCCCCCCCAAGCTAGGGGCGTCTGTGTGGTATGTGGAATAGTATTGAACCACCCTGTTGATAAACAGGGAGAACAATGTCGGCGCCAGGACCCATCCTTGGCGCACACCCTTTACGACAGGGAAACTAGCTGTAATCTCTCCCTTTGAGCCCCACCACACCTGAGTATAGTTCGTATTGTGCAACTTAATTATCAAGGCTAATCGCTCCTGGGGCATCCCTACTTCCAAAAAGGCGTGCCACATTTTATTACGTGGCACCAGATCAAAAGCAGACTTATCAATAAAGGCTGCATATAGGGACCCTCCTCCTATAATGACTACCTTCCAGTAAAACATAATGAACCTAAAAACCTGGTCAATGGTGCTGGTAAAAGGGCGAAAGCCTGCCTGCAAAGGTGACAAAATCTCATTCCCCTCAATCCACGCTTGGATTCGACTAAGGACCAATCTAGTGATTATTTTCTGCATAGAGTCAATAAGGCTATTAAGCTTGATAGTACTAGTGGGTCATGATCACTTTCGGCCCGCTCAACGACCGTCATGTCATATAAGTGTACCCAAAAATCGACACTAACAAGGATGTAATCTATCCTACTTGATCTTAGGCCATTGTTATAAGTAGGTGCACCCATCCGACCCGACTGGGTCCTACCATTTGCTGCTCTTACTCCCTTCTCCAGACACATCCCCTTAAGCTGCAAAGCAGCTTCAGTCCATTTTTTAATTGGTCTGAGATCTAAAGAGGGGATCTCCCATTGGGAGTCCTCGTCGGAGGTTAGATTACCATCCTCAAAGCCAAGGGGTTCAAAACAACAATTAAAATCCCCCGCTATGATCAAATGGTGCCCTACTTTCCAACTGTCCAGAAACCCATCGAGGATTTCAACAGTCTCCGATCGCCTGCCCCCCGGTTGGCCTCTTGCATAGATGTTGATTAGCAAAATATCCCTAGCATGGCCAGAGCGTAAACAAAGGGCCAAGATATCAGGGCTGTCAATAAATACATCCTTGACAGTGTAGCTCACCTCCCCTTTCGCCCCCCTAGTGCTGGTTTAGAAAAGTTAAGAAACTCAGGGTGATGGACTTGATCCATGGCCCATGTCTCCTGGAATACCCAGATTTCATGCTGGTCAATGAAAGTTGTCCAGTCGCTGGATTCAGTTTTGGGCAAAAGCCCCGCGATGTTCCAGGAGCCCAATGAAAGGTCCACAGCCCCGGGTACCTGCATAGACCGTAATGCAAGCCTATCAAAAGAATCTCTGGTTGGGGAACCTTGTCGAATCCCCCGTACCCCTCTGTTGAGCTTGCTATAGTTATTACAGTCCCCCCTTCGCAGCCGAGTCAGTCATTACTATCCAGAGTAGAAAGGGCATCGAGTCGATTACTCACGGGGACTAAGTGTTCAGACAACCCTTGTGTTTTAGGAGTCCCTCTCGTATTGGCACCACTAGGTTCAAAGGTGGGTTGGTAAAAGAAACCCAATGGTAATACGGAAATGGAATCCCTTACAACGCGATGCCCTGCCCTCGACAAGATGTATTGTACCAGGCTTGGTGATCTGAAACTCCAACAACACACAATCCCCCCTAAGTATTTTCTGAGACTTCCCCACCCAAGGAACCCTGCGCACCATTTTAAATTCAGTAAACAAGTCTTTTGTTAGCCCAGTTCTTGAACTAAGAAAGTGTAGGGCCTTATTGCGTAGGATGGACCAGTTTTCCCTTGCCTGTGGTGCGAGCTCCGGGACATTCCCCAGAACAACAGTATAAGGGGTGGCCTCCGGTGGTAGATGTAGAGAGATTGGGGGGTAGAATGTCTCTGTTGGTGAATGGTGGAATAATTGCTATCTACCCAATCTCTGAGGGGCTGGGGGGACACCATGTGGGCCAGGACCACCTACAATTGGGGGGTTTGAATGATTATTAGCCGTGACTTCAATGGGAGGATTAGGTATAGTATTCAGCATATAAAGAGGACTAATCCAACCATATGAGGAAATCACCCCTGTCAGCAGGGATCCTAAAGCAGCAGCTAGCCACAAAGCTGAGGGCTTGCGCTATTTAGCGCTGCAGTCAGGAAGCTCCTCCCTCCTGGAGGAGGCGCTGGGTGCACAGGTTGCTGACGGGACAGGTAGTCCCCACCAGAGGCAAGGGTCAATGGCGTCTTATATACGTATATCAGTGTTCATATGGGAATAATACGTCTTATTCTGGAAGGACAGAGGTTTCTGGCCGGTCAGCGTTGCTTATCTTCTGAATTCAGCAGAGTTCAGGGGTGACTTCATTCCTGGTCTTCTTCCGCCTATAGGTAACCCGCAACTCCTCAGAGCGACACAAAATAAGAGAGACAAACGAAGGAACCGTGAGTAGATTTACCCTTTCTGAAACCTCCGGGGAAAAAGGGAGAGAGGGACCACCAGTGCTTCAGACGTGAGGAAGTGCAAGGGGAAGGGTACGATGGGCTGGAGCAGTGAGATGAAAAACCCGCTAATCGACTGTCTTCCCCCTCCTCACGACCCCACCTGAGAACCTTGTATGCACCTGACTATGCCATTCACAGGCCCTTCCAAGACAGCTGGTCTCCAATCACAGAGCAGGCGGGGTGGGATCCACGCATCACACCTCCAGAGCTGGAATATGCATTCTTGGCTAGGAGAGTTAAAGACCCTGGCTCAGAGAGCAATGGCTTGCCTTTGAGCCCAAAAAAGGCCAGTTGGTGCTAACAGCTGACACCTGGCAAGAATTAGCTCTTTGGGAGTGGACAGGAACAGTTGGCAGAACAAAGAGTACCACTAGCCCTACCTCTTAACATGGAGATGCCACAGAGGGATTCTCCAATTCATCCCCAGGACCCTCCTACATGGTCTGACTCCAGTGGCCAAAAAGCTACTACAGGTCTGTGTTTTGCCAGTTGCATCCTACCATGTGGAAACAGTGGATCCTGGGTAATTTATTATAGTAAGGCAAAAAGGAAGTGCTGTAAAAAAGTGTGGGAGGAGTAAAAAAAATTGTTTTGATTAGGTGGTACAATTTCCCCAATTACTAACAAGTGCATAGGAAAAATCTGACACCTCAACCACCACCTCTTCAGAACATTCGTGGACGCAACACTACTTTTTATCAAATAGGCAACCATGCTGTAAGAGGAATCCTGACTTCTGCTGGAAGAAGAGGACTCGAACTAAGGTTTCCGAATAAAGATGGCACCAAGGGACTAGAACTGCTCTCCAACGGTCAAGTAGTTGGCCTTCTATTTACCTGTTTCAGGGACCCAGAAGCAGGACACCTGACGCCAATTTTTCTAAAGAGGTCTAGGTCCTGCTGGCTGGAGAGAGATCTGGTGACCAGAAGCCTGCCAGGAGGAGCTAGGGGCTGCTGGAGAGACCAGAAGAAGCTTCCCAGCAGCTGGAGACTACGTCTGAAGGTAAAACCTTTGACGGGGGAACCCGCTTGCTGTATCGGACTTTTGCTCCATCATAGTCTGCCTGAAATTACCCCTAGGCCCTGGTCCACAGTGAACTGTTTTACATAGTGCTGGACTTTGCTGGAATATTCTGTAATGGTACTCTAGGATCGCCAGACACATCAAGGATTACAGCAGTGTGGAGGAGGAAGGCTGGGGGCAGAGAGGGGCAGGACAAGTGGTGGTCCTGAAGTTTGTTGATCTGTCCGAATCTGCAGTGTTGCATAGAGTGATTATTTGGAAATTGTTTTCTGTCAGCAGGGCACCACACCCGAGAAGAGGCTAAGAAAGACAAGAAACGCAGGTCCAGGAGAGAGAGAAAAGTGACCTCTTTGCTCCTAAACAACTTCGTACTAGGAGTGATGGAGAGCTTGGAGCAACTTGCTATTAAGAATTTACAAATGAGTGCTAGTAATGTGGAAAAGGTGTTTTTGCGGGCAGACAGCAAACTGGAGGAAATGCAAGCACAACTAGGAGGTAGTACACCTAGGTTTGGGGGTGGTGCATCAGCTGCATGTGATAAGGAGAGACTTGGGCACCTGACGGGGGTTTTAAAACTGTGCATCTGGAGTTACCTGCTAGCCTAGTGGATGGCGATGTGATGGCAGTAGTGCAAGCATTTCTGCCAGGGGAGGTGCATGAAGGAGATTCTCTAGATGCTCTCAGTGTTCTTAAAGTGGTGTGACTATCCACTAGAGACAACTCCTGGTAGAGTTGCTGAGCCCAAAGGAGCGATCCCTGGAACTTGAGGGCTTACAAAGGAAGTCTATCATGGAGAAGAGCAAAGCTCTACCTTTTTCTGACCAGAGCACAAGAAACCAGTTAGGGTGCAAGAACTAAAGTAAGCTCATCAGGATCTTTTGAATGAGATATGGTTTAAGCTCAGGCCAGGCTGAAGCTGGTCCAGAAGTGAGAGACACATTTACAGATGCTGCTCAGAGGTTTCTGGCAGACATTCTCTGGATACCTGATGCCATGGATAACACAGCCTCCTCCTACAAATATAGGCCAATGCCCACACACTGTGGGAATAGGGGGGGGCTGGAAGGGTGTTAGGATACCTCGCATGGTATACAGAGGATGTTTTTTCCTTCCTTGTATTTTGAGGGTATAGTTCGGTTTATTTTCATGCTGTGTTCCCTCCTCACACAGGTATTAATTAGGTCTGCTGAACAAGAAGCTTCTAAGAAGACAGAAAAAGGTACAATCTGGAGTTACTGCACAACCTGCAGAACAAGGAAAAGATGTGATTATCTTTAAGATGTCAAAAGGTAGCAGACTGGAAAAATGGTGTACAACATTCGACTCAATTTGTGAAAGGGGGAGCTTGTGCTGAATAGTAGGTTATTTTAGCCTATCTAATCAGGACAATGGCACCTCGGTTCCCTGGCACCCACCTCGCTCTGGTCCATGTGCACTGCTGCAAAGGCGGAGCTTCCCAACCGGCTCCTGGCTAAACTCTGAACCATTGGAGCTGAGCAGTGTTTCGTCCCAGTCCAACAGCTGTGTCTGTTCCATGCTGTGAGATGGGAGAACAAAAAGAATAATTTTAGAACATCAATTTATTATACAGTAGTACGTAATAAACAGTTGAGTATTGCACTTTGCACCATTATGGTAACACCACTGCCTAGCACTGAACAAGTAACCCAGCATCAGTTATGATGGTAATCGAGTACCACCTTAAACAAGTCACTGGCCTCGGGATCTACCTGGTCTCGGATAGATGGAAACAGAAAACAGCTTCTCAATTTTATAACCTTTGTAAGATACTGGGTTATTAGCGCAGGGGTAAGTACCCATCTCACGTTATAATCACAGTACTGGTCAGGGTGAACCACTAAAATCTTTAAATAAACCAGAGCTCAACCCTCTGAAGGCTATGGCACAGAGCAGACAGGCTTAACTTGGAGGCAATGTGTGAAGTATTTATGCAGCACTATAACAGTAATAAAGTCGAAATGCAAAACAATAAAACATAAAAATCAATATTTAATAAACAAAATGACAAATATTCAAGAAGGTGACCAGAGATATGAATGCTTTAAGTTTTAAGTAGAAATAGTGCCAAGAAACACAAAGTGTTGTTGAAAGTCAATGGTCACTGGAGAACATGCTCCAGGCGCAATTTAACGCGGACCATGATGAAGCGTGGGTCGGATACACTGATCAGATTTGCCCTGGTCAAAGATTTTACCTTCTGACATTAGTCCTTTAAGTCCCGTTCTACCACAGTACACTTCTAAAGCCCACAAGGACATCACAGGAGGTACTTAGAGACTCACAGGGTGGCAGGCAGAGGCCAACAGGAGGGTCCTGCCCAGGTCCAGCTGCTATTGGTCAGCTGGGCCGTTGCAAGACAAGGTCTCTTGTAGCTAATTGTGTATGTGTAACTTTGAGAGGAAGTCAGCCTTATGACCCTTTGAGTCCACTATTTTGAACTGGGTGCAAGAGAGCTGGTCCCACCAAACTTAAGCTCTGAGAACAGGTGGTGCATGTGGAGAGTGTACTATGATAATCCTAGTGTCCTCCCATACTAAACACTAAAATCCAGTCCCTGTACCCTCAACAAATTCAGAGACAAATCTGGTAAAATCCAAGCTGAGCTTTCAGCAACCAGGTAGTGGATATACACAAAGTGGTTTGGCATTCTGTTTCCTTCCATTGAAGTATGCCCCAAATGTTAGATATTAAGCCCCGGCAGTCCTTACAAGTAGGATATAACATTCAAGCAGGATTTTACATACTGATGACAAAAAGGATGTTCACAGCCCCACCCTTGTGGTCACTCTAAACCAGTTCTGGGGAAGCTCTCCCTCCCACCGGAGTTGGGGCTTGGCTCACAAGAAGGACAAAAGGGAAGGCAGGCGTTAAGTGTAGGCTACATCTGCCTGCAACAGGGGAAGCCCCTTTGAAGTGCACCAAGAGTCTGGGCACAGCCTCTAGGCCTTTCCCTAAAGGGGAGGACAACACCTCCCCACACCCAAGGCTCATTGTCCCTCAGTCCTGCCAATTACCACACATCAGGCGTTAGACTTGCGCATTTCAGTGTGGTTGTTTACATCACCGCACTGAAATGGAAAATCATGCACTATAGCACAATCTCAGTTGCCAAGCGGAACGTTGCTATAATGCACATTATCAACTGAGCTCCAGTGGCTGTCAGTGCGGTGTGCACTGCTCCCGAGCGGTAGAGGCTAAGGGGGCTGGCTAGATCTGCTCGCAGCTCTGTGAATACTGCTACAATGTTTCCAAGATGTAGAGAGACAACCCCGGGCCGACACATGTGATGCCCAACTTAAACTGACATCACAATCAGTGTCTAATGGTGAAGTAGACTGATAGTGAGACACAGTTCAATAGGCTAGGTGAGCCAAGGGTCCATCCTCCTGCTGCCGCCCATGCTTCTTGAAATCAAAATGCGCAGTTCTTCCCGCTCTCGCCACAGCAGGGTGGGGGGAGATGAGGTGAGCAATTTCCAACGCCGGCTGCGGATGACTTTCGCTGTCATTAGTGCAGGGTTAGCCAGGCTGAGAGCTGCTGACACCGCCGCAGGGGGTAAAAATCATGAATCTAATCTGGATGGGATCCCGCCTGCACCCTTCAGCCACAGACAGGCCCTGAGCGGCTGGCTCAAGAGTCACTGAGGCGGCGCCGCGGGGCCAGTCGCCATGAAAGTGGGTGCAGCAATATAGAAGCTGCTATGCTCGCCGGTTACATGCTTGATGGCACCGTGGCAGCAGTATCACATGCGAGGAGGACCCAACAAGGCTTAGCTGCGCAGTGATGATGATGCATAATCAGTCATGAATCTAATCTGGATGGGATCCCGCCTGCACCCTTCAGCCACAGACAGGCCCTGAGCGGCTTACTCACGAGTCACTGAGGCGGCGCCTCGGGGCCAGTCGCCATGAAAGTGGGTGCAGCAATATAGAAGCTGCTATGCTCGCCGGTTACATGATTGATGGCACCGTGGCAGCAGTATCACATGCGAGGAGGACCCAACAGGGCTTAGCTGCGCAGTGATGATGATGCATAATCAGTAAGTACCTGAGAGAGCGGATTATATATTTACTATAATCATTAATTACATCTTTTTAAACACTTCTGTAACTGCCATGTATAAATTGCTGTTTGCCTGAGCCATTGAAATAGGCTAGTGTAGTGCCCTTCTATTTCTGGAGCTTTGCAGCAGTTTTAAGATCTTCTTAGAGTTTCTCGTTACTTAAATGGGTGTAATTTCAGATATGTATATGTGTTTCCCTCGTCTTTAATGCTTGATTTTGCTCGTGAGAAAGTGTCCCTCGTTGTTGAAATGTCACTCATAATAACACAGAAATTATGAAAATATATCACACATAAGAATCTGAAACCTTGGCAGTTATGGTCCCTGTCCTCAGAGCAGTTCGCACCTGACCACAGGGGAGCAGGGAACAGACAGAACCACGCGTGCCGAGCCACACGTGCCGAAACAATGCAAGCGCAACCTCACTTGCCTGAACAACGCATCGGCCTTAACCAAGCATATGCGTGGTTAAGGCAGATAGTGGTCTAGTGTTCAGGATGGGTGGGGAGAAGAAGAGGAAGCGTCAGAAGAGGAAGCTCCAGATGAGGAGTGGTAAGTGGGGCTGGTGCCGGGTTGAGGGGGGTGGCAATTTTTTGGGGTGGGGGTCACTTTTAGGGAGCGGAGGGGGATCAGGGTTGTTTTTAGGTCTCGCCGGGCTATAGCAGCGCATGCGCTGCTCTCGCCATGCGAGTGCCTTTTGCAATCGATTCTCTGAAAGCCTTACATATACGCGCAGGGATGGACAAAGATGGCTGCTCTCGCCATTTGTCCAAACCTAACAGCATGCGTGTGCACGTACGGACAGTGGACAGTCCGACGCCATCTTGTGGCAATAGCTTTCTATTTTCATGGCAACCAAGCTTCTTATCAGAAGCTTCGTCATGCTGCCTTGTTTTTACAGCGCGAACTTCACCCGAAGGTATCAGGTATCAGAGCGCTTCTATTTCTCCTTGCTACACCAAATATTTCTCTTTATCATCTCTTCTCTGCGTTTCTCTTTCTTTCTATTATCTTTCATTTTGTCTGTATTTAACTCTTTCCTCTCCCTTCTCCCTACCCCTCTCTGCCGTATAGTGGCTTCCTCCCTGGCTTCCTCTCTATTAATTATTTTTTCACTTTGTGTTCTCCCAGCTTTCCTCTTCATCATCTATCTCTCTCTCTCTCTCTCTCTCTCTCTCGCGAATGTTTTTTGCTCCACACTTTCATGCCTACTTTCAGGGACCCTCTCTTTTCTCCTCAACAGAATCAACCGCAGCTGCGAACAAGGCGCATGCGAACACCACCAACTGCACCTGCAGTGCCCGTGAGCACTAAAAGATGCACCTGGGGTATCTTTGAGCACCAACTGCCCCTGCAGTGCATGTAAACACCCATAACTGCAACCAAGGCACCTTTTAGAACAACTGTGTGCCCCTAAGACACCAAGGCACCAGCAAGCACCACTTGACTCCACCTGCAGTGCCTTGCATGCGCCAATAGCGCCTAGAGTGCTTGCAAGCATCACCCACTACAATTAATACCACCACAGGTAAACCCCAGCCCAATAACTGGAGGACCTTTGGGCGCCACTAGTCGCACCTCTTTTACCTACAACCACTGTCCACTGCACCCGTGAGCGCCAGCAAATGCATTTGTGGCATATGTGTTAGTGAAAGGAACAATAAACGCTCCCTAGTGCTTCCTTAAACCATGATTCTACGTCTGTTGCGGCTACAACGTAGCAAGTCACGAGGATGTCCACGTGACCGCATTGGAGATTAATTCCCCTAATTTTCACGAGTTGATTCACGTGACCCTATGTGAATTTAAATGTGACATTCCGTCCGTTCTCGGGCAGAGGTTTTTTTAGCACGTACTTTGTGGTAGGAGCAGGGCTTTGAGTGGGATGAAAAAGCTGTGAGGTCTCTCCAAGGGGCGTGGCCGATGTAATTAAGGGCGTAGCTTAAAAACACCTACACTAAATATGTGTTTTTCATTGCTTGCCGCCCGACTGGTGTGTTGATGCTCCTGTCATTGCATTCAGATATATAATGCAAGTAACATTACACCTGCAACAAGCCAGGACTATTGCTTTGTCAATCGGTGTTAGTTGCATAAGATAAATAAGCAACTTGTATGGCTTCGTTGTATAGAATATTGAAAATGCTTCAGTTCTGAAATGAAACGATGAGACTGAAAGAACAGTCTCTTTGAAGTTACATTAAAGCAGTGGAGGGTGAGACTGCTACAAAGCTAAGATTGTTTTTCCACCCAAGGATGAGGGCAAAAAATGGAGAGTCCGAAATGGATCTCTCTTAGCACCTGCTTTTTAGAATTGCCGGCACTGAGCACCGGCAGGATCCGGCTCACTTAAAGCCCTGGGTGGAGATACAAACAAGCATTAAAAATGCAATAGGTCTCGCCTTTTATTAAGTTAAAGCCATTTGCTTTGGTAAAGAATACCATTAGCAAAGCAAATGGCTTTAACGTAATCAAAGGCGAGACCTATTGCATTTTCAATGCTCGTTTTAATTGGGGGTAGGATTTTAGGCCTCAGGGCAGTGTATGGGTTTGGGGTAGTTTTATGGACAGAGGGGGTACGTTTTAGGTCTCTGGGCGGGGGGAGAGGGAGGTCGGGGTCGTTTACGGTAGGGGGCAGGGCTCTAGGCCTCAGGGCAGGGGGAGGGGTAGTTTTAAGGGCAGGACTGGTATTAGGCCTCACTGCAGGGGGCAAGGTAGGGGGTTAGAATTTAAGGGCTTAGGGCAGCGGGGTTGTGGATTGGTGATCTTAACCACGCATACCCTCTTACCATTCATGCCTTCACGACAAAATTACATGGTAAAGGAATGCGTGGTTAAGAAGCACTCGTGGTTAGGGCTGCGTATTAGAGCCACGCGTGGTTTAACCATGCGTGCCTCGGCCATACAACCCAGGGGAGCCATTAAGCTGCCAGTTGACAGGTGAATACTTATAGCAAGGCCTCCAGAGGCTTTAGACAGGCAAACGGTCAGGTTTCTAAAGTAGCTTTTCTGTAATAGCTAGACAAAAGTCAATTAAATTGGATTTTGCTTAACTATGAAAAAGTCCTGGAAATATTTCTGTAGCTGTTAGCAATCCGAAATTTGCATCATATGTAGTTATAATGTAATCCAGTATTTCCTTAAGGAAGCAGCCAGCCTTGCTACAGTGAGAATAACATTTATACATATTTACTATAAGGACATGTGGAGACTTCTAAATGGCCTACTTTTAAATATCATGCACACACACCGATGGGCAACAGGGCCAACCGTGTGATGTTTAAAAGAAAGGCTTTGGACTGTAAAACAGGCTACTGGCGGAAGGGTTACGGCCATGCTGTACTCTGTCATAGCAGTGGTTGGCACAAGGAGTGCTGCAGCCCACTGGAGACATTTAATTTACAGGCCCTAATAACACTATGGTTACCACACACTTGAGTAGTGTTTCCCACTGGCGTGTCGTGAGCTGATTTTTGGTGGGTAGCAAAAGTCAAATACTAGTACCTAAAGGTATGCAGTTCCTCAAGTAAATTGAGGTTAATGAGGGAAGGGTTGAAACAACCCCTGATTATGCGCTTGAGTCAAGAGGGTTGGATAGAGAAGCGTAAGGACGGGAATCCTCCCTGTCGGAACTAGAGTCCTCACACCCAGCCAGTTAGGTGTCATGCTTCATCATATGGACCTGCTCCTCGTCGGGTTGGTGCTGCAATACCCGACAGGCACCCGTAAAGGGGCTCTTTAACAGAGATCTGTTGTTCCTTGCCGTATGGTGCAGTGAGTGCGAGGGGTCTAGATGGTGTAGATGTGGTGAAAAAGTGACTAAAAAAGATGGGATAGTCCAACTAAATATTTTTATTCAGGCTGGCTATCCACCTCATTAAAAACAATAAGAGTGGCAGCTCTCCGACATTATGCTCATTGTGGTGCAAAAGTCCAAACAATAAATAAAGATGCCTTTAAATTCCGTATTTATCTTGCTAAATTTGCTGCGCTTCACGGATTGGTGTTTACAAATTCCTTTTACTTTGCAGTCAGAGAAAGAAAAGTAAAGTGAATTCTGTGACACGCTTGCTGGGGTACAAGTGTGTGGAAGAAAAGGCTGTAGTATGTCATTTGTTGTAAGACAATAAAGTGTAAATACTGCAAATGAACTGTACATATTCAGCAGTTAGGAAAGCAAAAATTAAGCACATTGTTTGTAATTCTGAGACACTACTTGGTGATGCACAAAGGATAACTATTCACTGAAACCCGATTTCCACAAATTATCATTTGAGTGTAATATAGTTTTATCAGTAAAGCTGTGTGTCTTTGAAAATGTAGTGGCCATTTCAACGGAAAATGTGCTGTCGTTAAATGACTGTGCGCTACCACACCATGCTTTAGGTACATAAAAAATATCCAATTAAAGTTAGGTAGGACCCGAAAGTAAGTTAGTTCTATTAATTGGGTCGTAGTTCTAAAACGTTTGAGAATCTCTGTACTAGGAACTTATAGCCAGGTAAAGGTGCCAATAAGTGGTATACCAATTTCATCATGTTCAAAGTAGGAGTAGAAGAATTTTAGCATTGGTTTGCAGGGGACAAGTGCACAGAGTTCTATAGCCAGCAAAAAGGTCATCTGTAACAAAGCAAAGGCCTTGGCCCGAACCTCCAGTCACCTCTAATCCAACAAAACATTTTATTAAGAAGGTCTCTGATCCTATGAAACCACAGTGAAAACTCTTTCAGTGGATGGTGTTACAATACTAATGCAGGAGGCACATGTCTATTCCTCTACATACAATCGGTTCAGGAGTAATGGACAGAAACCAAATACATGTTGCAACTCGTTAATGGTCTACAGTTCTCATTAAATTCCATGAAAAATGTAAGCAGAGACCTACTTCTCTGAGGAACTGTCAAAGGAAGAGCCAGAAGAGAACAGTGACTTATTACGCTGGATGCAATTCTTCTGAAAACATAATGCACGCGAAATCACGTACTCTTGCTTCTTCATGTCAAAGAACATAGTTGATTGTTGCCTGGGTGCACATGCATGTGGTGTTACACTGCACCAATAGAGGCAGAGAAGGAGTATGGATCCTTGACGTCTGTTTGCCAGATCATTACAGGTATATATTGGGGAAGCTGGGAAATAAACTGCTTAGTAGCACAATCACAGTGGTGCACTGGGCAAAATTATTTCATCTTGATAAGCACAACATCTGGTTTTGAAGTACATGCAATGTAACTTCTAATCTAATTTCAAACTGAACTTCTCAGTTCAGTTTTGCATTTGAAAGTCCAGCTTTGACTAGTTGTTAGGTACATCACCCGTAGGTAACCAGACCATTTAATCGGCGTAATGCGATGTGTATTTGTATAGCGCACTATCACCCGCGAATGTATCCTGATCCTGGTCAATGGACCTCTTTAGCATTTCAATGTCTGTCCATTCAGTGGAGGTTCGCATTAAGCAGCTGTAACTCACACTAGGGGAGCCAATGGCTGAAGAGGGCTGTCCAATAGTACCATGCTATATACTGTCGTGGGTGGAAGTAAAATGTGAGCAATGCTACACCGGACCAATGGATGAAGAGGGCCGACTAAAAGCCCCTTTATGTATTTTTATAAGGAGTCAAAAGGTCCTTGCTAATTCCAGACCTTAAAGTGCCAAGAGGCCCCAATGGGAGGTAGGCGCTCTATAAAGTTGTATTAATTAATTAAGCAATATTATTACATCAGTAGCCCATGTTTGCATCACATCAATAAAACGGCTCTCAAATAATCAATTACCAGCAATTCATCACACCAGAAACGGGGCGCCATTGCAAACAGCTAACCACTAGAGCTCACAACGACAAGTCCTCTATTTGCACCATTTAGGTCGATCACAAACCTAATTCAGTTTATGATAAATCGTGTTGCGTTTCATACTGCGTTTTCACATGGTGTTTAAAATAAAGGTCCTGCAATCTGTGATTTCTGCTTTGGTATGAATTTTATAGGCTTCTATATTTCAAAGCTTTAACCATGTTATAAATATAATTTTTACTCTGCCTAACGTCTCACATATTGTACTAGCTAGATTGATTTATCTACATAAATTAGACTTTGTGTATATTAATATAGCCGTTTGTGATGTCCAGTGCAGCTAATATTGATAACCTCTTTCAGTTTTGATTTCTTACCAAGTTTATTTTTAGGTCTCGCATGATCCAGCGCATGCGCTAGCCTGGCCGAGACATTTAGTGTACGGGTTTTGAAAGTGCTGCCACACGGCCTAGCGCTTGCGTTCAGGCGAGCATGCTTGCGCGCAGCCGGCAGCTTTCAGCGCCCGAGGCGCCATCTGGAGCTTTTACTTTTTCCGCCTGCATCGCGCGGCCAATGCTGGTTTTCCAAGCTTTGGCCGTGCGCGCACACAACTCCCGCTTCTCCCCCTCCCCCACCACATATGGCGTCGCGCACGGCCAATGCTCGTTTTATTCTGTAGCCAACATCCTGAACATCTGCTGAATTAACACCCAATACAAATGCAGAAAAAGAGCTTTTTCAGTGTGATAATATAGTTGTTGCTCAAGATCATATAGCTATGTATTAACGTACTCCGTGTTTTGTACTAGAAGATCCATCATGTTCGTGCCACTCAACGATTTTGCAGTGTTCACCAATTTCAAGCGCCAACTCAAATAGATAGTTTTCGGTAACGCCCAAGTACCTTAAATCACCACGAGTCCGTGTTGTTCTAGCCTAGTTGGCGATATAGTATTTTTCAGGTGTCCTGCATAACTCGATCAGTAGTATATTGCCTCTCCTATTGTGAGCAGTCGCATACTTAAGGACTGGATTAAGAGTACATGGGATATAAAGTCCATGACTTAAAGTAGTGACCTTTGTACAGTCTGGATAGTTATATCCCTGCTTACGCATCTCTTTGCCGGGAAACATTAGCTGTGCACTCTAGTGTTTTCAGTTAGTTCCATCAGCAGCTGCGAGGCCATCATTTCAGACCTCTACACAGCTTGAAGGACCTGCTCATTCAGTAAATTACACCTTTTAACAGGTTCAGTCTTTCGCTTTCACACAAGCAGTTCAATAATTCCAAGGAATCAATAGCCTTTTTTGTCAAAAGAGCAGTGGTATTTGCATCTTTAGTGAACGGTATTGGCTGCCCTGCCATTCCACATACAGGAAATAGTTTTCATGAGACACCACTTTGCTAAACTAGAACGCATTATTTTTTTACTACTTTTATTTTAAGTTGCCAGAGGCATGTGCAACCTGCTAGGGCAATCACTACACATCTAAGAGACTTTCAATATAGTCGGAAGAGTAAAGTATACAGTGGAGAGTCCTCACCACAACCTGAAAGCAGGAAGGTATTACAGAGCCAACTACAGACACTGGAGCACAAGGTTATATTATAGAGGAAACAATTACAACCCAGAGAGCGGGAGGCCAGAATAGGTAGGAGACTTATCTGGTCTAGAGAACAGAAAATGCATTGGACTGGGGTCTCTAAGTATGCAGCGGGGTGCACCCCAAAATTCTTCATCAGCATCAAGCGGCCCCCTATGCACACACTCAGTTGTAGTAACCCTTTGTAAAACATACATCACAGACTGATCATCTTCTTGGAGCTTAAGGGTTATTATTTATGAAACCATTGAGCTAACTCAATGTGTTTTGAAAATGTCCTCTTTACTAAACATACTGACACGCAAAGAAAGACCACAGAGATAGATAAAGATGATACCAAGATATTTTTATTCATGCAGGTGTATGATTCCCATCTACCTTTTTTGACTCTGCCAATACAAGCTGCCCTCTTATGCCCCATTCTTGGGGAGGAAAGTTGCCTGCTACCTTTGTTGAAGAGAGCAGTATACTCTCGGACTGGGAATCTGTCTTACTCCCAAGCAGAGGCACAGGTTCACCTTGGTATCCACTTGCGCTGATCTGAAATAGGCATTGAAAAATAATGGAGGACCGCATTACTACTCTTGTAGTAGTGCTTGGATTTTGACACAACCATCTCCACCACAAAGCCAAATTATAGAGACAAGGAAAGCTACAAAGAAGTATCCTAAACTTGATCACCTCATTTACTGAGGCAGGAAAAGCTATGAGAACGTATCCTAAACTAGATCATCTGCTATCTCAAAGGTCGGCAAATTATTGTATTAGTAACACTATTCAGCATCTGACTCAGTCCCTTGTAACTCCTAATCCGTTAATTAAACCTAACTTGCTACAACTACACCAGTTGCACACATTATCCTGAAACTATAAAATCCTAAATGCAAAAGACTTGTCTAGACTCAGCGAGTGTTGCATCACCTTTAAATTAGGCAGTCCCTAAACTGGGTTTATTACCGGTTAACATTTTATTAAATATGCTAACCCACACTCTGTCCCAAAGGACCAGAGACCTCACCGGTTACATTAAGTGAGGTAAGAAGTCTTGGAGTGATTATGTACACCAACGTATCCCTGTTTCCACATGTGAACGGAGTCGCAAGAAGTCCTTTCACACAATGCAAACACTGCAACCCATCTTTCCACACGAGAATACCCACAGAAACTGCATGTCATTATCATCCTTGTGACTTCACAGGTAAATTATGCAAGTGGCCTGTAACTAACGGTGCCCATTTTCCTACTTTGCAAATGTCAAAAGATTCACCTTTATCCATGTACACAACCCGCGAGTACACCGCAGAAATTAAATTATTGAGGTATTGCACCCAATCTTTAAAAATGTATTAGGGCTTTATATGCGGACACCTGGCTTGAAGTGAATATCGGAAATGGCAGTACCCTTACTCCTAAAATCAAGACCACAACTGGCTTAAGATAGGGCTGTGTTTTGGCCCCAGCACTGTTTAATATATTTATTGCCGACCTAATAGAGGAACTAGGGAAGGTCAATGTACACTCTTCCAAGCTTGGTACCAAGCCTATTACAGGCTTTCTGTATGCTGACAATGCACTTTTAATGTCCAGACTCGGGCTCTGGTGTCTTTTATACAAACTCCATGAATTTGTTCAATTAAATGGACTGTCAATATAGATTAGATAAAACAATCAAAATTTAGTTTTTTAGTTAATAAAAACCATAAACATAAAACCAGCACAATGCATATAAAATCAATGAATCTCTGCTGTAAACTAAGTGCCACTGTGTCCATCACAGACGCATAGAGCCAAATCTACATACACGAGTGAGCTAGCAATCAATGAGCCTCACTGTTCATACAACAGAATAAAATATTGAGCCTTCCTGTACCATTTATGTGTACACGAGAAAAGCACAAAGAACATACACTACAAATATAAATATATTATCGCAAAACACGAGCGCCCTGTAGAACAGTGTAAACATTAAATCTTGAATCACCTGCTAGGGTTAAGCGCACAAATCATGATCAGAAATGCTTGATGTAAACATCAACACTACCATGCAGAGTGGCGTTATCAAAGTGCCTAAATAATGCACTAACGCAATTGTGCAAGGAGACTTATTCAGTTTGAACCTACTAGAGATCTCCTACCTGCCTAGTGACAGTTTACGCGCGCCGTGGCTGGTCAAATGTGCCTAGTGCAACGAGCTTGGAGCAGTTGTACAGCATAACATATGTAATGCAATTGTGCAAAAATAGCATTTGCAAAGTGCTTGGTGGCAGCATTTGGCAGAACTCTGCAAAAAGGCAAAGTTGTTAACACAACCCTATCCGCCCGATAGTCTTGGGTCCTGGGTGTAAATATTAATGCGGTTGGGCAAAGATAGCATTCATTCCATCTGTGGAAAGGTAGCTTTTGATGTGCAATCAGAGCATCCAACGGTGAGCGGAAATGGGCTATTCATCATCATCATCGTCTAACCCTTTAATTAATTCTTAGGGGGCTCTGGGATATTCATCAATAATTCTCTTGTTCTGTCCCTAGTAATCCCCCCCCCCCCCCGTGAATTGAAAAAAATTATATATAAACCCTTTCTAATCCATTGACAGCATTCATATAGCGATTTGTTTGTTTGAATAGTCCGTAAACAATTGCTAAAAACGGCACCAGGCGTGTATTCAGCATAGATTTGTGTGGGTTTCGGGCCAGTGCGACCGGCTTCCTGCAGGACCTAGCACCTAAAGCTAAGAACTCCTTATGCAACAATGACCTCCAATGTACTAGCAGGCTTGGGCACACACAGAGTCTGTGTACAAAAGTTTCTTATGCTGGTGACACAAGCGGCACAGTGCTTCTTCCGGTTGGGCCACTGACAGTGTTACCTCAAAATAGGACTGTTCCATGTTTATGGTGTATGTGTTTATTACTAACCACCCACGTGATCGTTTTGTTAATGTAGTTTTATCTTCCAACCTGCTTTTCTGTTGCATGCATTTATTCACAAGTTTCTTAAATGTATGATCACTCGTGTCAATTGCCATAACTCTACTATGCCAAGATTCTTTATACTATGTAGTCAGGGAATTTCTGTAACTCTGAGAAATCTGCTTTTAAATAATTTTTATGTTTGTTTGCTGTTTTTACTTCGCCTGTAGAATTTTATTGCGTCCCCCTTTGTGAAATATTTGAAATTCCTCAGAAATTGTTCTAGTAAATCATTATAACTGTATGTATGGTTTTAATTAGCTAACACATATGATAAACTGAAATTGCATCACACCTGTACTCTGCTGGGTATATATACATGTATGATTGGTCTACAGGGCACTCTGCATCCTGCTTAGTTCTATCCAAAGGAAAGGTTAGATGTTCCTCCAAGCTAACTTCCATAGATAGCCCCACGTCGGAGCACTCCGTTCAAAACTAACTACCCACCTTGCCATCCCCCCCAGTAAGAACAAGATAATTTGTGCTAATGTGTTCTCAGTTCAGGTAGCAAAACTTTGGAATTTCTTGCCAGGCACAATAAGAAACATACACGGTCACCTGAAGTTGAAGGATACAGTGAAGAATTCTTTTTTTTCAAACTAAGTGTGCAGGACTAACTGACGTCTGGGCACCAGAACAATTGAGCATATGAGGCTCGTTAAAAGATATGTACAGACATGACAGAAATAGTGCAGAGTCATGGCACACTATAGCGAGTGTGTTATAGACTAAATGTGCAGTACACCAGCACGGGCTGGTAAGACATTGTCCTAGCTGCCTGTAACCAGTGCAAACAGAGCTCTGTTTTTCATCCAACCATGCTGGACCTGTAGAATATTATCATTACAACCCTTAATCAGGCCAGGGCGATGCACCTAGTTATTCATGTAACCATGCTTCTATCGTTTGCTGAGGGATCCTACACCCAGTGCAAACAGAGCTCTGTTTTTCATCCAACCATGCTGGACCTGTAGAATATTATCATTACAACCTTTATCAGGCCAGGGCGATGCACCTAGTTATTCATGGAACCATGCTTCTATCATTTGCTAAGGGATCCTACATCCAGTGCAAACAGAGCTTTGTTTTTCATCCAACCATGCTGGACCTGTAGAATATTATCATTACAACCTTTATCAGGCCAGGGCGATGCACCTAGTTATTCATGGAACCATGCTTCTATCATTTGCTGAGGGACCCTACACCCAGTGCAAACAGAGATCTGTTTTTCATCCAACCATGCTGGACCTGTAGAATATTATCATTACAACCCTTAATCAGGCCAGGGCGATGCACCTAGCTATTCATGGAACCATGCTTCTATCGTTTGCTGAGGGATCCTACACCCAGTGCAAACAGAGCTCTGTTTTTCATCCAACCATGCTGGACCTGTAGAATATTATCATTACAACCTTTATCAGGCCAGGGCGATGCACCTAGTTATTCATGGAACCATGCTTCTATCATTTGCTAAGGGATCCTACACCCAGTGCAAACAGAGCTCTGTTTTTCATCCAACCATGCTGGACCTGTAGAATATTATCATTACAACCTTTATCAGGCCAGGGCGATGCACCTAGTTATTCATGGAACCATGCTTCTATCATTTGCTGAGGGATCCTACATCCAGTACAAACAGAGATCTGTTTTTCATCCAACCATGCTGGACCTGTAGAATATTATCATTACAACCCTTAATCAGGCCAGGGCGATGCACCTAGCTATTCATGGAACCATGCTTCTATCGTTTGCTGAGGGATCCTACACCCAGTGCAAACAGAGCTCTGTTTTTCATCCAACCATGCTGGACCTGTAGAATATTATCATTACAACCTTTATCAGGCCAGGGCGATGCACCTAGTTATTCATGGAACCATGCTTCTATCATTTGCTAAGGGATCCTACACCCAGTGCAAACAGAGCTCTGTTTTTCATCCAACCATGCTGGACCTGTAGAATATTATCATTACAACCCTTAATCAGGCCAGGGCGATGCACCTAGTTATTCATGGAACCATGCTTCTATCATTTGCTGAGGGATCCTACATCCAGTACAAACAGAGCTCTGTTTTTCATTCAACCATGCTGGACCTGTAGAATATTATCATTACAACCTTTATCAGGCCAGGGCGATGCACCTAGTTATTCATGGAACCATGCTTCAATCATTTGCTAAGGGATCCTACACCCAGTGCAAACAGAGCTCTGTTTTTCATCCAACCATGCTGGACCTGTAGAATATTATAATTACAACCCTTAATCAGGCCAGGGCGATGCACCTAGCTATTCATGGAACCATGCTTCTATCATTTGCTAAGGGATCCTACATCCAGTGCAAAAAGAGATCACTTGTCACACAAATTGGACGCCCAAAAGCCCTGTAAACAGCCTCTTGTATCATTTACAAATGAAAATATCCGATTCCACTGGATACCTCCCTGTCCCTTCCCAGCCTATCCAGGGTTACGAAGGCCATCTGTCTTGACTGCTGTATCCAGCATCGATGTCGCTTGGTGGGTTCAGGTGTTACCAGATAATTCTATAAAGAACATGCAGGATAACTGAGGATTGTGAACTGCATATGCTTTATCTTTCACTCATATTCCCACCATACTATGGCGCTCTTTGACCCTATGTAGAATATGAGCACTGTTCGGTTCACTTATGTACAATACCAAAATACTTCCCACATAGACCACACTAGAAGTCGAAGACAACATATTACAACCAAACACTCCCGCGCGTAACATGGTGCTAGCCATTTTGGTAATTTGCTTTGGCCCCTCATCTTAGTTATTAGCTTTGAACAATTCGATTGCCAAGGTCTTCCATTACCTCATAAAAGTCAGTAGTAAGTATGCAGAAACTGCTGACTTAGGGGTCACAAAAAAAAGAAGAGGCCATGCTCCTGGATAAGACATACACCACTGGACCTTTGACTGAAGACCCCCTTGAACTGTTGTTCTGTCCCCCCTCCCCCCCAAATTGTCTCTACAGATTAACTTAGTCTAGTGTCAATGAGAAATAACCCTCCTCACACGGTAGAACAGATTGCATCTGAGAGGATGTTGGGTGTGGAGGAAGGTAGCAGGACACAAAATTTGGGGGTGGGGGGGTGCAGGTTTAGAGGGGATGGTCAGCCTACAGGAGAGGAGCTATGGAGTAGGTAGAAGAGTCAATGGGTGCATAAAGACAGTAAGTGGTTGAATGGATGGGGGAGTTGAAGGGTGTGAAGGTAATTGAGCTGTGTCGGGTGGGTTGACCTGGAGAGATAAAAAGGCTGTTGCAAGGTTATGAGATGGATGTCTTTTCTTGGCTCTTTTTCCTCAACGTAACTCTGTTTCTGCTGCCTAGGGATGAGTTTGTATTCTGCCCGTTCTGTCTTGAAAATAAATCTTGGTCTCACAAATCAGGCAAAATAGTCAATGGCCCTTTTTTTTTAGGTCTCGCCTGAGCCAGCGCATGAGTTGTCTCAGGCGAGACATTTAGGAAGTGGGTTTTCAAAAGTGCTACCCACCGGCTTTTGCTGGCCTAAAGCTTGCGCCTTCTGGAGCGTGATTACTTTCACTTTTGGCGCTGCTGCGCGCGCGCACCACTCACGTGTTTGTCGGCCCCTGCTTTCACTTTTGCTGTCTTGTCTTTCATTTTAAGCAAGCCATGAGACTGCATTTGAGCTATATAGAACTGGCTGAGCACTATGCCGCATTTATGCTCATCCTGTTACACTTGTGACTTCTATCCTCCGCTCGCGTTGCAGGAGGAGACTTGTACCTGAGCCTCGACACCATTCGCCAATGCTATCACCTGACATTTATAGTATTTTTTTCATCTACCTGATCCTTGATGCTAATTGCCGATGCCATCACCTGCTATCTATTTAAAGCCCCTCTTTTATTTCGCTCTCTTAACGTGTGGAGCCACCGTTTTGCTAACGGCTGTCCTGCCGATCTCTGACTCCTATTCCCTTTATCAGGTGAGCAGATTTTTGGACCGCTTTGCGTGACCGCTCACCACGATCCTCCCAAGTTAGAGGTTCACTCTTTCTTTACTTTCCTTTTCACAGACTTTGGAGCATCTCGTTTACAACAGTGCCCGCTGCGTTACTTTTATGGGATTCGGCTATATTCGCCTAACTGGCTGCGATGCTGCCATGCAGATATTAATCTCTCTATCTCCTGCTTAAGAGAGCACGCATCTTTTCATTTCGACCTTGTTTTTTAGTTCCTATTCCCAAGCGCACAAGTATGCCTTTGCATGCACTTTTAATGTGGATTACCTTATTTAGGTAGCATCTTTCTTCTCTTTAAGAGTAGTCCAGGATAGGTTGAACCGAGAAGGGGACTGTCAAAATCCACACGTTCATTACTGCTCTATGAAGAGAATTAACTTTTCCATTCGTTCAAACATGTTGCCTTGAGGCACTTCATGGGGACTTCAAGGTACTTACTTAGTAGTGCCACAAAAAAGGAAGCATTACATATTTTATTGGTGTTTAATTGTTTCATTTAGTATTTTTAGGGTGTGGAGCAATATCATAAATGTGCGCGCTGGAACAGAGCAGAGAGGCAAACCTTTTTTCAAAACATTTTACTATCTAAAGCACACACTCTCAGAGATAGTGCATGAGCTGCCGGTACTAAACTCAAACAAGCATTGGCATTGCCAATAGGTCTCACCTTTGGGACCTTATAAGTGTTTAGCCATGCAACAGTTGATGTTGTTGCACCAAGGATATTGTGCTGCATAACTAAATACTTATAAGGTCCCAAAAGCAAGACCTATTGCCTATGCCAATGCTTGTTTATTTTTGTAATCCTCCACTTTTCCTTTTTCAACAGTTTGCCCATCCTAACTTAATGAGAGATCTGGCATGCCTATTAACGTTTCTGAAAGGGATGTATTCATTTTGCACCGTAAAATGATGTCCTTGTAACAGTTAGGTTTTTATCATGTTTATATCTGCTGTTCTAATGCGGCATCTTCCAAAAGCAGTGAGAATACCACCCCCAAAGTATACCTAAAGCTGCAGAGTTCATTACATGCCACAAAGCATGTGGTAATACCATCTCCAAGAGCCTGCGATACCGCTTCCTGAGAATCAACTTCAAGCTCTTGTAAAGGACATGTAGCGCCCATCATGAACTGGAGCTCCTTTTTGAAGCAGTTCCCCACTACCGGCCAGTGATTTCTTGGAGCTGGCCTGTTTAATCACCGCCAGAGACACAGGAGACAGCAAGTAGGGAGAAGGTCCTCCATGCTTCAAGCAGGGAGAAAGTCCTTCAAGCAGGGACAAGCTCCTCCATGCTTCAAGCAGGGAGGTCCTCCATGCTTCCAGCAGGGACAAGCTCCTCCATGCTTCCAGCAGGGACACGCTCCTCCATGCTTCCAGCAGGGACACGCTCCTCCATGCTTCCAGCAGGGACACGCTCCTCCATGCTTCCAGCAGGGACACGCTCCTCCATGCTTCCAGCAGGGACACGCTCATACATGCTTAAAGCAGCCTTTTTTTCAGTTACTCTCTGCAAGAGCGAGGAACATCAAAACGTTGTGTTGTTATAAAGTCATTTGGCAAATGACGATCTGAGAAAAGAAGTGTAACTTAACTTCTATGATGGTACCACTAAAAAGCTTCATGGTAACATGAGCTTAATACCATAATAACGCCCACACAGACGAATGTGAAGTCAAAGACATTATTGTGGTAGCAAAACCCAGAGACAACAAGGACGCCACATTATAGTAAGACCAACCCACACACAATACTGGACTATGGACTCAGTGCCCACGCATGACCCACATCTCTAGGGTGTGTATATTTGCTCGCTGTGCCAAACCTACACCCCAGAACAAACCATAGACTACAATGACAACTCTGACACAAGCACTACAACAGCACAGTTCCAGAAGCCATCCTAGATAAAAGAAATACAAGTATAGCAGTTGTTTCGGGTTGTACAGTTTGCTTTGTTTTAGAAGATTTTGAGTTGTTCATCATTGGACCTCAAAAGATGATTCGGTCCTTTTCTTCCGTTGTGTTATTTTGATCAGGTCCTTTTTAGGTCTCACCTAGCTTGCAGCGCGCAAAAGATTAAAGTATTTTAGGAGAGGACTCCTGATCCCGCCCATGCTTTCAATTGGTCAATGTCCATATGTATTTAAAACCCTGCATTTCGATTGCTCTGTAGACTTTTTGGTTCCCGCCCTGTGGCTTTTCTGTGCACGCCCTTGGGAAACAGAGTCTACGGCTTCCTTCAGTTTTATGGCTTTTCTCTTATCTGATGGAGCGTGTTAAGGGAAGGTTCAGGGAGAGTTCAGCAAGCTGAAGCTCCGTCATGCTGCCTTCATGCCGGCAGCACGCACCACTCCGGCTCTCTATTCGGGCCTGTAGTGACGGATCACGTGCCTGGAATAGCTCGCAGAGGGGGTGAATGGGCACCACAGAGAGAAATTCAACAAAAGGACGTGAACAGATAACCCAGGGTTTTGATAGAAGGGGCAAAGCTAAAAAAAATGCGCCTATTGCCTGTCTGTGTGAGATGCGCCGTCTGTTGTTCCAGTCTGTGTGAGAAGCACCCTCTGTTGGTCCCGTCTGTGTGAGAAGCACCCTGTGTTGGTCCCGTCTGTGTGAGAAGCACCCTGTGTTGGTCCCGTCTGTGTGAGAAGCACCCTGTGTTGGTCCCGTCTGTGTGAGAAGCACCCTGTGTTGGTCCCGTCTGTGTGAGAAGCGACCCCTGTTGGTCCGGTCTGTGTGAGAAGTAGTTCATTGATGAAAGTAAAGTAAATGGTCTGATTTAACCAGACGCAGGAAGTGTGTGATGGGGGGGCCTGGCACCTAGGGGTCGTGGGGAAAGCGGACCTTCCGTTCCGTAGAGGCCCCCGGAGTCCGCAGAGAGCCCCCACAACACCCCCATAGTGCCAAGAGGGCCCCTGCGTACTCCCAACCATCAGAGGAAAGGGCTCCTAGAAAGACTACAAATGTTATTCATCCGATCGGACACCTTCAACCCAGCCCCCAACGCAGTGAGGCCTGAGGAGTCAGGGGTGGGAGCCTCGGAGCAGCCACCGCCCCGAGGCGCACCCACCACAGTGCCAGCTACCACTAGGCACCTCGCACGCAGGACTGAAGGGCTGGGGATGCAAGAGTGGGAGAAGGCAGGCAGTCCAAAAGAGGTGGCGCCCTGGAGAACATTCACCGAAAGAGCAAGGCAGGAGCAGTGCCTCAAACAATTTACACAGAATGCAAAAGAGGGGGCAAAGCTAAAACAATACCAAAAATTATTTTCTGGGACATCATACGGAGCAAATTAAGAACCCAAAGACATACGCACACATTTGGGAACCCCGAATATTCTTAAATACTGCCATGTAAAATGCAGCTCTGCGTGTCTGCGCCTATTGCCTAGGTTTTATGGCATAAGGACAAGTCTACCAATTACCTGTTACTGTTTGTGTGAGAGGCGCCCTCTGTTGTTCCTGTCTGTGTGAGAGGCGCCCTCTGTTGTTCCTGTCTGTGTGAGATGCGCCCCCTGTTCCTGTCTGTGTGAGATGCGCCCCCTGTTCCTGTCTGTGTGAGATGCGCCCCCTGTTGTTCCCGTCTGTGTGAGAGGCGTCCCCTGATCCAGTCTGTGTGAGATGCGCCCCCTGTTCCTGTCTGTGTAAGATGCGCCCCCTGTTCCTGTCTGTGTAAAATGCGCCCTCTGTTGTTACTGTCCGAGCAGTGGTGCAGTGTCCGGAGCCTCGGCTCCATGTGCAGCACGGTGTTCTCTTGGACACCGGACTCCAAAGTCCTTTTATGAGAGTGAAATTTTAACCATCGCCCGCTTATGTAAATGGCCCTCGTGATTTCCAGCACCCCGAGCCATTTGTTTTTCTGTCAACCTTGGAGCCCTGCCATGACAACAGGCCGTGGGCTCTTCCGAGGAACCTCACACACAGCTCCGGCAGAGGGGAGGGGAGGGTGGACCCCTCTAGGCCGCAGAACAGATTGGCTGGGATGTGTGAAATCCTCTTGGGCAGAGGGTGTCTGTCTACTGTGTGTGTTCGGTGTGTCTGCTAAGTGGATAGGTGGGTGTCTGCTGTGTGTGGTGGGACTGCTGTGTCGGTGGGTGTCTGCTGTATGTGTGCTATATATGTGTAGGTCTCGCCTGAGCCAGCGCTTTAGCGCTGCTCTCGCGAGAGCTTTTGTAAAAGGGGGATCTGGAAGTGCAAACTAGTGCTTTTCAGGCCTCCAAATACAGTGCATGTGCGCCGGGCGCGCGCACCATTTGGCAGCCTGAAAAGCACTGCCTGATCACTTTCACGGCCGCTTGGATGTCCTCAGTGGCCGCGCGGCTCACTAAGGACATCAAAGCGGCCGCAAACGTGCACACCATTTGCCACCCCCCTCCTGCTTGTTTTAGTTATAAACTAAACTTTCACGTTTCCACGACGATGTGTGAGCCAATAACTTGCCAACACAATTCAATACCGCGACGCATTGCAACCTCAGTCAACAATATATCACCACAGTAACACAACACAGTGCACAAACACCATCACAAAAAGGAGGCACAAGACCAAACACCGTCCGTAACACAAAATACAGTCACACAAAGAAAAACACCACTATTAACAAACATTAGCATAGCCAATGGCATACAGGCTTACCCCATGGGTATTTTTTTTTTTTTGTTGCAAGCATATGCAATTGGCACTTAAACATAGCCACCATACTTCTGTAGATCATATTTTAAATGACCAAAACATTCATGGATGCAGCTTTTTTCTTTTTAAATAGTGACAAAAATTATTCCAATCGCGCCAGGCGGGGTACTCGCAAGCATGCGTGCTATTTCTCAATACACTGTCCCTTCAACTCAGGCTGTGGAAATTGTCAACTTAGAAAGATATGGAAACGAAAACATTTTATGCTCTCACTCTGCTGCTCGGCTCTTTCTTTGTGCATCACCTGTCTTCCCCCTCATAAAGTTGGTACTAAAAATAAATTTGTAGACCAGCCAGCAGGCTTTTAGTCACAGCCTTTGGTTCATGGTGCAATTTGACTGGAAATTGTTGTTTTCGCGTTTTGGACATTATCTGCCACGAAACAGCAATACTAAGGGGGTAAGGCTGGTGACAGGGTTAGAGTTTAACATATTTGGCTCAAAACGGCAGAAGCTTTGGTTTTTCAGTTACTAGTATTGTATTTTACCATCTATCGTGCAGTTAATGGTGCATTTATTTCTACTAGCCACTCTGAATTATTTGTCGGCTCTAGTCACCTGACCTGGGTGAAAGGGCTGCACGTGCTCTTCTCCTGGGAAAGAGGCTGGACTCACTGAGAGCCCTGGTAATAGTAAACGAACGATCTGTGTTGTTGCTGAGGACTCCCTGCTCGGTTCTGCTTGTCTTGAGGAATGTGCTTCCTTGAGATAAGCACAAGTTTTATTGGGTCCCTTTGCTCGACACGAAGAATTCCTTGTCTTTGCTTTTGAAGTGTAGTGGGGGGGGCGGGGGGTTTTGACCCCTCTATCCCTTTGCTTAGCAAACTTTTTGCAGACGTGAGCTGCATCTGGTGTCGCGTTAGAAGTTCTAGAGCCCAGATATTTAGTGTTTGCGATAAACAAAAAAGGCTTGCATTTCTGTGAGTCCAAATAATTTCTGATGGCTTATTGCCTGTTTTCTCCGTTGATGTGGGAAAACATTTTTTGGGAGGCTACTCCTGTGAGAACCTGGATATTGTTGTAATATCCCTTAAATCCGATTTCAAGTAAAGACAAGCATTTGCAATGCAATAGGTCTCGCATTTACACAAGTTTAAGCTATTGGCATTGTAAATTAAAATGCCTTTTTTTTTTTTTAACATAAATAAAAGGCATTGTCATTTACAATGCCAATAGCTTAAACTCGCGTAAATGCGAGACCTATTGCATTGCAAATGCTTGTTTTCAGTATGTCTGTGAACAGCTCACTCTTTCAGCGTTGGGGGACCGGTCCGATGGATCCCTCTCCTCCGCTCCACTGGATTTATGGCTGTTCTTAAAGTCTGGTGGGTGGATGCCTGCCAGGCCGCAACTGCCCCATCTGTTCTTGGTGTATACAGGCCAGAAGGGCCTGTGCTTTCCCTCGAGAGAAACCCCCCGCCCCCCTCAGGAACATTAATGGGCCAGCACCCTTGAGGAAAGCCTTGGCTGGTGTAAATTACCCATATGGCCAGATTTATAGCGCCATTTTGGTCATCCTTTCTGGCCCCCTCACCCACTTCACAGCCAACCATAAACTTCCACTGGTGAAGTCCACGTGTCTGCTGAACAGCCTACTTTCCAAGAGGCTCTCGCGATATAAAAACTGTGCTTTCGTTATGTTGCCAATTATTCTGTAGCGCTAAATTCCGTCAGGACGGTAATCCTTGTTTCACTTCACTTTCGTTCCGTTTGCTGGTTTTTATTGCTGTGTTATGTAACGCGGATGTTCACGTCTTTAGGGAGTATGTTCTGCTCTTCAGGGGCCTAACTAAGATTCTGTTTTTGTGTTTTTAGGTCTCGCCTGAGCCAGCGCTTTAGCGCTTCTCTTGCGAGAGCTTTTGTAAAAGGGGGATTTGGAAGTGCAAACCAGTGCTTTCAGGCCGCCAACTACAGTGCCTGTGTGCCGGGCGCGCGCACCATTTGGCAGCCTGCTGATCACTTTCGTGGCTGCTTTGATGTTCTCAGTGAGCTGCGCGGCCACTGAGAACATCAAAGCGGCCGCGAAAGTGCACACCATTTGCCACCCCCTCCCTTATCCCACTTCCTGCTTGTAACTTAAATATTTCATGAGCAACTGTGTAATTGAACAACCCTTCAGTCATTCCTTTGCAGCGTGACAACCTACTTCAATCTTAATTAGAACATGCATTAATATCATTTGCTTTTGTTAGTAAATTATGAGCGATCAACACTACCATGCTGTTGGGTCACGAGTACTCATACAAAATACTAGTTAAAATATAACACAAGGATGCACCCCTGCGTTTCATTTCAATAATTGCTGTGTATGTAGCACATATCATAACGTGAATAGCTTTTAGGCACACTTCTTTTATCTACCTGGAATTCGAACCGGTGACCTGCAAGCATATCCGGTGGCATGAATGCCACGGAATTATCACAACAGCCTTAGATGGAATTCTTCACAAACCAGCACGGGCTCGTAGCGCACCATATATACAAGTAGAAGGGGCGCCTTGCCACATAAAGAGGCGCGCACACAAATAAACACACCCAGGCATTCACAGAACAAAACACACAGCTTGCACATAAACTGTGCATTTAGACCCGCTACACGCAAACACACCGGAGGCATGTCACGCGCGCCTTCAGTGCTGGAGCCTTGCACGTGCTTGAGGCGCACCCGTGATGTAACAAAACTTGAGCCACGCCCCACACTCTGCAAAGTACCGGGAGGGGCCACCTCCGGACTCAGTCAAGAGGTTTTAGGCCAGGGTCTGGCGGGTGGAGGAGGGGGGCTATGTTATGCCATTGAGGTGCACAGATGTGTCCAGAACACATCAGATGCTTGTGCCTGGGGCATATAGGACAGTAAGCCTAGGACAGCAAGGGCAGAACTGGAGACCAGACTTCTCCCAGACTGGCCTTTTAATTCCTATTTGTTATTGTTTCTATGGTTTCAGTTATGGGTGACATTCTAATGTGAAATGACACACTTCCAGTAACAATTTCGAGTGTTTAAGTCACTCTTCTGTGAATTGTGCTATTGCATACAGACCTATCACACAGAACATGCGATTCAAACAAGCCAGACCTACTCGCGTTGCCAATGCTGGTTAGCAGTTCAAATCAGTCTGTAACATAACTGGTGCTCATGTAAAGCGCTCTGATACCTTCGTGTCTAGTTCGCGCTATATAAAACTCCACAAAAAAAATGAAACAATCTGTGAGTAAAAACAATTAATTTGATGTGATTAAACATAATTAATATTGTTTCACTTCTGACAATACTAAATATTGGTAAGATCTCATACATCCTTCCTCTTCTAAGCTATTTTTACTTTCTCCATTAATTTCCTAGCATCACCCCTTCACTGTGCTGTCTACAACCCCCCCCCCCCACTCCCCGTCCTGTAAATACAGTATTTCCTTTTCTTGAATTTGGTGGTATTTGGATAGCCACCGGTGTATGGTAATTACAGTTGCACATGTGACAATTATGTGCGCTCTGTCAAGAGGTTACAGTTTGAATGAACATGTGATCAAATAATGTTATGACCCAGTCGAACCCCTAATGAGAGGTGGTTGGCATTGCAATAGTTCATGTGACGGAGATGAAGCTGGGTCCAAAATGTGTTAGGGGCACATACACAGCCTCTGAATAGCCTGCTGTGCTCTTTTACTGGTGTTATTTGGTCTGGATTGTCCCGTCTTACATATCCTACCAACCTTGTAGCTTCCTCTGCCACAAACTGCAACAACTCAGGATAACCTTATGCATCGAGTTATGCATCGAGTTATCCATCCAGTCATTCATCCACCCACTCATTCATCCTTGTAAATATGTCCATTCACTCACTAACTCATATATAACCATCCAGTCTCCTCTACTTGCGCTCTTGTCCACCCATGCACTCATTAAAAATTATTTATCCATTGATTTTCGCATACTTAGTAATCACTCCATACATTCACCAGTCCATGATCTATGCGTTCTCCTAATAATCCACTAATCTACCCAGGTAGCACTCATTTATATTCACTCGCTTGTCCATGCCCTCAGCCACCCTTTCATTCATTCATTTACTCTTGCAAATACTCAACTATCTATCCAACCATCCTTCCATGAGTGACTTGCTCATATATTCATCTATGCACACCCAATAATAGATTCGCACAGCCGTTCACACATTTCCCTAAAGGCACTCACATGCGCAAACTCTCTTATCTATAATAAATCCTTTGATTAAAAAAGCAGACTTATAGCCTTTACTAACGCTTACATTATTTTAATTGTCATTTTTGAAATCTCCGCCGTCCCCCTTCTTTGGGCTGGTTTTGAAGAGCTTATTGTTTAGTCAAAGATCTGTTGCTCCATCTAGGACGTCCTGTTTAGGTACAACATGAGCAAGCAGAATATGCACCCCTCAATCATAGTCCTTATCGGGCTTTGAGAGCAAGCAATGGAGAGCTGTGTGAACAGAGAAACAGCAGCGCACATTCCTCACAACCATCCTTCCCTCGAAGAGTGACAGTCTGCCCACTCGAGCCCCCGCTTGACAGCTTTTCAGAAAACTACAAATGTACTCCTACTTCCGATGTAAAGCTGGAGAGGAGGAGCAAATTCATTATCAGAACAGCGTCCCATCTAAGCAGATCAAACATAAACAAGCATTTGCAATGCAATAGGTCTCGCGTTTGCGAGAGTTTATGCTATTAGTAATGACAATGCCATTATTTATGTTTTAAACCCAAAAACATAAAAAAAGGCAGTCATTTACAATGCCAATAGCTCAAACTCCCATAAATGCGAGACCTATTGCATTGCAAATGCTTGTTTAGAACAGTTGTTTAGAAACAGAGTAACAGAGTGATCAGTACAGTATTTGTTGGAAGTGGGGTTCTCATGGAAGCTTGCAGTTAGGTGTACTTCACATTTTCTGCACCTTCACCCTGCGGCGTGTGCCTCGGTTTCAGAAAGAGGCTCTGCGCACTGATTCGAGCTGGATTCTCACAGAAATTGATAAGAATGCGTTTTTACGTGTGACGTTTCTCTTTACAAAGATAATGGTATGCTCAGTCATCACTTGAACACAAACCCTCCTCATCTTCCTTCTTCTCACCAACCAGTGCTTAATTAGATAGAGCTGGGTTCTACCGTAAGCACAGAAAATGTCCTGAAACCATTGTTTGGCAGTAGAAAATCTAAAATAACAAAAAATTGCTATTATTTGGATGAGGTGCGCACCTCATTGCCCCCTCTACTCTGCACTATTGATAGCGGAGCCACTGGTCCAAATATATAGTAAACTCACACTTAAAATACAATCTTAACCCCTTGTGTGCCACGCCCTTTCCCCGCCCTGTGCCGGGCGTTCCATTAGCGGGCGGGGTTCATGACGAGCTGGACTCGTCATGGGCACAGCGCAACCGCGGCCCATGACGAGTCCAGCTCGTCATGGGCACACAAGGGGTTAATGGCCTTTTAAGCGAGTTTCGTGAAATAGCTCCACTGGGAGAAACAGCTGTCCATTCTGGATTTGTTGGGTAAACATCCAACAGTGACGGGCACATGTTGATGATCTTTGCGGGGGTCAACAGGGGGTAAAAGACATTGTCATTTACAACGCCATTTCTTGATTCATGCATCACGAAGGGAAAAAAAAAAACAATAACATTTTCAATGCCAATAGCTCAAAACAATGTCATTGAGAGACCTATTGCATTGTAAATGCTTGTTAGTGCTGGTGTTAGCCAACACCTTTTGATTTTACTAGATGTATAGTATACTTATGTAGAGGGCTTTCAGCCCATCCTCCTCATCCACTGGTCTGTAGTTCTCAGCCACTACAATGAACTAACCGACTTCAGCCACTTGCCAACATCACTGTAAGTGACTTCATTCTGCTCCTTCACAAAGAGCACATAAATACAAAGGAGTTCCTTTCAGTACTAGAGACCGCTATGACAAAGTCTGCTACGCCAGGCCGAATTTTTTTATTGATTTTAGCCAAAGTGGAATTTTTTATATTAAAAATTAGAAATAAAGTTTCACAAAATTCATGACAAAACAAGCACCGACAAAGCCAAAAGGCTTACAGCAAACAGACCTATTAGCTTTGCAAATGCTTGTTAACATCTTGGACCTGTAGTTCCACTTCTTTAACGGAATGATTGAAGAACAGGTACCAGAATATAATTAAGCATCGGAAAAGTCAAAAGGTCTAGGTTTAACGTGTCAACACATGTAAACAGAGGCATTCAAAATTTAGATTGACATCTGTTGCAAACATAAATTCGGTTTATCACCTTAAAGACTGACTGCTCTATTGGCTTTGTCAAAATGGATTACTTTTGGCACTGAATGCATACAGGAGAGAAATAACAGAACAGGTAGGTTACTCATACTCAGGACAACTTAACAACTTTTACATTTTAATTAGCTGAAGAGAGGTCATTTCAAGTTGTTATGTATGAAATAAGAAGCGCATTTAGTTGTTTTTCTTCACATTTTTGGATTTGTAGTCCTGTATTTGAAACGGAAGCAACATAACTTTCAAGTACTTTAATGCAAAGGACCACAGGACTCGATAAGCTATTCTCTACTGACCTATTGTATTTAAACCACTTTTTTTTTTAAAGTACTATTTCAAAAATTCTACTAACATTTCATTACATTTTTCTTTTACAATAAAAAATTGATAAACTACAAAGCCACGGTCTCCCAGAGCCCCTCCTGTTCCAGTTAAAGAAAAGGCATGCACCAGCTTCCATCTCAGGCCGGCCTAAAATGCACATTCTGGTGTATGCTTAAACTGCAGATTCCCCAACCATGTAAATATTCCCCCGGCATCAGACTGGGTCCAGAAAGTTTAAAGCAGTGCTCCTTAGAGGTTAGGGTGTTGTGTGGCTCAGCACCAACGTTGTTCCGCTCCAGAAGTGACAATCGGAGCCGTATGCATAATGAAGAGCTGTGTTGGTAGGTGTAATGCTTCCGCGTTGCTTCATTCCATGCAATATTTTATATAAGTGGGTTCGAAACAGTCACTTCCTGAAATCTGTGATTCACATGTCACTTGATGCCCTGGTTACTTACCGGTAATCTTCATTACTCCGAGTCCTAGTCTTCCTCGCCACAGTAATAACCAATAAGCATTCTGCTCCCACAGAAACTCCAAGTAAAAATTAACATACTAGTCACCGTATCCCTCCAATATGGCCACCAGTGGCTACAACCAATCAGATAAAAAGATACATCAGCCAGAGCACGACCTGTAAACAAAGCCGTAGACATGAAGCCACAATAGAGAGCCAGGAGGGAAGGGAAACTATACTGTGGAGAGGAAGACTAGGACTTGGAGAAATTAAGATTACTGGTAATTAACCAAGGCATTACCTCCCAGTCTGTCTTCCTCGCCACAGTAATAAACAATGCGCAGATACCAAAGCAATATCAGCTTCATGGATAGGAAAACACAGCCCGCACATGGAAGGCAGTAAAACAATACTTTATTGACAACAATAGAGCGAGACACACATCTCAAGAGACCACGGAGTAAAGAATCGAAGTGCAAAGGCAACAGAAGCACCACTCACAATCTCAAGCCGGTAATGAGACATGAAGGTATGCAGAGAAGACCAAGAGGGAACCATAGACTGGACATCATACGCCAAAAGAATAGCCTCCTTAACCCAGTGACAGAGTGGAAAGAGACGGTTTCAGGCCCTGCAGAGCCAGACCAAAAGTTGAGAAACATATGGTCCACCTTACAAAAGGAAGCCGTGAGAGACAAATAAATCACCAAACCACGCTTAATATCCAAAAGCTGCAACAGAGATTCCTCCTCCGACGAAGGAACAAGAAAAAAAAGACAGGGAGGACCACTTCTGCAGAACGATGAAAGAAAGAGTTCACCTTTGGGACAAAGGTAGGATGGACCCGTAAGACCACTATATCCTCCAAAATCTGCAAAAAAGGAGCCGACTGCAGGAAAGCCCCTAACACGTCTGGCAGAGGCAATAGCCACCAAAAACACCACCTTGAGCGTCAAAAACTTCAAGTCCACCGACTTCAAAGGCTCAAAGGGTACCCCTTGCAAGGCCAGCAACACCCACGGGGAAGGAGACAACAACGGACGAGGATGTTGAAAAGCCAGAGATTTGAAAAGACGAGCCACCAAGGGCTCTACAGACACAAAAGGGAGACCATTAAAATCCCGAATGGCATCCCATTGAGCCCAGAGGGTAGAAAGGGCCAAGGCCAAATCAAAACCGTCCTTCAAAAAAATCCAGCACCCGAGCTGGTTCCAAACTCTCAACAGACCAGCCATAGCGAAGACACCAACTAGCAAAGTTGTCCCAATGCTTATCCTAGGACTTCAAAGTCAAGGGGCGTTTGGACTGCTGGATAAGACCTGCAACCTCCAAGGAACAACCACTCCGGATCAGGGAACCCCAAGCCTGCAGACCCATGGACCTGAACACCAGGAGACGAACCAGAGTGCCCATCAAGGGATACGGATCGAACAGTAACGTCCAACCCAGACGTACCGCCAACTCCAACAAGAGAGGAAACCACGGGCAGCGGCAACAACCCGGGACCACCAGAGGAACTAACGCCCTCTCTCTCCTGATCTTCTGCAACACTGCCGGAATCAGAGGAACCGGCGGAAAAGCATACAACAGGCCCCTCAGCCACAGGAAGGACATCGCATCCACTTTCCATGCTTCTGGACAAGGCATAATCGTACAGAAACAATGGATCTTGGGATTGTCCGGAGACGCAAACAAGTCCACCACCGGACACCCAAACTTCCTCTGCAACGTCTGGAACATTCACCGGGTCAGAGACAAAGACCCCTTGGAGGGAAAGACCCTGCTCAGACAGTCTGCCACTAAATTCTCCTGACCAGGGAGATAAATCTCCGACAGGGACGCCAAGTTCAACTCTGCCCAAGAACAAATCAGGCAACTGAGGGAACGAACCCTGCAACCCCCCTGATTATTGATGTATGAGATGACCACCTGGTTGTCCGTCCAGAACTAAACATGGTGAACCCCCAGCAGGGCAGAGAAAACCAAGAGACCCGACTGAACCGCCTTCAGTTCCCTGTAGCTGGAGGAACAAGACATCAGAGTCAGCGACCCAACCGGCTGGCATCTGTAGCGACCACTAGAGAGGGAATAATCAGAAACGGACGACCCCTGGACAGACGACGTCGTTCAACCACCAAACTAGATCCTCCCTCACCTGGTCCGACACAGGAACACACTGATTGAAATCCTTACCACAGGGGCACCAAGGAGACAAAACATGGTTCACCAAGATATACAAATGGAGACGAGCCCACAGAACCACCAACAACGAGGCGGACATCAGACCCTGGACCCTCAACCACAGTCTCACGGGATGACAAGTTCCCGATAACAGGGACCAAATCTCCGACATCCGAGTCAATTTTCGTGAAGGAGGCCGGAACACCAACCCCAACTGAGTCCAGAATTGTGCCTCAAAGTACGTCAGATCCTGAGAAAGAACCAGGCCGGACTTCTTCCGATTCACCAGAAATCTGTGACCCTCCAGGACCTGGCAAAACTCCTGGACATGGAGCTCTGCCTTAGAAAAAGAAGAAGCAGAAATCAACAAATCATTCAGGTAAGGAAAGATCTTAATACCCCTCCCATGCAAATGACCCATCAGAGGGGCCAGAACTTTAGTAAAGACCCGGGGGGAGGAACACAGGTCAAAAGGTAATACCTTGAACTGAAAATGTCAACCCATAACACAGAATCGGAGACACTTCTGAGAGTTCGGATGGACCGGTACATGGAGATAAGCATCCTGCAGGTAGATGGAAGACAGAAAACTCCCTGAGTGATCGGAGGGAGGATCACCTGCAAGGACACCATTTTGAACTTTAAAGGAGAAATGAACCAATTCAACCACTTCAGATTTAACACCGGTCTGAGGTCCCCGGTGTGTTTCTCCACCTGGAAGAAAATAGAGTACACTCCCAGGCCCTGCTGATCCACGGACACTGGAACGACCGCGCCCTTTTCCACAAGACAACAGACGCCTTCCAACACAGCCAACTTCTTCAGAGAGTCCCTGGGGCAAGGAGTGACCCGAAAACAGTCTGGGGGAGTTTAGACGAACCCAAGGTGAAAACCTTTTGACACCATCTGAAGAACCCATTGATCCGACACAGTTCGCTTCCAGCTGTTCAAAAATAGAGACAGCCAACACGCACAGGACCCACTCCTGGAGCAACCCAGTCATGACTTGGAGAGAGCAGAAGAGGAGGAAGAGTTGTCAGGGAACCAGGATTTGTCAGAGGAAGGAGCACCCCGGCCACGCCCCCTTCCACGAAATGGCTGACAGGCCCATCCTTGACGAGCAGGACCAAAGGCCCTACAAGCCCCAAAAAAGCGTGAATGCCCTGCTGTTAGAAGGTGGTTCTGACACTATGGGCCGCCCGGATTTTTCGCTTTTTGAGCACCTAATTGTTGAGCTTTTACTGTGGGGGAGCCTCATAAGTTGGGACTCAACCACAGTGAACTCAGGATGTAAGACTGCATGGGGATTTTACTTGTGTTCCCCTGGCTTAACCAGGCCACTGCGTAGCAGCTGGAGTAAGGGACACCGGGCTGGTTACATGCAGACATGTGTACATGCGTGTGCACACGTGTATGGGCTGCGCAGCGGAGATTCCTAGCGTGCGCAGTCCAGGAGTAGCTACAAAGTGAATGGTGTGGCAGGACTTATGCAGTATTGGGTGGTGACATGGAATAGGCTTTATACACTGGAAAGAAACATGCCAGGGAAAGTCAGTGTGTTTTACTGTGTTTTCACTTCATTATTCCCCTATGGGGATGTGGGGCCCATGGCTAGATTAACTTCCATTAGGCCTACAGATTCCAGACACGCGCTTAAGTTCACTGTAGAGGATGTGAAAATAAGTATTCTGCAGAGTCCAAAGTCATATTTGTACTGCTTTTGGGTCATCCAGACCGGTCATATTTATCTGAGCCAGCCATGACCAGACCCAGGCTGAGGGCTGACCTCAGCTGGATGGATTGATAACCTTTCTTCCACAAGCGAGGGCCTCCTCTCCATGAAGAGATGATGGGTGGGGCTACAGGCTCATCCATCACTAGGTGCCAGGCACCAGGCTGCACCAAGGAGGGAAGGAGTTGGGTTTCAGAGGCCATGTGGCCAGAGACACTGGAAGACACCATTTTTAACAAACCCAGAGGCTGGACAAGGAGGGGGGAGCAGGGGCAGGAAAGTAATGTGTCGCTGTTTGAGAGGACCAACAGGGGCTTCCTGCCAGCCCCCTACTCAACTTTTAAAAAGTGCTTGCACAGAAGAGAAGCTCTCTCTGGGGTGTGGTCAGCTGAGGCTGAAGGTGCTGGAGCCTGGCGCAATGGGCGGTTGGAAGGAGAGACCCCCTGACTGCCCCCAGGACCGTATCAGCACCAGAAGAAGAGCCCAGGACTGGTGCACAGAAGCAGGGGCCTCTGCGCAGGGAGAAGAGAGGCCTAGAAGGAGAGCCAGGCGAAAGGCTGGCGCAGGGAGCAAGTGAAGACAGCACACGGCTGAATCTACCCTCTCAGAGACCCAGAGGGCAGAGGAGAGAGTTCTCAGTGGCTGGTAAAGAGGAGGATGAAGCGCCCCATAATGCCTCGCCAGGCATTTGAAAATCTGCTGTTTTGGTGCTTTGTGGCCCCCAGAGGAGGGGGGTCACCCACACTTGTGAAACGGTGCTGGGGGGAGCTGCTGGAGAAGCACAGTCTTCCCCCCACAGCACGAAGAAAAGTCCCACCCTCAGAGTCATGGGGACCTAAAGGAAACTACCGCTCAAGGGCTCAGCTAGCATGAGACAGCGCCATTTAATGAGAATATCTCAATGTGGCGCCACTTCATAGATGATATTTTCTTCATCTGGGAAGGTGATGAAGCTTTACTATTGGAATTCCTGGAATGGCTCAACCTTGGCGATGCCAACCTGAAATTCACTGCTCAATATGATAATGTCTCGGTCAATTTCTTAGACATTACTATAAAGAATACCACTGGTGTGCTTACTGTGGAATTATTCACTAAACCCACTGATAAGAACACACTTTTACACTACAAAAGTTATCACCCAAAGGCAATATACCCTTTGGTCAATTCCTCCGGTTGCGGAGGAATTGTACATCATTAAATGATTTTTATAAGCATTCTGAATCTCTCAAAAGCAAGTTACTAGACCAAGGATACCCCAAAAAATTAATCAAGCAATCTTTTAAACGTGCTAGATTCTACAATAGAGAGAGCATGCTTGAACAGAACCACTCAAAACAGAAGATGAAAACTGAGGGGTCTGACAAACGTTTGGTCTTTGTGACACAGTTTTCTAATATTAGTAACAAACTTAAGAACGTGATCATCTCCAATTGGAAAATCCTAAATGAAGGGATGGAAACTGAGCTTCCAAAACCTCTCTTTGCGTTTAAACGCAATGATAATATTCGTAAAAGTCTGGTCACTACCTATAGAGCCAACAAGCCTCTAGTGCAATATTCTTTAAATATGCAGAAAGTAATAGGCAGTTTCCCATGTGGCACGTGCAGTATCTGTGAACACTGCCAGACCACGAAATCCATTACCTACAATGGTTTCACAATGTTATCCAAAAACATGAGCAACTGTAGAAGTTGCAATGTAGTTTACCTTTTGCTTTGTCCTTGCGGGCTAGCGTATGTGGGTGAAACTGGAAGAGAATTAAGACTACGCCTATTAGAACATCGATCGGCGCTTAAAACGAATAAACAAAATGTCCCCCTTGTGGAACACTATAATCTAGTGAAGCACAAACATACAGAGTTCAAATGGTTTGTGATAGGGAAAAAAAAAAAAAAAAAAAAAAAAAATCACAGGAAACTTTAGAGGTGGTAATTTGGAAATTAAAAGGAAGAATAGAGAACAATGGTATATTTCTATCCTTAATACCATCAGTAGAGGTCTTAATACAAAAGAGGACTGGATGAGACTTATTGCATAGGGAGTTACCATAGAACCGCATGTGTTGGGTACAATAGTGTCATCAGAGCCTACTTTTCCTTCTGTTGTCGGTTTACTTGCCTTCTATACATTTGTACTAGTATGACATAGTCGTTATTGCTCTAGCAGTCAGTCCCCAGTAACATGGTCAAACCTATGGGGGACTGGTTGGCCTGTTAAGCTTATTAAGTTGACGAACATGTATCTGTGCCACGTGTGATTTGGGTATAACTACGTGTGTTGTCTAAATCCATGCAAAAACATGTGATTATCCGAACGCGGTTACCCCGGGTGTTTCCCTAAATCTAACTATCTCCCTTCCCATCCGATCGCCTTTAAATGGCGTATGTTATGCTTCCTTTGAACGCTCATTGTCCAAATAACATATAGAGAGTGCTTGCGTTACAATCAGTAACTGTCCCATTTTGACGGCCTCGGAGTCCTGTAAAAGCTTAATCACTGCTCTAGTTTGTCTAGTTCCTTTAATCTTCACAAATAAAACGATGCTGTTGCAGTGTATTTTTAGCCATTTCAAAATGGTGCTTGTCGTTACTATTCTGGCGAGTAGACTAATCTCGATCTACCTTGAATAACTCTACCCACCTTTCGCTTTCTATGATTGATATCACGGGATCGGACATGAGTACTTAATGGTGGTTTCGAATGCAGGTTCCTTGACGAGAGGCGTGATCCACACGACGTTTATTAAAACGCGAATTCTGATCGATTGAGGTAAGAACTAGCTGCCCCTTATTACAACCCTTGAATCATCAATGGGTAACCATAGGAAGTATGAGCATTAATATGGGCCGATATATAGTATTTATACTCTTCATTGTGTCCAATGAAAATGATAGAATTCGATTTCTGCTCCTAAATGAACACTGTTAATAGGCAGGCCAATCTCAATCTATATTTTTGTGACTATGTATTGGATTTAAGGACCTAGAAGTGGGTTAATTGCCGACTCCCATAGTATCTTTAGGGAGGCTAAGACGATCATGGAGACTGTTTAAATAAGGAGTCGCTCACCTTTTTAAATTATGTTGGGTTTTCTGGGCGGCATTTTTGTTAAATAGGCGGCACCGCTTGTGTGTCTCAACAAGGTTTCTATAATTCGTACAAATAACGGTTATGCTTTGTATTTGTCCTATGTGACAATATTGATTAAAGTCTTTTTTAATTTCATCTCTAGTACAACTCATTATTTCGGGTTGAACAGAAAATCACCCCTCTGCTAAATAAGACGCCCTTACAGAGGACATACGGCCTACCTTTTCAATTAGCGTAAAAGTTCTTAAATTGAGGGCAAGTGGCCGCAATAAAGTCTAAATGCATTTATATTTTTCCATTTTTTATATCGTTTTTATGACAAAACTTGGGTTTATTATTTATCTAGATAGACCGAGTCATCCTTGAAGAGTAAGGGACTAAGTCGTTCTTTTATATGAAGTGAGGCTCTACCAGACCATTCTCAAGGTGAGAGACTAGCCTTTGAAATATACTGTTGATGTAACTATATAGTAAGTGTGATGAACAATGAAGTAATCGAGATACTTTCTCTCTTTCTCTGAAGTGAGGATAGATAGATATAAATCATCTTCGCTACGTTGGTTGTTCTCTATCCCAGAAGCCACCTACCAGTGATTTTTATCGCGACATTACTAGTACCTGCACCTATTTTGATTACTTTACAGAAGAGTAGTCACTGTTAATGATAGAGAGACCTTATTATAATTCTAGAGTGGTTCTCCATATGAAGAATGTTCACAAATAAGGCATGTCGTATGCCGAGTAGTGTTCCTGATCAATTGAGACAGTGTGAGAGCGTGATGATCTTTGGATGAGTTTGTTCTTTAACTAGAGTGTTCTCAATGGGATGTTGGAAATTATAGGTTATGGCATAGAGAATCATGTTCATATCAGCCCTGTACTACTTTTATAGTGAGACCTTAACCTTTTGGAATATTTATATGAATATGTATATATATTGCTTTCTGGGGAAAAATAATTCTCTGTTTTTAATGGGCATTATGTTTAGGAATCATTATTAGAACTATCTAATGGAGGACAAATATTATCAGTCCTGAGGAAGGTGGTTTTTCATCAGCTTACACCACCGAAACGCGTCGACGCATATACTTTTGGGTTTAATTTGCTTTGGAACAGAACCTTGATAAACTAGGGTGAATGACTACCAGTTTGCTTCTGTTTACCAATACCACAAATTTACACCACTGAGAAACCATTTTGGTGTCCGTTATCGTTCCTCCTTCTGTATAATTATTAAAATGTGTTACTGTCATTTTTGTATGAGAAAAGCTTCATGTACTTGTTAATTGTTCCAATACTTCAGGTCTGACTTGTGCCTATTGACTTGTGATAATAGGTCCTTTTTAAATTGTTCTGTTTGATCCATTACCACAATGGTATTTTTAATATGTCAATAAACTCAAATTGAGGTTTTTTAATTAATGCAAACTTTTTTTATCGGTTACTTTCCAACATTTCATCTGGAGCGGTTATGACTGAGTGCGATAGCGGGTAATTGGTTGTATGCAATGAGTGGATTCTATTTGGTGTTATTCTTTATTTCAGTCCAAAGAGAAAACTTTTTTTAACTATTCAGCTAGCATTTAAACACTCTAGGCTGGAACTTTTGTTCTACAGCTGAGGGTGTGTGGATAAGTGCATCATGAAGTGACGGGCTGAGTTGGGGATGTGTGAAGAAGTGCATCCCCTGGAGGTGAAGTGGTGTAATTGCACCGAAATGCATTTACTATTGGTTATTTCTTTTTAGGTGGACTGAAAGTCACATGTGTAAAGTGAAGTACCGGTGTAGGTGATGTTAAGCTAAATGGAGTTATGTTGCTGGACCTTCCTGCTAGGGGGTCTGGCTCTATTTACATATTCCCATGCTTTTACCTGTGATTCCTTTTAAAGTGAAGAGGCGCACTGCAGGAGAAGTGTAGTTGCCAGGAGTACTTCTTTTGAAGGGACTGTAAGTCACATGTGTAAGGAGATATCATAAGCCAAGTGAGGCTATGTTGCCAGACAGTCCTGCTAGGGTGTCTGGCTGTATATGCGCAATCCTGTGATTTCATCTGTGATGCCTTTAGGGGCTGTAATTGCAATGCATTCAAATGATCAACCAAGGTGATGAGTACTGTCATTCTAAAGTGTGCGTAAACATGGATTCTTGCTGCTGCACTTAGGTGAAGTCCCCAGACTGCTAGCTCCTAAGATATAGAGGTGCATACTTTATGGTCAGTAGGAGATGCTCAGTCAGGGTCATGTGTCACCAAGGCAGGTTTACCCCTTTTTAATGCTTGTTGAGGTAATGGGGTGGGTCGCCACTGGGATGGTGCCAGTGCGCAGGACCCTCGCTCCAGGTTATGTTCAACTATCTGCATTGGGGACAAGTTGATGTGCATACATGGGAGTGGTGGTACTAGACCCACCCCCCCTTTGCGGGAGGGGTGGAGATGTTATGCAATGTCACAAAGTAATTCCAACAGCTTATGTATATTTGTAAATTGGTGCATAGTATTGAGTAGTGTGTGTGTTTAATAAATGTACTCTTACTTTTATAAAGCAAAGTACAGACTGGACAATCAATTATGGAGTGTTATTTTTGTGCACCTGCAAATGGCGATTACTAGCCCACACCACCTCCCTTGAGTAAGCCTCAGACTGCTCTGCAACGCTACCCTCTGAGAGTCAGGCGCTACAATTGGGTGTTTGGTTCCCAGTGAAGGACAAATGTAGTCAAGTTATTTGTGCAGGCCTCACAGATGCTGCCTCGTTTTCCAACACCTGCCCTCAATGGAGCCAACAGCTTACGATCCTCTGCAGACCTCTTGAACATATCTTCCAAGGGAGCACCAAACAGCTTAACTCCAGAAAAAGGGATTTTCATGAGTAAAACCTTCTGCAGAGCATCAGCCTTCCAAGAGCATAACCACAACTGGCAACGAGCTGCCACAGAAGCAGTAGAAGCCGCTGCCTGCAAAGAATCAAAAGAAATATCAGAAAGCAGACGCACCTGCTGTTCCATCAGTGCGAGCGTGGGAGAAACGTCCACGCCCTGGTCCAACAACTCAGCCAATGATTGGAAGTCTTTCAGGAAAGACTGGATGGCATAGGAGGAATAGGTAGCAGCCCTAATAGAAAAATTGGCAGCTGAAAAAGTGAGTTTCACCGCCGCATCCACCTTTTTATCAACTGGATCAGCCGGAGAAGCATCTTCAGAAATAATAGCACCCTGTGAGGACATGCCAGCCATCAAAGAATCCACCTTCACAGAGGCTGGAAACTTAACCGCAAAATTCTGCAATGGATACCTTTTGGCCAGAAACCTGGGAAAGTTATTCTTATCCACATCCTTCCATTCAGTCTCCAACACCCTCAAGACTACAGGAGTGGAGTGGCAACAACTCCGGCTCTTTCTTCTGATACTGCAAAAAGAAATCTGTGTCTTTCACATTAACATCAGACTCCGGAAACAATAGGTTGGAGCGAATGTGCTGAAGAACATCCTTAAGATCCGACCCCCTGTACAAAACGACCCTTAAGTTCTATATCCTCCTCCCAATCAGAGTCCTGGGAGGGACCAGGGTCACATTTAGAGTTTTTAGAGGGAGGAACAGATTCCCTGTCACGCAATGCGGCAGCAACAGCCGTATTAATCAGCTGTTGAATTACAGACAAGGAAGGGACTGTGTCCGCAGACCCAGAAAACTCTCCAGCGTGAGCAGAAAGCAACTCAGAACCTTCTTCCATCTTTTCCAAGACAAAATTGTTACAATAATCCATTACGGCAAGCTAGGACGCTTAAAAAGCTTCCTATTGCCATGGAAACCATAAAAAAAATGCTCTGGGTCAGCCATCGGCCCACCCCTAGCGTGAACGCCACATCAACGAGCCCGGTCTCAACTCGCCGATCCGTAAAGAACCGGCATGAAGCCATGCCCGCACAGGCCGACGACCAGCGCACAACAAACAAGCCGCCATCTTGCGGAAGCCCATAAGAGACTGGGGAGGAGGGAGCCATGCGGAGAACTCGGGCGTCCCTCCAAACCCTCAGGGAGCCAAAGACAATGTCCCAAGACACACGCAAGACCTGCCGAGGCCGCTAGAGTAGGACTCGGCAGATCCAATAGGCAGCATTACACCACGGCACCTCCGAGAGTCCGCTATCGCAGGACTGAGGAGGAAGTGCCAATGAAGTGTCAAAGAAGGGGGAAGACACTAAATACAATCCACCCCCTTACAGGGCCCAAGAGTCCGCTAGAGCAGGACCAACCTACCTGATCACTGCAGAAACAAAAAAGCATTTGCAATGCAATAGGTCTTGCCTTTGGGACCTTATAAGTGTTTAGCCATGCAACGGTTGGTGTTGTTGCACCAAGGATATCATGCTGCATAACTAAATACTTGTAAAGGTCCCAAGAGTGAGACCTATTGGTTATGCCAATGCTTGTTTTGGGACTTGTGCCCTGACCATATGTACGTCTCCCCCAAATTGGGGGAGCCTCTACGATTGATTTTGTTAAAGAATCTTGCTTCGGTGTTGTCCACGTGGCACAGTTACATAAGCTGGTCCTCCGTGCGCCATTGTGAAGAACACTTGTACTGACTCTGTCCATTTTATATAGAGAAATAATCCACGCACTGGTGCTGCCCATGTCTGATAGTGAGAAGCTTGCACTGGTGCTGCCCATGTGCCACAGTGAAGGCGGCGTGGTCAGAGGATGTGGTCTCACGGCTAGATTGCTGACTTTGGAGCTGGGAAACCAAGGTTTGAGCCTCTGGGTCACATCCTGTGATTCTGGGCAAATCACCTAATCTCCCCGTGCCTACGAAAAAAATGAATGTGTTCTTGTGTAACGTAACTGGTGCTCATGTAAAGCGCTCCAATACCTTCGGGTCGAGTTCGCGAAGGCCATCTGACAATATGATAGATGCTTGCACTAGTGTTGCTCATGTGACACTGAAGGAAACATACACATGTCCTTCCCATGTGCCACTGCGAAATAAGTTTGCACTTGTGCTACCGTTTTGCGAATGAATGTTTCTCCGACACCTTCACATGATAATGAATGATGCTTTCAATGCAGCTGCAACGTGCCTCTGCAAAAGACGCTTGAAGTGCCACTGAAGAGTGGCACTATAAAATAAGCCTGCACTGGTGTTGTCCCATGATACAGGAAGCTCACATTGGTGTGGAGCTGCCTATGTGCCACTTTGAAAGAAGCTTGCACTGGAGCCTCCCATGTGCCACAGTGAACTAAGCCTGCCAGTTGCCGACAATGTGCCACTGTGATCGAAAGTTATGTTATGTTATGTTAAAACAATTTATTAAGCGCACAGAGACTCCAGCGAAGGAGCATCCCGGCGCAGAGACATGGAGCAGTTATAACACAACATGGAGATGATGCGACAGAAAGGTACTAAAACAAAGAAACTAGAATAAAAAGGGTTTTATGGCTCTGCGAAACGGCAGCAAGTCCTCTATCAGCCGGATTTCAACAGGAAGGGTATTCCAGATTGACGCGGCTCTCACCCTAAAGGACCGGCCCCCCATCCTGCTGAGCCTAAATCTGGGGACAACAGCAAGAGCCTGACCCTGAGATCGAAGATTGCGGGTGGGAACATAAAAAGAAACGGTATTAGCCAAGATCTCAGGGCCGATGCCTCTGAGGATTTTAAAGGTCAGACACAAGACCTTGAAGATAATACGCTTCCTCACCGGAAGCCAGTGCAAGGAGCGGATGACATGAGACACCGGGCAGAACTTAGGAAGTCCAACAATGGCTCTTGCCGCGGCGTTCTGCACCCGCTGCAGCCGGATTAGCTCAGCCTGGTTAGCCCCCACCAGCAAAGAGCTAGCGTAGTCCAGACGAGAGATGATAGTTGCCTGGACCACAAGCTGTCTGGTAGGGGCATCAAAGAACTTAAGCACCGGCCGTAAGCCTCTTAGTAGACCGAAGCAACAGGCTGCGATTTTTTTGGTGTGCCCTATAAAAGTAAGACCAGCGTCCAACCAGACCCCAAGGTTCTTCACCTCCGACACTAAGGTCGGAGTGGGGCCCAGTTCCAAAGGCCACCACTGGTCGCCCCAGAGCTCCACTCCTTTCCCGACAACCATAACCTCAGTTTTTGTGGCATTGAGCTGGAGACAGTTACCTGTCAACCAGCTGGCCACCGCCTTCAGTCCGGACTGAAACCTGGGGGCATCCTCAGCCGCATCCCCGCTGAGAGTAACCGCCAGCTGTGTGTCGTCGGCATATGAGACCATGGTTAGGCCCCACTGCCTTGCGACATCAGCCAGCGGTCTCACATAGAGATTGAACAGCGTGGGACTCAGCGAGGATCCCTGCGGAACCCCCATGACCAGAGGCAGAAACCTGGACTTGAAGGGAGGGATGGAAACACAAAAGGAGCGGTTGTCTAGGAAGGAGCGGAACCATTGCAGTGCCAGGCCGCCAATACCAGTCTCCTCGAGCCGCCCAAGGAGGATGCTGTGGGATACAGTGTCAAATGCGGCGCTGAGATCTAACAAAATCAGCGCCGCCGTCTGACCAGCATCCAACCTTGCGCGGAGATGTTCCACCATCACCAGAAGGGCAGTCTCCGTGCTGTGGCCAGCACAGAAGCCATTCTGTGTGGGGTCGAGGGCATTGGACCGGGCTAAGTGTGCAGACAGGGCCAGATTGACATGAGCCTCTGTTAACTTGGCAGGCCAAGGCAACAGCGAGATGGGACGATAGCTTTCCGGCTTAGACGGGTCAAGAGATTGTTTTTTTAATAATCGGCGACACTACCGCCCGCTTCCAACTGGTGGGAACAACCCCAGTCTCTAAGGAGAGATTGACCAGAGAGCGTATAGCCACACGCCCCACAAAGGTCTGGTCTCGGAAGAGAACAGGCCTCACTGGATCAGATGGAGACCCAGATTTAACTTGCGTAGCAAGTTTGTCAAACCCATCCAAGGTAAGGGGGGGAAGTGAGAGCAGGGCGGGCAGGCGAGGTGACTCCTTAGGGCTACCCATCGCTATACCAGTACTCGGGAAGGACCGATAAATAGACTGGACCTTTCCCAAGAAGTAGGAAGCGAGGGATTCACAGTTGCACTGTTGCCACCCTCTGGCCACTGTGAAACAGTCTTGCACTGGTGGTGCCCATATGAAAATCCAATAAGCCACACTGTAGTTGTAATATAACTCAACACAGAAAGCTTGCCTCACACTAATAAAATATAATTCTAATGATTATTTATTGAACTGCATATCCAGCCCTCAGGCCTCCAAAGAACCCGTGGGAACGCGGAGGAAGAACAAAATGCACAGAAAAGTAAATACAAAATAAATCCTGAAAAATGAAATTATCATCAACTGGGTACAGAATGGCCCTGAGAGCCACTGTTGGCATGCTAACTATGCATGCACTTGGCAAAACACTGTTTTCTTAGACGGGACATTTTGCAAGAAAAAAAAGATTACACCACACGAAACATGTCTACTGTTGCACTTTGTCGAGCTGCTAAACAAAACCAGAGACCTAAACCCTTATTTGTGAATTTACAGGATATTTTTAGCATAGCACATAATGTAAAACATCATTTTCTCGGCGCTTGCGGTAGTTTAATACATACATTTGACATTTTTAAAAGTGCAATTGGGATGGGAGCGAAATCCGCCACGCAGCACAAGCTTCCTCATCTCTCCTACACTAAACCCCAGTCTCGGAGATCCCATTCTGCACTTGAGACGTGGAAGAGTCTAATCCTGTGCTTTGCATTCTGGAACATGTGGTCCTGGATTAATAACAGGCAAAGTAAAGCCACAAGCACCAGAATGGAAAACACCCCCAGCGAAACAAACACACCTTTAGCTTGTGTAGCTCCAGGGTGTCCGCCATCTTCTCCGCTGCGCCTGCACTCCGCTCACTCCCACCAATGGCAGCCGTCCGTGTTCAGCATCAAAACCAATGGCAGATGTCCGTGTTCAGTACTGGAACCAATGACAGTCCTCCTTGCTCACAGCCTCACACCGTCCACCACACACAATAAACCACTGTGCGCATAAACACCAGTCACAGTAGATCTTGCGCCGCGCCTGAGCAGTAAGAAGATTCACGTGTGCGAGGCAACATTCGTGCAGGTGATTGATTAAAGCTCAGCTGACAGCAGCCCTGGTGCGGGCAAATGTCGAAACAGAAGGACTCCACGCTTAAAACGAGGTAGAAAAAAGCTGTGTAGACAGGGTGACGTTATGCAGGGCTTTAAGTGGGATGAAAAAACTGGGGGGGGTGGTCTTTTAGGGGGTGTGGCCAAGACAGAGTTCCGCGTGTTGCTGCACCACAGAGGGACCGGGTGAAGAGGCGAGTCCCCCCTGCCATCGAGGAGACCAGCCGGGGAGCAATGCAGAGTCCCCACAAGAGCCGGTGAGTGGGGTTGAGCGGGAGGCATGCTCCACCTGGACAGGACATGTGCACGCGTATGGTGCGAGCAGGAGTTGTGATAACGCCGCGAGCCGTAGGCGTGCACATCTCCTGTCTGTTAAGCTTCGGCACAGACAGTCGATGTGCACGCGTATGGCTTCCGGCGTTATTACAACTCCTGCTCGAACCATACGCGTGCACATCTCCTGTCCAGGCCGTGCCGTACGCATGCACATGTCCTGTCCCCCATCGAGAGCAAGTCGACAACAATAGATCTCGCCTAGCGAGCAACGCATGGCGCTTTATTGCTAGGCAAGACCTAAAAAACAGGCCGTGCTCTGGCTGTTGTATCCTTTTATCTGATTGGTTGTAGCCACTGGGGGCCATATTGGAGGGATAGGGTGACTAGTATGTTAACTTTTGTTTGGAGTTTCTGTGGGAGCAGAATGCTCATTGGTTATTACTGTGGCGAGGAAGACGGTCGAGGAAGTAATGCTATCTGTTGTGATGAAGAATCACGGCCAGCCAGCCAGCACACAGTAGAGCTCCAGATCCTTTCCGGACTTTCCAGCTATCCAGCTTTTCCCCGACGCTGACGCAGAGCGGGTGGGTGATTGTTGTTGTCCCGCTGTTGCCCCACCGTTGCCCCGCTGTCCCGACTGCTGGGGGGGGGGGCACCGGTCTTTCCTCTGCCGCTTCCTCGACTCGGCTCTCCTTAAGCCCCCCGCAACCTCCCTCCTCCAACTCGTCACTGGCTCATCACAATCCCCCGAGTCAGGTGGAGTTGCAGCAGGAGGAGGGGGGAGAGAGATTGAGCCAAGTGGGCTGCCGTTGGGGGAAAGTCGCGAGAACTGAGCGAGCCCAGAGGCGCGGTGAGCGGTAGTAGAGACGCTGTGACGCTGCGCAATGTACCTTTGGAGGCTGATGGACTACTGAAGGAGGCTTTACGGTGAGAGAAAGCCATTGCAGGTGGCACTAGAGGTGAGAGGAGTGAGGGGTGAGGGGTGAAGGACGTCCCCTTTCCTCGTAGCTCCTTCTCCTTGTAGCTGCGTCCTGTGAGTTGCTTGCCCCCACGACCCCTGAACTTTAAACTTGTGTCACCGCTCTGCCCACCTAAGACCTCAAAGTCTTCAATATTATAAGGCTTCAACGCCGGCTTTAGGTTTCAAAAGGCCAGCTAAGGACTCTAAACAGGAGCCCAAAAAAGGTGCTACTGAGGGGGACTGTGGACACATTTCTCTCCTCCGACACGGCGTCACTGAACTGCAAGCGCCTCCTAAGTCCTAGTCCCTGGCCGGTGGGGAACCTTAAAATTACCTAGGAGGGATCAAGGAGCCGCAGGAGACGCAGCCCCAGCAGCTCCTGTTGCCCAGAGGCTCGAGCAGGGGTGAGCCGGGGGAGCTAGGAGTGGAGCAGCGCCCGCGTCTGCAGCAGTTCCCAGCGCAGACCGAGTCAGTGCAGATCCAGTGACCTCGTTGAGAGGAATAAGCAGAGTAAGGAGAGGGACTGAGGACTGGGAGGCAGGGCAAGATTGCTGTCAGCAAGATAGCTGTCAGGCGGCAGTCGCTGACCCCCCCGCGCATCGGCTGGTGTTGGTTCTGCCGGCTCCCAGTGGCCCCAGCGCCCTCACTTACCCAAGCCGTGTGGCTCTGTGAGTCAAAACCAACTATTAGCAACCAGCTATTAGCTACCAGCTACCCAACTACCCAGCTAAACTGCCTCTGGGCCAGTATGAGGTCTGGAAAAGTGAGAAGGTCCATCACAAAACCAGTATCAAAACGAAAAAAAATAAGGGGGCTATAAGAGACGTTGGAGCCACTCTACCACCTACAGATGAAGACCTCTGCAAAATAAGGGCCATTAAGGGAAAGGACAACTCGAACGATACCAATTCCGCCAATAAAATCGGTGACGACACGGGCTGCCTTTGGCTCACTGGCATGGAAGCCAATAAAGGTAACAACTTAGAAATGGCAACGGACCCATGCAATTCAACAAAACAAAGTAAGCTAATAAAAGGAGCGAAAAGAGAAAGAACCGACTATCTCATAACCATTGATAGAGAACCAGCTAGGAAAATTTCATACTCTTACCAACCAAAAATCTACACGAAATTTGCGTTCTTAAAACATCCAGGAGCAGCACTTTTTACTAACAATGAAAACCTAGAAGGTCTACCAACTCCATTGGAGCCAGGGAAGATAGAATATCTACCATTACATGAACAAAAAATACCGGAATCAGAAAAAACGCCAAAAGTTACAGTAGTGGACATACACACCGCTAATAATCTTATTACATCAATTGAAAGCAGCTTAACAATTAACAATGAAGAAGACTGAATACTATACTCATCAGCAGACCCGCCAGCGGAGCTCAACAGTCAACCAGACACCGAACTGACAAACCCCCAAGGCATACAGACTCAGCTCAGGAGGATAAAAACAGAAAGCTCCCCAGACAAGGATACAACATTCAGTGGGTCAAGTATAGATAGAGCATTAGATGTCTCCATTATTCTAGAACAAAATGACCCACAGGACGGGGGAGATCAACAAACAGGTCCACCATGGCAAAAACCTTGCAGCGTGCGGGATGCTAGGATAGTAACATCATGACAAAATAGCAGCCTTTCACCGACGCTGAAGAGTGCAAAAGACGCCCCCTATACGGCCCCAAATGAGCAGAGCGGCACGGGCCGCCCCAACATGCAAAAAAAAAAAAAAAAAAAAAAAAAAAAAATCGGCAAAGAGAGATTCCATACACTATAGACAGCGATATGTCTTTGCTTGCAAGACAGGAGTGGCAAGATCTAGTGGCGGCGTACAATCTAAAACCCACTACAACTCCAAGCACCAGGAGACCAGAGAGCGAGACCAAAAGCACGTACATTACCTTCTGGGCAAACCTACTAAATACATTACAACTATCAGCAGCAGCCTTTCAATATCAATCAGAGAAACTAGATATGCAGTTAACAGTAGGCCTGGGCCTAAATTCCGTTCCGTTCGCGGAATTTGCGGAATTTGGGTAATTTCGCGTTCCGCGGAGAACGCGAAATTGCCCAAAAATCTGCGTTCCGCGACTTCGCGAAGTTTTTTGCTTGTTCGCGTTCTCAATATGCGTGTTCGCGAGATATTTCACCCCGAGCACGCAAACAGCGATCGCGAACAGGAAAAAAGTATCGCGAACAAGCAATTCCGCGTGTTCGCGGAATTTCTGCGTGTTCGCGGAGATTTTTTACCGTTTCGCGGAGATTTGCGTAACGTGATTACGCAAATTCCGCCCACCCCTAGTTAACAGTACTGCAAACACTAGCTGAATTCACTTCAGGGATTGAGAAGAAACTAGGCGACTTAAACGGCTTAATAAAAAGGGGTCAGGAAGCAGCAGAACTCTCTGCTATAGCAAGAACGGAATGCGACTGCTCCCCAATAATTAACAAACTATCGACACTACCAACCATGCTAGAGAACCTTCTGGTCAATCTGAAACCAATCGTACCATCGGACTTGACAGATACAGCCAAGGAGGGAATCATTGCAAGGGACTCCCAACCACACGGAATCACAGAAATCACAGAAAAAGCAGAGAATGAGTTGTCCCAAAACGAGAAGACCTGTTCCTCTATTGCCAGACAACCGCCAAAAAATGCACTCTCAAACCTCTCACCTCAAGAAACAGCCACAACAGAGGTGCCTACAAACTCACGAACCCGCCGGAAACAAAAAAGGAAGGGCAGGAACAGGAAAACGACAGCCATGGCCCATTAACAGGAGGGGCAGACAGTGGAATCCCACTGCCAAGTGGAACAAGAAGAGACGGCGGGACTTTTAAACCAGGCCGAGCAGACCCCGCCCTTGGGCAAAAAACTGTCAACCACAAGGACCCTCAAACTTAAAATACCGAGATCAACGGAACTATTAGAGACAGCAATAGAACATCCTGGGCACGAAGAGGTTATAAAGGCACAACGCTCACATCAGCAGGAAAGATTCGAAATAGAGTCTGACTCATGCAGCACAGCAAGGAGCCACATCGACAACTGGCCAAGGGCCACGCTACAAAATGTGAAACAGTCGGCCCTGGAGCAGGAATCGGAACAACCTAAAACAAGGGCAACTTCAGCCACAACTGTTAACATCAATGACCTATCCTCCACCGGGGCTTACCATCCTGAACAAACCGCAGCCCGAGTATCCAGAGACACTTCAATAAATAAGACAGATATACTAATATTCGCTCCAGAGTACAAATCTAGGGGCAGAATGGACACCTTGAATAGAGGAAACATAATCAAATTAATTACATCTATCAAAGGTCTGGAAGACATCACCACAACCGACTTACTTCAAATCGAATTCCAACCTGTACTCGACCAGTCCAAACTAGAAACGACAAAGACAACATGGGCGTCAAATGATCTGGTCGACCGGATTTTAGGAGAACTTAACAAATTCGCTCAATGGGGAATAAGGCTGGAACCAGGCAGAAGGCCAGCCTACCCAACACCGTTTTTAAGGGAGAGTGAAAAAGAAAACCCGCACAAAGCTACATCAATTCTAAAAGGAGCCCTCAGCCAGTCGCCAGGCCGCCAAGGAAGGCCCTCACACACTAAAACGGTAATAACGAAATCTATAGCTCCTAATCAGGACATAATACTGCGAAAAATAACAAACAGAGGTGGGCAATGACAAGGACCCCTTGTGCAGCCCTCAACACATACAATATTGAATAACCTTAGAGTATGTATTTGGAATATCAATGGCTTGACTGACAAATTGGATGATCATGAAACACTAAAATACTTAAGGACATTTGACTTGATACTACTTCCAGAAACCTGGGAAGAAGCTGAGATAGCCCTTGAAGGCTACATGACGCAAATCGTCCCAGCTACCAGGACCTCACCCTTTGGCCATAGCGCAGGCGGATTAATGATCTTTGCCTCAATCCTCATAGTAGGATCAATGAAGGAAATAAAGATCAAAACTATAGCTCCTAACGTCATACAGGCGACTGAGATAACAATCAACACCAGAAAGCTGGACCACCACCTGGTAATAGTTAACTCTTACATACACCCGAAGCAAAGATGGAAAGGTGCATGAGAGCTGGTCAAAGAGACAGCAAGAATTATGGATGAGGGGGATGTTGAAAATGTAATCTTGGCAGGAGACTTTAACCTGTTTCTCTTTGGGACCGCAACGGACGATGATTTGGTACACGAACTTAACAGAGCCTGGGGAATACCAACCCAGGCACAACCACTTCCAACTAAACAAACCAACTGTTCGAACCAATTGTTAAAAGAATTAGAGCAATTAAACCTAAGGGCGCTGAATGGCCGGTATAAAGAAGACACCCCTCCAGCATCAACCTACCATTCGGCAGCAATTTCCTCCCACCTAGACTATGTATTTGCAACTCTCCCCCTATTTGACATCATCAAATCATTTAAGCTGGGTGTTAGTGACCATTTGCCACAAGAAATCGTTCTAAGAATAACCAGAGATAACCCCACGGAAGTCAGGGCATGCGCTAGATCCGAATATACATCAGACTTCAAACGCATAAGATATAAACAAAATAACATCGAAGAACTGTCTTTAAACGCGAAGGAGCTTATCCATCAGGGCAATTTGGTTACAAACCCAATAGAGGCCTGGGAGTGGTATACAAAGACTTTGGGGACCAAATATGCAACAAAATCAAGGCCAGTTAAAGGCAAAACTCCTAAGTCTGTACCACGTAAGACTAACACGCTGGATATAAAAAGAATTAAACGGAATATAAAGCAACCTTTAAACCAACTACGTATACAGCCTAAAAAAGGGCCTTTGCAAGACGCTCTACGCGGTTTAAAAGCAAACCTAAGAAAGGCAACGTGGGAAAACAAAAGACAGGCGAATGACGAACTCTGGGCAAAAATAAAGTACGATTCGAAACTAAAAAACAGTGCCAAATTTTGGCAAACAATTCACAGCTTGCAGCGGCCAGGCCATCAAGGAATAAACTCCTACATATCAGAGGCAGCTTGGGCTGACTACCTGCACAATCACTTTAACCAAACCGACGAATGTAACTCCACAGCCCTGACAACACAAGAAACAGACAACCATCAAAAGGTCAATGAAACAGGAAAGACTGAAAAAGGGTCTAGAAATCCCAAGGAAAGGACAACGGGAAAATACGACCAAAAGAAGACTGATGGGGCAAAGAACAACAGCACACTAACGAGCATCATAGAGAACAAAATCAACATAACAGCGGATCGGATAAAAATTAAAATAAAGAAGGGGAAAATGGAAGGAGCTCCAGGCCCAAATGGGATACCACCGATAATATTTAAGCAGGACATCGAATTCTGGAGCAACACACTAGTACCGCTCTTTGTGGGCATACAAGAATTAGAAATCTGCCCGGAATCCTGGCAAGGATCGACCATAAGCCCAATTCATAAGCAAAGAGACAGGAGTGATCCTTGCAATTATCGGCTGATCGCTCTACTTGACATAGAAGCAAAGTATTATGCTGGCATTCTATTGGACGAATTGACATCTTGGGCAGCGTCCAATCACATAATCCCAGCAAATCAAACAGGGTTCTGCAGAGGACAAGGAACTACCACCAATGTTATGGCACTAACTCTGCTGACAGACGCGGCCAAAGTAGGAAAGAACTCGCTGTTTCTATGTTTTATCGACTACAGCTCAGCCTTCGACCATGTGGACTGGGGCAAACTTTGGCGAAAGCTTGACAAATGGGGGGATACCGCAACCCCTCCTGAAGCAGCTAATCTTACTTCACACCAACACCTGGGTTAAGATTAAGCTGGGAGACGGGACGCACCTCTCCAGGCGAATCAACACCTCTAAAGGACTGAAGCAAGGGTGCGTCCTAGCCCCTACTTTGTTTAATCTTTTCCTGGCAGATCTACCAGGGGAATTGGACAGCACCAAATCGCACGCCCCACGGTTGGGGGACATCACGCTGTCCAACCTCCTCTATGCCGATGACCTGGTTCTAATAAGTCGAACTCCAATTGGCCTTCAGCAAGTTCTAAACACTACCAGTACATTTTCACAGCGTAATGGATTAAAAATCAACCTAAAGAAAACAAAAACTATGGCTGTGAATTATAAGAAGGCCAGGAAAAACTGCTGGTACCTGGACGGACATAAACTGGACCATGTAGCATGCTACAAATACCTGGGAGTCCAAGTACACAGCAGAGGCTCGTCCAAACCGCAATTAGAGACGTTACAACGAAAAGGCACCATGAGTTGTCTCGCGATGATCCCCTTGAAGAAAATATTGCCAGACTATACACTTGACCCGCTTCTACAACTATTGAGAGCTCGCCTTTAACCGACGCTGACATACGGGAGCGAATCAACTCTCGGAAAAGATGCTCTTACCCTCGACAGAGTGATAAGCAAAACTTACAGATCCATCTTTCGGCTACCCAATTATGTATCTCCTGCGCAAATCCGTTTGGAGTTCAAAAACAGACAGTGGAAAGAAGGGGCAGCTTCATAAAATGCTGGCATAAGATTAGAAATGCAGAGCAAGGCACTTTAAACGCCCACCTTTGGATTGAGCTGCAGCGGCGAGAACGATCATACGCAAGGAAATATCTGATGGAATCGTTAGAAGTACTCGAACTGTCGGACCTCTGGAACACCCCAGTAGATGACAAAAGTTTTAAAAAACTAGTTAGAAAGGTTACAAAAATAACATCGCTACTAGAGGACAAGGAAACTCTAGCAAAAAGGGCACACGGATAGACAGTCCTAAACGATTATAAAACATTAAAGCCTCAAGCGTATATGGACCACGGATTCAAACAGAAGACCAAAGAGAAATTTTTAAAACTGCGACTCGGTATATTACCAATTCTCCCTCACCTGGCTCCATGGAAAAGGAATCAGGAAGACAAAACTTGCCGTCTCTGCAGTACAGGACCTGAAGATCTAATCCACATAATATGTATCTGCCCAATCTTAATGGACAAAAGGAGATCCTTATTACGCGCAATATGGAAACAAAAGGGTATTAGAACCTGTAGACACGCAGTCAAAGTATGTTTCAATCCGCAGGAGACCCAATTAAACTGCAGATTTACAAATTACTTTGACGTAGTGGCGGAGAGAATTAAGGAGACACAAAACGAGGAACTTGAGAAACAGACAGACAGTGCCTCTGAGCATAAACTTATGGGCCACAGCTCTAACGAACAATAACAAAAAATTTAAACTATTACATGAACTTCATAACTTTGACTCCTGGCAATTAATTTTTACTTTTGATATGCATCTCTTTTAAAATTGTGTATTTTAAATTGTAAGTTTTAATTAACTGCAATAAAATTATCTATCTGTTGTGATGAGATGGTCGTACAGGTCAAATGTTATGTGGTGTAATTTCCTGTAATGTCACATTCTGCTAACTTCCATGTTTTAAACATGAAAAAATCCTACTTCTTTTGGGCACAGAATGTTGAGAAGTATGAGGCTGGAGAATATGGAGCAATGCAGGATGGGAAAGGGAGGGTGTCGAATAAGGTGGGAGTGAGAAGAAAGAGGTGCAGAGGAAAAGAATAGTGTGTAGAGGATGGAAAGGTGGTGGACGTCTAGAAGAGAAAGATAAAACATTGTGGTGGAGAACAGGGAGGTGGTGGGTGACTAGGAAGATAAAGTGTGTAAGGAGGTGGGAAGGAGATAGGCATAAGAAGAATAAATAAGGTAGCGTGGAGGAGGATGAAGTGCCGGAGGAGGGAATAATACCACCCCCTATCCGCCTCTTACCTGGCCCGTCCGTGCACTCAGCCCAGTGCCCGTTATCTGTCTTTAGCGAATGATCTGTGTGTGTCTCCGTGCCACCAACTACTTCCGGGTCGGTGAAAACCATTCCCGCGGTTGAACTATCCTGCGCGTCATCAGGGAATGGGCGGGGCTCGTAAAGTGGGCTTGGAGTGGCGGTTAGGCGGCGTCCTCACCAATCACAGCGCAATCCTCGGCATTGCTGATAGGCTGTGGAGTAGGCGCGTGCCTGTGCAGAGTGTAAACACCGCTGGCGTGTCCGGGTGGGTTGGGCCTGCCTGGCTGCGCTCTCTGCCCGGGCAGCTCCTCCACGGGCGGTGGGATGGCACCAGGGCTGCGTGTCCGCCCCCTGTGCTGTCCATAGCGGGGGAACGGGGCTGAACTGGGTGCAAATAGTCAGCCCGGATGTGGCGTTTACGGTCACACGGGCATGGTATTTAAAAAAAAAAAAAAAAAAAATTACAGTCTATACTGTGCGGACTTTACCCAAAGATACTAGAGCGCTTTACAATAAAACATAGGTTGTTACATAAAGCCCATAATACATCAAGGTCGTTACGTAAGGTGAACCATAGGTTGCTACGAAGGTCCAAACTACACAATATCCGAGTATTACACAAGGTTGTTAAATAAGGTTCAAACATACCCAGCAGCTTGTCGTTACTTTCTGTGGTACGACGATGGAGGTATTATGGGTTCTGGCAGTGAACAAATTGTCAACTAGTCAGAGATGGGGGAGTGGATGTGGTCCGTCGGCTAGACTGCAGACTTGTTCGAGCCTCGAGGTCGCGTCCACATCCTGTGATTCTGGGCAAATCACTTTATCTCCCCGTGCCTGAACGTGTAATGTAAATACGGTGCTCATGTAAAGCGCTCCAATACCTTCGGGTCGTGTTCGCGCTATATAAATATGCAACAAAAAAAAATGGAAGTAGAGCTGTTAATCTCAGGCCCATGGTCATAGAGGCTAGGCCATAGCGGTGAGCGAGTACCATCCCACTAGAGAGGTTAGCTGTGATGTAATTGAATGCAATGTCTTTGAATAAGATAGGCTTTCATCTCCAGTTTGAAGATTGCAAACACGTTGTTGGTTCACAGCTTGGGGTAAGGAGTTCCATATTCTGGTCCTGAGAAGGATTGTGACATAAATCGTTGCTTTTTAAGGGTCAGAGGTTCTAGCAACAGTATTTCAGCATTTCGAAATGGTCTAGTACCTCCAGATAGCTTAAGTTTATGCGCCAGGTAGGAAGGAGTGAATGTATGTAGGACCTTATGGGTGAAGCAGGCAGGGTTGAATTGGGATCAAAAATAGGCCCGGCCGGGCACGCAAAAAAAAAGTGTAGCCCACTTTTGCGGATTGCCATTCCGCAAATCAATGCTTTGGAAAAGTTGTATGAAAAGACTTTGACAGAGGAATGTTTTCCTAACTTCAATTAGATACAAAAAAATTAATGGATTAGTTCACACAGGTGAACCACACATGAATACAAGTGAGACCACTTCTGCTCAGGCTCGCTGCCCCCCCCCCCACCCCCCCACCCCCGCCCTCAATCTGCATATATAAATGGTCCAGCACAGCGAATGAATGAGTTTATTTATAAAGCGCTACGTTCACTCCAAGGAGCATCTTGGCGCTAGCGGACAGTGAGACAAGGACAGAAGCAACAATAGGACGAGGGAAATAAGGGTGGACCTATGTATTCATATCTATCATCATATAAGGGAAAGCACAGTGCTGTAGGGAACAGAAAAAAGACATGTTTTCAGAAGCTTCCTGAAGAGGCATTCTGATTGGGCCAATCTCAACTGGAGCGGCAGACTGTTCCAGGCTTTTGTACCTAGAACGGCTATGGTTTTGCCCCCTTTTGTTTTCAGTCGGTAACTAGGGACTATCAGATAGTTCGCTGAAGACGATCGCAGAAGACGCTGTGTGGTATAGGGGTGAATTCTGGTTCTGAGATATGTCGGCCCTGATGCTTTTATGGCTTTATAGGTAATCGTTAAAACTTTAAACAAAATTATTTTATGGATTGGTAGCCAATGTAGTCGTTGAAGTGCTACTAAGGAAGGGGATCCTCTGGGGAGACAAAGGGAGTGACACCTCCGCCCTGTGATTAAAACGTAGGTACCAGGAGCCCATCTGCCTCCAAAAAGGCCACTCAGGCACCCACTGGCCCGCTGGCAGCATCTGAACAGTACAGACACTGCCCAAATCGGCCCCCAGGCTGCCCAAAAAAGCAGCCCACAGCTGGAACTCGGATACCGGCCCCTCACCATTGCCTGAGTGTCCGCCTTACCAATCCGACCCTGCAAGCAGGCCATCTTGCATATGGTTCTACCTACAATGGGCAACCAGCAGAATGACCAGCATTGGTGTGATGTGGTCATTAATTTTTGCCCCATTAACGCAACTTGCAGCTGAGTGAAGGAGTGGTTTCAGAGCGGCAAGATGGGTCTTGGATGGACTGGTCGAGGGAAAGTTACAATAGTTAATTCTGGAGAGCCCCAGTGATTGAACAAGACTTGGAAGGTCTTGTTCTGGAATGTGCGGGAATCCCATAGAGTTACGATTGTAACCTGAGCTTTTTCTCTAGGATGCAGCGGCGTAACACAGGCCCTCATAGCCCCGAGGTGCAGGGGGCCCCCAAGCTCCATGGGGCCCCCTCAGCAGAGTACTCCGGCCAAAGAGATCCTGATTGTGTCCGGAGGTGGCCCCGTACCATGCAGGGGGGCCCCCTCAAGTTTCGGTAAATCACTGCTAGGATGTATCTTACTGTAAGTTAAGTTTATGTTCTAGGGTGTCTCTTAGGGACTTGGCACTGTCAACAATGGTGGGTTTGCAGTTAAGGATGTTGATTGAGTCTATCTAGAATTGTACTGGAAGTGGTGATTTCGAAGAAGGGTTGTGGAGGAATTCAATTTCGGAAGGCTTCAATTTTAAATTAGGTGAAGTAATCCAGACTTTAATGTAATTTAGAGTGCTGGCGAGTTGTGCAATGTCATTTGAAAAGGAGATCTTCAAATAAAGTTGGGTGTCGTCAGCATATTTATGATAGAAGATCCCTATCTTTCCTAGTAGCTCTCCAAAACGCTCAGTGTACAGACTGAATAGGGTCGGAGCAAGAATAGAACCCTGTGGTACCCCTTGATTACCAGCTATCGATGTTGAGAAGCAACCATCAATTTTTATCTTCTGCAACTGTAGGAAAGTGCCTCTTTTTGCATGATTACCCTTTAACGTTTTGCCAGATACCTGCTAACTTTACTGAGAGTGTGCTGGGACCCTGCTAACCAGGCCCCAATACCTGTGTTCTTTCCCAAAACTGTACCTTGTTACCCACAATTGGCACACCTCTGGCCGCATGTAAGTACCTTATAAAAGGTACCCATGGTACCAAGGGCCTTGTGAACAGAGGGGCCTCTGAGGACTGCCTCATGTATTGTGCCACCCTCAGAGACCCCTCACCTTAACATCCACACACTTCCATTGAAGACTGTGTGTTTTGGTGCAGACAAAACCGAAGAGTTGACATGGCACACACCTCTGTGTGCCATGCCCACGACCACTGCCTGTGGCATAGGTAAGTCATCCCTCTAGCAGGCTTCACAGCCCGAAGGCAGGGTGAACTATACCACAGCTGCGGGCATAGCTGCATGAACAATATGCCCCTACAGTGTCTGTGCCATTGACAGACATTGTTAGTGCAGTGAAGCCATATTGAGCACATGGGCTGGGAGTTTATCATTACAAACTCCACAGCACCATGATGGCTTTACTAACAACTGAGAAGTTTGGTACCAAACTTCTCAGCATAATAAGCCCACACTGATGCCAGTGTTGGATTTATTATAAAATGCACTCAGAGGGCATCTAAGAAGCCCCCTGAAAAACGACCAACCTTTAGTGTATTTGCTGCCTGGTCTCTGCCAGTTACCCACCACCAGACAGGTTTCTGACCTCATGGAGTGAGAGCCTTTGTGCTCTTGAAGGTCAGAAACAAAGCCTGCTGTGGGTTGAGGTGCTTCACACCTACCCCTGGGAGGAACAGCAACACTTGGCGGTTATCCTCAAAGGCTCTCACCTTGTGATGTGCTGATTTGGGCAGCTCCAACTAGTGGACATGCCACCCCCCCCCCCGTCCAAGCCCCACTTTTGGCTGCAGGACAGGTGGGAAAATTAGTAAGCAGAGAAGGAGTGTCCACCACAGCCTGGCACACCCCTAGGGTCTCCAGGAGTTAAGGTGAACCCCTCTCCTAGAAATTCTCCATCTTGAATTCACCCCACCCCCACGGCAGGAACAGCAACACGTGGCAGTGAGCCTCAAAGGCTCTCACTTTGTGATGTGCTGATTTGGGCAGCTCCAACTAGTGGAGATGCCCCCCCCCGTCCAAACCCCACTTTTGGCTGCAGGACAGGTGGGAAAATTAGTAAGCAGGGTAGGAGTGTCCACCACAGCCTTGCACACCCCTAGGGTCGCCAGGAGCTGAGGTGGACCCCTCTTAGAAATTCTCAATGTTGAATTGGAGAATTAGGTCCAATAGGAACAGGAATGTGCACCTCTACCCAAAGAGAGGGGGCACCCAAAGGGTGTAGACACTCTAGGGGTCAGTAGCCATTGGCTACTGTCCCCTGACCTCAGTAACACCCTTAAAACGACCTAAGAAGACGAAGGACCAAAGAGCTGTCCAGCAGGGGAGAAGAAGACTGCGACTGACTTGGCCCATCCCGACCGGCCTGTCTGCTCCTCCAGCGACCCTGCTCCAAGAAATCGACATGGCCCCCAGCCAGCAACCTCCAAGTACCCCGGGTACCTGCGCTGTCTTTGACAGAGACTCTTGTCTCCTGTTGGCGCCGGATTCGTCCAGCAAAGAACTCATCCAAAGGACTCCCAATCCAGACGGATCCGCGACCTTGCACCACTCTGCACCCGACGCCCACGGCCCGTGTCCAGGTGGCCCACCGACCCAATGAAGTCTCCCCAGCGATACTGACCTGGGATCCATCCTTGGACAACATCTCCTGATCTTCACCTCGATGCCTGGAGCCTCAACGTGAAGGGTCCCCCCGACCCTGGCCGGAGCCGGTGAGGAAAACCCAATACTAAAAGACACCCCTGCCTCTTTTGCACTCTGCACCCAGCTGCCCCTGTGCCGCTGTACTGTTTGGTGGCTCCTCAAGTTTTGATCTTAACCCCCAGGGCCTGTGTCCCTGAACCACAGGTACTTACCTGTAACTGGTGCTTCTTCGACCACTGCACTCGGCCGCCCCAGTGCCACTGGTGGTGCAGTACCTTCCTTGGTCAGACCCTTGCCCAGTGTTGACCCAAACGTCCGGAGACTGGACTTGAAAACCACTTACTCACCTGTAAATTACTCATCTGTTGTTTTCCCATAGGGTTGCATTGGTCTATCACTGTATTGTACTAAGTGTGATTCTGAAAACAAGGTATCTGAACTGAAAACCATTTTCTGCAAATGCAAGGTATTGTTTGATACAAAACAAACCTATTGCCAGTAATTGGAAACGGGCCATGTGGCCCCATCTATTAATAAAGGGCCAAAACAGACCGGCATTATTGGCTGAGAAAGGGCACCATTAAACCATATTTGGTGTTGCCAAGTCGTTAGCGGAACTTCAAGAGCCCTATAGATCTGATAAACTTGAGGAAGGGCCGTGGTAGTATATTCGTGAGACAAATTATCTGTTCCATCCACCGCCGGAAAGGTGACCCAAGAATAAAATACCTCGAAGCTTTATGCTGCATCCGTTTCTACCACAAAAATGAGCGCAACACCAGTACCAGGGACTCCATATTGAGTCAAATAAGTTGTGACTGCCGCTCAATTAGGCGGTGTAATATTAACTGCCATAACAAATAACATTGCATAACAGTCTATTTACCTGCAACTGAGTTCAACTTGGTTCTTAGAAATAAAAGTAACTAAAGTAATATTTGTTTTTACAAAAATTGACCTGGAGTTAGTCTTTGAGTGTGTGTTCTTGCCTTGTATGAGTATGTACACCAAATGCATTCACACTGCTCTCTGATAAGCCTAACTGCTTAACCCAGATTCCACTAAATTGAGGGTAATGTATTATCTACTTTAACCTCTCCCATACCTTTGGGCATCCACTGGACTCTGTGCTCACTATATCTCACTTTGGTATAGTATATACAGAGTTAGCTTCCTACAGCCACCTACCCATGAGGAATGATTAAATCCATTCAAGGGCCACGCCATCCACGGCCATTCAATTTTTTGAGTGTGTCAAGGAGTGTAAAGCAGATGATTATGTCAAAGGCTGCTGATAGGTTGAGAGGGACGGGTGGCCCAAGCTCATTGAAACTGACCGACCTACTAAATGGGTTGAACTGTGTTCAGCATGTGACATCTCCTTTATCAAGTCTGTACCTCTAACCTCACGGTCTCTACCCTGACGGTTTCCCCAACAAGAAAGCCGCCTGGTTCACCGAGGACCTCCGGATCTCCAAGCACACCTGTCAGAAGCTGGAGAAGAAATGGCTCCACGACCGAACACCAGGCAACCACACAGCCCTCAAGAGCACCACCCGCAGACACCACCAACTCATCAGCACCGCCAAGAAGACCGCCTTCAAGGACCGCCTAGACAACAACGCACACAACACCAAAGAGCTCTTCAGCATCGTGAAAGAACTCTCCAACCCCAGCTCCAACACCAACGACATCCCGCTATCTCAAGACCTGTGCGACTCCCTGGCCACCTTCTTCCACCGCAAGATCACCGACATCCACGACAGCTTCAACTCCGACCCCCCGCACCCACCACCGAGTGCACCACCCCTGCGACTACCACTCGCACCAGTCGCCTGACCGTGTGGTCCAGCGTCAGCGACGAAGACACCATCAAAACCATGAACTCCATCCACTCCGGATCCCCATCCGACCCCTGCCCTCACCACGTCTTCAACAAAGCCAGCGCAACCATCGCGCCCCACCTCCGGAAAACAATCAACTGTTCCTTCGAGACAGCAACCTTCCCAGAAAGCTGGAAGCACGCCGAGATCCACGTCCTTCTGAAGAAGCCCAAGGCGGACCCCAAGGACCTCAAGAACTTCCGGCCCATCTCCCTGCTCCCTTTCCCGGCAAAAGTGACAGAGAAGATTGTCAACAAACAGCTGACCCGCTACCTCGAAGTTAACAACATCCTGGACCCTTCCCAATCCGGTTTTCGCAGCAACCACAGCACCGAGACCGCCCTCATCGCAGCCACTGACGACATCCGGACCCTGATGGACAAAGGAGAAACAGCCGCCCTCATCCTCCTGGACCTATCAGCAGCCTTTGACACGGTCTGCCACCGCACCCTATCAGCACGCCTCCATGACGCCGGTATCCAAGAGAAGGCCCTGGCCTGGACCACATCCTTCCTCTCCGGCAGAACCCAGAGCGTCTGCCTCCCACCAGGGGCGTAACACAGGCCCCCGCAGCCCCCGCGGTGCGGGGGGGCCCCGTGGTCCTGGGGGCCCCCTCGGCAGAGCAGTGTTATAATAATGACAATGGCCTGCCGCCCATGCACTCAAATAGCTGGCTCTCTGCACGGGCGACAGGCCATTATTAAAACGGGCCCTCGGCCTCAGAGACAGAGGCTAGGCATGCTCAGCTGCAGTGACGCACGCACGTTCAAATTTTGTGCGCCGACTGCGCGCCATCAGCAGTGGTCTGCACGGTGAGTAAATAACTGCACATGCAACGGCAACAGCCGTCTGAGCCTTCCCCCCATGGACGCCACCGAAGCAGCCTGCAGCAAGCAACTAATTAAAGTCACGTCTCCTTCCATCTCTCCTCAGGTAAAAAGCTTTCCTCTATTCATTCTGGTGTGCAGTGAATATTCTCTGTTAAAAGGGTGGTATGCCAAATAATCTGCGCCCAAGCATATTAATTATTTTAAGCCAGTCTCTTGCTCGGACTAAGTTTTTTCTTTTTTTTAAAATCTTCTGGGGACACTTTTAAAGGGGAAATTGTTAAGCAATAACTGAGCGTTTTTATGCTTTGCAACAGAATTGTGTGTCTTTTGCAACAGAATCGTTCATCAGTTCGCAAGCAACAAAAAAACCCTCTGTTTAATGTTTTTGGTAAAGATTTGAGATATGTGGCACATTTACCTCCGCTCGTATTCATTCAGGGTGTAACTTCGTTATGCAATTTTTTTAATTCAGTGAATTATTCGGCTTCAACACCTACGTCTCAGGTCTCAAGTTTCTGCCTGTTGATGGCAGGCGGCTTGGATTTCAGCGCTGGGCCTATAATACAAATTAACTTTTTTATTAGACCTCATAAGCCACAGACTCGGATTGATAAAGTGGGCAATCGGCCGATTGGCCTCTGGCGAGGCCAGTTAGTGGGCCATTTTTTTTTTGGCCTACCAAGGACTCTGCCCCTAGTGCACAACGAGAAAGGCTGTTGTTTGTTACAGCTTTAACAAACATATCCTGAGCGTGAACACATCCACGTGAAGTCAGACCAGTGGGCTATGTCGGAGGCAGAATGAAAATGGGCTGCTCCATCTGTCACAGCAGGCTTCCTCCAGGTGTGAAAGAGGCCCCAAGGAGCTGCTGATGGGAAGCCTTTAGCACTTGCTTTGCGGGAGACTGCCACAGAGTAGAGGAGTGGTGGGGATGGCGAAGGCCAGCCAGTGAGCTCCTCAGTTTATTTTGTCCTTTTCCACACAACAGGCAGTGATAAATAAGTTTATGCTCTTCTTTTTTTGTAAAATCTCAATTACTGCAGACAGCGGGGAAAGGTGTGGCATTGGTTGTCTTTGAAACTGGGAAACAAGGTTTAAGTCGCAGCGTTTGCTCAACTTCCTGTGATTCTGGGCAAATCTCTTAATCTACATGAACCTAAAAAAATGAATGACTCTAATGTGTTATCTGGTGCTCATGTAAGGTGCTCCAGTGCCTCTGAGCCAAGTTCTTGCTATATAAAACTGCATGTTAGGAAAGTGACACTTTTTATTTTTTGAAGTTGCACACTAGCATCATTTCCTTTTTCACATCGTACATGTGATGCGAACAGCAAGCAAAACAAAAAAACTTCTTTCACCAGCCTCTAAGCATTGGAGGGGAGGGCCTCTTAAATACTGCAAAAAATAAAATGAATATCAAAAAAGCCTTGGGTGAGTGTAAAAGGCAGTCAAGGTCTATGCCATGCCAGGTCATGTTTCCCAGCGAACATTAATCAAAACATCGACAGCAAATGTATGGTTAAAAAAAACAAATTAAGTGAGTTCCTTGTATGTTTGATAATTCTGTGCTTCCAAAGTTTATTTTTCATTTGGAATGTTAATTTCCAATGTAAGTACTGGCCCTATAAGCTTTAAAATACTTTATCACCACAAATTTCATATTGCACGATACTAATTCACCACTAATCCCTTATGGATCACAGAGTAGCATGCTACTCGCCAAAAAAGCGCATAAACACCTCATCAGATGTAAGCAAGCATTATATAAATGCAAACCTTTTTTCCCTCTTCTATCCCTCCGCTACCTTTTTCTATCCACCTGAATAACACATCCACCACTCAAACTACTTTCATATTTCACTATGCTAATCTTCAACACTAATCCTTTATGGGTTCCGGAGTAGCGTGCTACCCACCAATAAAGCGCTTCAACACCCCATCAGGGTTACAAGTGCTATATAAATGCAAACCTTTCCCCTTTTCTACCTCTCTCCAACCCTTCTCAATCCAAATAACTGACTAACCTATCCACCACTTCAAATTGACTTGCATGTTTCACTATACTAATTCAACACTAATCCTTTATGGGTCCCGGAGTAGCGTGCTACTCGCTGAAAAAGTGCTTTGATGCCTCATCTGGTGTAGTAAGCACTATATAAATACAATACAATCAAGTGAGTTCGGCATGCAGCTCCGCGTGGCACCTTGCGCACACTGAAACCAATCCCATATTACAGGTAGAATAAAAACCAATTTGAACTCTTAACTAACCCTCCACACAAAGATTGTCCTTTCAGACTTATCAACTGCCTTGGGAAATGTTGGTTGGAAATCCTGGCTTGATCTACGTGTCACCAAAGGCAAAGATGGAGTGTGCTATGGAAATGTCCAGATGTGTACTATGCACAGCTGTTTGCCTTAGTGTCTGGGTAATCCTCCTTCATTTATTGGGGTCATTTCGGCTGCACCGTGAACAGCATGAAATGATCAGGTCACCTTTGCTTGGAAAATTATGTAAACTTCTTCCAATGGACTGGATTATATTAGGCATACTAAAGGTCCTTTAAGATGTATACACATTTCTGAATATAGAGAGCATGTACTTTTTGGAGAATGCTTGACCGTGCAGTGTTTTGTTTTGTGGTTTGTTGTGGCCATCATTTACATTTTACTATATGTTTGTATTTACTAACCCTTTATTTAAGTTACATTACTTACTGTGCATTGAAAGTACGTCTGGGACTTTCATGTCATTGATCTGTCTCAGTACTGAGTGTAATATTGATTTTACAAACCATACAAAAAAAGAATGAATAGGGTAATAGTGTCAGTCAAAAGAGGACATTTGATGCACAACAAGTTGAAGGGTTAGAGTGCATATATATGGGTGCCACTTTTAATTCGCAAAGATTTACAGAGTGTCCAATTGTTTCCATTTGAGAAGCTTGCAGTTTCCCATTTCAATCCTGCAAAGTTTGTCTCTGCATAGTGTAATCATGTTTACTGCATAGCAATATATTTTTTCACTTTCAACAAAGCTAGCAAAGATGAAAAATGTGTCTGCGAGTTTACCTTTTGCAGAACTTTTTAATGTGTAATGGCATTGCAGAGGGGAAGATACAGGCCAATATCTCAGAAGGTTTTGTTATGGCTTAATTTTGTGGTACTCCTGGCTTACTCTTGAATTATGTGAGCAAGGCAGGAGCAAGCTCCGAACAGTCATCCTTATGTTTACTATTCATGAGTACGATAGGAGTACTAAATGTGTAAGTCTCACCCATGTCCTGCAAATCTTTTGTGAATTGGCTCATGAAGCTCAATCCACACACGGCCTGATTCACAAAAGGTTTGTCACAAGTAGGTATGACATATTCTTGCAGTACTCCTGGCTTTCTTTAGAATGTCATTAATAATCCAGGAAAACTCCTGGCTTACTCTTGGCATTCAGCCCCAAGAATACAAACCATTCTCTGGTCCCCTCTTACGACATCGGAACCCATTGCCTCTAATACCCCCTGAAGCCCTACCCACCCTACAAAGGCTGACCTGGTCCTGCACCCATTTATCACCTCCTAATAGCTGGTGGTGAATCGAAGCAGATTTATCCACAGAAGGAAGGCTCCACATGCTGTTTTGGACGAAGTAACTCCCAGTTCATGTGTTAATTCACATTCTAGGGACCAGTACTCAGTACAGCAAGATTTAAATCTGGATATACCATCAGGAATCCCTCTTTCTGGCTAGACGGTATCATGGCATCTTAATCCAAACCACTTGTAGTTGGGGGCCCAATGTTTCCTTTGATTTAAACCGATTCATTTTCTCTGCACCATATTTGGTGAAATATTGAATTGGCTTCTCCTGAGTGCCTACCCAATGACCCTTAACTGCTGCATGTTCTGCTTTTATAACCATAGCGAGAAATACAACTTTAGCATTCAAAAGAGATTGCAAAATATTTTAATCTTGAAGGGAAATATTAGTGGACCTTTTTTAGCAGGAAGAAACTCAAAATAGACAATAAAGTAAGATGAGATGATACAGAAAACCTAAGTGTTATCTCAATTTATGATACCATGCCCACCTTCCGGCTCGAGGAGAAGAGTAACAAGCTATTTGCCTATATTATCATGGTTTCAGGGAGAGGTTTTCGAAACCTACAATCAAGATCTTGATCCTGGCATGAAATGCCTTAATAATTGCATACAAATGACTTTTCCCCCCTAAAGAATCTATCTATCTATCTATCTATCTATCTATCTATCTATCTATCTATCTATCTATCTATCTATCTATCTATCTATCTATCTATCTATCTATCTATCTATCTATCTATCTATCTATCTATCTATCTATCTATCTATCTATCTATCTATCTATCTATCTATCTATCTATCTATCCTAGTTGTCTGGATACCTACTGCTGATTTTTTTGTAAGAGATCATGCAGGTGTGTCATGAGACAGGCCTGTCTCACGGAATGTGGTCTTGTTGGACCAGGAGGAGCACCCAAAGTGCTATCCTCATAGTGGCGGAAGGCTACCTCCTTCACCAGGAGTTAAGCAGCACAACGGCGTTGGGGACAGTATACTGTGTAGTGATCAGTAGTAGTGAACAGGTCCTTTTAACCCTGTGTCATTGGAGTGAGGCCTACAGGCTCACTCACGTTTTTGAAAGTTGACCTACTTTAGATAGATGTGAAGTGCTGCGCAGGAGTAGTGACTCTGCTCTAGATGTGTGTTTGTATCTGTGTATGCTGCTGCCTGCTGTACCTGTTATTGTTTTAACAGTCACTTTGAAATATTTGCACCTTCATGCACAACCCAAAGGGGCATTGGTTGACTTAACTGGTTTGATTTTTGGATGCTGCTGTGCTCGTTATTGTGTAACCAGTCACTTTGAAATATTTGCACCTTCATGCACAAACCAAAGGGGCACTTGTTGAATAAACTGGTTTGATTTTTGTATGCTGCTAACTGCTGTACTTGTAATTATTTAAAATGTCACTGTGAAATATTTGCACCTTCATGCACAAACCAAAGTGCCATAGTCTGATTAAGCTGGTTTGATATTTGTATGCTGCTGTGCCTGTTATTGTTTGACCAGTCAGTCTGAAATATTTGCACCTTCATGCACAAACCAAGGGGGGAATTGTTTGACCAACCTGGCTTCATTTCTGCATACTGCTGGACTTGTTTTTATCAAGCACTTTGAAAGTGTTTTCACCTTGATGCAAGAAGAAAGGGGGATTGCTTTACAAAACACGCTTGAGTTTTGTATATTGCTGGATTGATTATTTTTTTATTATGCACTTTGGAAGTATGTGCATTTTTTTCTTTGGTTCATCAGCTACAGTTAGTATAGACCCTGTCATTAGGTACTTGCTGATATGGTTTGTTTTTATCCTTCATAATGTGTTATTTATGGTGTTGTTTGCACCTGTCTATAACGTGCACCTTAAATCATGTAATTGTTTACAATACAGAAATGATAAATACAGACAAACATCTGCATCAGTTTTCTGAAGCATCCAAGCAGTTTTCATCCTCAGCCTTGTTTGCCTGCCTGTTTTTGTCCTGCTTACTAATAAGGCCATGATGGTAGAAATTGAAATTGCTTCCTCAGTTAATTTTAAATACTATAGAGTGGGTATTTTCATGCACAACCCCTGACAGATGCAAGTGTGTGACATGCACATAATTCACACCAGTTTATTTCACTTGTACCTGGCAAGATACAGAGTTAAATCTTGTATACTACTCTTCTGTGAAATTGCAGGTTTGGGGTTGTCTTTCAAAGTTTAAAGTTATTTTCCATCAATGTTAATTCTAATTCATACCCTATGTAGCTGTTCTTTGTTCTTCAGCGATAGGCAATTCTTGAAACAATAGGACCGCTCCTTGCTATTGATTTCTGTCTTAGTTAAATAATCTGCTCTTGACAATAATGTTACAAATGGCGTAGCTTATATGTTAAGAGTGTTTCTCACTTTCTTATTAGAGCTTTGAGCACGCAAATATAGAGACCTTTCATTAAATGTTGGCGATTTCAATAAAAAATATATCAGATTTTTTGGCAGTGTGACAAAGTGGTAGGTGGTGAGTCGGGGGGCCCCCTCCATGTACTTTGCAGGGGAGCCCCTCAGCTTTCGTTACGCCACTGCCTCCCACCCTTCCGCTCCAAAACCACCGAGATCATCTGCGGCGTCCCACAGGGATCCTCCCTCAGCCCGACGCTGTTCAATATCTACATGGCCCTCCTCGCCCACGTCGCACGACAACACAACCTCAACATCATCTCCTACGCCGACGACACCCAGCTGATCATATCCCTCACCGAAGATCCCCACACCGCCAAAGCTAACCTCCACAGAGGAATGAAGGCCGTAGCAAACTGGATGAAGGACAGCAGACTGAAGCTGAACTCAGACAAGACGGAGGTCCTCATTCTCGGACCCACCCCATCAGCCTGGGACGAATCTTGGTGGCCCACGTCACTAGGCACAGCCCTGAAACCCACGGACCACGCACGCAACCTGGGGGTCATCCTCGACTCCACTCTCTCCATGACCAGGCAAGTCAACGCCGTCTCCGCGTCCTGCTTCAACACCCTCCGTATGCTCCGCAGGATCTTCAAAGGGATCCCCCTCGACACGAGAAAAACCGTTACCCAGGCCCTCATCACCAACAGACTCGACTACGGGAACGCCCTCTACTCAGGAACTACAAACAAGCTCCTGAGACGACTCCAACGCATCCAGAACGCTTTGGCCCGACTCATCCTCGACGTCCCCCGCCGCAGCCACAGCACACTCCACCTGAGAGGCCTGCACTGGCTCCCCGTCAACAAAAGGATCACCTTCAAGCTCCTGATCCACGCACACAAAGGACTGCACAACACCGGACCCACCTACCTCAACAACCGACTCAGCTTCCACACCCCCACCTTAAGCCTCCGCTCAGCCAACCTCGCCCTCGCCACAGTCCCCCGCATCCGAAAAACCATAGCCGCTGGCAGATCCTTCTCCTACCTCGCCGCCAAGACCTGGAACACTCTCCCCACCATCCTACGACAGACCCAGGACCTGCTGGCCTTCAGAAGACTCCTCAAGACCTGGCTCTTCGACCAGCAGCACCCCCCCCCTCCCCAGCGCCTTGAGACTCTCTCAGGTATGTAGCACGCTTTACAAATGCAGTGATTGATTGATTGATTGATTGTATTTGGTCTGATCATCTTTTAATAAAGCTGACCCTTAGCAACATGACTATCTCTAAACCCCCAGCTTGGGCGGGTCTAATGGCTAGGAACTGGGCTCACATGAACATCAACGCCTTCTGCAACTCTCTGGCGACGGCCTTGCCCAGGAAACATTCTACTATTAACCTAAAAGAAGAAAATATCAGATCATAGTTAATTGCTTCCAGCAACATCCATGCCCCTCTTAGGAAAGTCAAAACGGCCAGGCGCCAAGACTCTCAAAGATGGTTCTTGGAAGATTTAATACTTTAAAAACTAGCCCTGCGCCGCACTGAACGTAGCTGGAGAAGAAACTGTTCTCCAGATAAAAAAGGTATCTAGCAAGCTCAACTTAAGCAATATAAAAACTCTATCCTACAAATTAAGGCCACTTACTTTTCAAGCAAGATGCTGAACTCAACAAACAAATCTAAAGACATATTTGTTTCTGAGGTATCTAACTCTGACAGAGTCACAGCAAAATTACCCCTAACTCAATCTTTATGTAACGTACTGAATGCCTTTTTCATTGACAACATTATCACCATTAAAGCCAGTATACCCGCTTGCCCCCTTCCTGGCACTTAACCGGTCACCTTAAGGAATCCTCATTCCCTGTCTCAGTTACCTAAATTCAGTAAAGTACTTTTTCTTAATCTGTTGACTAAAGTCAAATCCGGATCCCCTTCTGATAGTTGTCCCCCTCATATTCTGAAGGAAGTATTTCACGCATGCCCCAATCCTGCCCTTTCTTTATTGAATGACTCATTAACACAAAGCTCTGTTCCCAGAAGCACTTTTAGTCCCATTAATCAAGAAAATTGATGCAGATCCACTTGTCCTTACTAACTATTTCCCCATCTCATTGCTTCCCTTCCTGGCTAAGGTGTTGGAGACCCAAGTTGCTAACTGCCTCTGTTCCATTGTCAAGCAATCACAATTCCTCAAATTCTCATCAAGCTGGCTTCCGCCTTTCTCATTCCACTGAGGCAGTAGTTCTGACTGTGCTGGACAAAATGAGGACAGAGGCTGACAGGGACACTACACAGGCACTGGTGCTCCTTGATCTATCCACGGCTTTTGACACGGTCAAACATGAACTTTTGGTGGATCGAGTCAGGGCTGTAGAGGTCCAGAGATCCGCTCTTGAATGGCGTACATCCTTCTTGGATGGGTGCTCCCAATCGGTTCGACTCTCCCAATTCACAGCTCCCAAAGTTAAATTGACCTGTGGCGTGCCGCAAGGATCATCTCTGTCCCTGCATCTTTTCAATCTGCAAATTTTTCCACCAGTTCAGTCCCTGAGGGAAATTAATGTGTGCACTTTCAACTGTGCTGATGACATGCAATTAATATTCACAATTGATAATACTCCTGACTCAACTTTGAATTTCCAAACAACTATGCTATTTATACGTAATTGGATGAATAGCAACCATTTAAAACTAAATCCAGAGAAGACAGAACTTGTCTTAGTCAGTGGCTACGCCCCCCTTGCCGTCTACCTCAGCAAAGAGCCGTGGAGTCACAATTGACCATGATCTCTTAATGAAGCCCCAGATCGGGTATGAGTTCTCCACCTGTTTTTTCCAGCTCTGGAAGATCAGGAAAACCAGTAGGTTCCTTACCTTTGAAGCTTTGTTCAGATTGTTCTTTCCCTAGTCATCTCCCACATTGATTATGCAAACTCGCTTTACTTCAGCCTCCCAGAATATTTAATAAGAAAATTGCAAATGGTGCAAAACCAGGCAGCCAGACTGATCTATCAACAGCCTAGATGGTGCCACATCACTCCCTTAATGAGGAAGCTGCGCTGGCTACCAGTATTATATCGTAGTGTATTTAAGATTGGGTGTCTCAGTTTTTAAATCCCTGCATGGCATTTGCCCAGAATTTGTCTCTACCCTCACCCAGAGGTATCTGCCTGCTCGGAACCTGAGGTTCATCCCACCTTAACCTCCTGGTTATCCCCACCTTTAAAAAGAAGAGGTTAGGTGGAGCCAGATTCTCCGTTCTGGCCCCTCGTTTTTGGAACTCACTCCCTTTGAATATTAGATCCTCACCGCGCTATTCCAATTCAAGAGACTCTTGAAAACATGGCTGTTCTCGCAAGCGTATGAATGAATCAACAAGCAGCATGCTATTACCTATATTTATCGCCAAGAAACCACATGGTGTATGTGCGCTTTACAAATATTTCTAACGTAACAGGGATCAGGAACAAGTATTTGCTAGAGTCTAGGACCTGAAAAGCATAATTGACCGCCTGTAGCAGTGCTGTTTCCCTGCTGCAGTCTTGATTGAAGCCAGATTGGTATTTATCTAAGAGGTTTGTTGATGTGTTTGGTGAGTTGCGCTATTACACATCCTGCTAAGATTTTGCAAGGAAAGGCAGGTTGGAGATAGGGTGAAAATTGTTGAGGTCATTCGTATCTGCAGATGTTTTGTTTAGGAATGGGGTGACTTGTCCAGTTTTGATGCAGTCAGGAAATGCTCCTTGCCTGAGCGAGAGATTCACCATTTTTGTCGAATAGAGAAGCATATGTGTGTAAAGGTCTTTGCTAATGTTTCCCGGGATAGGGTCCGCAAAGTGGTTTGAAGGTATGGTTTTCATAATGATTTTAAGTAAATTTTCTCCCTAATTGTGTCAGATAGTAGGCATGTGTTCTTGGATTTCCACACCATGGTGGGGGGTGGTACGTTTGTCTTAGGAAAGAAAATATTTAACTTTGCAATAAAGGAATAGTACAAACTTTTCTGCTTTCATGGATGGGTCATCAAATTTGAAGGAAGAAGATGTGGAGGGGATGTTGATGGTTTTGACCAGATCAAAGAGTTGTTTAGGCCGGTTCTTGAATCGAGGGATCTAAAGTGATTTGATTTCTCACAGAAGATATGTTTTTTGTATAGTGATCTTGCACTTCAGAGACAAGTGAGGTTAGTGGTGGAGGGTGACTGTTTCCATTTCTTCTCCAGTATTCTCAGGGCTTTTCCTTTCTCATATAAGTCCTAGTTGAGCCATGGATCTAATGGTTTAGGTCTTTTCTTTTTGCATTGGGGTGGACCTACTTCATCAAGCATAGCTGAGAGACCGTCAAAACAGTGAGCAGTCTAGTCATTGATATCTGTAGCGGGGCTGATGGGTAGTAGTTCCTTCTGTGCTGTGTTGCTCAGTAAGCTGATGTAGATCGCTCTTGGTGTCACAGAACCAAGTAATTGCCCTTTACATTTTGACCATGGTCATGGAACGTGAGAGTCATAACAAGACAGGAATAAGACAATGATCGAACCAGTTTACCAGTATGAGTTTATCCACTAAGACCAGGTTTTCATTAGCGATTACTAAGTCGAGTATAGAACCTTTCAGGTGTGTTAGTTTTGAGTTGTGTTGGATCAGATCGTTCCTGGAAAGCAAGGAGGAAAACTGGTTGACTGCAGAATCATTTTTGCTGCCCCAACGAAGAGTGAAGTGTCCCAGAAAGATCTCTTTGTCACTATACATTGATCGGGCAGTTGTGAAATCCATGTATTCATCGATAAAGGTTGTGTTATCTCCTGGTGGATGACATATGGCATTTAGTTTGAAAGGGTGCGTTGCGCTGCACTTGTATATCTAGCAAATCATGTGGGGATCCTTTGCACCTGTAAGGAGTCTCTGACGTTAGAAGGAAGTAGAAGGTCAAATATGTTGTGGGCTGTCATTAAACGTGTCTCTGTGAGAATTAGTAGGCCATGGTTGTAGTGTGTGATCATGTCCAAAATTTCCAGTTTGTGCTCCATTTCTGATCTGGTTATGGAGTATGCATCGTAAAGGCAGGGTGACTAATTTGGTTTGAGGGGGTGTCAAGAGTTTTAGTAAAACAATGTTCCTGTTGGCTGGTGCCACCTTAGGGTGGGTCTGGTGTTTGGGGCGAGTCAATGAGATGGCAATATTCTGTGTTGGTTTGAGTTGTTTGGAGTAGTGGGTGTTGAGGGAGAGAAGGGGGCTGAGAATATCAGAGTGTCTTGCTAGTAAGTAGGTGATATCAGCTTTGGAGAGATTGGAAGGGAATCTCTTGGGGCGAGGTAGACAGTTCCACCTTGGTATAGAGTGCAAGGAACAGCGTGCCCTCTGCTGGGGAAGTAGTGTCCTAGAGTTTTGGTGGAAGAAGGTGAATTTTGAGTTAAAAAAATTCTAGTATGTGTTTTAGGATGTGTGGACGTATAAAGTGTGACTTTTTATGGCATTCACTTAGAGCTTTTGTTGTAGGAGGGTGATTGTCGCAGATAGTGTTTGAGAGTTGAAGACCGTTGTAGGATAGTGTCACGTTGTGCTAAATCTGAGGTTGCAATTGGAGATCAGTATAACAATTTGGTGCATTGGGATTGGTTCAGGGTTTTCATTAGCGAGGTGGTGCTGTGAATGCTACAGGCACTGTGCAGCATTTGGTGGAAGTTGTCATTAAATTGTTCGGGTATTTGTGAGTGGAGTGGAATTCGTTGGGTGGGTATTCAAAGTGTGGTAAGAGATTTTCTTGTATGAATGGTCGAGAGTGCTGAGTGCAAAGAAGTGTGGGAGAAAATCATATTTCAGGAGGTGGCGTGTTCACTGTCTTCAGTGGATTTGTGGAGGGTGGTTGATTAAGGTGGGGATGAAACCAGCTGTTGTTTGTCGATATTGTGTGCGGAATGAGTACATTGTAAGGTCTCGTTGTGATTGTAGATTGAGTCACTGCTTAATTTGTAAAATATGAAGCGCCAGGGCCTTTTTCAGAAGGCCACTGCAGTTGCACCACCCATACCCTGCCAGCACTGCCAATGGCAGTGCCAACATTACACCTAACCATCGCACTCCTACAAGTGTGACAATTCTGACTTGACTTAATAAACATGGTTGTTGTGTGATGTGGTAGGCTGTCAATAGAGCCGGTGTTGACAATTAAGTGCTGATGTTGAGCACCTGGAACCACCAGCTCAAATTAAGCACTGATCTAAGTAGTTCGGGGTTATGTGTGTATAGTAGGGTTCAAGCAGCGTTAGGTGAGATTTGTCATCTGGGTGCGTGGGTAGGGTGAGGGTGCGTGGGTAGGGTGAGAGTGCGTAAGGTTGTCTGAACTAGAATGGGTTGTGTATAGAGTTCTTGTGTAGCAGATCAAGGAGGGTGCAAAGTGGTGTGGGAAGCATCAGATCGTGAGGAGGTATTAGTGTGAGAGGTGAGGTTGGGCTGTTGTGAGTGTCTGTATTAATAGGGTGTGGGGGAGTAGAGTTATACTGGAGGACTCGTATTGAGTGGGGAGTGTACTCTATGTTAATGAGGTCAGGTGGGTGTAGGTCGGTGAGAGAAGGTGTGGCATCGTAGGATAGGTTGGTCTGTGTGTAGTCTGCATGGGTAGAAAGGTGCCAGTTGGCGGGCAAGCTCTGACATGTTAAAGGAGGGAAACAGTGTTTATAAAGCTGTCATTACATCGCGCTACTATTACAATGTGGTCGTTACAATGACCGCATTGTTAGTACGCGATACATTTAGATCGCAAATCATTACAACGACTTGCACTAGGGGGCGCTGAGGTATTGGAAATGAATTCCAACACCTTCCCTACTGTTGCGCAAACTGGAGTAGGATTAGTAATTAATACTATTCCTTAGTCCAGCACGCCCCCTAGTGCAAGTCGTTGTAATGACGTGCGATTTAAATGCATCGCGTACTAACAACGTGGTCGTTGTAACAACCGCGTTGTAAAAGCACACATTGTAATGAGCCATATTCGTTAAAGGATGGGACATGGAATAGTAAGATATCTGTGCTGCTCGTTAGTTGAGGGGATTAGCTTGTTGGGGCTGGTAGGGGATGAGAGGTATTTTTTGGGACTGTGGGAGCACCCTGTTTGGGGTCAGACTTAATGTCCCTGTGTGTGGGCTACTAGGGAGAAAAAGTTGCGGGGATTGATTAATGGGTGTGGGATCAGGCAACGTCAGGAGGAGAGGTGGAGGGGACTTGCGGTAGGGCATTGAGCAGGACTGGGCATAGGTGGACAAATACAGAAAGGCATGCATCTTTGGACTAAATCCTTATCCCCCCTTATTGTAGATGGAGATAATTATTGATCCATCAAAAAGAGAGGAGGGAGCATTTATAAGCTCGCATCCGTGTGGAATGTTAGTTGATGATGTAACATTTACTTTGTTGAAAAAGAGGTCAGTCCAGGACGAAGTGTTAAGAGTGAAGAAGATGAGGTTGGTTTTGACCTTCCTGTTATAGCCCATTATGGTATTGGTTGACAAAAAGGGTGTCCTGAAATTCCTCTAGGGTGTTGTGTTTGTACTGTTTTGCTGATGTTTTGGAGAGAATGGGATGGCATATAATCTTAAATGAGTTGGCTCCTGTTTTTTCCAACTTTATTGGCATTGTTGAGAGGTGGGTGGGTTCAGGTATAGGACTTAGCGCAGTTAACATGATGTGAGGGTGGGGTAGGGAATGTTACTCAATCAGTAGATTTGTCTAGCGCTACTTGCCACCCGTGAGAGTATCTAGGCGCTGGCAGGGTCCAGTCGATTAGCCGAATAGCCGGGTCTTCAGGGACTTATGAAGAGATGGGGAGGTCCGTAGATGAAAGGGTAGCTTGTTCCATGTTTTCGCTGCTAGGTAGGAGAAGGAGCGAACTCCGCAGCTGCTACCTTGGATGTGGGGGGGGGGGGGGGTGAGGGTTAGAGAAAGGACACAGAGCGGACCCAGAGGCTGAAAAGACTAAATAAACCTAGCAACATAGGGCTTAACACGTTCACGTAGAGAATGGGTTTATTTCTCTACTCCCACAGTCACTCGGCATGTCACCAGACTGTTTTAACGATTGATATTTTTCTGCAGTTTCTATTATGAGTAGTAGTTTTGGTCTTTTCTTCTTATAGTGCAGTGAGTCCAATTTCTAAAGGCAGCGGACCTTGCTGCATAGGAAGTAAGGCTTTTTACAAGATAATCATTTTGAATGGGCGATACCTTTCCTCATCAGAAAGCAGTGAGTCTGGTTTCTTGGGGCTGTAGCCCATGCTGCATAGGTATTTGTGCTTTTTTTGCTATGCAGAGGGCATTTTGTTTGTGAAAAGTCTGTTTTTTGTTTCTATGGCAGGAACGGTGAAGATGGCCTCCTCCCAAGATCAACAAAGACTGCAGCTCCTGGTTGTGTCTCCTAGGGGGACCTGACCAAAGGTAACAGAGGATTGCTCGAGAAGATTGGACCCGGCCCAGGTGACCAACAGCTTGGGTGTCCCCCCAGTCCTGTTCCTAAGACTGGGTCTCTGGAGGACAGGAACCCCCCACTGATCACCTACATCGGGGGCTTACACACTGGGGCCAATCCTCTAATTTGAGCCATTCTGTGTTCCCAGTGCAAGCCCAGTCCTTTGTGGTTAGCAAACTAACCCCTTTGATTGCTCCGCCTATGGTAACGGCATTAGGGTTTCCGTGTGCTGCCCGGGTTGGGGCGAGGTACTCCAGAGCAGTCGGGGACTATGGAATCTCTCACCTCACTCTGTCCCCGCCAGGTCAGTTGGGCCAGCTGTTGGATCAGTTGGCTGGACAGACAGCCACAGTGTTTCACATCACCCTTCAAGGGTGCCCTGGAAACCGGTTTTCAGTGAGCGGTCTTCGCAGTCTCCTACCTCATTAGTAGTGGATCATCCACTTCGGTTCTAGGTAGGTCTGCGTGTCTATAATCTTCCATTCCCAGTGGTCAGGCTACAGTGGCCACAGGCCACTCTTGATTCACAATACTGTGATTCTATGCCTGTGGAGGTAGCGGAGGGTCTTCCATATTGTCTGCAATCTTGCCTAATAACCCTTAAGAATGAATGGTAATTAAATACACATTCAGACCAGTGCTTTAGCTACATTTATATTCGCCATTAATTTAATGCAATTGTCATACTCTTTTCCTTGTCTTTAGGTTGGATGCGGGAGAAGCTCGGGACTGCGTTCCTCTCTTTTTCTGCAGTTGCCACATCTTTGCTGCAGATCCCGGCATTATTTGTTTACATTTTCATTCTAAAGCTGTATTTGTAGAAATCCGCCACCTTCCATTTTAAGAGTTCTCCTGGATTCTTATATTACCTTCAAGGTTCTCCCTAGCGTGGCATCGCGTCTACCCATCAATCAGGTGTTTGTTGAGGCGCGTCTACTCACCCATAAGGGTCTCAAGGCGCTGGGGGTGGCGGGTGCAGGTTTCGGTCCATCAAGGGAGGTGGGTCTGTTGAAGAGCCAGGTCTTGAGGTCTCTTACGAAGATCGGGAGCGATGTTGTCGGTCTGAGGTGGAGCGGAATGGCGTTCCAGGCTCTGGCCGAGCGAAAGAAGAAGGAGCGGCCTCCCAATCTGGTCTTTCTGGTGCGGGGGACCATGGCGTAGGAGAGCTGGGCTGATCATAGGGTCCTTTGGGGTGCGTGGAATTTGAGTCAGCTGTTCAGGTATGCTGGTCCGGTGTTGTGGAGAGCCCTGTGAGCGTGGGTTAGCATCTTGAAGGTGACTCTAGCTTCGATGGGGAGCCAGTGGAGTGTGTGCAGATGCTGGGAGATGTGGCAGTGTCTTGGCAGGTTGAGGACCAGTCTTGCGGCGGCATTCTGGATGTTCTGTAGCTTGCGGGTGGGGTTTTTGTTTATTTTGGCGTAGAGTGCGTTGCTGTAGTTGAGTCTGCTGGTGACCAGGGCATGAGTGACGGTCTTTCTGTGTTCGAGGGGGATCCATTTGAAGGTCTTATGTAGGAGGCGGAGGGTGTGGAAGCAGGAGGACGGGACCTGGGTATTCACTCCAGGATTCAGTGCCACCAGTTTGTGCGCAGTCTGTGGCCGTATGCCATCTCCCTATATAGAGACTGCCCCTGGCCTAGGTCTCAGACTGAACAGCTTACATTCTGCATGGCAGCAGGAGGATGCTTGAGAACTGCCTACAATTGAATTCAGGTAAAACTGAGGTCATCTTATTTGGTGAGAATACATCTTTTTTTTCACCCAGTTGTCAGCCACAAGGACTAGGTATGCTACCCACACCTGCAACCAAAGAAAAAAAATGTAGGAACTCTTTTTGATACTACTCTTCCCTTCAAAAACCAGATCAATGCCATCGACTCCTCCACCTTCCTTACTTTAAAATTGCTTAGGAAAGCGTTTCCATTCATACCTCATGAGCTACAAAAACCAGTGGTCTCAGCTCTCGTTTATCCAAGTTGGGCTATTGCAATGCTTGCTTTGTTAATCTTCAGAGAGGACTTCTGTGTAAACTACAGGCCCTTGAGAAGGCGGCAGCCTGCCTCCTGGTTGGGATTCCCGCCTCCTGGTTGGGATTCCCAGCATCAGTCTGCCCAACAGGCGCTTGCTCTGCTTCAGTTGCTTCCCTTAAGGAAGGAGATCGACGTTAAAGCCTTGTGTGTCGCCTTTAGGGCTTTGCACAACTCCGGACCTGCATATTTAAAACACAGATCCTGCTGTGATGCCCCTCCCAGAGCCCTCTGCTCCTCTACAGCCAGCCTCGTAGTGGTCCAGAGGTTCAAATTGGCTAACTGAGGAGGCAGACGTTTCGTCATCACTATGTCTAAACTGCGGTACACTCTTCCTTCTCAATTAAAAACTCCCCAGGACTGCTTCTGTTCAGGAAGGCTCTTAAAACCGGGCTCTTTTGCCAAATAGCCTTTACTTTATTTCTGTATAGTTCTAGCTGCTGCTTTTCCCTTCCAGCCAACTCTCCTCCACTTTGGATATCAACGTCTAGATGCCCTCGGGCATTAGTTCGCGCTTTACAAATATGAAATCAGATCATACTCCTGGCTTGGCTCTCAGACTGGGCGGTTTGCTTTCTGCATAGCCCCACACCTCCGAGGGGTTCAATGATGCCAACCTTCACCATGAGTAGGAATGCACTGGCAAAGGGCATAGCACCAGCAGGAGGCAACACTCTCCACCCCCCACAATAGCATGCATGTTCTACGCATAAATAAAACACACCACACAAATTTTGTTTGGGTAAAAAACTGCTGCAGGTTTATTACATACACCGTTATGTAATATGGTGGGTTATCTTACGGGCGATTCAAGGGCAGGCAACCATCTGGGCCGCCTGCCCGCCTGATGAGCCAAGCAGCACCGGGGCGAACCCCATCTGTGCTGCCCCTTTGGTGATCCTCTTCCCGGATCACGGTCCCTTATTACTCACGCCCCTTACATGGCGGAGCGTAGCAAGGCAAGCCCCTGGTTGTTCAGGCCCACAACCGCCCGAAGGACTAACGGGGCGCCGACACGGTTTTCCAGGAATCTCCCATGAGGCTCCTGGGCTCTGGCACCCCCTATGGTGCCGCGCAGAGGTACCCTTCGGTACCCATTTGCTTCCAGATCGCCCTTTAACTCCGCCTGCAACGAAAAAGAACAACATTACAACATTCTATGCCTCCCCTGCTGCTTCCACGCCGGGTAAGCAGTAGGGTGGGAGATGGCGTGTCCAGGGCGCAAAAGAGTAAGGACAGAGGGTGGGGAGGCCTATATACCCTCCCCGTTCCTCGCGCCCCGAAAGTGACACGCCCTGCGCGCCGCAGCCCCAGGCTGCCCGAGTAGGGGGACTCCTCCCCGAGGCGTATGTATGTATGTATGTATAAAATATTTATAAAGCGCACTGCAACCCTACGGGCATCCTGGCGCTAAAGACATAATGAAGGGGAGGATAACGAGGGAGGGGGGGGCTGGGGATTATATTCTGGGAAACAGCCAGGTTTTAAGCTGCCCACGGAAAAATGTCAGATCCTGAGCCTGTCGTAGCTCCAAAGGGAGACTATTCCATAGTCGCGCAGCCGCATAGCTGAAGGCTTTGCCTCCCAAAGTAGCTCTCTTTGTCTTAGGAACCAAGACTAGCCTAGCTGATAAAGAGCGCAAAGTGCGCGTAGGGACATACCAGCTAAAAAGACTTTGCAATGGTTTAGGGCCAAGGCTGTGAAGAGCTTTGAAGGTTATACACAGGGATTTAAACAAAATTCTCTGTTGTACAGGCAGCCAATGGAGCTCGGTCAGGGCCTTGGTGCTGGATGAGAAGCGGTGTCTCAGCAGGGCAAGTTTTGCGGCAGCTGCCTGGATCCGTTGAAGCCTCCTGATCAGATAAGCCGGGGAGGCAAGCAGCAAGGCGTTGCAATAGTCCAAGCGGCTAAGAATCGTGCAGCGGACTACTGTACCTCGTACATGGAGGGGCAATAAAGGTAAAATCCTACGTAAGCCTCTCATAATCATGTAACAGTTTGAGGTCACCTTGTTGACATGCGACTCGAGGCTGAGCTGCTCATTGAAACAGACCCCCAGATTACGTACAGTCTTTACTGGGACCAGGGGGGTGTCCAAAGGAAGAGGCCAAAAATTAAGTGGCAGGGCTAGAGGCACCCTGCCAACTGAGCAATGTAAAATCTCAGTTTTGGCACCATTGAATTGTAAGGCATTATTTTTCAGCCAAGTCGTCATTTCCAACATGCAATTGTGGAAGATGGATAAGGAATCCACCTGGTCCCCTTCCAAGGAGATGATTAATTGCGTATCATCGGCATAGTTAACTGCCATGATGTTGCAGGATTTGATGATTTGCACCAGAGGTCGCATATAGACATTAAACAGTATTGGACTAATAGAAGAGCCCTGTGGGACACCCTGATTATTAGGCAGAAAATCTGACTGATACGGAGGCAGAAAAACCGCCTGCCGTCTGTCCGACAGAAAAGAGGAGAGCCATTTTAAGGCCGAGCCTGTAATCCCCACCTCTTCAAGCCGATGTAAAAGAATAGTATGACTGACCGTATCGAATGCGGCGGATAAGTCAAGCAATACCAGAGTTGCCGAATATCCTTTATCCGCTCGCATTCGCAGATCGTCCAAGGCTGTGATCAATGCGGTCTCGGTGCCATGCCCCGGACGAAAACCAAATTGATTCTCCTCCAGTATATCCTTGCTCTCTAAAAACCCCGAAAGCTCCAGGCTAACGAGGCGTTCAGCTATCTTAGCCGGATAGGGCAACAAGGAAATAGGGCGATAATTCCCATAACACGCAGGATCCAATGAAGGTTTTTTCAAAAGGGGAGATACCAACGCCTCCTTCCAACTGGACGGCACCACACCACTAATTAGTGACTGATTAGTGATCAGATGGAGGTGCGGAAAGGTTTCTGCTCCCAATTCCTTCCACAATTTCTGTGGAATAGGGTCTGACGGAGACCTCGAGCAGACTTTCATAGCCACGTTGGAAAAGTCCTCCAAAGAAGGGCACGACCAATGATCTAAACAGGGTCCTGCCGCTGCCTCATCATTTAGCCCAAAAATTGAGCAGTCAGGAGGGTCCACCGATGGTATCCCTGTTCCAACCTTGCAGCTAGAGATAGGATTATATTGCAGGCCCTCGAGGATATCCTTGATTTTATTGTGGAAAAAGGCAGCCAGCCCATCACACAAATCCTGCGAGGGAGTAACCTTATTGGCCAAACACTCTGGATTAGTCAGGCCTCTAAGAATATTAAAGACACACTTAGTACTATTCTGAGAGTTTTGAATGAGGTCCGCAAAATACAGCGCTTTAGTAGATGCAATAGCGTGCTTGTAGCTACTCAGAAGATTCCGCCAGATAATCTTATCACTGATGAGATACTGACTGCGCCACTGCCTCTCTGCATGTTTGCACTGAATTTTAAACGCCCTTAGTTCCTCTGAGAACCAGGGAGCCGAAGGGGTACCTCTTTTCCTAATCTGTTTCAGTGGAGCATATCGATTAATAGTGTTCGTGATATAACTGCAGAGTTCCTTAAAGTTAATATCAACCGACTGCCCTGGAACAGGGAGAGGGGCCGCATTAAATAGAGGGGCACATTGAGCTTTCCTTCTCAGGGCTTTCCAGTCCCTTCCCAGGACACTGTCACTACCTTCACCCGGAGGAGGTCTGCCCTTGGGGATCGACCGAATTCTGAAACTGATCAAATGGTGATCAGTCCAGTCCACAGGGAGGATGTTATCCAAAGTGACTACATTCGCTGCCGCAAATATAAGATCAAGGGCATGGCCTGCCGAATGGGTAGCCTCCAACACATGCTGTAATAAATTAAAACTAGCACAAGATTGAGCAATATCATTATATGCTGTTTTCAACATTGTGTTGGGCCAGAGATTAAAATCTCCCAAAATCAACAATCTGTGATGAGTCAGTGCCAGATTGCCAATCACATCCAGTAACTGCTGCTGTGTTTGTTCGCTCACAGTCCCCGGAGGTCTGTAACACAGAACATGTTACAGGACATGTAACAGGACATTGCCGGACCTGTCCTTCAGCGAGAAGCCCAGGGTTTCGCACTGTGAAATCTCGTCAATATCCAGTGGCGAGAAGTCCCATGTTTCTTTAAAGATAATACCAATTCCACCACCTCTACCATTAGATCTAGGTTTGTGGAAGGCTTTAAATCCAGAGGGGCAAGCAGCGCCAAGTTCAAAATCAAGACCGGGCGCCAGCCAGGTTTCAGTCATAAACAATATGTCACAGCTGTGCTCATCAATTAACAGCTGAATTTCCATTGAGTGTTTAGGGAGAGACCTAACATTTAAGAGTCCACATTTCAGTCCCTCCTCTTTAGCCGAGCAGCCAGGAGTCCCAAGTACATGTCCCCCTGTCTGCACTTCCCGGATTGGAGCACCGTTATTAAATTGGAGCAGCTGTAACCGGGTGTAGCTAAATCGCACATTAGGAGGCTTCGCACATGGCAGGCACTCATAAACAACATTATATGGCACATTAGGCGCATCCGAGGCGCGGACGGGCGCAGACGGGCTTGCCTTTGGCGCGCCCGCTGCGCGCGTCCGCTGCGCGGTCGCTCCAGGATGACGATTAAGTAGGTGCCGGCACAGAAAGACTGGAGTGCTACCCTCCCAGCAAAAAGCGCTAGTTCCGGTAGTCTCGAGTGTGCAAAAAGAATTTCTACAATGAGTTTTGTGCAAAGAGCAAAGCAGCAGCAATGTATTTTTAAAGCAAAGCGGGTCAAATTAAAATCAGGCACAGGTAAAAACACAGTTCCCAATTCGTTACTTCACACCCCCAAAGCGTCACTCCCAAACAATGTCAATTGGGTCCCCTTACATAGAAGGGGGGTGGGCTGGTGCCTTACTGGCACTAGAGGCCCGCCCTTCTAGGGCACCCTGCGGGCGCCAGGGCAACTGCATAGCACTAGCAGGAGGCAACACTCCCCACCCCCCACATTAGCATGCATGTTCTACGCATAAATAAAACACACCACACAAATTTTGTTTGGGTAAAAAACTGCTGCAGGGTTATTACATACACCATTATGTAATATGGTGGGTTATCTTACGGGCGATCCAAGGGCAAGCACCCATCTGGGCCGCCTGCCCGCCTGATGAGCCAAGCAGCCCCGGGGCGAACCCCATCTGTGCTGCCCCTTTGCTGATCCTCTTCCCGGATCACGGTCCCTTATTACTCACGCCCCTTTCAGGGCGGAGCGTAGCAAGGCAAGCCCCCAGTTGTTCCGGCCCATAACCGCCCGAAGGACTAACGGGGCGCCCACACGGTTTTCCAGGAACCTCTCATGAGGCTGCTGGGCTCTAGCACCCCCTATGGTGCCGCGCAGAGGTACCCTTCGGTACCCATATGCTTCCAGATCGCCCTGTAACTCCGCCACAGCTCTGGAGGCGGCCACCGTCGCCGCCAGAGCCCCCCACCAAAATAGCTATAGTCTTGCCCGCTAACTCTCCTGTCTAGAGCCTCCTGCAAATCTAGATGAAAGGGAACATCCCTACTGGTTATCGATACCCCATCTATATCCCAATAGCCCTTGACGTTAGCTTGGGTCAGTTAGTGTCTGAGGAAACCAAAACACCCTATATGCCTGTGAAGTTGTGCCAAGCACTATACACCTCACGCCGCAAAGTTCCACTGCGTCACATGACGCCCCACCCCCGCACCCATCGACCGAACCTACACACCCCGCCGCTATCCTCCAGACATGGACCAAAGTGACCCCCGAAGACACGACACGCATGATGAACACCATCCACTCCGGATCTCCGACCGACCCATGCCCCCACCATGTCTTCAACAAGGCCGCCTCTACCATCGCACCTCACCTCCGAGACATCATCAACGCCTCCTTCGACACAGCCACCTTCCCGGAGAGCTGGAAGCACGCCGAGCTCAGCGCACTACTGAAGAAACCAACAGCCGACCCGACCGACCTCAAGAACTTCCGCCCAATCTCGCTCCTTCCATTCCCTGCCAAAGTCATCGAGAAGGTCGTCAACAAGCAGCTGGCCGCCTTCCTCGAGACGAACGGATCCCTCGACCCATCGCAATCCGGATTCAGAGCCAACCACAGCACCGAGACCGCCCTCATCGCAGCCACCGACGACATCCGAGCCCTGCTCGACAAAGGTGAAACAGCGGCACTCATCCTCCTTGACCTCTCCGCAGCATTTGACACTGTCTGCCACCGCACCCTAGTCCAACGCCTCAACGACACCGGCATCCAGGGGATTGCTCTGGAATGGATCATCTCATTCCTCTCCGGCAGAACACAGAGAGTACGCCTCCCTCCGTTCCGCTCTGAGGCCACCGAAGTCATCTGCGGCATCCCGCAAGGATCGTCGCTCAGCCCCACTCTCTTCAACATCTACATGAAACCCCTCGCTGCCATCGCACGCCAACACAACCTCAACATCATTTCCTACGCCGATGACACCCAGCTGATTCTCTCCCTCACCAGAGACCCCGACACCGCCAAAGCCGACCTACACGAAGGGATGAAAGATGTTGCCGAATGGATGAACATCAGCCGCCTGAAGTTGAACACGGACAAGACAGAAGTCCTCATCCTGGGACCGTCGCCCTCCGCATGGGACGACTCCTGGTGGCCCCCGGCCCTGGGCACCGCACCCAAGCCAACGGACCACGCACGCAACCTGGGCGTCATCCTGGACTCCTCCCTATCAATGACCAGACAAGTCAACGCTGTCTCCTCATCTTCCTTCCACAACCTCCGCATGCTCCGCAAGATCTTCAGATGGATCCCGACCGAGACCAGGAAGACTGTCACCCAGGCCCTCGTCACCAGCAGACTAGACTACGGAAACACCCTCTACGCCGGTACAACAGCCAAGCTTCTGAAAAGACTTCAGCGTATCCAGAACGCCTCCGCCCGTCTCATCCTGGACGCCCCCCGACGCAGCCACATCTCGAGCCACCTGAGAGACCTGCACTGGCTCCCTGTCAACAAGAGGATCACGTTCAGACTCCTCACCCACGCACACAAATCCCTCCACGACCTGGGCCCAAGGTACCTCAACGACCGCCTGACCTTCTACACGCCCACCCGACAGCTACGATCCGCAAACCTTGCCCTCGCCGCCGTCCCTCGCATCCAGAGAGCCACCGCCGGAGGAAGATCGTTCTCCTACCTAGCGGCCAAGACATGGAACTCCCTGCCCGTCCACCTGCGGCTGACCCAGGACCACTTCGCCTTCAGGAAACAGCTCAAGACCTGGCTGTTCGAGCAGTAGCAGACCCCCTCCCCCAAGCGCCTTGAGACCCTTCCAGGTGAGTAGTGCGCGATATAAATTCCATGATTGATTGATTGATTGATTGATGACTCAGCCCCGTCCCACTCAGGGCGGGACAGTTTCAGACACACTGGCTCACGATGCCCCACCTACTTGCTGATCACACTGGCTGCCTCCTTCTAGCACTGTTTAAGTCTGGACACATGTGTCTCCCATCTCTGGGACAGCAGCTCACTTGTTAGAAGACCGTTCCTACCCCCGCTTGCCAACTTAGGCTATTAGGGCGAGAAGAATTAGACTTAACCTTGGCACCGTCCCTTTACTTGCTAAATCAATGCGCACAGAGATGTCCCTAACAGGCGTATGAACACTGAGCACGGCTGCACCCCAGCACTTGCCCTGCATCCCATATCCTTTATGGAAATTTCGACCGCTCAGCTCCCTCTGGTGAAGCCGCCTAGGCATACCCGCTTAGAGAATCTGTCTGATTCGATACAGGGCACACTATCTGTAATCTGGTGCCTAACATTTGATATGGAGGATGCCACACACCGCCTAGGTCATGGAAACCTAAAGGAGCACACCATTTCCCCCCGGGCGTACCTCAAAATGGGACTGGCTTCACCAAGCTGAAACATAAGAGACACAAATCTTAAACCTCTTTACTGGCTTATGCCACTTGGCACCCTTCTGGTTGCAGCTTTGTGTATTTGTAAAGCGCGCATGCCCCCGGGGCACGACGTCGCTGACTAGCCAGTGTATGTTACCCACTCGCTGATACTTATCTATCGCTAACTGCCCTTACTTGGATTGACGGGTTGCTGGATGCTACCCAAGGACTGAAGACTAATGCTCCAACCCAGTTCGACCCCAGAACTTGGGGACAACCCCAGTAGTGACCATGCCTTTCATGGTACATCTACCCCAGTGCTTGACTATCAATGTGTTAGGGACCCCAGTCCCAAAAGATGCCCCTTCTATTGTCTGGTTCTAGCCCGCAGAAGGATATCCCAGGGGGGCAGACAAGTCTGTAGAACCAGAGGGGATAGTTATGTGCAAATACCTACCCTCTCCTGAATTTTGGGATGCCAAAAAGTCGAAAATACCCTGTCGCCCTCTGGTAGTAACGCAGTGTTTACCAAACTTTTCCGCGCCACAGCACCATAGGGCATAACTACCCGCTTAGGTCTATCTTGCTGGGAAGGATGGAGCGATGCCCGTTATCGGAATTGGTGAATGAAGACATTATTCATTCATGTACAGCCAAATTGTGAGAGACTGCCCCCCAGTAGTCGTCCCGCTTAATGGCACCCTGGCAGTACAAATTGGTTTAGAGCACCAATAATTAACCCCAAACTGATATACTGATTTGCCCCACCCAGGGCACCCTGTCCGGTAACCACCAAGGCAGATGTACCGCAATGCCAACTGAACACAGAGTAAAACACATTTTCTGACCTTGGGCTGATCGCGGTGACACATACATAGTGACGCCCAGTGTTGCGCAAAACTAGAATCTGCATACGAGCGCGCGCTACATAACGCAAGGCAGTTCTAAGGAACACCTGACAATTGTGCCACTATAAGCCAGGACTCCTGTCAGGCGGCTACTTCCTTTTGGACCACACCGTGCTCCTGCCGTGCTGCCAATCATAGTAACACCACAACTACTAATCTGGGTACTCGTGCAAACGTGAAAATCTCGCCTATTTCAAGCCCTCAAAACTAAAAGGATGGATTGGGCAGCTGGCAACAGTGATTTTAATGCCAATTGCATTAATCCGTGCCTATAGGGTCATCTCTACAATAGACAGACATGGCCAACTCGTGGCAGACTGTCCCAAGCGCCAGTGACCAATTAAGTCACGTGCAGCGCACCAGTACCCACTTGTTCAAATTACACAGTGTTAGCTTCAATTGTGTACCCTAAACCTGTGTCTCCTCGAGGAGTTTATACTCGCAAAGCTGAAGTCATGAGACAATCGACACCTTTAGGGGAACCAGAGCATGTTGTAAATGATCCCTTAATAGCCTTCTTGAATGCTTTAAACCTATGATGCATGTAGGAGAGTAGGATCTGCACTTATGTTGCCCCCGCTTTTTTTCTGATGTATACACTGGTTTCTGGCTATAGTCTGGCTGGGTCCCTGCTAATCAGGGCCCCAGTCTCTCGGTTCTCTCTAAACAACTTGGTGTGCATATTAGATGCACTATTGATTGGATACTGTGGTACCTTATGAGCCCCTAGTATATGGTACCTTCGGTACCTAGGGCATAGGCACTTCACAGGCCTACCAGGGGCTGCAGCATGTATTATGCCACCCCTGGGAAGCATTCTCAATCTGACACCACAGGCCTGCTACAGCAGCCTGTGTGAGGTAGTGTTAGCACTCCTCACTGAGGTATAGGTTCCTATATCTCACCGTACACACACATATAAACCTATCAGCCACCCCTATAGCAGGCCCTATCAATCCTGAGGGCAGGGTGCTTGGTTTACTATGTGAGGGTGTGCTTCTGCATGAGCAGGACCCCTCTGCAGCTGGCACAGTCTATTCTCTGTGGCTGTTTGTGGATGCGGTTAAACCATATACTCTTAAGTGCATTATAACCGCGTGGTAAATGCTAACTTTGGAATTACTCCATCAAAACATGTCGTGTTTGGTGTCAAACAACTTGGAATCATACCCCCACACCAGTAACTAGTGTGGGAGTATGATCCCACCCTTCTAGAGGGGATGACATGTACCCACTGTACTTAAACGACAGAAATCTGAAAGAGCCCTGGCATCACAAAATGGATGCCACCAGCACAGACACTGGGCTGCCCTCCTGCTGCTGACTGAAACTCGCAGTGGAGGATGTCCAACAAAAGGCATCCTGTCACAGGGAGGTGTCACCACCTTCCAGACAGGATTTAGTGTATTGGAGCTGGGTGGGTGCACTCTTAGAGTGCTTTGAAGTCCTGCACTGGAGGAGTAGTAGGCTTCTCTGTGCATATGCCAGCTCAAACCGGTTCAGGGGCTACCTGTCCCTGCTCTGGCGCGAAACTGGAGGATCGGAGTGATCGAGAGGGCCGATAGTGTTGGACCAGGGTTCTAAGGTAGTTGGGAGCTAGGCCCGTATTAATTCTATGCATGTAGCATAGGGCTTTGAATTTGGTGCGGTTCTCAATTCTCAGCCAATGAAGTTCACGAAGTGCACCAGAGGTAGGAGCGATTCTGGGAAGTTGGCAGAGAAGCCTGGCCGCAGAATTCTGGACTACTTGAAGTTTGTGTAGCACTTCTTTTTTCGCACCCAGATAGAGCACGTTTCCGTAGTCTAGTCTGGAAATAACCAGCGCCTGAACAACGGTTCTTTGGGTAGCCGCTGGAAGCATCCAAAGGATTTTACGAAGCCACTTCAGGATAGCAAAGCAGGTAGAAGCTACTTTGATCACCTGTTGTTTCATAGTCAGCTGGTCATCAATGATGATGCCCAGGTTACGCGCTGAAAGAGATGGGATGGGGGGGTCACCCATCTCAGAGGGCCAATGTTGGGGGCCCCAGAGTGATTTTTTGTTTCCGAAAATGAGGAGTTTGGTCTTTCCTCCATTTAATTTGAGTTTGTTAATATGCATCCAATCGGCTATTTTAGATAATCCTGTTTGCAAGGAGGGTGGATTGGAGGTTTCTTTGGGAGAGAGAGAGAAAATAAGTTGAGTGTCATCAGCGTAAGAATAGATAGTTAGACCAGCTTGTTCTGCTATACTAGCCAAAGGACTAACATATATATTAAAAAGTAGTGGACTGAGAATGGAGCCCTGAGGGACTCCATAAGGGGATGCATGAGTCAGGGAAAAAGCTGTGTGGGAAAAGACCTGGAAAGTCCTATTGGATAAAAAGCTGGACAACCACGAGAGGGCTTTGCCACCAATGCCCTTAATGTTAAGAATTTTTAGGAGTGAGATACGGTATCAAAAGCTGCGCTTAAGTCCAATAGGATAAGAGCTACTGTTTCTCCTTTGTCAATTTGTTGGCGGATATTTTCGGTCACACCCAGTAAGGTCGACTCAGTTGAGTAGCCGGCACGAAAGCCAGATTCAGAGGGGTGGAGGAGGTTACCGGTTTCCACAAACTGGGTTAATTGAAGATTAACATGTTTTTCCAAAATTTTGGAAAAAATGGGAAGGAGAGAGATTGGGCGGAAGTTAGAGAAAATTTCAGGGTCAGAGTTAACTTTTTTTCATAAAGGAAGGACCATTGCGTGCTTCCACGTCGCAGGAACACAAGCTTCCGTGAGTGACATGTTAAGGAGCTGCATGATGGAGAGAAGTATGGGGGGTCTAGTTTTTGGAGTACAGTAGTGAGGATAGGATCTTGCGGGGAACCAGACTTAATGCTTGTGAGGATGTTAAGAAAAGAGGCAGTATCCATGGGGAGCCATTCATTAAGTAGATTAGTGCTATTAGCTTGGGTCATTTCTTGAGTGGTAAGAGGAGGTAAGAAGTGGATGGATTGGGGTTTAGTACTGACGTTGGGATGATTAGAGTAATTGTGGAATTCAGAGTAAATCTTGTCTATTTTATCCACAAAGAAAATTGCCAGATCGTTGCATTTTTTAGAGTCAAGGTCAGGGGGCTTGGGTAAGCAGGAGTCACCTTTACTACTTCAAACAGCACTTTGGGGCAGTTCTGAGATTGTAAAATAATCTCGGTGGCATATTTGGCTCGCGCGGTGTTACACAATCGGTGATTGTTAAGAAGGGCTAGTTTGTAAGTAGATTTCCTGTCTGGGTCATAGTTTTTTCGCCATTTTCTTTCCAAATTCTTGCATTTAGTTTTTTCTGTTTTAAGTGTTTCTGAAAACCAGGGGGCAGGGGGGTGCTGGTAGCCCTGTTTATTCTTTTTATTTGATAGAGGAAGACATTCATCAATGGCAAAGGTAAGCCAATTATGGATGACCCCGTCATCTTTTAGGCTCGTGATCGATGGTAAGGTTTTTTTCAGCGTTGAGTTCAGAGTATTAATATCTAAATTTTTCCAGATTCTATGAGTACTGGATTTGGCGAGGGGTGCAGGGGGAGTCGGACCTTGTTTCTGTGCAATCATAAATTCCACAAGAAAATGATCAGACCATGGGATGGGAGTGTCTTGTTTACATGAAATGGTAGCAAGGTTGGAAAAAATAGAGACAAATAAGTATCCTGCCTTATGCGTGGGGCCTGAATTATGTAAAAGAACATTTAGTGCCGCTAAGTTAGCTAAGAGAGTAGCGCTCGTAGTGCAGGATGTATCATTGAGATGTAAATTCAGGTCACCTAAGATCAAAAAGTTGGTAGTTTCTAATAAAAGGGGAGCAATAAGGTCAGGGAGGGTCGATGCCCAAGGTCCCGCGGGGCCAGGAGGGCGGTAAATAAGGGCCCCGGAGAGAGTAAAATTGGGCAATAGCAGGAGTTTGAATAACCCGGCTTCACAGTTTTTGAAATCCAGGTCTACCCATTTAAAAATTATAGCTATGCCCCCACCAGTTCGGTCAATGCGATTTTTTCCATGGTAGGTATAGTTGGGGGGAAGCGCATACGCCATATCAGGTCCGGAACTCTCATTGAGCCAGGTTTCAGTTAGAAAGAGGGCATCAGGTTGGAGGTCCGTAAGAATATTGAAAAAATCACCCTTGTGTTTAGAGAATGAGCGGCAGTTTAGGCTGAAGAAGGTGAAGGGGGTGAGAGATATGTTATTCCTATAGGACAGAGGAGGGGTTCGGCTAGGCTCAAAGCAGGGGGGGCTCAAATGAAGGGGTGGTGGGAGAGTAAAGCTACAGCAAGAGCAGCTGTATGGGGCTGTGCCAGGGATAAGGAGTGAGCAGAGGGGATTGGGGGCAGGTCGTAGGGTCAGGAGATTATTACGAATGAGAGCAGCAGAATTTTGGGCAGGGGTTCTGGCCCCAGGCCCCGATCGGCCGCGGACGGGCGCAGACGGGCTTGCCTTAGGCGCGTCGCGGGAGGCATCTGAATTTAAGCTGAGTATTCAGCTGTGGAGCTTCTAATTGGTGGGCGACCCGGAAGTCGTAAATCACTTCCTGTTGCACTAATCGTCCCTCCACACAATCCAAACAATTGGCGGTGGACCGGGGATACAGTGCAGGTGAGGGGAACGACTGAGTGATTATTAATGTGCTAGCAGGATAATTTGTTAAAATAATACAGTACAAGATAAAGGTTTTAAAAAGCACGTATTATGCCACCCCTGGGAAGCATTCTCAATCTGACACCACAGGCATGCTACAGCAGCCTGTGTGAGGTAGTGTTAGCACTCCTCACTGAGGTATAGGTTCCTATATCTCACCATACACACACATATAAACCTATCAGCCACCCCTATAGCAGGCCCTATCAATCCTGAGGGCAGGGTGCTTGGTTTACTATGTGAGGGGGTGCTTCTGCATGAGCAGGACCCCTCTGCAGCTGGCAGAGTCTATTCTCTGTGGCTGTTTGTGGATGCGGTTAAACCATATACTCTTAAGTGCATTATAACCTCGCGGTAAATGCTAACTTTGGAATAACTGCATCAAAACATGTTGTGTTTGGTGTCAAACAACTTGGAATCATACCCCCACACCAGTAACTGGTGTGGGAGTATGATCCCACCCTTGAAAATGTGTGTGTAAATGTGTTTGTACTTGTAAAGCACACTGCTACCCAATTAGGGTCTCCTGACCCTTCCTGGCTTTTCCCTGTGAAATGTCCACTCCTGGGCACCCCCAAGGTGAAGCCAAGCATCCCAGCGCTGTTGGGGCCATTGTGGAGATTAAGCAAGCTATTGCCCAGAGTTGCAGAGTGGGACACATGATTAGAATAGGCACCGAGGCGAGAATTAACAGGTCCGAGGATATTGAGTCCAAGACCCGCCGAGGCGGGAATTGAACTCTGGTCCCGGGCCAGACCTCTGCATCAGGATCTGCCGCTCTAACCATTGAGCCACACTTCTCCACTTCTAGAGGGGATGACATGTACCCACTGTTCTTAAACAACAGAAATCTGAAAGAGCCCTGGCATCACAAAATGGATACCACCAGCACAGACACTGGGCTGCCCTCCTGCTGCTGACTGAAACTCGCAGTGAAGGAAGCCCAACAAAAGGCATCCTGTCACAGGGAGGTGTCACCACCTTCCAGACAGGATTTAGTGTATTGGAGCTGGGTGGGTGCACTCTTAGAGTGCTTTGAAGTCCTGCACTGGGGGAGCAGTAGGCTTCTCTGTGCATATGCCAGCTCAAACCGGTTCAGGGGCTACCTGTCCCTGCTCTGGCATGAAACTGGACAAAGGGAAGTGGGTGTAACCACCCCCTACCCTGACCCTCCTAGAGGAGTGGTCATAGAGCTAGTCCATCCCCTATCTTCACTATAAGATAGCAAGCATTGCCATTGCAAAGCAGATAACCCTGGACGACGCTCTACAAAGAAGAATCCTGGCCCTTCGACGTTCCACTACCTTTGGAAGACAGACGAATCTCCCTTGGAGTCAAGGAGTGACCAAAAACCTTAATCAACGGTTGCAAACTTTCCCGCTCCCGCCAAAGTTCGAAGTCCCCGCTGCCCCGGAAGTAGATTTCCTGACTTCTCGACGGCCATTGTGAGTCCCCAGCAAAGCTGTGGCGAGTGGACCCCATGAGTGACGAGGAGCAGCAATACCCGGGGACCATGCACTATTGTCGAGTGCAAACCCTAAACAACGTTCCACAAACTTGTGCATTGGACCATCTGTGGCCCAAGCCTCCAGCAGGTCTTGCACCAAAAATCAGCGTCCTACCCCGTCCCGAGTGACCGTGGGCTCCTGTGAAGCATTTCCTGAGGAGGCGTCTTTGCGATCACTTGCCCGTTGGCTAGTGGGTCCCCCGAAGACTTTCTCATCAACTAAAAGGGCTCCCCTGGTTGCTCCACGCCTGCCCTCACTCACCCTCGCTGGGTGAGTCCATCAGACCTTGCTGGTCTGCACCATCGACTTTCTTCAGTCTACACAAGACTTGCAGTTGCCAAGGATTGTTGGCTCCAATCTAGTTGCCGACACCGCCATCAGCTGCAGACGCCGTGGGACACTCCGAATCCAGCTGCTGGTCATCGACGATCTGTCCTGGACCTCGTGAGCGAAGAGTCAAAACACCATCGACGACCTGAAATCACGCGACATCTGTGGTCATCCATCTTGCTGCCCACCGATCACTGGCAAGTGACTTTGAATACTGTACCTTCAATTTTCAGGTCTTCTGCATCTTGAATCCACCTTCGGATTCCACTGGACACTTCTTCAGTCGACGCAAGCAGCAAGTCTTCTTTGGTCTCCATAGAAAACAGCGACGCGACCCGACACCAAAAGACACCTATGCACCCGGCTTCCCTGGGTGAGGTAACTCGTGCACTCCGGTGCCCTAGTGTGTGTTGGCCCTCGAAGTACTTACCTTGTAAGTGGCTTGCTTGTAGACTTCCTCGAAGTACCCTAGAACTTTAAAAATCAAACCGCGACTTGCACCATTATAATCAATTGGGAACCCGCGGCTGTGTTCACACACTGCATGCGTCTCCCATGGGCCTGTTACTTACCTGCTAACACTGCAGTAGTGAAGCCCCAGCAATTCCCCAGGCCCTAGGCCTTGTCATTTTGCAAGTCGACATTGTTATATAATTTTTTTAGTATATGGTCTGGTGCGCCCCTAGGGCTCCAGCCATATTTGTGCTTAATTTATTGTGAAACGTTGACATTTGAATGTGTACCTGGCTTCTAATCTCATAAAGAGATTAGTAGAGTGTGTCTAGTAATAAATACATATATATTTGATATATATACCTGTGTGTTGTCCTTTCATTTGGTAATTCAAGAGATTATAAGGTAAAACGAGCTGCTTTGCATTCCTTTGAGACTTAGCCTGAAGGCTGCTCTCCACAGCTACCACTAGGATAGCTTTCTTTAAAAGGTTGTCTTAAACCTATCTACCATAAGAGTCGAATTGGACTGGTGCAAGTTGGCCACTAAAACTAGTGACCAGCATATGCCAGGCCAACTTCTCACAATGCATAAGGATGCTTTGACCACCTTTTGAATTGCCCACATTTCTGAATGGTCCCTTGATTATCTGTTAGCCACCCACCGGTTAGCCAACTCTGTGTGCTTGCAAGGAACACAGTCCCTTATCAAATTGGCGCCAACCAAGAACTAGTTTCTTTTTATTCTTCTCAACCTGTGGGAGCAAAACTAATATCAACGATCGCACTACCGACCCTCAGCGCTCCGATTAATGACCCCGGTATGCCTATCTGCAAAGCTTCACCATGCGCTGCTTGGGCCATGAGGGTAGGCGTCAAAGTAAATGTGTCTGTGTCACAGTGTAACATTCAAAAGACTATGAGACCCCTGTCCCTTGCTGTGTGTAACACCCACTTAAACAATCTTCCTCCTGACTTGGCTTCATGCAGGCACTAGGGTGCACCTACTCGAGCCCCTTGTTGCCCTTCCGCTGGTAATCCTCTGCGTGGTCGAAAGTAAAGCAAGCCACGGAGGAACTGGCAAGGGGGGTGGGCATAACAGGATGATGTCTTACAAGAACCCATCCCTCCGTATAACATCGCAAACCCAAAATGCGCGGAAGTCTTTAAGATTCACGGACTGCGTGCAGACCTAGACATAACGGGAGCTTTCAAAATTGCACTACTATAGACACTGGCACATTGTTTATAACAGACATACACTTATGGATGGTTATCGTCACCAAGCTCCAAGGTACCCATTTCCGACCTGGAGGATGAACGGCTGCGTGGCCCGGCGGGTATCCAACCCTGCACAAGGCCTGGGATGCACACTTGCAAGTGTTCCTGCTCCACGGAGCACACCCCTCTTCATGGATGCTGTGGATGCCGCCATACGCCCAATACAGACATCTTGCCGGCAGCACAGGCGGTGAGTGTCCGGTACAGCGCAACACAAAGCAGAGGTGATTAACTTCACAACAACAAATATTGGCTTCCGGTCATGTTACATCTTTATGACAATGAGCAGCCCTATTCACCAGTTACTAGGGGATACCTGCAATGTGCAAATTCTCCCAGGCTCACCGCGGAAACACCGACACTGCTCATTCACCGGACAGCGAGGGACCGGTATATAGACCAAGCCGCATATATTGGAGCACTCTACATGGGCAACGGTTGCTGGTAGGCAGCACTGCTGCTCATTGCCCACGAGCAGAAGCGTTTCCCTTTGCCATCGCAAGGACACCGCACTGCACCCCCTACCGGGCCCGTGGACAACCTGGCTGCGGGCCCTAAACCCCTGGTGGTGGCATCAGGAGGGTAGATCAACCGCCAACGGGTCCTGAGATCGCCCTGCAAAACACTGATGCTGCCTGCAGGCACGCGAGCGTGACTATGCCGCCGGGCCGGAGCCCATTGATCCACGTTTGCCTAACAATGGGGGTTTCATGCTGGGGTATGGCAGAGGCACAATAATTTATGCTGCGAGGTGTGTCTCCCCGATTCCGCCGACATAGGCACTGCGACAATGCACCTATTGCTGAGGCGCGAGGCTGCCCTCCCAAAACCGTGCGATGACCAAAGGGCTGATTTGGGGAGGAGGTCAGGGCACCAGTCGGGTGTCCACGCGGGTGGACGGCGTCCCCCCACTTCTCTCACAGGGTGGACGCTGTCCACCCTGCCAAGAAGTTGGACCCCACCAAAAAAGATGCTGAGTTCGTCCCAGTGCAGCCCCCAAACACCAGGACACATACAGCAGCGCCCGCACATTGTTGTCTGCCCTCGATCACAACAACGCGCAGGCGGGGACGGTGCTCTCCTATTTCCGACACCTGCTGGCCCTCAAAGGCGGAGTCTCAGGGGTCATCAGGCCTCCCCCCGTTGGAGTCTCCCGGCTGGCAGCAGCCAGGAGCCCCACACCCGATGCAAATGCAGCAGAGGGGAAACAAAGGCTTGCACCTTGCCAGCATTTCACACATACCCAAGAGAGGCAGCCCTTCACTTTGTTCTGGCTGTATAGGAGACATGCATGCCTGTAAGGACGTCAGATGTGTTCATCCTTCCCAGCATTTGAACAAAACAAATTGAGTCCATATACACTACTACCCCTGAGGAGGTGCCGTAACAACCCAAATATCACTATTTCTCCTAAAGCACATAGGAAGCCCAAAGCTGACAAAAGGCACATTGTTCCATATGCAGCGCACAAAAGAGTAAATCTTCTGCCCGAATCTGGAGGTTCTGCAAGTATGCCACGAGTAAGAAGACTCGGGTGTTTCGGGTCACCGGAAACAATCAAACAAATGGGGGTGCTGGGTGGGGAAGACCGTGGCATAGCTCATTTGAGGAACTAAGAATGGAGACATCCTGCGAAGCAGCACCCAGCACGTGGTTTGAGCACAGACTGCAGCAGGTGACGGGCACCTGGTGTTAAGGAGGTGCCAGGATCTGACCTGCATTCCTGATGCCTCCCTCGCCTGACCCCTGACCCTGCTGCACTGCTCTCCTCCTTACACATCCAGGCATGAATAATGCATTACCGAGCCAGGCAGCAGCATCACCACTCCTTCCGCGCTCTTAGACATCGACTCCCGCAGCTCTCTGAAGAGTTTCTATCGATTCTGTTACTGACTCTATCCTTTCAACAGGAGGCATTATTCGCAAATCACATCCGTTCTGCCGACAGTTCATGCAGGGACTGCAATTTATGTCTATGTACATTATCTTCCTATGTTCTGCAGGGCTTCCAGCGATGATCTGTGGAGAGTTTATGAATCACTTTCTCTCCTGAGGCACAGCCGGGAGCCACGCTACTCTGTTCGATTTTAAACTGCTTATTTGTGTGATTTTAATACACTGTTTACCTACCTGTGTGTAACGAAGGATTCATCTTGGCCACTCCCAGACCCCCTAAACAGCCGATTCAGCGCTGCAGCGGGCGGGCGAGACCAGCCGTGATTGTAATTGCCACCTCTCTCGCCTGAGCAGGCCACGCCCACTTATTTAGGCCACGCCCCCTTCGCCAAGCGTATTTAAGCGCTGAGAGCTAGCGCTCGCTTGAATCACTTTCTCTCGTGAGGCACAGCCGGGAGCCACGCTACTCTGTTCGATTTTAAACTGCTTATTTGTGTGATTTTAATACACTGTTTACCTACCTGTGTGTAACGAAGGATTCATCTTGGCCACTCCCAGACCCCCTAAACAGCCGATTCAGCGCTGCAGCGGGCGGGCGAGACCAGCCTTGATTGTAATTGCCGCCTCTCTCGCCTGAGCAGGCCACTCCCACTTATTTAGGCCACGCCCCCTTCGCCAAGCGTATTTAAGCGCTGAGAGCTAGCGCTCGCTTGAATCACTTTCTCTCCTGAGGCACAGCCGGGAGCCACGCTACTCTGTTCGATTTTAAACTGCTTATTTGTGTGATTTTAATACACTGTTTAAATACCTGTGTGTAACGAAGGATTCATCTTGGCCACTCCCAGACCCCCTAAACAGCCGATTCAGCGCTGCAGCGGGCGGGCGAGACCAGCCGTGATTGTAATTGCCGCCTCTCTCGCCTGAGCAGGCCACGCCCACTTATTTAGGCCACGCCCCCTTCGCCAAGCGTATTTAAGCGCTGAGAGCTAGCGCTCGCTTGAATCACTTTCTCTCCTGAGGCACAGCCGGGAGCCACGCTACTCTGTTCGATTTTAAACTGCTTATTTGTGTGATTTTAATACACTGTTTACCTACCTGTGTGTAACGAAGGATTCATCTTGGCCACTCCCAGACCCCCTAAATAGCCGATTCAGCGCTGCAGCGGGCGGACGAGACCAGCCTTGATTGTAATTGCCGCCTCTCTCGCCTGAGCAGGCCACGCCCACTTATTTAGGCCACGCCCCTTTCCAACCTCCCTTTCACCTGTATATAGGATGTGTCCATACCGGAAGCGCAGCGGACGTGCGCAGCGGGCGCACCGTTTGCGCGCCGAAGGCGCGCCTAAGGCAAGCCCGTCTGCGCCCGTCCGCGGCCGGACGGGGCCCGGGCCATGTCACTCTGCCCAAACTACTACCTTCACTCCCAGGGACCTGATTGCTCTACACTCACTGAGGGCACTGGACACCACCAGCTCCACATGCCTGCAACAACTAGGTATTCATCAACCTCGGAGTACCTTTCCTGAGTTACAGTCCCTCCCGTCCCTTCTCACTTCTGAACCCTCAGTTCTTCCTCCTCCTCCTAAACCCCCACTCGCTGAGGTACCCGCTAATATGGAATTAGCGGTTATCTACCTTAATACTCATTCACTTGTCAGACACCAACTTGACATCTTCCGCCTCCTAGACTCGGACCGACCCGACGTTCTTCTCCTAACCGAGACTTGGCTGAATGAGGATTCCTCCCCCGACATTCTAGCAGCCATCCCTCCGGGGTATTATATACTCCACGCCAATAGGCCCGCCGGCAAACTAGGAGGCGGCGTAGCCGCCATTATCAATCTCTCCCTCAGGTTCACTTCCCTCTCCCTCCTCACCATCCCTCAGGTGGACTGTCTGGGAATTAGACTCGAATCCTCTGTCTCCCCTCTTACCTGTGTTCTGGTATACCGTCCCCCGCAATCTATGCCTAATTTTTATTCGAATTTTGGTGACCTACTCTCTCAGCTTACCATCAACAATTCTAAACTCCTAGTCCTGGGAGACTTCAATTACTGGCCGTCAGATACCCATGAAAGCCCCCAATCCCTGGCTTTCACTGATCTTCTAACTGGGCTTAATGGTATCCAACACATTCATCTACCCACTCACCCCAAGGGCCATATCCTTGACCAGGTGTGGACCTACAACCTCGAAATCAAGTCGCTCACGATCTCACCCTGCCACTGGTCCGACCACCACTTAATTTCTTTTCTCCTTCTGGTCCCTCCCCCGCCCCCTCGCAGCCGAGGCCCCAGCCTCCATGCTCGCAACTGGAACAAAGCTGACCTTGATTTATTCATCACTTCTTTAACATCTTCGGTCTCGGCCACTCTTGTCCCCATCGACTCCCAAGAAGCTGCACTAGTCGACTGGCTAGAACATGCCAGCGACAAGGTTGCCCCCTTAAATTAATAAGATCCAAGCGCCCCCACGACGCGCATCGATGGTTTTCCGATAGTCTCAAAACCTTAAAACTAGGTCTCCGCCAGGCCGAGCGCCGCTGGCGCAGAAGCTACGATCCTGCAAAGAAACCACTCTTTCTAAAATTATTGGGAGAGTACAAACTAGCTATATCAGCTGCTAAAACCGCCTACTTTTCCACCAAAATCCTCAACTCTGCGCAGAAATCTAAAGATATCTTTGCAATCGTAGACGAGCTCTCACACCCGGACAGGGTAACTCTCAAACCTCTTCCGTCTCAAGCACTCTGCGACTCCCTCATCTGTTTTTTTATAGAAAAAATTATCAAAATCAAAAATAGCATCTCCTCCACTCCCCCGGCTATACCCTTCACTGAGGCTGCACCTTCTGTCAACCCTCATCTTCTGACTCAGTTCCCCCCGATATCAGAAGAAGTCTTCATCAGCCTGCTTAATAAAGTCTCCTCTGGTTCCCCCACAGATTGCTGCCCCCCCGCGATTCTCCGGGCTGCCTTCTCAGCCTGCCCCATCCCTCCACTGGCCCTCCTGAACAACTCCCTTCTGCTCGGTGAGGTTCCCAGTCAGTTTAAGAACGCGGAAGTAGTACCTATCTTGAAGAAACCCAGCGCCGACCCTACGATCATGGCCAACTTCCGTCCCATTTCCCTCCTTCCCTACCTTAGCAAAGTACTTGAGTCATATGTCACCAGCATCCTCAGTTCCTTTATTGAGGACTCCAACTTCCTGGACCCTCAACAGGCTGGGTTAGACCAGCCCACTCAACCGAGGCGGTCATTCTCTCTGTAATGGAGTAACTCCGCAGAGGCGCTGACTTTAACACCAGCCAAGCCTTAATCCTTTTGGACTTGTCGGCAGCCTTTGACACGGTCGACCACTCCATCTTGGTCGACCGTGTCAAGGAGGCTGGTATTGGAGGGACGGCCCTTGACTGGGTTCGCTCCTTCCTGACGAACCGCCACCAATCTGTTCGAATCTCCCAATTCTCGGCGGATAGGATGAAACTCACCTGCGGAGTCCCGCAGGGCTCGTCTCTGTCTCCGCTCCTTTTTAATTTATACCTTACCCCCCTGATCCGCTCCCTCTGGGGAAGGAATGTCACTGCATTTAACTATGCAGATGACATTCAGCTCATCTTCAACCTTGACTCGCAGGAAGCGGCCCAGGACTTCCAGTCCACCCTTTGTCATATCAGCGACTGGATGGGCGCTCACCACCTCAAGCTTAACCCCGACAAGACGGAGCTCGTTCTTGTCGGAGGCCCTGCCAATCCCTGGAACTCCACCTTCTGGCCCCTTTCCCTTGCCCCCCCCCCTAGTCCCGCTGATAAAGTAAAAAGCCTAGGGGTCTACATCTCACAGGATCTTTCCATGAATCATCAGATCAGCGCCACAGTTTCCTCCTGCTTCCATCAGCTCAGAAAAATCCGAAAAATAGTTCACTTCCTGACCACTGAAGCTCTCACCCTGGCGTTGTTGGCGCTAGTCATCTCCCGGATTGACTACGCCAACGCCCTATACGCAGGCATTCCGCAATACCAAATAAAGAGACTTCAGTTAATCCAGAATCAGGCCGCCCGTCTAATCTACCGTCAGCCAAAACATCACCACGTCCGTCCCCTCCTCAAAGCCCTTCATTGGCTTCCTGTGTCGGAACGCTGCAAGTTCAAACTTGGCTGCCTAACCCATAAATCCCTGGCCGGCATCGGCCCCTCTTTCATCTCCTCTCTTCTCCATCCGTACGCCCCCCCAGACACCTCCGTTCCTCCCGTCACGCCCTCCTCCAGACACCTAGGTTCAGGCGTAAAAAGCACGGAGGCCTTAGATTCTCCTTTCTGGCCCCCTCACTCTGGAACTCTCTACATTTGGACCTCAGACTCTCCTCTTCCTACCCTCACTTTAGGTCTCTCCTAAAAACTCACCTTTTCCGCGGTGTCTATACATAAAGTTCCTCTTTCTCCCCTCTCTGCCTCCTCCTGGGTTAGTGATCAGCGCCAAGAAACCGTCCGGTGAACACAGCGCTCTACAAATCTTTTTTACATTACATTACATGTGTGCTGTGCACCCACAATAAACTAACTCACATAGAACCAGACAGGGAGCGGGCAGGGAGCCTGGGCTGAGAGCAAGGGGGGGGGGGGGCGGAGACTGTGACGGCAGCGAAAGGAAAAGCTGAGAGGCGTGAGCGAGGGCAGAGAGGTAGGGTGTTCGAGAGCACACTGGAGCAGTGTAAGGCCTTCTGCCAGACCACACACCAAGGAGGCATCCTTGTCTTCTACGCATCCGAAAATATTCCCCCGGTCGCCCTACGGGCTTGTGCACCCACCCCATTTCCCACCGACCAGACGGTGTGTCCAGGGCGTAAAAGAGGAAGGACAGAGGGTGGGGGAGGCCTATATACCCCCCCCCCCCCGTTCCTCGTGCCCCGGAAGTGACGCGCCCGGCGTGCTGCAGCCCCTGGCTGCCCGAGTAGGGGGACTCCTCCCCGAGGGGTCCCCTTACTTAGAAGGGGATGGGCTGGTGCCTTGCTGGCACTAGAGGCCCGCCCTTCTAGGGCACCCTGCGGGCACCAGGGCAGCCGCACTTGACTTTGCAATTTCTGTAATATAAGGGCATAATTCTTTGCAGAAAAGAAAATTAGATAGCCCTGTTCTGTCCAGCTTAGTTCATTGCAAATACATTTAATTTGAACATTGTTCAACAGCTGGGTATTTTAAGGGTAACGTATGCATGCCACGTCATCATTGGAGGGCGTTCGCAATAAACAGGGAAGAGAATAAACTCAGTGAATAATGAACTTCAGTTTGTGAAACCAGCACACAGAATTCACTGGTTTGTGGAAAGACAACTAGACCCAAGTCCCCTCCTCGCTGCGACTCATCACTTAGCGCATCTGTAATCATGTTTTGGTTTTTACAGCGCTATGTTCATGGAGCAGCTTTAAGAGAGCTGGTGTTACCTGCACCCAAGTAGTAACTGGACTGTCCAGTCATGTATTTAAGTCAACTTCCCTAGTGTTATTGACCTCAGACTGCACATGTCCTGCACTCTTCCAAAGGGGATGTCACTGCTCTCAAGATATTTTAGGTCTTATTTACAAGCCTCCTGCGCCACTTTTGCGTTATTTTTAACATGAGAAAAAGTGACGTAGCTGTGGCGCCAGGGGCTTGTAAATAAGCCCCTTTGGTTTTATGATGTTGAATAATTGCCCACAAGGACCCGTACGTCTCCGTTGTCTTGCTTGATTGTCCGCAGTCTCTTCGCACATAGTAATGTGGGGTGGTTCAACACCATCAACAGATGCTGCTCTTGTCCCTACATCCCTGCGGTTTCAAGCACGGGGCACTCTGAAGGCGGTTTAGGTTTAGAGAAGAGTTTAGTTGCTTCTTTCTTGTGGCATCACATGCGAATGTGAAGAGGTGTGGCGCTGCGGCCAGGGCGACTAACTCTGGAATCTGGGGATCACGGTTCGATCCCCGGCGCCGGTGGCAGATTAGCCCAGCACCATGTGACTCTGGGCAATAGCTTGCTTAATCTTCCCAACGGTCCCCAGCACCTAGAGACCCTTACGGGTGATTGTTCCCGCTTTACAAATGTGGATTATTATTATTATTATTCCCTTGATACATATGTTCTTAAGGTTTTCCATTTAATGATTTCTCTGCATTGCCCGTTGACAATGTTTCTCTCCTTTTTTAACTATCACTCTTGTGCAAATGATGCCATCCCCAATTATACAGAAGCGTAAGAGTAACTGCAAGGCGCCCACAAATAACATTAGACAGTGCTTGGGGAGGTCCATACTTCGACAGAAGCACGGTGCCTGAAACCTAAGCTGTGGAGACCGGGACAATTGTGCAGCGGAGCTGTGAGAACATGCTAGTCCTCAGTGAATGGGCACCTCCAGGCCACCAGAGGAGGAACCTGCAAGTTATGACAGACCATAAACTAAAGTAATGGTAATCAGTGAATGGCCACCTCCAGAAGAGGAACCAGCAAGCGATGACCGGCAATGAACTGAAGTAATGGTACTCAGTGAATGACCTATTCCAGGCCACCAAAGGAGGAACCTGCAAGTAATGACAGGCAATTAACTGAATTAATGGTACTCAGTGAATGTCCACCGCCAGGCCACCAGAGGAGGAACCTGAAAGTTATGACAGACCATGAACTGAAGTAATGGTACTCAGTGACTGTCCACCTCCAGACCTCCAAAAGAGGAACCTGCAAGTTATGACAGACCATGAACTAAAGTAATGGTACTCAGTGAATGGCCACCTCCAGGCCACCAGAGGAGGAACCTGCAAGTTGTGATAGGCAATGAACTGAAGTAATGGTACTCAGTGAATGACCTATTCCAGGCCACCAAAGGAGGAACCTGCAAGTAATGACAGGCAATGAACTGAATTAATGGTACTCAGTGAATGTCCACCGCCAGGCCACCAGAGGAGGAACCTGAAAGTTATGACAGACCATGAACTGAAGTAATGGTACTCAGTGACTGTCCACCTCCAGACCTCCAAAAGAGGAACCTGCAAGTTATGACAGACCATGAACTAAAGTAATGGTACTCAGTGAATGGCCACCTCCAGGCCACCAGAGGAGGAACCTGCAAGTTGTGATAGGCAATGAACTGAAGTAATGGTACTCAGTGAATGACCTATTCCAGGCCACCAAAGGAGGAACCTGCAAGTAATGACAGGCAATGAACTGAATTAATGGTACTCAGTGAATGTCCACCGCCAGGCCACCAGAGGAGGAACCTGAAAGTTATGACAGACCATGAACTGAAATAATGGTACTTAGTGAAAGTCGACCGCCAGGCCACCAGAGGAGGAACCAGCAAGTTATGACAGACCATGAACTGAAGTAATGGTACTCAGTGAATGTCCACCTCCAGACCTCCAGAAGAGGAACCTGCAAGTTATGAAAGACCATTAACTGAAGTAATGGTACTCAGTGAATGACCTATTCCAGGCCACCAAAGGAGGAACCTGCAAGTGATGACAGGCCGTGAACTGAAGTAATGGTACCCAGTGAATGTCCACCACCAGGCCACCATAGGAGGAACCTGCAAGTTGTGAGAGACCATGAACTGAAGTAATGATACTCAGTGAATGGCCACCTCCAGGCCACCAGAGGAGGAACCTGCAAGTTATGACAGACCGTGAACTGAAGTAATGGTACTCAGTGAATGTCTACCGCCAAGCCACCAGAGGAGGAACCTGCAAGTGATGACAGGCCATGAACTGAAGTAATAGTACTCATTGAATGGCCACCTCCAGGCCACCAGAAGAGGAACCTGCAAGTGATGACCGGCAATGAACTGAAGTAATGGTACCCAGTGAATGTCCACTGCCAGGCCACCAGAGGAGGAACCTGCAAGTAATGACAGGTTAAGAACTGAAGTAATGGTACTCAGTGAATGGCCACCTCCAGGCCACCAGAGGAGGAATCTGCAAGATATGACAGGCCATGAACTGAAGTAATGGTACTCAGTGAATGGCCACCTCCAGGCCACCAGAGGAGGAACCTGCAAGTTACGACAGGCCATGAACTGAAGTAAGGGTACCCAGTGAATGTCCACCGCCAGGCAACCAGAGGACGAGCCTGCAAGTGATGACAGGCGTGAACTGAAGTAATGGTACTCATTGAATGGCCACCTCCAGGTCACCAGAGGAGGAACCTGCAAGTGATGACAGGCCGTGAACTGATGCAATGGTACTCAGTGATGGCCACCTCCAGGCCACCAGAGGAGGAACCTGCAAGTGATGACAGGCCACAAACTGAAATAATGGTACTCAGTGAATATCCACCTCCAGGCCACCAGAGGAGGAACCTGCAAGTTATGAGAGGCAATGAACTGAAGTAATGGTACTCAGTGAATGGCCAACTCCAGGCCACCAGAGGAGGAACCTGCAAGTTATGACAGACCATCAACTGAAGTAATGGTTCTCAGTGAATGGCCACCTCCAGACCTCCAGAAGAGGAACCTGCAAGTTACGACAGACCATAAACTGAAGTAATGGTACTCAGTGAATGGCCACCTCCAGGCCACCAGAGAAGGAACCTGCAAGTGATGACAGGCCGTGAACTGAAGTAATGGTACCCAGTGAATGTCAACTGCCAGGCCACCAGAGGAGGAACCTGCAAGTTGTGAGAGACCATAAACTGAAGTAATGGTACTCATTGAATGGCCACCTCCAGTAGAGGAACCAGCAAGCGATGACCGGCAATGAATTGAAGTAATGGTACTCAGTGAATGTGCACCACCAGGCCACCAGAGGAGGAACCTGCAAGTTGTGACAGGCAATGAACTGAAGTAATGGTACTCAGTGAATGGCCACCTCCAGGCCACCAGAGGAGGAACCTGCAAGTTATGACAGACCATGAACTGAAGTAATGGTTCTCAGTGAATGACCTATTCCAGGCCACCAAAGGAGGAACCTGCAAGTGATCAAAGGCAATGAACTGAAGTAATGGTACTCAGTGAATATCCACCTCCAGGCCACCAGAGGAGGAACCTGCAAGTTATGACAGGCAATGAACTGAAGTAATGGTACTCAGTGAATGGCCACCTCCAGGCCACCAGAGGAGGAACCTGCAAGTTATGACAGACCATGAACTGAAGTAATGGTTCTCAGTGAATGGCCACCTCCAGACCTCCAGAAGAGGAACCTGCAAGTTACGACAGACCATAAACTGAAGTAATGGTACTCAGTGAATGGCCACCTCCAGGCCACCAGAGGAGGAACCTGCAAGTGATGACAGGCCGTGAACTGAAGTAATGGTACCCAGTGAATGTCAACCACCAGGCCACCAGAGGAGTACCCTGCAAGTTACGACAGGCAGTGAATTAAAGTAATGGTACTCAGTGAATGTCCCCTGCCAGGCCACCAGAGGAGGAACCTGCAAGTGATGACAGGCCATGAACTGAAGTAATGGTACTCCGTGAATGGCCACCTCCAGGCCACCAGAAGAGGATCCTGCAAGTGATGACCGGCAATGAACTGAAGTAATGGTATTCAGTGAAGGGCCACCTCCAGGCCACCAGAGGAGGAACCTGCAAGTGATGACAGGCCATGAACTGAAGTAATGGTACTCAGTGAATGGCCACCTCGAGGCCACCAGAGGCGGAACCTACAAGTTATGACAGACCATGAACTGAAGTAATGGTACTCAGCTAATGGTCACCTCCAGGCCACCAGAGCAGGAACCTGCAAGTTACGACAGGCCATGAACTGAAGTAATGGTACTCAGTGAATGGCCATCTCCAGACCTCCAGAAGAGGAACCTGCAAGTTGTGACAGACCATGAACTGAAGTAATGGTACTCAGTGAATGGCCACCTCCAGGCCACCAGAGGAGGAACCTGCAAGTTATGACAGACCATGAACTGAAGTAATGGTTCTCAGTGAATGGCCACCTCCAGACCTCCAGAAGAGGAACCTGCAAGTTACGACAGACCATAAACTGAAGTAATGGTACTCAGTGAATGGCCACCTCCAGGCCACCAGAGGAGGAACCTGCAAGTGATGACAGGCCGTGAACTGAAGTAATGGTACCCAGTGAATGTCAACCACCAGGCCACCAGAGGAGTACCCTGCAAGTTACGACAGGCAGTGAATTGAAGTAATGGTACTCAGTGAATGTCCCCTGCCAGGCCACCAGAGGAGGAACCTGCAAGTGATGACAGGCCATGAACTGAAGTAATGGTACTCCGTGAATGGCCACCTCCAGGCCACCAGAAGAGGAACCTGCAAGTGATGACTGGAAATGAACTGAAGTAATGGTATTCAGTGAAGGGCCACCTCCAGGCCACCAGAGGAGGAACCTGCAAGTGATGACAGGCCATGAACTGAAGTAATGTTACTCAGTGAATGGCCACCTCCAGGCCACCAGAGGCAGAACCTACAAGTTATGACAGACCATGAACTGAAGTAATGGTACTCAGTGAATGGTCACCTCCAGGCCACCAGAGCAGGAACCTGCAAGTTTCGACAGGCCATGAACTGAAGTAATGGTACTCAGTGAATGGCCACCTCCAGACCTCCAGAAGAGGAACCTGCAAGTTATGACAGACCATGAACTGAAGTAATGGGCTCAGTGAATGTCCACCGCCAGGTCACCAGAGGAGGAACCTGCAAGTTATGACAGACCATGAACTGAAGTAATGGTACTCAGTGAATGGCCACCTCCAGGCCACCAGAGGAGGAACCTGCAAGTGATGACAGGCAGTTAACTGAAGTAATGGTACTCAGTGAATAGCCACCTCCAGGCAACCAGAGGAGGAACCTGCAAGTTACGACAGGCCATGAACTGAAGTAATGGTACTCAGTGAATGGCCACCTCCTGAAGAGCAACCTGCAAGTTACGACAGACCATGAACTGAAGTAATGGCACTCTGTGAATGGCCACCTCCAGAAGAGGAACCTGCAAGTTATGACAGACCATGAACTGAAGTAATGGTACTCAGTGAATGGCCACCTCCAGGTCACCAGAGGAGGAACCTGCAAGTGATGACAGGCCGTGACCTGAAGTTATGGTACTCAGTGATTGGCCACCTCCAGTCAACCAGAGGAGGAACCTGCAAGTGATGTCAGGCTGTGAACTGAAGTAATGGTTTTCAGTGGATGGCCACCTCCAGAAGAGGAACCTGCAACTGATGACCGGCAATGAACTGAAGTAATGGTACTCAGTGAATGTGCACCGCCAGGCCTCCAGAGGAGGAGCCTGCAACTTATGACAGGCAATGAACTGAAGTAATGGTAGTCAGTGAATGACCTATTCCAGGCCACCAAAGGAGGAACCTGCAAGTTACGACAGACCATGAACTGAAGTAATGGTACTCAGTGAATGGCCACCTCTAGGCCACCAGAGGAGGAACCTGCAAGTGATGACAGGCCGTGAACTGAAATAATGGTACTCAGTGAATGGCCACCTCCAGGCCTCCAGAAGAGGAACCTGCAAGTTACGACAGGCCATGAACTGTACTAATGGCACTCCGTGAATGTCCACCGCCAGGCCACAAGAGGAGGCACCTGCAAGTGATGACAGGCAATGAACTGAAGTAATGGTACTCAGTGAATCACCTATTCCAGGCCACCAGAGGAGGAACCTGCAAGTTATGACAGACCATGAACTGAAGTAATGGTACTCAGTGAATGGCCACCTCCAGGCCACCAGAGGAGGAACCTGCAAGTTATGACAGACCATGAAGTGAAGTAATGGTACTCAGTGAATTACCTATTCCAGGCCACCAGAGGAGGAACCTGCAAGTTATGACAGACCATGAACTAAAGTAATGGTACTCAGTGAATGGCCACCTCCAGCCCACCAGAGGAGGAACCTGCAAGTTATGTCAGACCATGAACTGAAGTAATGGTACTCAGTGAATGGCCACCTCCAGGCCTCCAGAAGAGGAACCTGCAAGCGATGACCGGCAATGAACCGAAGTAATGGTACTCAGTGAATGTCCACCACCAGGACACCAGAGGAGGAACCTGCAAGTTATGACAGACCATGAACTGAAGTAATGGTACTCAGTGAATGTCCACCGCCAGGCCACCAGAGGAGGAACCTGCAAGTTATGACAGGCCATGAACAGAAGTAATGGTACTCAGTGAATGTCTCCCTTCAGACCTCCAGAAGAGAAACCTGTAAGTTGTGACAGACCATGAACTGAAGTAATGGTACTCAGTGAATGGCCATCTCCAGGCCACCAGAGGAGGAACCTGCAAGTGATGACAGGCCGTGAACTGAAGTAATGGTACTCAGTGAATGGTCACCTCCAGGCAACCAGAGGAGGAACCTGCAAGTGATGTCAGGCCGTGAACTGAAGTAATGGTACTCAGTGAATGGCCACCTCCAGAAGAGGAACCTGCAAGCTATGACCGGCAATGAACTGAAGTAATGGTACTCAGTGAATGTGCACCGCCAGGCCTCCAGAGGAGGAGCCTGCAACTTATGACAGGCAATGAACTGAAGTAATGGTAGTCAGTGAATGACCTATTCCAGGCCACCAAAGGAGGAACCTGCAAGTTACGACAGACCATGAACTGAAGTAATGGTACTCAGTGAATGGCCACCTCCAGGCCACCAGAGGAGGAACCTGCAAGTGATGACAGGCCGTGAACTGAAATAATGGTACTCAGTGAATGGCCACCTCCAGGCCTCCAGAAGAGGAACCTGCAAGTTACGACAGGCCATGAACTGTACTAATGGCACTCCGTGAATGTCCACCGCCAGGCCACAAGAGGAGGCACCTGCAAGTGATGACAGGCAATGAACTGAAGTAATGGTACTCAGTGAATCACCTATTCCAGGCCACCAAAGGAGGAACCTGCAAGTTATGACAGGTAATGAACTGAAGTAATGGTACTCAGTGAATGGCCACCTCCAGGCCACCAGAGGAGGAACCTGAAAGTTATGACAGACCATGAACTGAAGTAAATGTACTCAGTGAATGGCCACCTCCAGGCCACCAGAGGAGGAACCTGCAAGTTATGACAGACCATGAAGTGAAGTAATGGTACTCAGTGAATTACCTATTCCAGGCCACCAGAGGAGGAACCTGCAAGTTATGACAGACCATGAACTAAAGTAATGGTACTCAGTGAATGGCCACCTCCAGCCCACCAGAGGAGGAACCTGCGAGTTATGTCAGACCATGAACTGAAGTAATGCTACTCAGTGAATGGCCACCTCCAGGCCTCCAGAAGAGCAACCTGCAAGCGATGACCGGCAATGAACTGAAGTAATGGTACTCAGTGAATGTCCACCACCAGGACACCAGAGGAGGAACCTGCAAGTTATGACAGACCATGAACTGAAGGAATGGTACTCAGTGAATGTCCACCGCCAGGCCACCAGAGGAGGAACCTGCAAGTTATGACAGGCCATGAACAGAAGTAATGGTACTCAGTGAATGTCTCCCTTCAGACCTCCAGAAGAGAAACCTGTAAGTTGTGACAGACCATGAACTGAAGTAATGGTACTCAGTGAATGGCCACCTCCAGGCCACCAGAGGAGGAACCTGCAAGTGATGACAGGCCGTGAACTGAAGTAATGGTACTCAGTGAATGGCCACCTCCAGGCCAGCAGAGGAGGAACCTGCAAGTTATGACAGGCAATGAACTGAAGTAATGGTACTCAGTGAATGGCCACCTCCAGGCAACCAGAGGAGGAACCTGTAAGTGATGTCAGGCCGTGAACTGAAGTAATGATACTCAGTGAATGACCACCTCCAGAAGAGGAACCTGCAAGCGATGACCGGCAATGAACTGAAGTAATGGTACTCAGTGAATGTGCACCCCCAGGCCACCAGAGGAGGAACCTGTAAGTTATGACAGGCAATGAACTGAAGTAATGGTAGTCAGTGAATGTCCACCGCCAGGCCACCAGAGGAGGAACCTGTACGTTATGACAGACCATGAACTGAAGTAATGGTACTCAGTGAATGGCCACCTCCAGGCCACCAGAGGAGGAACCTGCAAGTTATGACAGACCGTGAACTGAAGTAATGGTACTCCGTGAATGTTCACCGCCAGGCCACCAGAGGAGGAACCTGCAAGTGATGACAGGCCATGAACTGAAGTAATGGTACTCAGTGAATGACCTATTCCAGGCCACCAGAGGAGGAACCTGCAAGTTATGACAGACCATGAACTGAAGTAATGGTACTCAGTGAATGGCCACCTCCAGGCCTCCAGAGGAGGAACCTGCAAGCGATGACCGGCAATGAACTGAAGTAATGGTACTCAGTGAATGACCTATTCCAGGCCACCAGAGGAGCAACCTGCAAGTTATGACAGACCATGAAGTGAAGTAATGGTACTCAGTGAATTACCTATTCCAGGCCACCAGAGGAGGAACCTGCAAGTTATGACAGACCATGAACTAAAGTAATGGTACTCAGTGAATGGCCACCTCCAGCCCACCAGAGGAGGAACCTGCAAGTTATGTCAGACCATGAACTGAAGTAATGGTACTCAGTGAATGGCCACCTCCAGGCCTCCAGAAGAGGAACCTGCAAGCGATGACCGACAATGAACTGAAGTAATGGTACTCAGTGAATGTCCACCACCAGGACACCAGAGGAGGAACCTGCAAGTTATGACAGACCATGAACTGAAGTAATGGTACTCAGTGAATGTCCACCGCCAGGCCACCAGAGGAGGAACCTGCAAGTTATGACAGGCCATGAACAGAAGTAATGGTACTCAGTGAATGTCTCCCTTCAGACCTCCAGAAGAGAAACCTGTAAGTTGTGACAGACCATGAACTGAAGTAATGGTACTCAGTGAATGGCCACCTCCAGGCCACCAGAGGAGGAACCTGCAAGTGATGACAGGCCGTGAACTGAAGTAATGGTACTCAGTGAATGGTCACCTCCAGGCAACCAGAGGAGGAACCTGCAAGTGATGTCAGGCCGTGAACTGAAGTAATGGTACTCAGTGAATGGCCACCTCCAGAAGAGGAACCTGCAAGCTATGACCGGCAATGAACTGAAGTAATGGTACTCAGTGAATGTGCACCGCCAGGCCTCCAGAGGAGGAGCCTGCAACTTATGACAGGCAATGAACTGAAGTAATGGTAGTCAGTGAATGACCTATTCCAGGCCACCAAAGGAGGAACCTGCAAGTTACGACAGACCATGAACTGAAGTAATGGTACTCAGTGAATGGCCACCTCCAGGCCACCAGAGGAGGAACCTGCAAGTGATGACAGACCGTGAACTAAAATAATGGTACTCAGTGAATGGCCACCTCCAGGCCTCCAGAAGAGGAACCTGCAAGTTACGACAGGCCATGAACTGTACTAATGGCACTCCGTGAATGTCCACCGCCAGGCCACAAGAGGAGGCACCTGCAAGTGATGACAGGCAATGAACTGAAGTAATGGTACTCAGTGAATCACCTATTCCAGGCCACCAAAGGAGGAACCTGCAAGTTATGACAGGTAATGAACTGAAGTAATGGTACTCAGTGAATGGCCACCTCCAGGCCACCAGAGGAGGAACCTGAAAGTTATGACAGACCATGAACTGAAGTAAATGTACTCAGTGAATGGCCACCTCCAGGCCACCAGAGGAGGAACCTGCAAGTTATGACAGACCATGAAGTGAAGTAATGGTACTCAGTGAATTACCTATTCCAGGCCACCAGAGGAGGAACCTGCAAGTTATGACAGACCATGAACTAAAGTAATGGTACTCAGTGAATGGCCACCTCCAGCCCACCAGAGGAGGAACCTGCGAGTTATGTCAGACCATGAACTGAAGTAATGCTACTCAGTGAATGGCCACCTCCAGGCCTCCAGAAGAGCAACCTGCAAGCGATGACCGGCAATAATCTGAAGTAATGGTACTCAGTGAATGTCCACCACCAGGACACCAGAGGAGGAACCTGCAAGTTATGACAGACCATGAACTGAAGGAATGGTACTCAGTGAATGTCCACCGCCAGGCCACCAGAGGAGGAACCTGCAAGTTATGACAGGCCATGAACAGAAGTAATGGTACTCAGTGAATGTCTCCCTTCAGACCTCCAGAAGAGAAACCTGTAAGTTGTGACAGACCATGAACTGAAGTAATGGTACTCAGTGAATGGCCACCTCCAGGCCACCAGAGGAGGAACCTGCAAGTGATGACAGGCCGTGAACTGAAGTAATGGTACTCAGTGAATGGCCACCTCCAGGCCAGCAGAGGAGGAACCTGCAAGTTATGACAGGCAATGAACTGAAGTAATGGTACTCAGTGAATGGCCACCTCCAGGCAACCAGAGGAGCAACCTGCAAGCGATGACCGGCAATAATCTGAAGTAATGGTACTCAGTGAATGTCCACCACCAGGACACCAGAGGAGGAACCTGCAAGTTATGACAGACCATGAACTGAAGGAATGGTACTCAGTGAATGTCCACCGCCAGGCCACCAGAGGAGGAACCTGCAAGTTATGACAGGCCATGAACAGAAGTAATGGTACTCAGTGAATGTCTCCCTTCAGACCTCCAGAAGAGAAACCTGTAAGTTGTGACAGACCATGAACTGAAGTAATGGTACTCAGTGAATGGCCACCTCCAGGCCACCAGAGGAGGAACCTGCAAGTGATGACAGGCCGTGAACTGAAGTAATGGTACTCAGTGAATGGCCACCTCCAGGCCAGCAGAGGAGGAACCTGCAAGTTATGACAGGCAATGAACTGAAGTAATGGTACTCAGTGAATGGCCACCTCCAGGCAACCAGAGGAGGAACCTGTAAGTGATGTCAGGCCGTGAACTGAAGTAATGATACTCAGTGAATGACCACCTCCAGAAGAGGAACCTGCAAGCGATGACCGGCAATGAACTGAAGTAATGGTACTCAGTGAATGTGCACCCCCAGGCCACCAGAGGAGGAACCTGTAAGTTATGACAGGCAATGAACTGAAGTAATGGTACTCAGTGAATGTCCACCGCCAGGCCACCAGAGGAGGAACCTGTAAGTTATGACAGACCATGAACTGAAGTAATGGTACTCAGTGAATGGCCACCTCCAGGCCACCAGAGGAGGAACCTGCAAGTTATGACAGACCGTGAACTGAAGTAATGGTACTCCGTGAATGTTCACCGCCAGGCCACCAGAGGAGGAACCTGCAAGTGATGACAGGTCATGAACTGAAGTAATGGTACTCAGTGAATGACCTATTCCAGGCCACCAGAGGAGGAACCTGCAAGTTATGACAGACCATGAACTGAAGTAATGGTACTCAGTGAATGGCCACCTCCAGGCCTCCAGAGGAGGAACCTGCAAGCGATGACCGGCAATGAACTGAAGTAATGGTACTCAGTGAATGACCTATTCCAGGCCACCAGAGGAGCAACCTGCAAGTTATGACAGACCATGAACTGAAGTAATGGTACTCAGTGAATGTCCACCACCAGGAAACCAGAGGAGGAACCTGCGAGTTATGACAGGCCATGAACAGAAGTAATGGTACTCAGTGAATGTCTCCCTTCAGACCTCCAGAAGAGAAACCTGTAAGTTGTGACAGACCATGAACTGAAGTAATGGTACTCAGTGAATGGCCACCTCCAGAAGAGGAACCTGCAAGCTATGACTGGCAATGAACTGAAGTAATGGTACTCAGTGAATGTGCACCGCCAGGCCACCTGAGGAGGAACCTGCAAGTTATGACAGGCAATGAACTGAAGTAATGGTACTCAGTGAATGGCCACCTCCAGGCCACCAGAGGAGGAACCTACAAGTTATGTCAGGCAATGAACTGAAGTAATGGTACTCAGTGAATGGCCACCTCCAGGCCAGCAGAGGAGGAACCTGCAAGTTATGACAGGCAATGAACTGAAGTAATGGTACTCAGTGAATGGCCACCTCCAGGCAACCAGAGGAGGAACCTGTAAGTGATGTCAGGCCGTGAACTGAAGTAATGATACTCAGTGAATGGCCACCTCCAGAAGAGGAACCTGCTACCGATGACCGGCAATGAACTGAAGTAATGGTACTTAGTGAATGGCCACCTCCAGGCCTCCAGAAGAGGAACCTGCAAGCGATGACCTGCAATGAACTGAAGTAATGGTACTCAGTGAATGTCCACCGTCCGTCAGGCCACCAGAGGAGGAGCCTGCAACTTATGACAGACCATGAACTGCAGTAATGGTACTCAGTGAATGACCTATTCCAGGCCACCAAAGGAGGAACCTGCAAGTTATGACAGGTAATGAACTGAAGTAATGGCCACTGGGTAGAACACATCTAAATGCTGTTTATTTTGATCACTTGTCTTGAAAAAATTGCACTCTTAGTGTGTGTCCATTGCAAGGGCTACCAGAAAATCCTTTTACAGAGCAGGCAAGTCTTTCCCCTTCAAAGCACACTATTGGTAGGGTGAAGCAAGTGACCCATTTGACTCCTAGTGCCAATGATGTGACATTGGTGTCCTGAATAATGTTCTTCAATCCCCAGCGCTTAAAGAGAAAAAGGTCTGGTGCGGGGAAAGTTTACTATTTATCCACCCTTTCGGCTATCAAAAGCCGTTGTGACCCTTTGAAATTTAGTACTCTTGTAGCCATCACCTCCACTGGCACCTGAATTTGTTAAAATATTTAAGACTGCATTTCATATAAAAGGTATTTTACAAGTATTGCAATATTTTTAAGTGGAGTTTCTGCTATGCCAATTGTGTGTTTTTCCAAATTATAATTGCAGCAAGAACTAGAGGGATGTTGGGGCTGTGGCGGGAAACTCTGGCACGGTGAACATAAATGCTATGGTGCAGCTATGTAACTAAGACCTTAAGCTGAACATAAATGTCAATGTCTAGCTGTCTATGCACATGTGATCTGCCTGCTCTTGATATGTCCCACATAAATTCTGAGAATATCTTCTCTTGGTGAAGCATGTTTGCATTAGTATTAAGATGACGATACTGCCTTCCACAGCGTGATGCCCTTAAATATGCTGTGGTTTTGAGAATTCTTGATGACTTCTTATTCAAACGCTGATGGGCAAGCTCCCCAGGTGACCGGTCTTCGGTATTCTTCTGCAATCTATGGCTTGGCATCACAGACCATTGAGGTGCAAGAAAGAAGAAAAAAAAACGTTTTTAGTCCTTGTTCAGCGATGAAGGATGTTGAATCCATACTCTTAAAGGCTGAGGCCCCATCTCTCTGTGTGGAGGTATTTGAGCTTTTTAAAGCTTTTGAATTTCCAAAGAAATATAGGAGTGTTTGGTTGTCAGTGACAACCGTGATGGATTTTCCATAGGAAAGGAGATGAACGCACTTGCAGGCCAGCTTTATTCCAGACTTCTTTCCCCACTAGAGAGTAAACCTTTTCAGGTTTCATGAAACTGCGACAGGCCTACGCAATAAGGAGATTCAAGATCAGAGTCCGGTTAAGCTAGGATGGAGCACCACGCAACTAGCATCCCCCGTGAGCTGTGAAGACTAGGCATCGCAATAAACCAAATCATGGATCTCCATCACAAGGGATCTGATGGACTCAAATGCCACTAGACACCTTAGCAGCCATAGATAGGCCTTCACCGTAAGATTTTGGAGTTGTGTATTGATGGCAGTGCAGTCTGGACGATATGACCACAGGACGTTCAGACTTCTTTGCTGAGCCGTGCTTATTGTCATTTAATGCACAGCATACTTCTAGCTGGTTCTTCTGTGCCTTACCAAAACTAATATGTCACGTGATGCCATGAATGATGCACTGTAACGGGGGGCCCTCAGCTGCAGAAGAAACACCATCGTTCAAAGTGATGTGTCGAGAGCTCTTCTAAAACTTACTAATAGAAAAAAATGTCTCCATTCACCTGGCAGATCATGTATGAACACAGGGAGCAAGATGTCTCTTTTGGAAATCTTTGGTGGCACATGTGTACATTGTAGGGAGCTGGATCTTTATACAGTGGACCAAAAGGAGGTACACTGTATAAAGAGTCCTGGCAAACCCTAGAGGAATTGCAGATGCACAAATGACACCCCACCAAAGCTCTCTCTTGTGGTGATGTGGGCGAGCAGTTAAGCATATCAGAGGGTAGTACTAAGCGTCTATTGCATATACAAAGGCAGTAAAAGAGACACATGCTCAAAGATATCTGACACCAATTCATAAAATTAACACATTTTTATATAAATGTAGATACCAACATCATTGGAGTCTGTTAAGTACTTTTTGAGATATGAATTTTTACAGTTTTCAGAAACTGACACACTGCAATTTCTGGACCGGCAATGTTATACTATGGAGGAAAAACATGTATTGCATTCAGGCACTTTGTAAGAAACTGGCTCTATATATACTGTATAGAGTCCAAGGGTCTCCAGAGGTTCAAGTTAGATAGAACCTTACTCTCTAAAGTGGTAGCTTGGTCGAGCAGCAAGGCAGGATCAGAGGACAGTATTAAGCATTTGATGTACACACTCAGTCAGCAAATGAATTCACACACTCAAGAACTGAACTCTACGCTAATTGTTTTTGTATAAAAAATATACTGGTGTTTTATTTCTAGAACTAAGCAAGCCTGGTACAGGTAAGCATATAAATACTTTGCAGTAGTAAATTACTTGTATGAACACAGTTCAAAATTGCTGTATAACTTGTACTGGTTTTGGTTACAGTTTTAAGTAAGCAGTTTGCAACACATTGCAGGTATAGTACATTCAAATGAATGGGCTTTTTCAGTAAAATGCAGTTAATTACTTTTCAGATTACTTTTTCTAACACAGGGTTGGATCCTAGATTCAGCCCTGGGACATTTCCTGAAAACAGGTGAGTAAATGCGTTTTAGTTAGAGGTACGATTTTTAAAGAATATTATTGTATTTTAAAAGTTGACAGAAACTTTTTCACATAGAACTACCAATGTTATCCTATCGGAGGAAATTCACTTAGCAGGTAAGTTACTTTTGCGTTACTTTTGTAATCCAGTGCTGGACTCCTAGATTCAGCACTGGGGGCCCAATTCACAGAACTAACTTAAGACAAAATCCTAAACCTACTACCATTTTCGTATTCACAGAAGGCACTTACTCACTTCGATATTCACAGAAGTTAGGAGTCCTAACTTTAGTACTCCTAAATGCCTTCTGTGAATACCGAAAGTCTTAAAATTAGGATTTTTCTCAGTTTAGGAGTCCTAAAGTTAGGACTCCTAACTTTACTACTACTAAATTGAGAAAATCCTAATTTTAAGACTTTCGGTATTCACAGAAGGCATTTAGGAGTCCTAAAGTTAGGAGTCCTAACTATACTACTACTAAACTGAGAAAAATCCTAATTTTAAGACTTTCGGTATTCACAGAAGGCATTTAGGAGTCCTAAAGTTTGGACTCCTAACTTCTGTGAATACCGAAATGAGTAAGTGCCTTCTGTGAATACCAAAATGAGTAAGTGCCTTCTGTGAATACCAAAATGAGTAAGTGCCTTCTGTGAATACCAAAATGGTAGTAAGTTTAGGATTTTGTCTTAAGTTGGTTCTGTGAATCGGGCCCTGGGACATCTACTTAAAACAGGTAAGTAATTACGTTTTTGTAGTTTGTACGATTTTTAAAGAATATTCTTGTATTTAAAAAGTTGACACAGAAACTTTTTCACAAAGAACCCCCAATGTTATCCTATGGAAGGAAATTCAATTCACAGGTAAGTTACTTTTTAGTTACTTTCTTACTCAGTGCTGGACACCTGGGTTCAGCACTGGGACCTTTCCTGCGAACAGTTGAGAAAATTCAGTTAGGTTATTTGTGCAATTTTTAAGGAATATTTTTAGTTTTCAAAAGTCGACACTTCCAAACTTTTTGGGAGAAAAAGTGTCAATGTTATTCTATGAGGAAAAAGAGGTTATCGGTTTCCAGGTACGTAATCGGTCTTTTGAATTAGGGTTCTGGGGTTAGACTTAGGGGTGTCCCAGTGTCAGTGATGCACTGTTGTTGCACCCCCAGTGGCACTAGGGTGGCCGGGTGCAGAGTGTTGAGGCCCAATGTTATCCTATGGAGGATAAGGGGGCTCCGGTTGGTGGCGGCTGGCAAGCAGGCCACGGGGTTGTGGGAGCAAAGCTCCTAGGGTTAAGCTCAGGGCAAGTTGTGGACCAGGTAAGCACAAATGGGCACCCTCAGCGGCCCAAGGGCGGCTAGGTGCAGGGTGCTGTTTTGAGGTCGGGTGCCCTGTTGATTTCAATGGAGATTCTCCGGGCCAAACAAACACTGCAGGCTTGGGGACGAGGATCTTCCAGGTGTGACCCCCACTTCGAGGGGTAAGTTGGGATGTAGAGGGATGGTTAGGCACCACTGGGTTGGGCACACAAGGCCGTGGGGCGTCGGGTGCAGGCGTGCCTTTAGAAGTCGGATTTTCTTACACGCTCTGGTCGCGGAAGGGGGTGTTCTCTGGATTGAGGCTGCAGGCGTCGTCTGGAGGCTTGAGGCAGGTCAGGGCTTGGCGGGTGCAGAGTGTGCTGGATTCGCGGTTTCTGGCTGGCATCAGAAGCTGCAGTTTAAACACGTCCGGTGTTCACGGGAGAAACAGCTTGAAAAGTGAATGCAGGCAGGTCCTCCGGGGTTTTTGAGGTTGCTGGCCGCTGGACACGCTGGGGTTTCGCAGGAGCAGGTTCGAGGGGAGACATGCCTGTAGGGCTGGGGCCAAGTCAGTGGGCGTCGTCCTCTTGTTAGCTCTTCACAGCTTCTCGTCCTGCTCCTTTTCTTGTGGTTGCTGGATCTGAGGAAGGAAGGTTGAGGGTGCCCCTAAATACTAAATTTAGGGGCGTTACAGGTAGGTAAAGGGCAGGGACCAATGGGTCCCTTCCCTGGGGTGAGTACACCCCCTATTCTGCTACTCTCCAGTGGGCCTGTCCCTGGTTGTCTGGGTCCCCCCATCCTGAAGATGGTCGGTGACTCGAGGTTGTGCTTCACCTCGCCTCCCCCACCTTAGGGGTGGAGTTGGCAGAGGTGGGCACACCTCTCTTCCTCACTTGTTTTTCCCACCGGTTCTCCCGCCCAAAGTGGGGGGTAGAACCAGTGGGGACCAGTTGCTGAAAGCAGCAAATAGTCTGGAGAGACTCACAAAGGCGGCATGCCTTTGAAGCTTCTCCTTCGTGAACCCTGCCCATCGTGGGGGAGGAGGCTTGGCACCTCGTCCCAGGATGTGCATTGTTTCAGGCCCCCGAGAGCAGCAGGCTCTCGACCCAGGGGTTCAGAAACATGTCTGGTGGTGGCAGCCTGCGCAGCCACTCAGTCAGGTTACTGGTAGTTGGTCGTTTTTCAGGGGCATCTCTAAGATGCCCTCTGTGGTGCATTTTACATCAAATCCCACACTGGCATCAGTGTGGGTTTAATGTGCTGAGAAGTTTGATACCAAACTTCCCAGTCCTCAGTGTAGCCATTATGGTGCTGTGGAGTTCGTAATGACAACCTACCAGCACCATATACTCTTAATGGCAGCACTGCACTTAGAGGGCCAGGAATGGACCTGGGCACTGTAGGGGTACAGGGCTCATGCACCTGTACCCTCACCACTGGCATAGGGCACCCAGCTAGAGGGGTGACTGATGTATGCCAGGGCAGTGGTTTGTGGGCATGGCACACAGGGATGTGTGCCATGTCAACTCTTTGTTTTGTTCTGCACCCAAACACTCAGCCTGCAAATGCAGAGTGTGCGAGAGTCAGGGTACAGGGCCTCTAAGGGTGGCACAATAAGTGATGTAGTCCTTTGGGGGCTTCTCTGGTCACAGTGCCCTGGGTACCTATGGTATCATTTACCAGGAGCTGACATGTGGCCAGAGATGCCAATTGGGTTTTGTTTTGGGGAAAGAACATAGGCCCTGGGGTCTCGAGCACATCAAGTCAAAGAGCATCAGTAGTCTGGCAACAAAAAACAAAAGGGGGGGTTACTGCAACACACTTTCTCACACACTTCACTTCACAGTGACTTACGGGATGGTTCTCAAGCATTTAAGGTGACTATCGGGCAAGGTCCAAGGCCACACCAACAGGTCATCTCAGGAGGCTCTGGGGCCTCTGGTTGTACGGCGTCGGGTGTCCCATTCACTTCAATGGGAGAACAGTCCCGTCAGAAAGAGGCTGCAAGCATGGACTGGGGGACCAGTCTGGGGGATCCTCAGGCTGTTGGGCTCAGGTGAAGTGGTGTCTTTTGGCGTTGGCTTCCTGTGCAGGAGTCGCTGGCGATTGGAGGGGGCCTGCAGAAAGAGGCTGCAGGTGGCGACTGGTAGTCCAGTCTGGGTAAACCCAAGCATGGGCTTAGCTCTTGTGGGTCTGTGGACCCCATTGGCGCAGTCATCTACCTTCAACTCTGGCTCTGGGGAGCGGATGCATAGTTGCTTTAAGGCGTCGGGGGCAGCGGGCGCAGACTCACTCTTTGTCTTGTTTTCTGCTGCACAGGGAAACAGGTCAGCTGGGCCAGTCTTGATGTGGGTCTTACTGTCGCTGATGTCCCTCGACATGCAGGTCAGTCTTCCCTGGCATTGGTGTCCGGTCTGGGCAAAAGCCTTTACTGCTGCAAGGGGTCCAGCACCCCAGGGATTGGTACTGTGCAGCTCCAGTCCGTACTGGCATTCCCACACTTGAAGGAAGGATGGATCTGACCTGTGGAAGCACTGCTACCTCTTCCTGGGCGGCTGCTGCAGGCAGTCCCCGTAGGCGGCAGGTCGGTATACCTGGTCTTGCTGCTTTGGTGCCTGCGGCTGTAGGGGAGTTGCTCCTCAACTCTAAGGCAGTTACTTTGGATATATGCAAAGCACTGGCAGCCCTCAGGGTTTCTTGAGGTCTGCGCAGCAGCAGGGTGAATCAGTTGCTTCTTGACGGTCACGTGCAGCAGACAGGTTGGCGGGGTTGGTGCGAAGTCAGTTGTGCTCCTCATTTCTCAGGTCAGCAGTCGTCTTCTTCCACTCCTCCTTTTGTAGCCAATGAAATCTTAAGTCCTGGTATCAGGGGGTCCCCTGAATGCTCAATTTAGGGGCTTTAAGGAGAGTGAGGTGTAGTAGCCAATGGACTACTTAACCCTGAGGTCACTATGCCCCCGATATGACCACTTCCTGTGGGAAGAGGGCATAACCCTGTCCCAGAATTCCTAAGTGTGCTAACACAAAGAAGGTCACTTCTAAAACGTCGTACCCACATCAGGTTAGGTCACCTTAGGGGCGGTAGTAGCCTGGGGGTGGGCTCGCTTAGCTACTTTTCCCACCTGTCCAGGTTCCAAAGGGCTCTGGATAAAGTGGGTCGGCTTCCCCTCCTCTGAGGGTTGCCAGATTTTTATTTCAAAGGCAGCCACTTTTTTGAAGCTTGCCAGCCTAGGATGGCTAATCAGCATGTCTTCCTGAGGGAGTGGGTGTGACACCCTCTTCCTGGACAGGCTTTTTTTTTTTGGACCTCCTGAGAGCAAAAGACTGTCACCCTAGGTCAGAAACTTGTCTCAAGAGGTAGACTGGCAGAAACTAGTCAGCCAACTCACCAGAGGCTGGTAGGTTATCAGGGGCACCTCTAAGTGCATGTATTGAAAAATCCGACACTGCAATCAATGTGGGCTCATTAATACGAGATGTTTGATACCACACACTGTATGTTTCAGTAAAGCCATTATGTAGCTGGGGAACTCGTATTGCCCAGTGCCCAGTACATATCTTAAGATGGCTTCCCTTCTCACTTGCAATATCTAGCAATAGAACTAGACGTCACAGGGGCATATCCCCTTATGCAGATATGTGCTTATATCTAGCAATAGAACTAGACGTCACAGGGGCATATCCCCTTATGCAGATATGTGCTTATAAAATATATTGCACCCCGCCTTAGGTCTCCAAGGCCTGATGTTCTTCATTTAGTCGATTTCTTGTATCAAAAAATTGGATCCATCTCTGCTTTTATTTGTTTGTTTATATTGAAAAAGTATGCCCCCCCCCCCCCCCAGGGTGTTGGGCCACTGACTTCAGATCCTTTGATGTGTAGTTGAATAAGATGATTTTGTCGTTTACCCAGGCCACTAAAGTGTTCTCAACATCTTCAACGGATGTCACTATTACAGTCCGGGACAAGCTGGCCTTCAGACGAGCCATGTTTATTGCAGATCGGAAACTCGTGGCAATCAGTTCATGTGACAGCTTTGACCACATAAACATTGAATCCCGCTTTGCAGCACTCCCGGGTGAGTGCAGGTTGCAAACAGGCTTTGCGCTCAGAATTCTCTGAGCCATGTTTATGTGCACACCTTTGTCGATTGTAGGAGAACTGAAATGTAGATGGGGGAATTCACCATTGGTCATGACGCTGATGGTGGTGCCCGTGTCCACCAGGAAGGGAGCTTTTGACCCTACTGAGCTCAGCGAGGGCGTTCTCTTCGGAGCCCACTGCCCTGGATCAAGTAAACTAGTGCTTTTCTTGACTTCATATGATCTGAGGACCCTGATCTCAATGAGGTCAGTTATTGCTCGTATCTTGTGCGCCGCCTAAGAAGTGTGCTTGGACTGCACAAGCTGACTGCAGTATTGGTGTGGTGTTGAGGGGAAAGAGGTGGTATTCCTCCCGCCATGGCTTCTGCAGAAGCAAAAGAGAAGGCATCTTGCCGTTATGGCATTTGCTTTCTGCAGCAAAGCCCATGGATTAGGGATGCGGTGGACACAGCAATTACACATTCTCTTTTACCCCACATATAGATTTCTCAGCTTCAATTAGACACTTATGTCCAGCCGTGACTCCCACTTGGAAAACTACAGTGAAAGACTCTGGCCAAGGCAAGGATATCATCCAGTTTGGGAAGTTTTTGCAGCAGCGTTTGAGATCTCTCATTCGGGGATACTTTGAAGACCGCCAACTGCGTGTCAAACTCTCAATGTTGGACAAGCTCCAAGCAGGTGACAAAAAGGGCGATCAGTTCACCTGGCTTCTGCTGTGTTGACTTCAGAGCTGTGGCGCTCATAATTAAATAAATTCAGGTGCAATTTGACATTGGCGTACTGCTTTATCCTATACATATATTGGCTTTTTTATTTCACATTGGAAAACGAAGTCCTCATGCCAGGAACTGCACAGTTCCAAGAAGGATGTTATCAATTTTCGACGCCAAAGATGCTGGCATATATCTTAACATTCTTGATCCAGTCACCACACAGAGGTCTGATTGTTTGTCCTCAAAGGTGAAGGGTTCTGGTACGCTAAGGACCAAGGAGCCAGAAGGCATAGTGCCAAGCATCGCACTTTGCCAGAGCTGCAGCAGTATATTTTCCACGCTGGACCCAGCCACAGCTTGCATTTTAGGCTCTTGTCATTGTAGGAAGCCTATCCGACTTCCGGGATACAGCCAGCTGCCTTGTCCCACTAGAGCATGGGTACTCACAAACTTTCTCTCAGGGGCCAAATTTACAGTGTGGTTTGTGGCCGAGGGCCGCACCGGTGGGGGCGGGGTCAGAGGGGGAGGGGCGGGGCTAAAGCAAAAAAAAAATGTGACCATGAGGCTGAACACAGGTCCCTGCAGCAGACGCCTTCGTCCACTGAGCCACCAGACCCGGCATACACACATCTCTCTCTCTCTCCCTCTCCCCCTCCCTCTCCTCTCCCTACCCCTCCCTCCCCCTCTCCCTCGATCCCTCTCTCCCCCTCCCTCCCTCTCTCTCCCTCTGTCTCTCTCTCCCTCTCTCTCTCCCCCTGTCTCTCTCCCTGTCTCCCTCCCTGTCTCCCTCCCTCCGTCGCCCTCTTCCCTCTGTCTCCCTCTCTGTCTCCCCCTCTGTCGCCCTCCCTCTGTTGCCCTCCCTCTGTCGCCCTCCTCCCTCTGTCTCCCTCTTTGTCCCCCTCCCTCTGTCTCCCTCCCTGTCTCTCTCCCTCTCCCTCCGTCTCCCTCTCCCTCTCTCCCTCCCTGTCTCTCTCCCTGTCTCCCTCCCTCTCCCTCTGTCACCCTCTGTCTCCCTCCCTCTCCCTGTCTCTCTCCCTCCATCTCCCTCCCTCCCTCTGTCTCTCTCCGTCTTCCTCCTCCGTCTCTCGCCCTCCCTCCATCTCCCTCCCTCCGTCTCTCACCCTCCCTCCATCTCCCTCCCTCTGTCTCCCTCTCTCTGTCACCCTCTGTCAACCTCCCTCTCCCTCTCCCTCTCCCTCTCCCTCCCTCCGTCACCCTCTGTCATCTCACCCCGTGTGTGTGTCAGCCCTCAGCCCAGGCTGAGACAGCTACCCAGCGCGCACACACAGTCGCACTGAGACAGCTTCCCAGCACGCACACACAGCCGCACCCGAGTACTTCACAGGTCTTTAAAAGACCATTTACTCCACTTTGACAATCACTGGAATTCCCCAGCCCCGACAGAACAAAGTCTCAGAGGCGTGAGAGGCCCGGAGACCGCAGTGCAGCGGAGGCCGAGCGCCCAGACAGCAGGGAGGAGCTTTGGGGGCGCTAGACCTGGAGTGTGGGCGCTAGACCTGGAGTGTGGGCGCTGCACCGGCAGGGAGGAGCTCTGGGAGCTGCATTAGCAGGAACTCTGTGAGCGCTAGATCTGGAGTGTAGGCGCTACACCTGCTGAGAGGATAGTGTGGTCCTCGCGGCTGAAGGCGGAGGCTCCTGGAAATCGGGCAGTTTTGCAGCTATACTGGCCCCAGAACACAGTAATTCAGCAGGTGAGTGCAGCGATAGTCGGGAGTGGCCGAACTGATCCTGACTCTGGGGAGCTCCCTCGTGGGCTATCAGGCACGCATCCGGGCGGGAGGGTCCAGAGGAGGTGCAGCCCTCCAGGGTGCAACCGGAGGTGAGAGACACATACAAGTGGGGTACCTGGACCAGCGGTGCTCCTGGTGGGGGAGGAGAGGAGGACTGGTCCTTCGGTCCACAAAACCAGCCACTCTAGAGCCCAAGACAGGCCACAGCAGACATGCCATGGCGGGAAAGTCTGGCGGCGATATAGCCCTGAGTGGGGGAAAAAGGGCAAAGACAACAACAAGGGGGCTGGGGGCGTAGGTGCATGCAGAGGGAGTGTGAAGTTGGAGATTCACCCCTTGGCCTATAAAGCGAGGCCCCAGGCCGGGACAGTGATTGTGCTCCTTTGGGACGGTGGCAGAGAGAACGAGTGGCTGAGTGATTGTTGTCAGGATACTCTGGGAGCTGCTAAGTCTCCACGCAAAGTTCAAGAGCAAAAGGTGAGGGGATCTGTAAGAGGGCGGATTGCGGACAGGTGGGCGCAGACTTCCCTGAAGTACTAAAAGAGCACTGTTTGTCTGAGGGGGCAATTTACCGGCCATCAATCCTGCCACAATCTTGCCGCCACCGCCACAGAGTCCTGCCGCCAGTGCCGCCATTCCGGGTCTCTATTACCCGGCACCACCAGCGGCGAGTGCGCGCGCATACCAACCGCGCCCTCAGCAAGCGCCAGGAGGCGCATATAAGGAGTACAGGGCTCCCGCGTTGCGGGACGCGAGCGGGCAGCGCCGGACGAAGCCTGTGGCCGGGGAGGCTGGGCTGGGCCGCCCCCCTTGGTTTGAAAATCGCACCTAGAGAGAAGTAACTGGAAGTAAGGGGTTTTGCATAGGGGTCAGGCAGCGAAGAAGCAGGAGTGACTAACCACTACAACTGCAAGTCCTACCATTTACTTCGCCAACGTAAGCTGTTTCTTTGGGCTTGTTGTTTTTGTTAGTATTAAGAAAGCCCCCACAATTTTAGCCGACACCACAGAGCTTAGTATGGGCAAACAAACTGTAAAAGCCTTATGCCATGCCCCCCCTGGTTCTACCCCCCAACTTCTCCCCCAGACATCAATCGATCGGATGTTACAAAGGGCGATAGGAGTGGTGGCCACCAGAAATCCAGCGAACTGAGCGCCGACTGTCTATAACTCCGGACCTTCCCCTGGCCTTATCACCATCTAACCTTTCCCTTCCCCTTGAAAGGGGTGACAGTATTCAAAGTCAGGTTTCTACGCCTAAGTCGCCTGTTCGAATTATAGAAGCTACATGTAGGGCAACTACTAGAAGTTAAGGGTGCACTAAAATCCCCGCTAACCCAAGTGCGGCCAATCATCATCCTCAATCTAAGAATGTGGGGGGCAAAAAGAGGAAAATAAACAATGGAACCGCTGTGTCGGTAGTAGCCGACCAGAGACTTTGTGAGCCTCCAATTCATATGGATCTATCGCCTCCTGCATGGGCGGCTTCATTTTCCAAAATACTATTCAATCAAATCAGCGGGCTTCTAAAAGAAGAATTTGCCCTAATCCATGCCCGTTTGGACACCATGTCTAAGACCTGCACATGTACAGACTCGGCTCATCCAAATCCATCACTCCCAGCCAACACACATGGGAGAAATACGGCTCCAACTTTGTGGACTAGTCTGGGAAATACATCTGCTGAGAAAAGCAGAGGGGAAGGTTTTACAGCCCATACTGCAGACATGGGGTCAGCAAGTTCTAGCAATGTAACAGCCTGTACTACCGAGGCAAAGGCAGACGGTCTCGTTCGTCGTAAGGAGATTGCCAGAGTTCCGGGAGTAGCCCCCACACCTCATGGTCATCGAGGCTAAGAGCTACCTCTTATTAATCTGCCTCCTGCTAGTGTACCATATATACTAGTCCTTGCTGGTGTGCCCTCACTGGGTGAAGATAAAACTGAAACTCATTTGGAACTTAAAAACAAATGCCTCCATTTGCTTGCTAGACAATATCAGTTTCCTTATGCCAACGCAGTTGATATTTTGATGACTCTAAGGGTGAAGTGGATTGGCAATCGGGCTAAGGACATTAGTGGGGATTGTGTTGTCAATTTTAGGAATCCCCACTTGGTACAACAAGTTTTATACCTGAGTAATGGGGATTCTACCATCACACTTCTTCCCCTCACTTATTTTTACAACCATGGTTTTGCTTGTGGTACAGGAGTCAGGTCACGTTATGGCACTAGGGTACGGCCTTCTCATCGATCTGGGAGGGGCCAGGTGGTAGGCTTGCAACGGTCCCAACCATTTAACTTACCGCTCTTTAACAGATTTGAGAGCTTGGAGGATGTGGATTGACTCTTGATCCCAGGGCCCCCATGTAGCAACGCTGGGCCAGCAACTTTCGAAGTCAACACAGTGAGGGCAGCGGGAAAATTGAAGATTGTCATTGATAGTGGAAGGGCAGCGTGCAAGTTTCCATCTACCCTTGAGCAGACAGAAAATTGCGTAGTAACTGCAGTGCCGGTTGGTCCTTCTCTTAATCAAAATTCTGTAAATAATCCTGTGGTCCCACCCACGAGGGAACTAGTTATGAAGGCCTCAGCTGACAACCAGACCTCTCGCCATAGAATTAAGTTACTATCCTGGAATGTGGCTGGTATCAAAAACAAACTACATTGTCCAGAATGGGGAGTCTTTGTAGATTCTTGTGACATATGCTTAGTTCAGGAAACATGGGCTATAGACCACCCTGTTCGTAGAGGCTTCGCATCATTCCATATCCCTGCCATTGCTGGAACTAGGGGCAGGCCTTCAGGTGGACTCAGCATTTGGGTGAGATGCCATCTGAGTTGCGATGTTAGGCAAGTAGACTCACATAGTCCAGACATCCTTTGCCTTATATTATCTTTTTCTAACAATCTTAAAAAAATTTTAATTAACATTTATTCTAGGCCTGTTAAGACGGGTAAGGAGTCCCCTGCACTAGCACACCTAGAAGATCTCCTCTCGGATATCCCCGTGGATGCCGCGATAATTCTGGGAGGTGATTTGAAATGCCAGTTTGAGCCCCTACTGGAATCTGGGGATTTGGACAGCGCAGAAGAGGATGATATATGGGCTATTCCGGAGCCCAACATCCCTCGGATCAGAGCATGGTCCCCCTTGGCTCTTCAAATTAAAGCGCTAACTCTCAGATATTCACTGAGAGCATGCAATGGGCAGTTTCCCTTAGATTCCCCAGGTAGATTTACCTACAATAGGCTGGCCCCCTCCTCAATCCTAGACTATATACTTCTGGAGACCAGAGTATGGTCGTTAGCCTCTGATTTTAGTGTTATACCACGTGAGGACAGTGACCATAACGCGCTGATGGTAAATCTTGCAATCTCCCCCGGGGCTGAACACAGCCCGGATCATATCGACCAAGACGATGGGCTTCTCCTTAGTAACAATAGGAAGAGAGTGAAGTGGTCATGGTTAGAGAATTCCCAGGAAAAAATGGCAACACTATACAGGGAGTTTATCCCAGACCTTGAGCCTATGTTAGAATACGTGCACTATGATATCTCAGTACCCCATGTGAGTAAGGTTGCTGAAATCAATCGCCAAGCTTTCTTGAGACTGAAAGATGTCTTCTGGAAGGAATGTCGTAGGACTGGTGCCCACAAACCACGGCAATCTTGGTTCGATTCCAATTGCAGAAAAATTAAAAGTGCCTTGACAGAGGCCATAAAATCAAAGTGTAGTCCTACCATAAAAATGGCAAGGCTTGTCTATAAAAACGCCATTCATGCTGCTAAATCTCGTGGGGAGAAGAACAGTGGGCAAATCTCAGACAGGCTCTGGAAAATAAAGACTCAAAATCTTTCTGGAATATAGTGAGCTCAGGGACTGCAAGAGGACAGGGTGCTGTTGAACCTAACATAGCGGCAGAAAAGTGGGAAGCCCATTACAAACTTCTATATGCACAAAGTCCCGATGAATGCACTGGTCAGGGGCAGGAAACTATAGTCCACCCAGAAACAGATTTAGATAGTACAAAGATCACCTTGAAGGAAGTGTATAATTCCTTAGAAAGAATAGTCCCAGGGAAAGCAGCTGGCCTTGATAAGGTTCCTGGCGACTTGTATCGGGCTGAACCTAAGATCTGGGGCCCTTATTTATGGGTAGTTTTTAATGCCATTCTGGAAGGGATGGATCCCCCTGAGACTTGGATGGGTGCAGAGGTGATACCAATATTCAAAAAGGGTTCACCTCTTCTCCCAATCAATTACAGACCGATCAGCTTGATTGACGTCTCTCAGAAGGTGTTTGCCAGGATAATTTTGGATCGCCTACAATTATGGATGGAGAACAATAATATCCTCTCCCCCCCTCCAGGCGGGGTTTAGGGCGAAAATGTCAACAGTAGACCAGATTTTCAGGCTGCAGCAACATGCCCCCCATTGTTACTGGAAGACAGTAACAATGGGGGGCGGCAGTCTGTATCTGGTCTTTGTTGATCTTAAAAGCGCCTTCGACTTGGTTCCCAGAGAGGCACTATGGAAGGTGCTCAAAGAGTTGGGACTTCCGTCTTATCTCTTACTCCTACTTAGGAAATTACACACTGGCACCTTCGCCCAAATTAGATTTGGTAAGAACGGGGAACACACTAATCACATTCTGGTTAATAGGGGAGTGAGGCAAGGATGCGTGTTAGCCCCAACACTGTTTTGCATCTTCATTAATGGCTTAGTGGATGTTATAAATAAATGTCAGAACATCGATGCCCCTAAGCTAGCAAACAAGAGTATACCAGCAATGATGTTTGCAGACGACACCTTGCTCCTCTCAAAATCCCCCAGGGGCCTGCAAAAATTCCTGGATGCCTTCTGCGAATTTTGTAGGGGTAGGGGTTTAGAAATCAATATACAAAAAACAAAATTTATGGTTTTTAACCACAGTAAGAATGTCCGCTCTAATCTCTGCATGAATGGTGTACCGTTAGAAAGGGTATCAGAATTTGATTACCTGGGTCTTACCATAAATGAAAATATGACATGGAAACCCCAAGTGGCCAGATCTAATCTGAAATTAATACAGACAGCTTGAGGTTTGGCTAAACATTATAGAAAGTCCTTCCACAAAAACCTGACCCCGGCTATAGAGATTTATAAGACACAGGCCAGAAGCTCAGCTCTCTACGGGGCTGAACTATGGGGGCACTTGAACCTTAGGCCAATTACACATACCGAAAATAATTTTCGGAGGCAATTGACAGGCCTTCCGCGATCCTCCCCTCTGTTGCCCTTGTATATGGATCTGGGGGTGAAACCTATCGCACAAGAAATTGCAAGGCGTCCGCTACTGTATGGGCGACGTCTGTGGGCAACAAACGAGCTGGCGGAGTACAGAGCACAGAGTACAGAGCAAGAGGTACTCAGCTTACCTCTGGCAGGGAAGCTTCCTTGTCTTATGCTTATCAAGAAAAGCTTAAATGAGATAGGCTGTCCCGAGCTATGGGCAAGTCCTCTAATTGCCCACACCAGGGTCACGCGAACATATTTATCCACCATGTACTGGAAGGCGAAATTTGATAACATCTCAGAGGACCCCGAGATTGGCTCTGTAACTCGCCAGTTCCTGGATATAAAAGCCATTTGCCAACTAGAGCCGTGCTTGGACTTTATACGTCCAACCATTGCCAGGAAACTCTATTTGCAGTTTCGCCATGGTTGTCTCCCCCTGCATTCATTTGTTAATAAATGGTCTAAGGATATTCCCATGGCCTGCCCTGCCTGTGGTCTAGCTGAAGAAACAGAACTGCATGTTTTTTTTGTTTGCCAAGGCTACTCTAAGACCAGAAGAGAATTACAGCAATTATGTAAGAATCTAGGTGCTATCCATTGCATAGATTTGTTAAGGGTTTTAAAACATGACACCAGCATGCATATAGTATTTGCTACCTCACGATTTCTTGCTGCAATGTGGTGGGCTCGTCTGCAATTTTTAAAACCTTAATGAAATGTATTTTTTTATCTGTGTTCATTGACAAATTGCGAAAGCTCTTTTTATTTTATCAATGTATTTTATTCTTTTAAATATTCCTGCCAAAATCTTTTTTTAATCGTTGACATGAAATGCTGTCTTTTATGGTTTCATAACCGAAATAAAGATTACATAAAAAAAAAAAAAAAAAAGAGTTTACAATATACGTAAAGCACTGACTGGTGACCTGTCATCTTTTTAGGTAGCATAGCACTGCTTTAGCTGTATCATACCGACCTCATGATCAAAGCTGGTGTTGGATACATGTTTACAATGGAGGTTATTTATCACTGTTGTTGCCTCAATATTCTAGAGGTCGTTACTTCGTCTTGTGGCGTGGATGTGCACAGCTCAGACTCTTACATTCCCTGAATTGCCCTTGACTGCTTCTTCCAGGATCCGTCAGTTTATGTTCAGGGTCCTCAGTCTCTGACTGCGCTGATGTTTTCCTGAATATTGGAGTCCATTATCTTTGACCATTTTTTGTAGATTTACAGTATTATTGTCATTATTCATCATCACTTTGTGAATTCAAGGCTTGTTTCCTGTTGGACGTAAAGAGATTTAAAATCACTTAATGGAAATGTACGAGAATGTGAATATACAAAACTTAACTAGTTGTAAAAGACATCTCTGGTGTACTTGCATCTACTTCTTGGTGGCAGCTGCGGCGTCCCTATGAGAAAAGCAGCCTTGGCGCGACCTGATTAAAGTTGGTTGACAGCACCGAAGCTACCTGTGCACCCGGACTCACCGAGCAAGGTAAAAGTAATGTGGCTATTGGGACCACTAAGACTTCTACCCTGCGTGGATAGAAAACATTTCGACCCAAAGTGACCGTTTGTCACTAAGCAGCTTTTCCCATTGACTGCAACGTTAAAAGCACCCTTTTAAAGCCCGCTGACAGCTCAGAAGTTACCTCTGCATCCGGATACCCTGAGCATGTTAAAAATCTTCTGACTGTCGAAACTTGGTGCTCGGCCGCCAAAGATCTCTACCCTGCGAGGATGAAATAGAAATCAAACACTAAGTGACTGTTTGTCACTAGCAGAATTTCCCATTGACAACAATGTTAAATGTCTGCAGTATTTAATGCATTTATTTTCTAATGCTTTGTAAAATCACAACTTCAGTTATATGTAGTATACAAAGTTCAATTTGGTGTCTAAAATTATATAAAAATAAGCTCTATTTTCATATATTGGTGTCGGATTTCTTTAGAGTCGTGTCAATTTCTTATACACCATAATGGTTCAGTAAAATGCTTAACACATGTTCCTCCAGTAATACCTTGCTGCTTTTTGCCAGCAAATACAAGATGATGGACAGAGCGCTGAAACATTCCCGAAACTCACCCCCAGTCACAGATCTGGGTTGAATCCATCATCGATCTTTAGCCCACTTCGCCACCGCAGTTCAGACACAGCTACATACAAATCAGTCTTGACTCTGTGCCTCATGGGAACAGTCCAACCCGAACTGCCAAGCCATGTCTTCCCTGGACCGGGAACAAGCATCCTGGCATCTGTTTCAGATTAACAGTCCTCATCAGTCAGGCCAGCTTGAATCCTGTGGCAAAGTGAGAAGGGACCCACATCTGGGCATTCCCTGCCAACTTAGGGTGAAAAAGCAAACACAAGGAGATGATGGACGGAGCGCGGAAACCTTTCAGACACTCACCCCCAGTCACAGATCTGGGTTGGATCCATCATTGTTCTTTAGCTCACTTCGCCACCCCAGTTCGGACACAGCTAAATGCAAATCAGTCTTGACCCTGTGCCTCATGGGAGCAGTTCAACCCGAACTGCCAAGCCATGTCTTCCCTGGACCGGAAACAAGGATCCTGGGACCGGTTTGGGGCTAACCGCCCTCATCAGCCAGGCTAGCTTGAATCCAGTGGTAAAGTGAGCAAGGGACCCACGTCTAGGCATACCCTGCCAACTTAGGGCCAACAAAGCAAACACAAGGAGATGATGGATGGTGCACTGAATCTTTTCAGACACTCACCCCCAGTCACAGATCTGGGTTGAATCCATCATCGTTCTTTAGCTCACTTCGCCAGCCCAGTTCAGACACAGCCAATTGCAAATCAGTCTTGACCCTGTGCCTCATGGGAACAGTCCAACCTGAACTGCCACGCCATGTTTTCCCTGGACCAGAAACAATCATCCTAGGACCGGTTTCGGGCTAACAGCCCTCATCAGCCAGGCTAGCTTGAATCCAGTGGCAAAGAGAGCAAGGGACTCACGTCTGGGCATACCCTGCCAACTTAAGGCGAACAATGCAAACACAAGGAGATGATGGACGGAGCGCTGAAACTTTTCAGACACTCACCTCCAGTCTGCTTTTTGCCACACTACCAGTACTGAGCTCCAGCAATATCTTTTCTTTATGGTTTCCCCATGGGGCAGTTTCAACCAGGTACTGAGTGTTTAAACTAAATAAGCTTCTTAAAGAAAGGACATTATTGTTTGTTAGGTGTTAACATTCACAGCGGTCTCTATAAAATGACATAACTCATGGCCTTTGAATTTCTGGACTTTGTAACAAGTTCCACTCTTCTTGTCCTAGCAGCCTGCAGAATAGGCTCTGGACCCCACCCGATGAGGTACTTCTGGATCCAGGCCCTCAGTGAAAGAAAAACTCCAGGTCAGTACGAGAACAGGAGTTACACCATTTGTTTTAATTTTTTCCCCTTCCCTCTTCCATACCCTGTCTCCTTTTGTCTAATATACATCTATTTCAGTGGCGCTTCAGCAGACAACATTCTTCTGAGTCCCTTCCCTGGGGCGCTATCTTATTTCTTCCTTCTGCTCCAGCTCTGCTTCCTCTTCTCCAGTGGTATGTGCTTGGGCTGTCTTGTACTTCTTCCTTTTACTTCTGCTGACTTCCTTCTCTCTTTTGATATGTGTTTGAGTTCTCTTGTACTTCTGCCTTCTACTCCTGCTCTGCTTCCTCCTCTCCAGTGGTATGTGCTTGAGCTCTCTTGTACTTCCTCCTTCTACTCCAGATCTGCTTCCTCATCTCCAGTGGTACGTGCTTGGGCTCTCTTGTACTTCTTCCTTCAACTCCTGCTTGCTTACTCCTCTCCAGCGGTATGTGCTTGGGCTCTCTTGTACGTCTCCCTTCTTCTCCAGATCTGCTTCCTCCTCTCTAGTGGTACGTGCTTGGGCTCTCTCACAGTGGTGGCTGGTGGATTTTGAAAGTGGTGGGCGAAAAATGTTCTACCCTAGTGTAATAAGCAAGCGAGGTCGAACTGCAAAAGGAGAGTGCCCAATCCTCAAACTGGTATGCTTGCAAAATGACCCCCAAGCCAAGCACATACAACCAACGGAAAGAGGCTCTCTAAGTGTTTCCCATCTGTAACACATCTCTGAACCACCTATGTTTTCATTGTTTATAATAATGAAAATGCTGCAGTTTGTTCTTATTTATCTTATGCAACTTACAACCATTGACAAAGCCTATAGCCCTGGCTGGTTCTAGGTTTAATGTCAATCATATTATATATCTGGAGGCAATGACAGAAGAAGCAAAATCACAAGTTGGCAATAAGAGTATTTTTCAGCAAACTATATGCAACACAACTGCTTTAAAAAATACTTTATATTAGAATTATGCCTAAAAATGCTTTAGTTGAAAAGAATTCTGTTTACCCCACCAAGTTTTGACATTCGTGTGTGTTTAAGGCGTTATTGTGATAGCAAAGCAAAACAAATCAAGGAGCACAGGAGATAAATGAGAACCAGGACTAGGTTGTCCCCACATCACTCAAACGAAACACAAGTAGGTCATGGTCACCTTCTTTAAAGTGTCATAGCCTTAAGAGACAGTCCATCCACACAATGGCAAAGCATAAAAAACGCAGGCAAGGCTGTGGCCGAATTGGGCTGACCAAGATAAATAAATTAAATCAATCAATCCATAAATCTATCTATCGACTTTAAAAAAAAATAGACAAAAAGGAAGTCACAACCATATTGACATTCCATAAACAGATAAGGCCTCAGCCATTGCTTCTGATTTAACAAAATGCCGGATTTTCTCCATGCAATAAACTGCTGAATGCCTAGAAGAACCAGTGTTTTTAACTGAAACATTTCCAGGCCCTGGGGCTACCATTGTAATCATTGTGGGGAAACGTTTTAAAGCAATGTTAAATGCATACCACAATGGCATTGCAAATTAAAGAAGTTTAATATGCCGTTTTTCCCCAGAGCGGTTCCAAGAGCCAGAAAAAGTAAATTGCGAGCTGTCCATAATGTAACTTCTTCAAACAATGTATTTGTATTTCTAATTTCTGGTGCTTTCGTTTGCTTTGCAATGCGAACATCTATCTCATGTAGCCAAAGTCGGTCACTCGGCCTACATACATTAATCATCTAAGATATTTTAATTTACTCGTTTTTTGACACTGTCATTTGTTTTATGTGGTACAGACTGCGCACTTAGAACGTCATGCAGACGGTTACGTACTAACCCCACTCTGGTGCCGCTGTGATTATTGAATATAGCGCCATGTGCGCCCAAAATTCCTCTTGATGCTTCTGTCAGACAAATCTAGTATGCGAAGGAGTAACAGATGTTTATTGTCACTCAACAGTAGTCATTTTATCGACCTCACAATGGATGAAAGTCAATATCATGACGGTGCGAAGCGCATGGGGGTCTGATTCCATAACGTCTCAGTTAGTAGCCTCGTATCTGTTGTGAAAGCGCCCGAGGAAATCACTGGCACGAAATCACAAACGCCTAAACTGGAATAAAATCAATATGAATGGCCCCCTATTACGGCATTTACGGCACTCCGGGTATGGTCGTGGGGTCCCTTAAAGCACTTTTTGCGGGGCCTTTGGTCGCGTACAGTCATCTATATCGAGAGAGATGTTTTTTTACAAGCTCCCATTACTTACTGTGCATAGCATGGAAGTATGTCTCACTTCTCCCTGTCTTTCTTTATCCTTCTTGCTCTCTCTCCCTCTCTGTTTCTCATTCTTTTCCCTCAAACCCTAGCACTCATTTTTTTCTCTCTAACGTTCTCTATCTCTCTGTCAAGCCCTCTCTTGTTTCCTCTGCCGCTCTCCTGCTCGCCCTCATCTCCCCCACTCCCTCTCCTACATTCTCGGCCCTTCTGTGCTTTATGTTTATCGCCATATATATCTCGTAGTAGGATTATAAAAGCTATTTCGAGTTATAGGGACTCATTCGAAATTCGAGTTTTGCTTGAGGTAATACCTTTGAAATGCATGGATGGTGTGCCTTGCATGTTTGCCATGCCCGCGGCCTCCTTCCCATGCAGTGTGTGTGGGTCATGGAATGTTCCAGCTTGAGGCTGTGTCCCTTGAGATATATGTCAAAACAATACCTGACCCCGATGACGCAATCTGTCATTCACATGTAGCTTTGGGCAGTCGCGGAATGAGCTAACATTCAAACTACAGAAAACACATAACCAAGTAATCCTTGAATTGGCCCGTGGACAGATCAAGTGATTCACGTCTTATATTGTGGAGCGCGCACTGCCGGTCTGCAGAGTATCGAAATCACAGTTCCACTTCTGTGGCATGTGGTTTGACACCTCAGGCCCTGGATGTTCAACGAAGCAATGCATACTTTTATCTATGCTTGTCACTCTACTCTGATGCTCACGTTCTTGTTTTCACTGAACGTATTAATCGGATCCTATCAATACCTTACTCTCTGGCTCATTTAAACCTTATCACTGAACTGAAGACGAGAAATCTACTACCATGAACTATGACAGCGCTGACATTTGTGCACTAGGGACTGGGAATTTATAAACACGCTCTTGTTAAAAGATGAGGGGAGGGGCGAAGGGACATACCCTGAGGCTTCCACCAGCTATAGTACTGAGGATATAAAAAGCACAAAACTTCCGTCCGTTCGCTAACATATAATGAATGACTGTGTGAATGAGTAATAATTTAAGCTTATGAAGAGTTCTGCCTATCAAAATCAGTGTTGTGGAGCTACGGCTCGCCACACTGGCAGAAAGCACGTACATCGACGCAGAGAAAGGGAGATATGGCATGAATTATAGCTTGCAGAATCTCACCAGGACATGCTGAGCTCTGAAGATATGTGGTACAGTCTACACTCACGTCCGAGTGATAAAAGCACCGTGTAAGAGTTTGCGCGGCTGATCTTAAGGTTTACCTAGGCAAAAATAGTGCTGCTTTGTGTCCCGATCGCAACGCCAGCTGACACAGTTCCCTCAGTTCAGAGGCCCACATCTTATCAAGGGTACTCCGCCTGTGCATGAGTGCCGGTGGGCGACTGTAGCACTTAATAGCTCAGTGTGTCATAGAGTTAGCTAGATAACATCACACAAATCAGTTAACAGCACTACCTTGGTTTTTCTTGTTAAACTGTATAAATAATCAATGTAAACCTTTTTTGACTGGAGTTATTACATGTCTTTGGCAGTCGCGGCTCGGGGGTGGGGAGGGGGATAGGGTTCTCGGAGATTTATATAAACATGAACCCAGAGTATGGGCGCCCTATCTTCTTATAATATTTACTGCAATCTCTGGGGGTATGCCGGTCCCTTCTACTTGGCTGGGAGCAGAGGTAGTCCCTATCTTTAAGAAGGGGTCGCCCCTGCTCCCAGCCAATTATAGGCCTATTAGCCTAATAGATGTCGCCCAGAAAGTTTTTGCAAGGTTGATCCTTGACCGCCTCTTGGATTGGATGGAGGAATCTGAGATTCTGAGCCATTATCAGGCGGGTTTTAGAAAGAGTGTATCGACTATTGATCAGATTTTTAGACTGAGTATGCTTTTTTGGAAGACGGCTAAGGTGGAGGGTGGTTCCCTATACACCGTCTTTGTAGATCTGCATGCGGCCTTTGATTTGGTCCCACGCAGGAAACTTTGGATTGTCTTGCGGGATTTAGGAATGCCATCCCCCCTTTTGGATAATATAATACGACTCCATACTAACAACTTTGCAAAGGTCAGGTGTGGGAGAGAAGGCAACTTATCATCTAGCTTCCCCGTTGATAGGGGGGTTAGGCAGGGTTGTGTCTTGGCGCCAACCCTGTTCTGCCTTTATGTAAATGGAGTTATCCCCCATCTGAACGCGGTCCCCGATAGAGACGCACCAAGGCTCGGTGGTATAGGGATATCAGCGATTATGTTCGCTGATGATACCCTGTTACTGGCTAAGACTCCAATGGGTATCCAGCGAGTCTTGGATGGTTTTGTCTCTTTTTGCTATGATCGGGGGCTGGAAATAAACACAGCCAAAACAAAGTTCATGATCTTTAATCCTCCTAAGACTTCCCGTCCAAACCCGGTTATAGATGGCGTCAGCCTGGAAAGAGTCCAGACGTTCGAGTACTTGGGATTGACCCTAAATGAAAATCTGCTTTGGGTCCAACACCAGATTAAATCCCAATTAAAGTTAATGCAAAAGGCGGGGGGGATTATTAAACTATGGAATAAATCTCAGACAAAACCCATTGGACCGCCACTTGAGATTTATAAAATGCAGGCTCGAGGGGCAGTAACCTATGGCAGTGAATTGTGGGGACACAATTGTGCCCCTGTAATCATTGCCACGGAAAACAAGTTCCTTAGGAATTTACTCTACCTACCTACTAGTTCTCCCCTTCTTCCTCTCAGGCTTGACTTGGGAATCAGATCTATAAAGGAGGAATTAGGCGTAAAGCCCTTAACTTTTTGGAGGCGTCTTTGGGTAACCCCTGAACTTAACATCTACAGGCAAGAATTTTTGGAACTATTAAAATATCCAATCATACGGAAACTCCCATGGCTAAAATATATAAAGGATGAGTTCGAGAGGCTGGGCTGTTCTCTTCTATGGACAAATCCGGAAGAGGCTTGCAGAAACATATCCCGTAAAAACCTGGTCAGTATGTATTATGATTGTAAACTGTCTGTACGGTTATTGAGCGACAAAATGGGGTCAATGTCGAGTACATTTTTACTAATGAAAGACCATTATAAGATGGAGACTGTTCTGGATGACATTAATCCCATCGGTCTCAGAAAATTATTTCTCCAATGGAGACACAACTCCCTACCAATTAGAGCCCTTACGAGCAGATGGCACCCACCAACCACTAAAAATTGTCCTGCCTGTATTGAGGAGCTGGAGAATGATATTCATGTAATGTTTTTCTGTCCTTCCTATATGAGGCCTAGGAAAAAGTGGATTGTTCCCTTATGCAAAAAATGGGGGTTCAGGCAGCATTTGCACGCCTATCGAATATTAAAATCTGATCTACCCCCATTAACTGTTTTTGCTGTTAGCAAATTCTTAGCTGCAATGTGGAATATTAGAAGAAGTCTAGTGATATAATGAAATTACCTCCACTGTACATGACTATTTAATTGATGAATGAAATTCTTTGTTGATGTCTTCTACAGGCAATGGTGATGATGTTTTTTCTTTGGTTAATATTGTTATTTGAAGATGTATTTTTTATATTGGAAGTTTGATAATGATTTGTTTTATTTTGTATTCATCTCTTTTATGACATTTCCATAGTCGAAATAAAGATAATGAAATGAAATGATAAAAGCACCGTGTAAGAGTTTGCGCGGCTGATCTTATGGTTTACCTAGGCAAAAAAAGTGCTGCTTTGTGTCCCGATCGCAACGCCAGCTGACACAGTTCCCTCAGTTCAGAGGCCCACATCTTATCAAGGGTACTCCGCCTGTGCATGAGAGCCGGTGGGCGACTGTAGCACTTAATAGCTCAGTGTGTCATAGAGTTAACTAGATAACATCACACAAATCAGTTAACAGCACTACCTTGGTTTTTCTTGTTAAGCTGTATAAATAATCAATGTAAACATTTTTTGACTGGAGTTATTACATGTCTTTGGCAGTCGCGGCTCGGGGAGGGGAGGGGGAGGGCATCGTGCGGGGGGGGGTGGGGTTTAAATAAAATCCTACCTGTCCTGAGCAGGTCCGGGTCCGTTACTTCTGGCGCCTACACACTCACTCACTGGAACAGCCCATCCGTGCTGGACCCCTAGTCTCAGCCAATCCTGGTGCTGGAGCAGCACCAGGATTGGCTTAGAGCAGGCTTACGCTCCGCCCGCCTACCCATTAGGAGACCGAGGTTTGAGCCTTGGCTCAACCCTCGCTCTCCTAATGGGCATGCGCCAGCCTTTGGAAACACTAGTGCGCATGACTGGGCACGGTGCAAAAATCGCCCTCCGTCCCCACTCATGCGCACTTGTGTGCTGCTGGCTGCCTGTCAGTCAACATGATGCCAGACCGCCCACCCCCTTCAGACTCTGAAGGGGGTGGGCGGTCCAACGTCATACTGACTGACAGTTCTCCCTCGGCCTCAGCGTCTCTGAACAAGTACTTAAGTTCAGAGACGCCGAGGAAGCTGCGGGCGCGGGCGGGGGGGGCAACGCCCCCAATGGACGGACCGCCACTGCTCTCTCACACTTCTTCCTTCTACTCAAGCTCTGCTTCCTCTTCTCCAGTGGTATGCTTGGACTCTCTAGTACTTCTTCCTCCTTCTCTTGGTCTGCTTCCTCCTCTCAGTGGCATGTGCTTGGGATGTCGTCCTTCCATCTACTCCTAGTCCGCATCCTCCTCTCCTGCGGCACATGCTTTGGCTCTATTGGATTATCCCCTAGAATTCCGTCAGTTACACTTTCATCTGACTGCTCATATAAGCTCGACTTGGCATTTGTCACTGAAACCTGGGCGGTTGAATCTTCCGATCCAGAGCTGGGATTAGCAATCCCGGCAGGCTACTCGATTCTTAGAGCCGATCGGGCAGACAAGCAGGTGAAGGGGCTAGCAATTATCTTCAGAGATGTCTTGCTAGTTTTAGGGTCCGCAGCGGGATGCACCCCAGATTGCGAAGTACTATCTTTTCAGATGACGCTAAGTAAAAATTATACGTTTAAGGGCCTTCTCCTATACATACCTCCAAGGTCAAGGACCACGTTTCTGAATGCCATTCGCACTTTTGTAGAATCTAGTATCGATGCAGCAGACTTCACAGTGTTAGGTGATTTCAATTATCATTTAGAAAAACAGGAGGACCACAACACAACCTTATTAGTCGATGCCATGGCTAGATTCTCCCTGAGACAGAACGTTGAGCATGCTATTCACGGCGCAGGGCATACCTTAGATGGCATGTTTACCTCGAACTCATCCTTGAAGGTCTATGAAGTGCAGCCTGTCCCATGGTCAGACCATAATGTTCTCATTAAGCACTGATCAACACACCTCAAGACCGCATAACCCCCGTATCACATCCAAAGGTCGTGAATGGGGGAACATTGATCTATTCAGTCTACAAGTGTCCCTATCCTGCTCAAAGCCAGACCTTATGACCGATGCCAAACGGCTGCTCACAGGCTCTCTGCCTGGATTAAAGCCGCAGTTGGCCCACTAGCACCAATAAAGACCAATCTCACCAGGCGGAAAAATCCCTCTGAACCATGGTTCTCCAATAAATTAAGAGCTCAGAAACAAGTCTGTAGAAGGATAGCGAGTCAGTGGAGAGCTAATTACGACCCTACGAAAAAAATTCAATACGCACAAACACTGGCAGACTAGAAGAAACTGATAATTTAAGAATCCCAATGCCTAGCTTTTAAGGCATTGCACGGCGCCGGTCCTCAATTCCTGAAGAAACACCTTAACTGGTATGCACCTTCCAGAAATCTAAGATCCGCACATAGCAAACTCCTACAAATTCCCTGGATCAAGAGAACTCGATGGGGTGGAAGAAGCTTTCTGTTAGGGATGGTCAAAACATGGAACTCGCTTCCAGGCCTGCATAATGAACAGCCATACACTGTTAGCTTTTGGGAAATCACTATAAACCTGGCTCTTTGCCAATTAACATGCTCATCTACAGTTCCATTGGCACCTTACTGAACTCGCTGGAATAAGCGCCAAGACGCCCCAAGGCATTTGTGTGTTATAATAAATTCAAAAATCAAATCAATCAAATTGACTGTCCATCACTACAGTTGGAGTGGCCTCTGCAGGATCCATGGGTTTCAACCTTGTTGTACTCCTGTCGGCGGTACTTATCTGCAGAGTCCCACTCATGTCATCATCTCTCTGGTTTCCTGGTTGGCAGAGAAAATAGACCATCTTCTATTTTTAAACTCCCTCTCCTATCCTCTCCCTTTTTGTTCTGGTCTATTTTCTCTCTCCTCTTCCACTCATGACCTCTTTCTGCACATGCTGAGACGGTTCTGGATGGGAGCGGACAGCAGCTGGACCCTACATACCTGAGAAGTACGGGGCCTACATAGAACACGTCAATTCAGAGACTGTAGATGTTTTACACCTACTCTAAGCAAGTGAAAGATATCAGTGGGAGTGCTGGTTGGGTCGGGAAGGTGGTCGTCGGTTCCCAGGAAAGCGAAACGAGTCCAGTGGAGGACTGTCTGCTCTCCCTTGATGTGTTTGTGGCAGAGGAAAGAGTGTGAAGTAATCTCAAGAACCTATATTCATCCAGACTTCATTACTAGTAGTACAGATAGGTGCCCTTGACTATGAGCTCTTAAAGGAGATCTTTTTTGGGATTTGTGTGGGCAGGTAGGCTACTATTAGGGACATTGGGATCCACTAGTAAGGACCTAAAATTATCTAGAGGTAAATCTAGAACAACTTTATCCAGGTGGATGAGGCTTTGCATCCTTTTAAAAACCCATACTTTGGGTACAGAATGATTCACCTTAACATATGTTTCTCATATTAAAGGCCATTGAATGTCTTCAGGATTTAACTGATTACTTCAGTATCTTTCAGACAGCCTGATCTCCTCATTCCCCCTTGATTCTGGGAAGAATTGTGAACTCAGCCCTTGCTTGGGGCTGTGCTATCCTTAGGTGGTGGCAGGAGAGGGGTTGGCAGGGGGATGTGGGTGGGTTAGGCCTCAGCTGTGGATCACAGTATGCTGGGTGCAGATCGAGGTTTCTCCAGCCCGGGACACTGTTATTGTCCCAGGACTATGTTTGTGACAAGGGTGGGAGGGGGTGGCTGTCACTCAGCCCTATGCACTGCCAGTGGCTCCAGATCATACTGTCCAGATACGTCCCTATATCCAGCCTTGCTGCTGGATCATGGCTGAGGGTGCCCCTTGCATTTTATTCCCTTCCTAGTATTTCAAGGGTTTTGTCAAGGACCTGGTTGTGTTTCTGCTAGAGTCTAGAGTTTTTGGACTCGTAATTAGTAACTGCCCCTTGTGCTGCACAGCCCACCTGCCCCTGCCATGTTACTGCCCCCTTGCGCTGCACAGCCCACTATCCCCTGTCATGTAACTGCCTCCTTGAGCTGCGCAACCCACCTGCCTCTGCCATGTTACTGCCCCCTTGCGCTGCGCAGCCCATCTGACTCTGCCATGTTACTGCCCATTGTGCTGCACAGCCCACCTGCTCCTGCCATGTTACTGCCCCTTGTGCTGCACAGCCCACTTTCCCCTGTCATGTAACTGCCTCCTTGAGCTGCACAACCCACCTGTCCCTGCCATGTTACTGCCCCCTTGCGCTGCCCAGCCCACCTGACTCTGCCATGTTACTGCCCATTGTGCTGCACAGCCCACCTGCTCCTGCCATGTTACTGCCCCTTGTGCTGCACAGCCCACCTGCTCCTGTCATGTTACTGCCCCTTGTGCTGCACAGTCCACCTGCCCTAGCCAAGTTACTGCCTCTTGTGCTGCGCAGCCCCCCCTGCCTGAGCCGGGACATGGTAAAGAAGCATCAGGTCAGCCCAGGAGAGGCCTCTCGGCCAGTCCCAGAGTGGAACAGTACAATGCAGGCCCCAGAGTAAAGGAATCATCGTGAAATCCCTTTTGTACAGGAGAATGAAGGTGGCTGTTAGGAGGGGCCAGGCCTGAAGCAGGAGGCACAGTTCACAGCAGTGGAAACAGCAGATCTGTGGGCAGAACACAGAACTGATTTGCACTACCCCTGATAAAGCGTCACATCTGAATCACTGAAACGTCACACATAATGACAATGAAAACACAGAAATGTCGCATGATGAGCACTTGGCAGATGCCCGCTCCTCCTGACACTGGGGTGTGGAAGGTGCAGATTTGGGGTCTGTGAGGGGCTGAAGATTGAGATAACTGCCAGAAGACATGGGGTCCTTCTTCCTCTGCAGCAGGCTTCACACAGGCAGAAGTCAAATGAGGTCAGCATCCGCTGCAGCTGTCTCTGCCGCAGCTGACCCGGAAAAGGAAACCTTTCTCCCTTTCGTACAATGTGCCCAGTGGATTTCATCGGCTGGCGAGAGGCGCCCTCTGGTGGCTGCTGAAAGAACTTCCGCCTCCAGTGTCCAGGAGCGAATACATTTAACACAAAAATGCATTTTGTGGCAGGAAACTGGGGTTTTTAGACGTCACAGATATGGACGTTTTTAAGATTCACAAATGTAGGGTCTACTTGGGGTCAAACATTGGGCAACAATTGTGTATCGTGCATTCTTCAAACTGAGCGCTCCAAACTGCTGCTCAAGGCACATTTTGCAGCTTTGGGGATTTCCATTCCTTCATGTTGTGTTTGCACTGCTCTCCCTGGTGTGTGGTTGCTGCTGCAGAAAGTATTACCAAATTCACTTCTCAAGAGCATGTTCCAAACACTGATGTAGAGAACTGAAGAGTATGCACATAAAGGTGACAACTGGACACCCTACTCTCATTCTTCCTCGCCATGTTGTGTCGCAGATGATGTGACGCTGAGCACTGAAGATATGGAATGCACAGGTATTACTGCATGTGCTGTGTTCCTGGGCCTCCGCCTAACTTTTATTTCTTTGCGTCATATCTCCCTCATAAAGCTTTATATGAACAGTTCTTTGACTCTCCAAGTCTGCCAGTGCAAACTCTTCAAGCTCTTCCAGATGTGTTTGGTTGTGTTCTGTTCCCCATTGCACACACATTTCAGCCAGAGGAAAGCTCCAGCTGAAAGAAAGGAAATTGTTCCTCATCAAACACCCTGAGGTTCTGGAAGTGGAACCAGGTGACATAACAGCAGCATGGAGACGATGTAACCTCAGCTAACTCAGCGAGGGGAGACAGGGAACTATGCCACACATGTGGACGATGGAACCTCAGCTAACTCAGCGGGGTATGAAAGGGAACTATGCCACTCTTGTACAAGATGGAACCTCAGCTAGCTCAGCATCGAAGAAGGGGAACTATGCCATACATGTAGCTGATGGAGCCTTAGCTAACTCAGCCGGGGAAGAAAAGGAAATACACCACAATGTCCTTCCTTGTATTATTGCTAACGGTGCCTGTTATGGGTGCAAAATATGTTAAAAAAGAACTCTCTGATGTGCTTGTTTGTAGACAACTAACAAAGTACTTCAGGACCACTAGCCGGATAGTGGAACTCTCTCAGGCCCTCGCTCTCAAAATGAGACCAGTGTCACTTAATGTACTGCATGAGAAGCAAATCACAAACCCCAGTGAGGCATTCGGTGCTCAGATGTGATTCCCAAAAGAACACCAAAAAGACTAAACCGATCCTTCGGGATGCCAAAGACAAACCTTTTGCGATACAGCTCTCATTCCTTTAATGCTGTATGCTGTCTGGAGGACTGATGGACTGGAGTACTGCAGCAGAGGTGTTTAATTTACTTGGTCTGTATGTGTCATCCCCAAATCCACATATCCAGCAGCTCTAGAGGATCTTCAATCAACAAAAGTAGCTCTGGCTCAATGCATCACTGCTGTGAACTCTAGGTGGGGTATGGAGAATGGCCTGCACAGAACAGGATTGTGTCCACCTGCCACAACTGAAGGTCCTGGGCACCCCCCCAACCAGCACGATCCCTTGTGAGATTCTCATATTTGAAAAAGAAGTGATGAACAACATCCAGAAGATTCAACTAAAATGACCCTTTCAGAATCTCACTAGAAAGGAGAGGGAAGCTATTAACACCTTAGTTAATGATGAGGCGATAGCAATCAAACCAGCTGACAAAAGTGGAGCTATAGCCATCCTTGCCATGATGGACTACAGACATGAATGTCTGAGATTGTTGGACAACGCCACACATTACCAACCTATCCAACAAGACCGGACTCCCAGACTACAACAAAAGATACAGATCATGATAAATGAAGCCGAAACACCAGGGTGGATTACCAAAAAAGAAGCAGATTTTCTACACAATCAACAACCAACAGTACCCAAATGTTACTCTCTTCACAAAATACACAAGGATAAATAACCACCCCCTGTGAGACCAATTGACTCTGGCATAGGATCCTTACTTGAACCATTGTCAAAAGTTTGTGACTATTTCCTTCAACCAATTGTGGAAAGAACACCCACTTTTCTGAGAGACACTAAGGATATACTAAATCTCTTTGAAACCATTAATACTCAAGATACCACAGACCTCTGGATCAGCCTCGATGTAGAAGCCCTCTACACCAATATGCCTCAGGATGCTACTTCACAGTAATAGAGGAAATGTTAAGAGCAGAGCCATGGAATTCACCGACCACAGACCACTTCGCTGTAGAATGTGCTGCAATAGCCCTTAAAGAATTTCTTTTTCAATTTGAAAACAAACTATATCTACAAATGCAGGGTCTATGAGTAGCACATTCATCCCAAACATAGCATGTCGCATGTACAGCTGCGAGCAGAAGTTCATTCTCAATCACAGTAACCCCTTTTTTCCAGGGTATACAGTAGTGAAGAAGATTCATCAACAAGGCAAGGCAAGGAAAGGCAATGCAGCCAACATACCTGAATCCACCAGATGGATCAATGGATGCAACCCATGCTTGAAATTCACAGCATAATTCTCAGAGAAGGGAATTTCATTTCTAGATATATTGATATGCATTGAGGATGAGGACGGCCGACTGAAAATGAGAACATTTCACAAAACCACTGACAGAAACAGCTGTACAATCGGGTCTGTTGTGACCTCAGATTACAACTATACATAACACAGGATAAGGTTCATGGATAAAACCTGTGAAGCTAACAATAGGTTCATCAGCCCACATTTCCATATTATCATGATGCTGGCAACTGCTGTCTGAACTAATCAGAGGCCCCTCATGTCTTCTGTGGAGCCAGAGATGCGTATCACAGTATTTTGAAGAAACCCTCTTGGATCCAGATGGGGACAAATAACAGTTCGGCTCATCAGAACATTCCTGGGTGCTAGCTGTTTTTCTTCCCAGGACACCTTAGGCTGTAACAATCCCCTTATAAGTACAGCAGGCATTGTTCAGTGTCCTTTCCTCTAAGGGCCAATTTCTATTGCTAGACCCACTCGTTTCGACACTTTATGAATGACGGTATTGTGTTGCTTCACAACACGTGCAGACCCTTCTATTGCCAGTGGGGAAGTAAATACATTTTCCATTCCCCTTTCAGAGTTTTCATTCTACAGCCCATCAAAACTGTGGTTCTGAATTCATGGAGGGTGCCAGTTTTGTGACTTATGTTGGCAAGATCGATATAGCCTCTAGCCACATCCACTAGTATACATCAACAGAAGTTACTTTAATGTATTCAGCCGAACCAGACCTAGGCCACCGTTCTCTACAGATTTAATATCATAGGGATTGCGCTATTTATTGTGAACAATATCCAGGCCCGTAGCCAGGGGGGAATGTTACGGTGGCATGGCCCAATGGAATAACTACAGGAGGGTTTTGATTCTCAATATTTAGTCATTGGTTTGGTTCCCTTCTCCCCGTAGTATTTTTTAATTAAAGTCACAATATGGTGAGATTTTAAAGAATGCAGCATATTTTGCATTTTTTTCTAAAGTGTTACCAATATTCTACATTTACCACTATTAGTTATAAAAAAAGGAAATGGTCCCTTTTGTAAATTACAGTGAGCAAGAACACTGGGAAACGTTAATTAAAACTGTGTTAAAGGGTATTTTCCACATACTTGTATCTAGTAAAATTGAAAAAAACGTATTAGTGTGTAAATGCAATTATGTGTGGGTCTGTGTACCCTCCCTCAAGGCGCCTTTGGGGAAAAGTATTGCAAATCCAGTGTTTCTAGGTACATTTACTAAACAAGAATTGACAATAATTGAATGGGTTTTTAAGGGAGTTCTAAATCATCTGAGCAAGGGAGACCTCAATGGATGAGTCAGTAGGAGAGATATACAGGGTAAGCATAGGATGTTGGGAGAGCATGTCCACAGTTGAGGGAGTGAGTGTGGTGATGGGCCCCCTTCTACTACTTAAAGAAGCAGGAACTTGCCAAACAGCTGCCCAGTCATTGTTTCAGAACCTTGCAGTCAGTGCTTAATATGTGCATTTGGTTTCAGGTAGCGGACACTGGCACTTATCTTTTGGGACCCAGACTTATTTTTCATCATTCAATTTTGACCCTGACCAAAAGCAAGATGGGCAGAAAAGAAAGAAATAAGGAGGAGTAGAAATGTCAGAAAAAGATGACAGAGACAGAACACACGGGCGAAAAAGATCTTGCAAGAGTAAGAAAAAGAGCTAGAAAGTGTAAGGTGATGGAAGAAAGAGGCATCCAGTGGAATCAAGACTTGACAGCCTTAACATTCAGCACCCTGCCCATGCAGCAGGTCTGTCCTCACTGATGCCCCACTGACTGTGACAGTAAAAAGCGTGTGCCTTCACTATTTCTAGGAGCCAACATTGTATTCGGTCAACACAGACTACAACAGACAGAGATTTGGGTTATTTTAGGCAGGACCAAGGGGTCATTGCTAACAGGCTTCCATATTATCTCATGGAAGAATGTTAGGGAGTATTGCTGATGTTCAGCACTTGCTAACACTATGCCTTCATGGTGCTGTTAAACGTGTTGTTTAGATTGGACCATAGACTTGCTTATTCTTATGTCTATAGTCCGAGTGTTTGTTGCCTCTGGTGTGTCTCCCTATACTTGTATCCATGCCTTAGTGCTTCAGTGTCAGTGATCTTGTGTAATATTTAGGGTCTGTGCCTCTGTGCCTTTGTGCCTCTGTGCCTCTGTGCCTTTGTGTCTCTGTGTCTGTGTAGCTTTCTTTCCCAACTGTGAGAACTACAGTGTCAATATTATGGTTTTAGTGTAAGTCTGTCTTTCAGTATCTTGATATCAGTGTCCAAATGTCAATATCTCCTTACCAGTGTTGGTGCCCCGATGTCCACGTGTCCCTTTAATTGTCTTTGTGTCCCTGCGTCATTTTCCCAGTAATAATCTCCCCATCAATGTCTGAGTCATTTTCCAAGAGTAACATTTCCAGTGTCAGTGCCACTCAATCTCTGTGACGGTGTCTCAGTGTCAGTATTGCTGTACAAGTGTTCCATTGTCAGTATTGATATATCTTAGTCCGTTTGTCACTATATCCCTCGCAGTGTGCTTGTTTTGGTGTTCCAGTGTCTCGGTCCATGTAAAAGTTTCCTTGTGTTAGTGTTCTTACGCCAATGACCAAGTGTCAGTGCCTTCATGCCTGTTGTTCATGCCATCTTTGCATGTAGTATCTCTGACTCCGTGTTTTAATGCTGGCACCCTTCTGTAAGTGCCTCAGCATTAGTGTTTGTGGACTTGTTAATGTTACTGGATTTGTGTCCTTATGACACTGTTACTGCATATGTGTCCCTTCATTTTTCTCCCATCATGAGTGCTCCAGTATCGATGTTAGCGTTCCTATTCCCCCATCTACCCTTGTCCCAGTGTCATTGTTCTCCTGTCAGTTTTTCTGTGTCATTGTCCTTGTGCCCACGTCAACATATCAATTTCAATGTACCATGTTAGTTTTAGTGTCTCTGTGTCAGTGTTCACTTTTCCTAGTGTCTGTCTGCACCCAAACAGGGTTGCTGGGAAGTAACGTCTTGGCAGTGTTGTCAGTGCCTCAGTGTAAATTGATTTGATTTGATTTGATTTAAATTATTTCTAGAGCGCACGTATACCAGCGGTTTCTTGGCGCTAACTCTAACCGGATCCGGGGCTAATAGGCAGGGAGGGTTGATGGAGGATTATTCAAAAGACTTCGTGAAAAAATAAGTCTTGAGGTGTCTACGGAATTGTGAGTAAAGAGTAATGGTACGAAGTTCAAGGGGAAGGGAGTTCCAAAGGGTCGGGGCAGGGTGGCAAATTTAAGAACCTCCCCACTTCTTTCTCCGGAAGCGGGGGACGGTGAGGAGGGATTGGGAGGACGAGCGTAGTTCCCTGGTGGGAACGTATGGAGTAATCTCAGAAGAGATAAAGGCCGGAGCCAGGCCAAGTCGGGCCAAGAAGGTGATGGTGGCGAGTTTGAATTGGACTCTGGCTCGCACGGGGAGCCAGTGTAGAGATTTCAGAAGAGGGGTAGAGTGGTGAGATTTAGGAAGTTTGAAGGCCAGGCGGGCCGCCTGGTTCTGAATCTGCTGTAGGCGCCGCAAGCTATAAGCAGGAATGCCGGCATATAGAGCATTGCCGTAATCCAGGCGGGACACCACCATGGCCAGAATTATAAGCTTGAGAGCAGAGAAAGTAAAGAAGCGAGACACTCTGCGTATAGTGCGCAGGGAAAGGAAAGAAGAAGATACCACAGAGCTAACCTGGGAGTGAAGGGTGAGTTGAGAGTTGATTTTTATGCCTAGGGTTTTAACAGAGGAGGAGGGTGCAGGAGAAGGGCCAAGAGAGGGAGGCCGGAAAAGGGAGGACCAGGGGCTGGATGAACCACCCGTCAAGACCAGCTCGGTCTTGTCGGGGTTGAGTTTGAGGTGGTTGTGGTTCATCCAATCCCTGATATGGAGCATGACAGATTGAAAGTTTAGAACAGAGGAGGGAGAAGAAGATAGGTTGAAAACAAGCTGGAGGTCATCCGCATAATTAAATACGGCGACCTCCATCTGTTGAAGGGAAAAGATAAGGGGGGCGACATACAGATTAAACAGGAGAGGGGAAAGGGAAGAGCCTTGGGGAACCCCGCACTGAACTTTCCGGACGTCCGCTGTAAAGTCACCCAGGCGAACGGCCTGGGTGCGGTCGCTCAGGAAGGAGGATAGCCAGACCAGGGCAGTCCCCCCGATTCCTGCCGCCTTGACACGGGATAACAAGATGGTGTGATCTACCGTATCAAAGGCGGCTGAGAGATCGAGGAGCACAAGGGCCTGGTGCTGGTTGGTGTCCATACCCTCCCTGAGGTTGTCCAGGACCGAGATGACAACGGACTCCGTAGAGTGTGCGGGGCGGAAGCCGGCCTGGCGGGGGGCAAGGGCTCCATGCGTCTCCACAAAAGAGCTCAGAGCGCAGGTGACATGGCGCTCGAGCACCTTGGCCAGAAATGGCAAGAGGGAGATGGGGCGGAAATTGGCAGGGACAGAAGGGTCTGCCCCGGGTTTTTTCAAAATAGGCACAATAACCGCCGACTTCAAGGGGTAGGGAACTACGCCTTGAGCAAGAGAGCTGTTGAGGAGGTGAAGGGGGGGGGTCTGGGCAGGTAACAAAAATATGGCGGAGAATGTGGGCAGGGCAGGGGTCAAGAGGAGAGCCAGACTTGACCAAAGGCACTAAGGAGGTCAGACATTCTCTAGTGATAGGGGGGAGGGTGGTGAGTTCACCCTTGGGAGGGGGACATTGGGGGTCCACAAAGGAGGGAGAAGGGGGGGGAATGTTGGCCTTGATGGTAGCAATTTTATGAATAAAATAGTTATTAAGGGAAAGACAGAGTTCTTCGGACGGGGCGGGCTTGAGGGTTGTTCTGTCCGAGAACGCCAGACTGTGGACGATTGTAAATATCTCCTTTGACAGGTTTTCCGCGGCTAAGATTTTGGAGGAGAAGTATGATGTTTTGGCCTCCAAGATGTCTATTTTATACTGGGTAAGAATGTTGGTATACTCCAGTTTTAGCGAGGGGCAATAGCTTCTCCTCCATGCCCGTTCAGCGCGACGTACTTTTAGTTTAGTGGCCTTAAGCTCGACGTTAAACCATCGGTTGGCGTCCTTCTCACGTTTGGAGGTGATGCGTTTGAGCGGGGCAATGGAGTCGCGGCCAGAGGAAAGCCATTGATCTATGGCATCCACCTGGGAGAGGGTGGAGAGGCCGTGCAGGGGAGGGAGGGAGGAACTGAGAAGGGAGGAGAGACTTTCTGGGTTAACTCGGCCCCACGATCGAACCCAGGTGTTTTTGGGGCGGGGGGGCTTAGTTGGGGGATGGATAGGAAGGGAAAAAGAAATCAAGTGGTGATCAGACCATGAGCAAGGCGAGATGGAAAGAGATTCTACAGGGCAGTTCAGGGACCAGATCTGGTCAAGTATGTGACCTTTGATGTGAGTGGGTGAGTGAACGTAGGATGTAAAGTTAAGGGATTGGAGGGTTTCGGAGAATTCCTTGGAGGACGCACATTCAGCGGGGTCGGATGGCCAGAAATTGAAAGCGCCAAGAAGCAGAATGGAGGAGTTATTAATTGTGATAGTGGCCAAGACTTCCAGGAAATCAGAGAGAAACTGTAGAGGAGATTGAGGAGAACGATAAGTGAGAAAGCAGGTCAGAGGAGGAGAGGTAGAAGTGGTGCGAATCACCAGAAATTCGGAGGTCGCGATGTCAGGCAGGGATAGACTTTGGAAAAGTAGATCGACACGTGCGATGACCGCTACGCCGCCCCCGGCTTTGCCAGGACGGCGATCCGCCCTGAGGGCATAGTAAGTGGCCGATAAGGTGGATAATAGGGCAGGGAGGGAGTCATCGCAGAACCAGGTCTCCGTTAGGAAAAGAAGATCTGGGGCATGAAGATCAAACAGGACCGCAAGCTCATGCGCATGGGCGACAGCGGACCGGGTGTTAAGATAGAAGGCCGTAAGAGCTTTGGGGGTTGACGTAGGAACTGTGCGGCAGGGCGAGAGGGGGGGGCCAACTGTGGGAGGAGGGATGGAAAGGGAGAAAGTGGGGGGAAGACCAAGGAAAGAGATGCGAGAGCGTGTGGAGGCCATAATGGGCCAGGGTCCCTGGAGCCTGCGCAGTTGGTCCGGGGAGTAGGTGATACGCGGGGCAGAGTGACATGCCCCTAGCCCCGGCCAGTCGCGGACGGGCGCAGACGGGCTTGCCTTAAGCGCGCCTTCGGCGCGCAATCGTCGCGCCCGCTGCGCTCGTCCGCTGCGCTTCCTCCCAAGACACATGATTTATGCTAAATGGTCGGGGCGTTGAAGGGGGCGTGGCCAACCGAGGGGGCGTGTCACGTGGCACACCTCGCCCTCGAGAATGGCGACCAGGATGATGTGGTTCGTTGCAGCGTCAGCGCGCTGTTTGAGGAAATGCCAGAGAGTGCGAGTATGCTGGGTAAGTTAAGAACAAAGTATCACACACAATGATTAAAAAACAAAGTATCCACGCTCCCGGCTTTTCGCCTCAGGAGTCCTGCGTTAGTGTCGCGCTGAGAGAGCTGCGCGCACTATATATAGGTCTGGTAAGGGGGCGTGGCCAACCGAGGGGGCGTGTCACGTGGCACACCTCGCCCTCGAGAATGGCGACCAGGATGATGTGGTTCGTTGCAGCGTCAGTGCGCTGTTTGAGGAAATGCCAGAGAGTGCGAGTATGCTGGGTAAGTTAAGAACAAAGTATCACACACAATGATTAAAAAACAAAGTATCCACGCTCCCGGCTTTTCGCCTCAGGAGTCCTGCGTTAGTGTCACGCTGAGAGAGCTGCGCGCACTATATATAGGTCTGGTAAGGGGGCGTGGCCAACCGAGGGGGCGTGTCACGTGGCACACCTCGCCCTCGAGAATGGCGACCAGGATGATGTGCACCGAGATAACCCCAGGGGTGACGGTGCCATGCTCTACAAATGCTGATTCATTGATTCATATGTATGTGCCCATCAGCACCCTTATGTCAGTATCCCAGTGACAGTGATTTATCTCAGCAACTACAGGTCAGTACCTGAGTCTCACATTCACCCAGAGAGTGTATCACCTGGTGTTATAGCCAAGCATAAATATTTACGTGCTTATGTTCTAAAGTCCTTAAAACAATCACACAATGTCACTGCCTCATAGCATTAGACCAGCATCAATGTGTGTGCGGCTGTCATTTTCCCCAAGTCAATATTCCCATGTTGGTGTTGCATTATCTGTGTCCCAGTGAAAATGCCCTTGTGTCAGCATCACTGAGGTGCCAGTGTGTTAATGTCCTAATGTGTCCCAGTGTCAATATTTGTGATCCACGTCAATGAACGACTTCCAGTGCCACATCGCCAACATCCTTATGCCATTGTTGGTGCCACTAATCAGTGTTCTAGTGTCCATGACCCACTGGCAGTGTGGATTAAAAGAAAAAAGAAAAAGCATATGGACCACTCTTTTCATTTTCTTTATACGCGACTTGTTTAAAACATTTTTACAATTGGCTTGAGCGTGTGCAGAGGACAGAATTGGTACTAGCATTAGTGTTTGTGTCCCATGCTCACGTCCCAATGCCACTGTTTCCATGTTAGTATTGATGGTCCTCTTTCAGTACCCCTGTTCCAGTGCCCAAGTGTCAGTGTTGATTTGCCTGGCTCATTATCTTACTGACAGTGCCCATTTGCTAGTGGCCCTGGGCCTATTTGTCACTGTGGTTACATCAATGCCTCCATGTCATTGTTGGTTTTCCTTTGGCAGTGTGCTAGTTACCGTGCTGGAAGCCCATTGAAGTGCCGCTAAGTCATTCTTGTTGTCCCTGTTTCAGTTTCCAAGCTTCAGTGTAGGCCCCACTGTATCACTGGACTAGCCTTAGTGACTCATGTGATGGCATTGTTTGCCTATAAACTACTTATCCAATCCAAGGGGATACAAATGTAAGAGCAATTTGGTGATATTAAAAGTAGATCAGGAATGATAAAGTGTATTGGAAAGTATAAATTGAAAAAAACAAGATCTAAAATAGCATTTTAAGAAGGAGATGCTTTTCAAAAAATGGGGAATTGAAACGCCAAAACAAGCATTACATTAATATGTGTCATAAAGTTTTGCATGCAGCATTCTGATTATCACCACATCAGGCAAATATTTCTAAATAGCCATGCAGTAGCAGTTTCACTGATCATTTGAAAATGAAAGACATAGTTTGAGGTTTGTTCACAAAGCAGCGGAACAGTGCTTAATTTATAATAAACAAATAAGGTCAAGTGCCCAATATGGAGGTAATGGCGCGAGCGCGCAGTTGATTTTAAGAACAGAACACTCTAACACAGGCTCCCACTTGGTTTAGCGGGCAGAATTAGCAGCGAACGTCTCATCTAAGTATAAATTCAATTATCGGTGATTTTTACCCTGCTTGTTTTTGCACATGCGAATTTTGCACTTAAACTTGGCTCTGATACTTTTAAAATTGCGGCGAACTTTCTGGTTTTTATTTTATATACCTTGCCACTTTGACTCGTTACATTAGAAAAAGAGAGGGAAACGGGGCCAACACTCAACACTGGAAGTCTGCAGCACCTCGCACCCTACGATCTCCCCGGTCCACCGCCAGTCATTAGCGGACTGTTCGAAGTGGAGGGAGATCTCTGGGTACGGCCATCATTGTTGAGGTGTCCTACTTCCTGGTTGGGCCACCTAGAACCGCCATCTTGCTTGGGTTTGCGGTCTAGCCTTCCGCTACTCAAACAGGCCGGGCAACATAAATGGAGGTAATGGCGCAAGCACGCAGCGGGCGGGCGCAGCAGGCGGGCGCTGCGGGCGCGCCGGCGGCTCGCCGAAGGCAAGCCCGTCTGCGCCTGTCCGCGCCCAGATCGCGCCAAGAGCCAGAACCCCTGGTCCTGGAACCGTACATCATAACCACATTATTGAATATTCCCGTGAGGAATTACTCGCATTAAAACAAGGCAATACATCTGAAATAATCGATATCTCGCCTATTGTTCCTCCGTACACTTTGCCTCTGGCACCAATACATATACATCAACCCTCCACAATAGACAAATCGAATATTCATTGCCTGCTTCCTAATACCAGATCCTTGGTGGAACACCAATTAGAGTTCCACAAACTTGCTCTCACGTTGAACATAGATATTGCCTTTCTAACAGAAACATGGGCAGATGAGAGCTCCGGCCCTGATATTATTGCTGCCACACCCCCCCCCGGATATACTATTGCTAGATCAGATAGGCAACATAAAAGAGGTGGAGGTTTGGCAATCTTGCACCGGGACCACTACAAGGCTAGATTTGAACCACTACAACTGTTGGACCTTGAAGCTATGACATTCTCAATTGAACCCCCAGACTCACTTGCTATTAAAGGAGTTCTGATGTATCGTCCTCCAGGAGATAGAAACGGTTTCATAGATAAACTCAGCTCCATTATGGAAAATGTTATTATTAACGAAAACTATACGGTGTTGGGAGACTTTAATTTTCATCTAGAGAATATGGAAGATCATAACTCACGTAAACTTATTGACCTAATGGACTCATTTGGACTGTCCTTAGTCAGTAAAGTTCCTACACATAAAGCAGGTCACATGCTGGATGGCATATTTTCCAACTGGGAAAATTGTAGGTTAGCTCCATCCCTTCCATTAACCTGGTCAGATCATTGGGTGGTTACCTGGTCTATGATGACCACAAAATTAGGACAACACAGACCGACTACTCTACTCTACATACTACCAGTAGAGCCTGGCACAGAATTAAGACAGACGTTTTGGCGGAGGCAATTATCGCTGCCCCATGCCAACTTGAGTTGGGTGAAGACGCTGAGCGCAATATTGATATCCTCCCAGATTGGCTACACACCATACTAAACAGAATAATCCCCATTTCTCGATCATCAAAAAATGAAGGGAAGCTGTCCCAACCCTGGTACAATGAGAATTTAAGGCTATCCAGGCAGGAATGCCGCAGACAGGAACAAAAATGAAACTTGCTAAACATAAAAAAGATATAATTACAGCCAAAACAGATTATTTCATGAAAAAAATAAGAACTGCTTGTGACACCAACAAAACCCTCTTCTCGGTGATCAACAGGTTGGTTAAACCTAATAAAACCAGCCACAATGAATACAGTCAGGATTTCTGTAATGGACTGGCAAACTTTTTTAAGAAAAAGGTGACAGACAACTACGATTTGTTCACTAGCATTGATTGTCAAAATATCCCCACTAGGAGCAGCTTTCTGTGGTAAACAAAATATCCCCAAAACCAATTTCCAGAAAGATCTAACTAGCTTCTCTGAATTTACACAACCGCTAGATGAGCAATTATCGGAGCTTATTTTATCAATCAAGTCAGGCTCACCCTATGATCCCTGCCCGCCCAACATAATGCATTTAATTCCTACACAAATGACAAAGTGCTTGGGTCCTATCATTAAGATAGTATTTACTATCGGAATCTTCCCGACTCAATGGAAACGGACTTCCATTCTCCCTCTCTTGAAGAAAGACAACCTTGATAGTTCAGAACCCGGTAATTACCGCCCTATCGCAAGACTTCCCTTTGCTGCTAAATGTATTGAAAACATAATGAATAAACAAATAACTCAGCACATCGAATCTAATGCCCTGTTAGATGAAACACAACACGGATTTAGGAAGAATCACAGCACAGAGTCGGCCCTAATTACTGCCACTGAGGACATTCGGTCTATCTTAGACATAGGTGGTACGGCCGCTCTGGTGCTGCTTGATCTCTCGGCTGCCTTCGATACGGTCAGCCATGAGATCTTGGCTGTCCGTATGCAAGAGGCAGGAATTAAAGGCTCGGCACTTGAACTTTTGAAATCTTTTCTGTGCAATCGGCAACTTAATGTAGCAATGGGGTCGGCAACCTCTAAACTATTTTCATTGCCTTGTGGAGTTCCGCAGGGCTCAGCCCTGAGCCCTACGCTTTTTAATCTATATGTGGCACCGCTTGCCTCAATAGTAAAAAAAGCAGGATTTGCCTTGGCCTCCTACGCTGACGACACACAGATTGTTGTGTCCTTAACAAAGGAAGGAAAGCACCCGGGTGAGGCATTTAAGATCTGCATGAAGAATGTGAGCGATTGGATAGATGTCAACTGTTTGAATTTGAATGCAACCAAAACAGAGGTAATCATCTTTGGTAACAAACACTCCCTCTGGACACCTAACTGGTGGCCACCTGCTCTTGGTGTGCTACCAATACCCGCCACCAAAACTAAGGACCTGGGTATCATTATTGACAATGAACTTAAATGTAAAGCCCAAGTCAACAAAGTCACAGCTATTTCTTTTTGTGCCATTAGGCTAATTAACAAAATAAAGCAATTCATACCAGAGGATCTCCTAAAAACAGTGACCTTGGCTCTGGTCCTCTCCTGATTAGATTACTGTAATAGCCTCTACTTTACCATCAATTCAGGCCTGATCAATAGACTCCAGATTGTACAGAATGCGGCGGCTCGCCTCATTTTGAATATCCCCAAGAACGTCTCAGCCAAAGAAGCCATAATGAAATTGCATTGGCTTCCAGTCAGGCAGAGATGTAAGTTTAGGGTCCTATGTCTGGCTTTCAAGTCACTGCATAATCTGGGACCAGCACAGTTCAGGAACAAACTAAAATGGTATGTTCCCAATAGGACCCTACGGTCTGGAACAGCCTGGAACATGGTAATCTCCCCTTTTACAAAAGCCACCTGGGGAGGCAGGAGTCTTTTCAGATCTGCAGCTTTGCTTTGGAATACACTTCCCACCTCATTAAAATCCGCTTCCTCTTTAATTCACTTTAGGAAAGACCTGAAAACATGGCTGTTTACACAAACCATCTAACCCGCTCAACCTGACGACAACCTGTGCTTTCTGTTTTACTGTTCTTATATAAGGTATAGCGCCAAGACACCTCAGGGTATATGATGCGCTTTATAAATTTAATTCAATTCAATTCAATTCAATATTTTTCAAACAAGGCCACACACTTCCTTCTCAAGTGTTCCCACCTCTACAGAAGTCGCCACCCATTTCCTATACTGCATGGACAATGGACAAAAATTAGCAAGTGCACCTGTGTTTTTCAAGTGGTTCAAAAAGTGCACTTTGCAGTCCTAGACCAATGTTCAATTGATTTTGGTAGAAAGCTAATTCATCTGAAATGGCACTCATAAAAGAATGCAGTGCTTTGATGGGCAGTTTTTGTTGGGTGGGAGAGCAATTTTGCGTACACCATTGCTGATTCAACCATTCTGTGATATTTGTAATGAGAGCTGACTAGACTAGACTTATCAGTATTAAAAAGCCTTAGCCACTGTGTGTGGTGAAAGGCGTGTGAAAGTGATATTCTTGGTGACCTGTTGGTGGTGGGGTCAAGATTGATACACATCTAATTACGAATTGATTCCTTTCTGACAGAGGTACACTCTGAAAATTGAGGTATATACCACTGCCTGGTTTTCGATGAAGCATTAATAACCGATTCTACATAGGAGCACTTTCAGGACCTGCAACAGTTGGAGGGAAGAGACCAGTGCGCATGACAATATAGCTGCACGTGATGCCTGTGCGTTTTGTGTCTGTATTGTTTGTTGTGACCTGTGTGTTATATGCTTAGTTTGCATGACTTTTGTCTGTGTGCTGTAATCATGAGGACCTATTTTTGTGTCTGTGGTCTGTCTTTTTACTTTATATGTGGCGTGCTTCGTGCTGTGCGGTATGTTGAAGTCTGTGTGTGCTACATTCGTGATTGGGTATGTAAAAGCTGGTTGACAGGATTCATTGTAAATCCTTAAACAGTAGCTAGTTATTCAGGAGGCACAATGGTGTGCTGCTAATTAGTTCTGTCTCTCTTGATGTTTGTGAGCTGGATGGAAGGATTGCAGTGCTTACTGTTTTAAAATACATGACAGCTCCCAAATATTTTCTTAACAGGTACCTACTGCAAGCTGTGTAATATACAATGCACAATTGTACAATGTACAGCGCCTTACTGATGTCCAACTATGTTTGAACTTAAGTACCACTGCATTGCAGACTGCATTTTTTTCTGAGTCTGCAGAATTCCACATGCCTGCAATGTTGGATCCATCTAGCATTGTTCTTTGTTTGTTGAAGTAACATTTCTATTTCTGTTTTCCTTTGCATTTTGGTATTTTTAGTCCTGAATATATAATAAATGTCAATCTACTAGAAACAGGATTCAATGCTAAAATAGAATTGATAGGTTACTTGTATTTCATGGGTAGACTTGATCACTCCTATTTGATTTTAACAGAGGTTTTACATCTAAGTGTAAATACAATCTTCTAAATACCAGATCCAGATCAGGAAGCTGCTACCATATTACAGATTGTCCTGGACCACCTTTCCTACTTCAAAAAGTGTCAGGCCTAAAAGGGGAGAGGTGCTTGGGTGGTACTGGTACCGCTGCCATGTCTCCATTCATTAAATAAAATGCCTGCATGTCACTCACAATTAGCTGTGCTGTTGCGGTGGTTTATTTTGCTACAAATATGCACCTACTGAGCCAAAGCACAGTCACTGAAATCATGATTCAGGAACCCCAGTTTTGTTCTTTTGCTCTAAAATGTATTCCTGGCTCCACTTTGGAGCTGCTAACATTTGTCTCATATGCTTTGCCATCAGACCGCCTTTTGTTCTCTTGCAAATGAATCCAGATGCAAGGCAGATTTCTTCTTGAAACCAGCAAAGGGATTGAGGTGGCTGAGGAAGATAGTCAATTTAGCACGTTCCTGTATACAGTGGTATATTTAAGCATCCCCCTTCACCTTCCAAGGCTTCAGTGGCAGGCTGGGCACTGGGGGATCCTGGGCTTCACCAACACAGAGAAGTTTCTTCTGATTTAAGTACTCCTTCATCCAAGAAACAGGCATACCAGTGAACGGGGCAGTGATAGCTGTGAAAGTGGACAAATGGTCATACGCACCAACATGTTGAAGTAGGTGAGAGGGAGATGCACAAAAGAAGTCATACAAATGTCTCCTCTCCATTAATTTACATTGAAGTGGAGCATTTTTTCAAAGTGGAGAAACCTAAAAAAAGGCATGTGTGCTTTTAAGAATGATAGACTCAAGAAAACTGGTAGCGTATGCCTGTCTTAGGTTGTCCATATCAATCACACAGAGAAACACACACACACACATTCACCTACCCACCAGCACACATATCAGCGGACACACATGCAGACACAAAAATGCACGACGTTTAGCATCTAGATAAGGGTATGAAGAGCTATATCACTACAATAGAAAGACTTTGACACTACCTTTACTTCTGCTTAGTACTGGTGCCGGCCCATAATCTGTATTGTCGGCAGTTGATATTGCTGCCCCTCCCCCCTTCCAATGCAAACACTAGTCTTGCATATCTCTGTGCACAAAATCTTAATGCTTCCCTCTAAAATACTGAAAGTTGTTTTTTCATTGAGTTCTCTAATACCTGTAAACTCTGTAGTTTTGCACACTTGTAAAGACGTATTAGCATGTATTCCTCTTCTACAATACGCTGTTGGAATCAGCAAACATTTGGTTTCTAAGATTGTCTCCCTTCCAGCGCCAGGGTTGGACTGTGACAGAAAACAGGGTCGAGCATCAAAATAAACGTGGCCGCATTAGGGAATCAGATTGCTAGAAAATCCCTCATTTGCAACTCACAACAGTTGTGAGCTTACAGAGACATGCTGTACGGCTGCTTTGCAAGGCATGCACGACTGCATGCTTTTATGCTTGCTGCAGGCAATGGTTGTGGTAATATCACGGAAATGAACCATGAAAAAACAGCTCTCCAGATTATAAAAACAGACCACAAACAATCAAAAATAGCCAACTCACTGACATGTCAGACCAGTCCTTCTGCTACTGGTAGAGTGCTCCACAGGCCAACCTACCCGGCTGCTCAGCCCCATATAACAGCAACCGACACTCTGGGCTGAGTGTGACTGTTAATTCATTAAATTAAAGCTGCTTCAAACACAGAGAATTTAAAAAATGCAGTGTTAAACTATAAACAGAATCAAAACCTGACCTGACCTTTGACTTGAGTCATGGCCAGTGTGTCTCATGCTGCTGGAGTCTCAATAGGTGCTGCAGACTGAAGTGAAATGTTGTTCCTTTTAGGCTTTGGGATGTGGTGAATAGGGCCCGGGACAGACTCTGCTTCCTCCTACCGACCTGTGCAAATCGTTACAATGCTGCTGCTTTCCCTGTCCAAAAGCCTCTGACTGTGGTTCTAGCAGCGACTTTCCCTCAGGTAGTTTCTCTCTCCTAAACCCTCAGCAGACGCAAAGTCATCTGTGCAAAACGTAAGGCCTTTTTCATGATTTGCTTTATTAGAACTGCTGCCTGTGGGACGACATCACTTCAAAGTAACAATACAGACACATTTCACTGCACAAAAAGCAGAAGAAGTTAGCCTGTCTCTCTCTATCAACAGAAATTGGCTTTGTTAGAAAAACAATTTATTAAAGCTCCCTCTGACACCACTCAAGCAGAGATGGACTCCATTAAGGCATCTAGAAATGACATCTCATGCAAAATGCCTTAATAAATGAACAGACATACAAGGTAAGAGCCTATGAGTAGCTGAAAAAGCAAGCAGATTGTTGACATGATCGGCAAGAGGAAGCACAAGTGAAAATGTAAGATTTTCAATTAACCATCCAGATACTAAAACTATAACCCAACATAAAAACAAGTTTTTCTTTACTTTTGCATCATTATCAATTTATAAAACAAAATATTATTCCCCACTTGAAGAGGAGAGTAATTCTTTTGTATCTCTTCTCCAACTACCAACTCTTTCCTCCTCTGATTCTGTCTTTTTCTCTTAGCCTATAAGGGTTAACGATGTAAAAACTGCTATATGGCAATAGATAGCTGAACAGGTACCTGGGAAGATGTGTTTAGTATTGAGTTCTATTAACCCCTTCCCTGCTAATGACGGAACCACTCCGTCATGAGCCACGGGCGCCGTGTGCTCATGACGGAGTGATTCCGTCATGCTGCGGCCGTTGGCGGCCGCTCCGCCCACGCGGCGCTGATTCCCCGTCTGTGCGGGCGATTAGCGCGAGTGGGCGGAGTCGTGACGGAACCACTCCGTCATGAGCACAGCGTGCCCGTGGCTCATGACGGAGTGGTTCCGTCACGAGCATGGCGGCGCCGCACTGCCCCCAAACCCCCCAAGCGCCGAGGCAAAATTCGTGCCGCGGCGAAGGGGTTAAATCTATGCTTCCGACCTTATTCTAATACTTACACATCTTATAAAACACGTAGGCCCTCATTACGATGTCGGGTGGACACCCCATTGCGGGTAAGGAACTGACCGACCATAGGTCAGCGGTTCCGAATCCCTAGCTTGGATGCAACCACACAGTGCGGTCGGAAAAATCCACTTTAAATGGGAGCTTGTGCTGCGGGCTGAAAACACCCACAGTGCAAGCTCCCATTGGAAAATGGAAGTTTGTAAGGTGCCTGCCACATGGTGTAGTGATGTTGAGGGCCATATGTGGAGGGCCAGGGGTCAGTTTTTCCTCTAACTGCCGTAATCAAAATACGGCAGTAGGAGGGAAACCTCACCTCAGGGTGTCGGGCCTTTAGAATTTGCCCCCTCTTTCAGCAAATGTGTCAAAAAACCCGGTAAGGGCTCCTAGATTGGGTCACATCATCCAATCACATTATTAAATTCAGATTATAAAATTCTGGACTAAGTTATCAATAATTAATTAATATAAATTGCCCCTATGCTAAGCCACAGCGATTAAACGGGCTCCCTACTTGGAAGGAATACTGCAGTAAACACATATTTTCTGATTATTTTAAATTGAATAACACTGAGAAACGTTTGACCAGTGATATGCAATTTCTTATTTCTAATTCTTTAACTATACACGTTTCCTGCCCAGCTCACCAGGATAATTGACCTCTCTTTACAAAAAGGCTATAACAAGGACCATTATCAATAATAGATCTATTGGTCCTGTAATCCCCAAAAGAAGTATCCAGCAAAGATGTCCCATCCCTACATTGGTTTGTACATGGTTCATTGAATTCTTATATAGCAAAAAGGAGGGGTTGCTATATATCCACCCTGAGACGCACCACTATAGGAACAGTTACCCTTTCAGAATTTGCGTGCTTGATCTTGGGAGCAAGGGTTCTGGACCTCTTATTTGCTCCCTGTCCCTCCCCTCTTTTTGTGATTGATGTCATTGAATTCTTAACCATTCCTATTCACTTACTTCCTTCAATTCATCCGCCGGTGGCTTACCCCTCATAAAACCAAAGGGCATATTCTCAAGGAGCTATCGTCGAGTTAACAGCACTTTAGCGCAGCCAAAGTCGCGATAAATTTATCGCCCCATTCACAAGCCAGTGCAAACTGCTGATACCACCAGATTTCCAGCGATAGCACCCTCAAAAAACATCGCCACGGATGACCACGGCAACTATCGCTAATGAGATGCAGAGTAGGCATTCCCGAGCAAAAAGCCGCGACAATACCACTCCACAACATTCTCAACGACCAGCCACAACGGCGATAAGATCCCAAAACAGGCGATAAGGCTCTGACCTGGTGCAAAGTCGGACCACAACCAGCACCAGAAAGGGAACTAAGCCCAGAGTCACACCTGAAGCTCAACAGATGCCATGGAGCTACTCATCATGCAGCTCGGAGCCCCAACAGGGTCACAACACCCACCTCCACCACCCTCAGGACCGCCACCCCCACCCGGACCCCCAACCCCCCCCCCTCGGACCAACAGAGGCAGCGCAGACAAAGACAGCGGACATTCATGACATGCACCAGCCTCACAGACGTAACAACAGAGCATGCCATTGCCCACTACAGGCTCAAAAGACCAACCATCCTACGCATCCTGAACATCATTGCCCATAGACTGATGGCACCAACACAGCAGAGAACCAACATCCCTCCGCAGACAAAGCTGCTGGCTGTGCTGCACCTGTTGGCCTCTGGGACATTCCAACCAACGACTGTCATAGTCGGAGGAGTCTCGCAGCCAGCCCTATCCAAGTTCCTCCAACCTGTCCTGGATGCCATCCTCAGCTTGGTTCCCCAGTACCTATACTTCCCCCACACTGCGCAGGAGCAGCTGGAGACCAAGCAAGGATTCTACGCCATAGCTGGCTTCCCGCACGTCTTGGGGGCAATCGACTGCACACATGTCCTACTTGTGCCCCCTGCCGACACTGCACACAATTACCGCAACAGAAAGCACACGCTTTCCATCAATGTGCAGGCCATAGTGGACCACCGGGGACTCTTCACCAATGTCGTCGCCAACTACCCAGGCAGGGTGCACGACTCATATATCTTCCGGCAGTCCATCATCAACCAGCGCTTCCAGGATGGCACCTACGGAAATGCAGTGCTCGTTGGTAAGTACCAGCTGGACACCCACACACCTCAACTCCACAGTCATGCAACCCACAACTCTGGCAATACAAACAGCACAAACCCACAAACAACATGCCCACCCACCAGACCCGACAGCACAACTTACTGTGGCAACCTGGGCTAGCCATGTACATGAGCCATCTATAACATGGCACATCAGCCACACACCAGCAGATTGTGGAGGCAGGTGGCAACCAGGCATGTGCGAATGTCTAATGCTGCAGATCAGAGCTTATAAATTCTCCCTACTTCCACGGACAGAGTAATTCCACAGTCACACGCACAAACACTCATCATACGCTAGGGCCCATCACACTAACATTCATTCTATTACTCTATCCACACTGAATGTATGAGAGAAATCTTAAACCAATCTGCATCTAAAGTGAGGTCAATGCGACCTTAAAGATATGTCTTGAGTCATGATTTTAAACACAGGAAATACATTAACTCAATAAATGACAAAGAAATAACCACCCGACACTTGAATTCAAACAAAGGTTATTTTATCTAAATTAGTTCAAATGAAAGTCAATCAATAGCAAAAACATTATTCTCATAATTACCTATTCTAGCTAAATGTCAGGATTTGGGTCAGGACAGGTCTCTCAGTAAAGTCTCCCGAGTCGCCGTCCTCTCAATCAGCGTCGATCCTCACGAGCATAGGTTCGGGAGGAAGTGGCCTTAGACCCTCTCTAGTCTAACAATATTTATAGGGAAACTAACAAATTGAAAGTAACAAACAATCTCTAAACGTCCGTTGAGCCATTGAGCAGAGCGAACAGGAAAGGATGTTGACTCGCAACATTTAGAAAACCTCCGCTCTCGAAAATCACAAAAATAAAAACACGGAAAAAGGAAGCTCAAACTAAAAAATGATACATCCATGAATGCTCTTCCTCGGAATCATAGTGAAGCCACCACAAGTTTATCAGAGTTCATTGTGGCTTTATTCTTCTCCAAGGGCAATTGGCAGCAAGCCTGGAGCTGCTGTCCTCACGGAAACTTTTAATACAGTCAGAGGCCGTGGTCAGGTGGTTTTCAACCATATTCAGCGAGGCCTCTCGTCAAATTTCAACTACTCGAATGCAGGCTGTAAATATCGGCCATCTTGGATTAGGCCAAAACGGACCATCTTAATTAAAAGAAACACAAAACAACGTTACTACATCGTAATGATTATACAGTGTTAATTCCCACTAATACCCTTATGTGTATGCAATTATCTAGCCATCTGCAACATAAAGAAGCATTAAAGCACATTATTTTAAAGCGCAAACACATAACAAATTCCACTTTAGCCACACATATTTTATTAATTTGCTCATCAACTTAGTTCACGTATTAATAAGCAACATAAATGCATTCCCGCGTGTAATTCTTTCATTAGTAATGTTGGTTAATCAGAAAACGTCAACAAAATTAATAATTAATAATTAATTATCAGTAATTTTAGTTATGACATAAAAACATAAAACTGGAGTTTAAATCTCAATAAATTTTCAATAGAAAACTCTGCTCCAGCAATCCCCCCTTTGGTGATATATATCACCACAAAAACCAACCCAAAAAATAAATTTAGTCCCCATTTTAGGAGAAATCGAAATGTCTTTTTACGACACTACACACCAGACTCTCTTTCATCATCCCTCTTCGATTCCAAGTAAACACTCTCCCTCAATTCTTCTAATTCTATTTCTTGTGGGTCTCTCTTTGACTTTGACCTCTTTTGTTTCTTTTCAGTATTTCCTCTAATTATTCTCTTTTTCCCTCCCCTGTTTTTACAACACAAACACACTAATCTTAGTATCAATAAAGCAGCAATTACACATGTCAAAGGAAATAATATCTTGCCAATAATGGTACTACCTATCTTAGCAATAAAACTCTTAACAGCAAGTAGCTTATTAGCCATTTTAGTCCAGATAGTTTCAGCTTCCAGTGGTACTAATTCTTCATGCAAATCAGTAATATTTTTGATATAGACCTTTAGATCTTTGCTTTCGTCAGGAATGTAAGTGCAACAATGTTGAACTTTCAGCATTCCACAAACTCCACCCTCTTTGGCCAATAGAATATCAAGGGCAAGTCGATTTTGCATAGACATGGCACGTACGGCAATCATCTCCGTATTTACCAAAAGAAACCCTCCAGCGGTACTTGTCGATAAGCGATCCACCACTGTTGACAGTTTCCGAATTCCATATGCATTTAATGAAATTCCCACTGCTGGAATTAAAGCTCCAAAAATATCACCTACAATTTCTGACCAAGTTTCTCTCTTAAAGCGTGTTAGTAGATTAATTTGTTCTGCATCTTCTATCTTATCTATATGAAAAATCTTTGGAAAGACCAGGCCAACATAACACGTGCCATACCAATGGTCAGGCAACCTGTAATAAGCCTTATTCCCACAAATATAATACACTCCCGGGAAAACTGGATCTTCTCCTCCCTTGAATCCCCATCCTGTTGCAATAAAGTATGTATCATGACACTCACTAGTCCCAACAAAATACCTATCATATTGGGATTTCCTTCTGGTAATGCATAATTTACTGTAACGCCCTGAACGTCTCAGGATCGTTTAACAGACACGATAATGAGAACGCAACCACTTGTGAAGGTTTAGTTATTTTAATGAAGGCAAAAATAATACAAGGAATAAACAAAGGTTATAGTCACTGGAATCCTCCAGGCTAAGTACGTTACCAGCCCACAGCACGGATGGTCCTAACCGTCCTCTGCATATACGCCGATCCCGGCGTATGCCACCAGAGGGCAGAAATGAAATGGCCGACAATGCCAATCGGTAGGCTGTGAGGGGCACGAAGAGTGTTGGGGAGAATCGAGGAGTCAGGGAAACACCCAGCCGGGGTCTCTACCTGAAGGGAGCAGCCGCTCAACCTCTTCCTCAGACTGCACCGGGACGCGGAGTCACCTCCTGGTGATGCGTCACCGATACCCCAATCACAAGCAAAGAAGACTGAACCGAGAGCAGCCGCTCGATCGATCCTGTGGACTTCCGAGTCTGTAACGCGGCAAACACCTCCTGGTGTGCGTTACAGCTGGCAGTCCCTGTATCTCTGGTCGGGCTGGGAGTTACGACTCCAACCAGCAAAAGCGCCACTGCGCTTGGACTCAGCCGAGTCAAAAAGCGAAGCTCAATGGTTATCCGGTAGAGCTTCCGGGTCCTTCACAGGTGACGATGGGGCAAGACACGGCCCAGGGAGTAACGTCTCGACCTACCTCCGTTCTTGCCTTACTGGAGCACCACTCCGGAACACTGCTCTTCACTAAGCAGGTACGTCGGTGTAAACACAATATCCGACAGCGTTGTACCTCCCGGTTCCTCCCTTTATAGGGGGTGTTTTCCTTGAGTTATGTAACAGCTCTCCTGTTTACATAAGGGCGTGTTTTCCTTGAGTTATGTAACAGCTCTCCTGTTTACATAAGGGCGTGTTTTCCTTGAGTTATGTAACAGCTCTCCTGTTTACATAACCTCTCAACCGCTAAGCATCCTGGGAGATGTAGTCCGTTTTCGCTGGTTACCGTTTTCCTCCCCTCGCATGACAGGAATTCTTGACAGTACATCCTCCCTCTCAGCGGCTCCCCACGGGTCCAGCGCTGGCAGGAAAACGCCGATGGAACAAGGAGACCAAGCGCGGAGCATGAACCCCTTCAGCCGGTTCCCATGACTGCTCCTCCGGGCCATAGCCTTTCCATGCAACCAGGTACCACAGCTTCCCCCTGCGCCATTTGGACGCCCGTATGCCCGACACTTCATACTCCACCTCCGACTCCACGCATACCGGCCTAGGTGTCCCAGACGGCTTGGAGGGTGCTGGTTTGAGCAATGATACATGAAAGACAGGGTGTATCCGCAATGACTGGGGCAAGCACACCTTCACGTTCACGGGACCCATACACTTGGTAATTCGATAGGGGCCCATGTACTTGGGATGGAACACACTGTTCTTTCGAAACCTCATGTTTCTTGTGGATATCCAGACATAGTCTCCAGTGCGGTACAGTGGCCCGGGCCTTCTCTTCCTGTCTGCCGCAGCCTTGTATCTTCTCTTGGCCTCTATTAGGACAGCCCTTGAGCGCATCAACGTGTCTTTTATGTGAGCCACCCTGTCCGCTGTGGCGGGAATCCTGTCCTCTCTGAACGGATGTAGAAATGGCAAGAACCTGGGATGTTGGCCATAGTTGCTATAGAACGGAGATGACTGTGTGGAGCTGTGAGTGGCGTTGTTATAGGCTATCTCTGCAACCCATAGCAAGTCGACCCATTCTTCCCTGCCCTGGTCCACAAAACATCGCAGATACTGTTTGAGCGTTTGGTTCAGGCGCTCGGTTTGGCCGTCCGTTTGAGGGTGGTAGCTGGTGGACAGGGCGGTCTTAACATGCAGCGCAGTGCACCAAGTCTTCCAGAATTGCGCAGTAAACTGCGACCCCCGGTCCGACACGATCACCCCAGGTAATCCATGCAGTCGTACCACATTCTTTAGGAGTAGTGACGCCAATTCCCCGGCCGTAGGGACTCTCTTGCAGGGGATGAAGTGCCCCATTTTCGTCAAGTAATCCACCACCACCAGTATTGCCGTCATCCCCTGGTCTACCGGTAGGCCCACAACGAAGTCCAGTGATATGCTATCCCATGGTCTATCCGGGGTCGGAAGTGGATGTAAGAGCCCTTGGGTTCGGCCATGGTCGGCCTTCATGGTAGCACACGTAGGACACTCCTGTCCCCACCTCCTGACATCCACTCTCATGGTTGGCCACCAGAAATGCCGTCCCATGCTAGCCACCGTTTTTTCAAAGCCCAAATGACCTGCGCATGGAGAGTCATGGCACCAGATGAATGCTTGTTTCCTTAGCCTAGGCGTGGGTATCAATAGGCACCTGCCCTTCAGGGGTATCCCGTCCTTCAGCTGCCATTCTCTGTGACTGAGGAGCCACCTCCGCCATGCGAATGACCTGATCCCTCTCTTTATTCCCCTCAGGAAAGTATCCGGTTGGATAACCCCCAATACTATCCTCGGGGAAATGATGGAATGCTCGGTCGCAGGCAATGGTTCCTTAACTGCAGATTGACGGGACAGGGTGTCCGCCTTCCGGTTTTCTGTCCCCGGCCGATATGTGATGCGGAAGTTGAACCCCGCAAAGAAGATCATCCACCGCAGCTGTCTGGGAGAAAGGTGTCTTGTGGCCGTCATGAACTGTAGGTTCCGATGGTCCGTGTACACCGATACCACATGTCTTGCCCCCATCAACCAATGCCTCCATTCGGTGAAGGCGTCCTTGATTGCGAGAAGCTCCTTCTCCGCAATATGGTAGTTGCGTTCGGCGTCGTTGAGTTTGCGGGACATGTACGCAACGGGATGAAGCACCCCTGTGTCGTGGTTGCGTTGGGACAAGATAGCCCCCAGCGCCACATCCGATGCGTCCGCTTCCACCACGTAGGGGAGATCCGGATCGGGGTGAGCCAACACCGGCGCCTTACCAAAGGCGCTTTTCAGGGCCTCAAAGGCTTTGTTCGCTTCAGGGGACCAGACGAACTCCTTGGACTTCCTCAGTAGCTGTGTGATTGGGGCCACCAATCCTGAAAATCCATCTATAAACCGCCTGTAAAAGTTGGCGAAGCCAATGAAACTTTGGACGTCCTTCACGCTTTGGGGCACCGGCCATTCTTTCACCGCCTTGATCTTTCGTTCTGCCATCTCCTGTCCCTCTGGACTCAGCATCACTCCGAGGAATTCCACGGATGTGACGTGGAAGTCACACTTGCTGAGTTTACAAAACAGCATGTTTTCCCTCAGCTTTTGGAGCACTGTTTTGACGTGGTGTACGTGCTCCTCCACACTGGACGAATAGATGAGGATGTCGTCGATATATACGACCACGTAGATATCCAACTCCTCTCTGAATACCTCATTCAAAAAGTACTGAAAGGCTGCCGGGGCGTTGCACAGACCGAACGGCATGACGAGGTACTCAAAAAGGCCGAACCTGGTCTTAAAGGCGGTCTTCCACTCATCTCCGTCCCTCATGCGCACCAGATGGTATGCCCCTTTCAAATCCAACTTGGTGTAGATACGAGCTTTCTTGACCTGTTCCAGAAGTACACTGATGAGAGGCAAGGGGTACCGATTCTTTACGGTTATCGCATTCAATGCCCTAAAGTCCACACAGGCTCTCAGCTCCCCATTAGCCTTCGGGATGAAGAAGAGTGGCGAGGCGGCCGGAGACTTGGACGGGCGGATGAATCCTAGCTTGAGGAGTTTATCCAGGTACCCCCGGAGATGCACGTTTTCAGGCTCCGTCAGGGCATACAGCCTGCCGCTGGGAACGCTGGCCCCTGGCACCAGGTCGATCTGGCAGTCAAACTGTCTATGTGGTGGTAGCACTTCCGCCTTCACCTCATCAAATATATCCTCAAAACTGTGATAAGCCTGGGGGAGAGCCACATCTTTTTCTGCCGCTGTAGCCACCGTCTGACTCCCGCTCTCATCTGCGTCAAGGGATTCCGTTCTTATTCCACAATGCAGGATGCAATACGGTGACGTCAGTTCGATGCGATGTGTTGGCCAATCCACAGAGGGGTTGTGTTTCTGTAGCCACGGCAATCCCAATATGACGCCATATTGGGGCGCTCGGATGATGTTAAAATCGATTTGTTCCAAATGGTTCCTCCCACATCTCATTGGAAGGACCCCCGTGTGCTGCCCGATGGGCCCCGTCACCAATCGCACTCCGTCTACAGCATAGACGTCTTCGGGTACAGCTTTGGGAAGAAGCACTAGCCCTAGCCTGCATGCCTCGTTGTGGTCCATAAACATGCCAGTGGCCCCTGAATCCACCATGGCCACAACGGGTATCCACTGGTCATGCACTCCCACGTGCACCGTGAGAAACAGGTGTCGTTGTCCCTTAGTGACCGAGTTGGAAAGTGAAGGGATGGATGAGTGACTCCGAGATGCCCCTTCTTTGGTCTGGGAGTCCTCTAGTTTTCCGCCGGTACGTCCACCACGGCTGTTACCGACCGGTTGGCCCGATAACGTGACGTCTTCGGTTTGGCAGGGCATTCACGTACGTAGTGGCCTTTTTTGCCACAATATAGGCACAATCCTTGTTTACGGCGTGACTCTTTCTCCGTGGCTGTGAGGCTCGCTCGTATTGCGCCGATGTCCATGGGTTCTCCCTTGGATGCGGTGGAAGTTTCAGGACTTCCCACTGTCACATAGGATGGAAGGGATTTTCCTTTTCTCCCATGATCCCCCTTTCTTTCACTTAGCCTATGTTCCAGCCGTAATACCAGGTTGATAAGGCCCTCACATGTCTTGGGTTGTGGGTCAATATGAGCCACGGCGTCCTTGAGCTCATCTCACAGCCCGTGATGGAAGAGCGCCGTCTGTTTAGCAACAGGCCACTTGGTTTCCGCAACCAGCCTTCGGAACGCGTTGAGATACTGCACCAGGTCGTTGGATCCCTGTCTCAACTCAAGCATTTCACGGTCCGCCGTGTACGAGTCAGCCCTTCTGTCGAAGACCTTCAGGAATTCCTCGCGAAAAGCACCCCAATCACATAAGATGGGGTCGTCCCTGCTCACCAGAGGTACGGCCCATTGTGCCGCGTTTCCAGCCAAATAGGATATAAGGAAAGCCACACGAGCCTGACTCGTGGGGAACGCCCTTGGTTTGCACGATAAATGTAGCGCCACTTGTGTGAGGAATACCTGCACTGTGTTAGGATCCCCACTGTACCTCTCTGGTGTTGCCAAGGGGACGGCTACCGGCATTTCCACTACTACCGCAGGGGTCTGGTTCGTGAGGGAGGTGCTGGGCGTGAGCGGGTCCAATTGGATAGCATCCAGTCTGGCTTTTACATCGGCTGTTTCTTGCCTGGAGGCAGCCAATTCAATTTGCACGGTCGCTAAAGCAGCCAGCACATCATCAAGTGTTGCCATGTCTGTTATCGACCGGGAGACAGTTAGTGTTATTAAGGTCGGATATTTTGTAACGCCCTGAACGTCTCAGGATCGTTTAACAGACACGATAATGAGAACGCAACCACTTGTGAAGGTTTAGTTATTTTAATGAAGGCAAAAATAATACAAGGAATAAACAAAGGTTATAGTCACTGGAATCCTCCAGGCTAAGTACGTTACCAGCCCACAGCACGGATGGTCCTAACCGTCCTCTGCATATACGCCGATCCCGGCGTATGCCAACAGAGGGCAGAAATGAAATGGCCGACAATGCCAATCGGTAGGCTGTGAGGGGCACGAAGAGTGTTGGGGAGAATCGAGGAGTCAGGGAAACACCCAGCCGGGGTCTCTACCTGAAGGGAGCAGCCGCTCAACCTCTTCCTCAGACTGCACCGGGACGCGGAGTCACCTCCTGGTGATGCGTCACCGATACCCCAATCACAAGCAAAGAAGACTGAACCGAGAGCAGCCGCTCGATCGATCCTGTGGACTTCCGAGTCTGTAACGCGGCAAACACCTCCTGGTGTGCGTTACAGCTGGCAGTCCCTGTATCTCTGGTCGGGCTGGGAGTTACGACTCCAACCAGCAAAAGCGCCACTGCGCTTTGACTCAGCCGAGTCAAAAAGCGAAGCTCAATGGTTATCCGGTAGAGCTTCCGGGTCCTTCACAGGTGACGATGGGGCAAGACACGGCCCAGGGAGTAACGACTCGACCTACCTCCGTTCTTGCCTTACTGGAGCACCACTCCGGAACACTGCTCTTCACTAAGCAGGTACGTCGGTGTAAACACAATATCCGACAGCGTTGTACCTCCCGGTTCCTCCCTTTATAGGGCGTGTTTTCCTTGAGTTATGTAACAGCTCTCCTGTTTACATAAGGGCGTGTTTTCCTTGAGTTATGTAACAGCTCTCCTGTTTACATAAGGGCGTGTTTTCCTTGAGTTATGTAACAGCTCTCCTGTTTACATAACCTCTCAACCGCTAAGCATCCTGGGAGATGTAGTCCATTTTCGCTGGTTACCGTTTTCCTCCCCTCGCATGACAGGAATTCTTGACATTTACCCTTCTGTGGTGCATCTAAAGTTAAAGTTGGACTGGCCCCATTCCTCAATTCCTTTCCCATCTCAATATCCCATATTGTCTCACTCACTTTATATTTCCCTACCTTTTCATGCATGCTCACTCTCCTTTTATCTACCATGTCTAGGAAAGCCTTTTCTTCTTCTTTCAAACTGCAAGTTAAATTGTTTCTAAAAATGTAATCTAATGTTAATTCTTCTGTCTCAATAAAAATCTCACCAAAAATGTTAGCTCTTTAGCTGGATTCAGCTTTCTATTCATAGGCAATTGCCCAAAAATGTTATCCTTGTTAGACATCTCATAATCTATTTTTCCTAACAAAATAAAAACACTACTTAACACACTACATGAAATCCCATACGTAGCTGGTAAATGATGATAAGTAACACCCTCTGAAACGGATGCAGGCAATTGCATACAGACGTAGCAATCCCTAACTTCCATTGTCTTTACGTATTCGTACAACAATTTTGAAAAAACATTGCTAGAAAAATCATTAATTGACCTATCTTTATGTATGTAAATGTTACTAATTCTAGTTGGAACTACTTTCTCTATGTTAGTCACATTCTCAGCATGTATTCCAAAAGTATCTATTGTAACCCTAAAGGTAACTAGTAAAGCAAGTACACGCCATAATAGCATTAATAGTCCTGTACAGCAGCAGCACATTCTACACCATCTTTTCAAGAAGGCACATCTACTTTGATTATTTTCTGTGTTAGCCATCTTATTACTTTGGCAGTGTCTTTTGACTTAGCCTCTACTACTCCACTACAAAATTTCTAGAACTCTAGATTATTTCAAACAGCTAATTTTAGATTTTCTTCTTTTCACTCCTCTCCAAGTGACTCCTTCAGTTCATCCAATTTGGATTTTCATCACTTTTCACTTCTTCTTCAGCAACATCAAATTGTATCAGATCTTCAACATCCTGAGCATCCGACTCTTCTCCAATGTCAGTCAAGATAACTTTCAGGATTCCAACAGTTTTCTCCTCCTTAACCACTTCTCGTACGGTCCCCTCTGGATTTCCTTGACTTTCTGCCTCTTCACCTTCAGACAGTGCCACGTACGTCCATTCCGGTGACCTATACTTCTGGTTAGGTTTTCTGATTCTCTTGATCTCCTCCGGTTCTTTTGAGACCTTTTGTTTATCACTCTTTGCTTGATTCTGACTGGACACCTCGTTCACCTGTTCAGCTTTCGATGAATTTGCTCGTGTCAGTCTGTATCTCAGCCTCTTTATCCTGTTAGGCCAAAGATCTCCTCTAACAACCCTTTTTGGTCTCACTTCTTTATTATTTCTTTCTCCGATCCAAGTTCTCTTTCTCAGAACTCGACCCTCTGATTTCTCATTCTCACTCTCATCTGATTCATTTGCCTCTGGTCCATGAACAATTCTCTTTTGCTCCACAGTCTTTTCCTTCACCAATTGAGATTTCCCTATTTCTGTCCCTCCTCGGGTCTCCGACACGCAATCTTCTTGCTGTCTACTTGTCCCTTCACCTAGCTTATCAGGAATGTTCCCTACACCTCCTCGGGGGTCTTCCGCAATCTGTCCCTCTCTATCTTCTTCTGACCCTGCTTCTTCAGGAATAATCTCAAGTGGATTTTCAATCTCTTCATCTGACTCAGGTGTAGTCTCTGTGGAGTTATTCTTTTCTCCTCGTTATTGTTCACTGTTTGTTGGAACTTCAGGCACTCTTACAGAATTCGATTTCTCCTCTGAGACTCTCAATGTTTCTCTTGAAGCCTCTCTCGGAAAGAAAAAAGAATCATCTGACTCTGACTCTCTTTCTCCTTCCTCACTTTAAGGATTCTTTTTTCTTCTCACTGGTTCAGTTTCTGCATCATCACTGGAATCTGACTCTTCAAAATACTCTTTACCAGTCCCATCCTTTGGATTTGGAACTCTCAGAGTATGACTTGCATGAACCCAGTTCTTCACACCAGCACACTTTACTGTAGTTGTCGTAGTCAGAATAACTTGTCTTGGCCTTCCCCACCTTGGAACCAAGCAATTTCTTCTTCTGTGCACTTTTATCCTCACCCAGTCCCCTGGACTCAGATCATGGGCTTGCTTCTTTTCAAGTGTGGTGGTGTCTTCTCCAACCTGGTGAACCACAGAATGAACTGCGTCAGCCAGGCCTTTACAGTAATCCAAAATCATGTCATCAGTTATTGTCATCAACTTGTTGACAGGCACGAAAGCATGTCTCAAAGCACGTCCCATCAATATTTCATGTGGACTCAACCCTGTGGTTCTATCTGGAGTAGACCTAATAGTCATTAGCACTAGAGGCAAGACATCAGGCCATTTCATTCCAGTGGCTAAACACATCTTACCAATTCTGTTTTTGATTGTGCCGTTCATCTGTTCAACAACACCAGAAGCCTCTGGTCTGTATGCACAATGTAGCTTCTGCTGTACGCTCAATGCTTCACAAATTAAACCCATGAGTTCATTGTAGAAGTGTCCACCTCTGTCTGACTCAATTGTCACTGGGAACCCGTACCTAGGAATCAACTCTCTTAACAGTAACTTTGCCACTGTTATTCCATCATTTCTCCTAGTCGGATAGGCCTCCACCCATCTTGAAAACAAACAGACTACCACTAGAACATACCTCAATCTATTCACTTGGGGCATTTCAATGAAATCTATTTGCATCCTGGTAAAAGGACCTCCTTCTCTGCCTATTGTTCCTAGGCTCACCACTGTCTTCTTTCCAGTATTGAACTGCTGACAAATCAAACATCTTTGACAGATGCTCTCTGCAATCAGCCTGAACTTTGCATTGTACCAGGTTTGCTTAAAGGACCTAATCATTGCGTCCCTCCCCAGATGTCCCTGACCATGATACATTCTTGCCATTGTTGATAACATCGAGTTAGGCATGACTGGTCTTCCATCTCTATAGATCCAAACATGATCTGTCTCTCTTGGGGCACAACCTGCCTTAATCCAATCTCTCATTTCCTCATCTCCTGCTTCATCCTGCATCTGTTTCACTTCATCCCACGTTTCTAGGACATTAGTAAACATCACAGAACAAAAAGACATCTCCCTTTCTCGTCCCCTGTTAATCGAATGATTGTTCTTTGCACAATACTGTGCTATGTCATTGGCAAAACGATTACCAAGAGTAACAAAATCATCTCCTTGTCCATGAGCAGCACATTTTACAACTGCTAGTTCTTTAGGCAGCTGTATCGCCTCAAGCAACTTCCCAATCACTTCAGCATTCTTTATTGGAGTCCCACTCGACGTCAAGAAACCTCTCTGCAGCCAAAGTTGGCCAAAATCATGAACCACTCCAAATCCATACTGACTATCAGTCATCACAGTCACTCTCAAATTCTTCCCAATTTTGCAAGCTTTCGTCAATGCCACCAATTCAGCCACTTGAGCAGATCTAACTCCCTTCAAAGACGAAGCTTCCATAACTTCTGAAACCTTGCACACCGCATATGCTGCACTCAGCACACCGTCATCAGTTCTCAGACATGATCCATCCACACACAGCACATGATCACTCTCAGGTAATGGCAAATCTCTTATGTCTGGTCTAGGTTTTGTGCAGTAGTCAAGCACATCCAAACAATCATGATCAACATCATCTCCCACATCCACATTTTCTGCATCTGGCAAGAGTGTTGCTGGATTCACATTCACACATCTCTCAAGAGTCACATTTGATGCTCCCAGAATGATTTTCTCATATTTAGTCAGCCGACTATGTGACATATATTGAGTTCTGCTTCTTGTCAAAAGAATCGCCACATCATGAGGTACGAATACCCGTACAGGATATCCCATTATTATACCCTCACTCTGTTCCAAGCTTCTGCATGTAGCAGCTACTGCTTTCAGGCAACCTGGCAAACCCACAGCTACGGGGTCAAGTGTTGATGAGAAGTACGCAATTGGCCTTCTCAGTTGTCCATGCTTCTGAATTAACACTGAAAGTGCACATCCATTTCTTTCACGACAGTACAACTCAAACTCCTTTTCATAGTCTGGCATTCCCAAAGCAGGGGCTTCACACATTCTGCTCTTCAACTCTTCAAATGCTGCCATTTGTTCTGCATTCAGTTCCAATGGGTCTCTTACCTCACTTTTAGTCAATTTAATCAGTGGCTTTGCTATCAGGGAAAAATTACTTATCCACTGATGACAATAACCCACCATCCCCAGAAACATCCTCACTTCTCTCTGGGTCATTGGGGCTCTCATTCCTCTGATAATTTTGATCCTGTCATCGGTCACCTTTCTCAGACCTTTTTCAATATTGTGTCCAAGATAATGCACCTCTTTCTTACAAAATTGCAATTTGGCTGGAGATACCTTTAACCCTCCATCTGCCAGATGATTCAGTAAAGCTATGGTATCTACTTTACAAGCTTCACGTGTCTTCGATGCCACAAGTAGGTCATCGATATACTGCACTAGTACTGAGCTTTCAGGCATGATCAAACTCTCCAATGATTTCTTCAATAACTGATTGAATATCGAAGGACTCTCTGTATACCCCTGTGGGATACGACACCATGCCAAAATACGCTGTCCAAACCGAAATGCAAAAATCGGCTGGCTGTCATGATGTAATGGAATTGAAAAGAAAGCATGACACAAATCAATTACCGTGTACCACTCAGCATCATGAGGAATCTGATACAAAATCACTGACGGATTTGGCACAATTGGACAACATGCCACCACAATTTTGTTAACTTTTCTCAAATCCTGTACAATCCTGAATTTTCCATTGGGTTTCTTTAGCCCCATTATCGGTGAATTACACGGGCTACTCAGTAACTCTCTCAAAACACCCTGTTGAATCATCTTGTCAATTATAGGGGTTATTCCCTCAATTATCTCTGCTGTCAATCTGTACTGTGGGATATTAGGATAAACGATTCCCTCTTTCACTGAAATCTTCACTGGATCTACATTATTCATCAATCCCACATCTTCTCCAGTAAAATCCCAAACTGCTGTTTTTACTGTGTGTCTTAACTCTTGAGGCAAATCATCTGGATTAAACACAGCATACGTACCAACAATCTCACTTTCTCTATTGTCCAGAGTCATCCTGTACAGAACATCCTCATCTGGTGTCTCAAAAGCTATTCCATCCGGAGTACAGGAAATTGTGCAATTCATCTTACACAATAAGTCCCAACCTAACAAATTCACTGGACTTGTGTCACAGACTACAAATATGTGCATGTCTGAAAATTTCCCTATTCTTACCCTTACTGGTTCAGTAAGACGAGTCTTAATCTGTGTATTTGCTACACCAACCACTTGGATTGCTTCGTCCGAGAGAGGAAGATTTCTTATATCTGCTGACCTGACAGTTGATCTCGTTGCTCCTGTGTCTACCAAAAAAGTAACACTCTCCCCATTTATTTTCCCATCTACAAATGGTCCTGCCTGGTCTATTTCTAGAGTTGCACCAAGTATGCACTCTTCCTCCTCTCTTCGGCACCGTCAATAGTCCCCTTCAGACTCACTCCCCTCATTCTTTAACCAGTACTGCTGTACCGGGTTAGTACGTCTTGGTTTGTTTACCTGCTTATCATTGTAGAATCCTGAGTCCTGGTTATACTTCTGGGACCCTCTATTCTGCGGCAATGGCGGTTTTGGCTCTTGACTCTGCTGTCTGACAACCTTCTGCTGTTGCTGCTGATGATTACACCCCTCGTTCTGCACCTGTTGATTCAATGATTTATTCTCATTACTCACTAATGGTGGATTCGTACACTCGGATCTCCAATGCCCCAATTGTCCACAGTTGTGACATGGGAACTTCTTCTTGGCCTCTTCTAGATTCCCCTTTCCTTTTCCTGTACCGTATCTAGGCCTATTTCCTGGATTATTTGCCTGTTCCACTAGCTGTGCTTCTTGTCTCTCTGCAACTTTCACCTGTGCCCACATTGCTTTTTCTTTCAGCTTTCTCTGTTTTGCCTCAATCTCATCACTGAAGTATTTTGCATGTCTCAAGATTTCATCAATCTTTTTACTCTGCCAATCAACTGTGTGTTCACGTATCCTTTCACTTATTTCAGGTGTCAAGCCATATACAAACCTGTATACAAAATGACTCAAATCCTTATCACCCAAGTGTTCATCTCCACTGAATTGTTTAAAAGCCAGTATCAGCCTTTCATAAAAAGCATGAACTGATTCTTTTGCTTCTTGATGTGTTCGATCTATCTTAACCCAGTCTGTCTCTTTCGGGGGTACCTTATTTTTCAAGAACACAATAACCTGTTCGTACTTCCTCATGACCTCCGGGTCTGGAGCTCCTGTTTTCGGATCTCTTGGATACTCCTTAGCAGGCCAATCTACAACTATTTTACACTCTGCCCACAAGTCTGCTGGAACAATTATATCAAACAGACTATTCAGGTCAATCCACAACACCTTTGACAATTTCACAAACCTGTCTACCTGCCTATACCACTCGACGGGCTTTTCTCGCAGTCGAGGGAAATCATTCGTAAAGGACAAAATATCCTGTCTAGTCCATGGGACATGTACATATCCTCCTCCAGGAATCTCTCTCATAGGATAAGCATCCACTGCTTTTTCTTTTTCTCTCATAGGAAAAGCTGAGTAAGTCCTGTCCACTGAATCTTCCCTTTTCTTGTACCATCTATCCTTCCACTTTTCCACATCACCCCATTTTCGCAATAAGGAAATCATTTCCTTAATCTGCCCTGTTCTGCCAACACCATTTAGATTTTCAATGTCCTTATCCGAGAAGTCTACTCTGTAAGGCTTCTGCAAAGCTTTCACCTTATCCATGTCAACTCCTTGTTCACTCGCTATTGCTTTTAACCTGTCATGTGTACTCTTAGCCCTCCAGGTGATACTTTTGCACATGAATAACAACTCTCCATCATGATGATTTTTCAATATTTCTGTAGGAATTGTTCCTGCAATAAGCTCCTCCAATTCTATGCGCAACCTGGCTACATCAATTGCCTGTGAATCTTTATCCTTCTTTTGAAGAACTTTCAACCAATCATTCAATTCTTCAGCTGTTATTTCTGTAGACCTTTTCACTGCACTCACTTGTTCTGCCATCCTCTGTGGTTCCAAAATTGATCCTCCCAAACAACCAGTATTCAATCCTGAATTAGGCTGTACTTCTGATCCTCCACTACATGTGTCATGTCTCAACTGTCTCAAATTATTTTCTCCCGTCTTCATTCCTGATTCCTCCAAAGAACAAGAACCAACCAAACCATTTCGTACACAGTGAACTGTCAAACCATTTTCACCCATTCTTTGCTTATCAAAAATAGGCATAACCGGACCTATGGTTACAGGCACTGTAACAGCTTCCAGATTTTTCGTCAGCTCTCTAATTTTCTCAGTCAGCTCAGATGTGGTTCTGGCTAATTCTCTTGTTTTATGGTCACCAATTTGATTCTCTCTCTCTCGCTCTCTCTCTCTTTCCCTTTCCGTGAAAGAGCTACCACTTTTCAAATCAGGTGTCACAACCTCAGTTTTAACAATTCGCAAAGTATCTCTTATGGGAGTAGCAACTGGCATTCTCTCTTCTGGTTCTGGTCTATATGGAGGTGGTCTCTTGTAAATCATGTCATCCAAGACCTCATCCTCATAATCATTAGCCCCATACCTTCTCACTTCTGCATCAGGCACCTTTTCCGTACCCTTCCTCTCTTCCTTCTCTTCAACTGTCCTCATAGGATATAATCCCTCTGACATACTAGCATCCCGCCATCTCCTCATTCGATCATGATGTGTCTCACGATCATATTTCCTCCCGAAAATATACCTATAATTGCCTCCACTCCTCTGCTTTTCTCGCTCATGCACCTCATCTTCCCATTCCACCAACGCCTCAAACTGTGTCGGCCTTGGTCTAGGCTCTAGACACATCATCTTTTCCCGTAAATTTCTCAACACGGCCAGATTAAATGAACCATGTTCCGGGAACGCTAAAACACCATCCTCCTTAGTGTACTTAGCCCAGTTGTCTAACCATATACAGGTAAGATACCCATATTTCGCAACCATGAAGGATGCAGGAGTTCTTGTCGGAGGTAGCAATTCACCTTCCCTAGTTATTATGTTCTTATCCTTGTCGAACCACCTTTTAATTTTACCGAACAAGGATTTATTTTTCTTTTCTTCCGTTTGGTAATACATCTTAGTGTTTACCACTGTTCTCTAGTCCCTTCCGCAACTGTACGATCTTTTGTCCAATAACAGCGCGACTCACACCAACGCACCAATCCTGGAGCGTCTACGTCACCCTATACTCCTACCAATCCCTGCGCGGCTCACACCAACGCACTAATCACAGCGCGAGCACTGTTCTAATCCACCGTCCAATCACAGCGCGGTCTGTCTCGGACTCCCTGACGTCAGTAGTCGCTGCAGACGCTTCTGCTCCTGTCTCTTGTCACTCGTCTACCCCTCCTTTACAAAACCTTCTCAGTAGACTTCGTTTTAAATTTTACAAAATCTATTAGTTACAACATATAATCATCTCCATTGTCTGCTTCACTAACCACAGAATAGTAAAGAAAAGTCTTTCTCACAAGAATCCCGCTTTTCTCTAGAACAGCACTTACCTCTGCTCCACTACGGAATTATTACTTTCGTTGACACAGTAGCACATCCCTCTACTCTGCCCTTCTATCATGCATCCATTAACTGTTTCCTCCAGGAATGCTCCAAAGAGTCTCACAATCAACGAAATGCTCATACATTCACGCACTTTCACACCAGAAAAATGTAGTACATCCACACAGAATCCTGCCTTTCCCGTGAACAGCGAACAGTCTGCCCCACTACAGAATTATAACACACGTTAACCAAGCAGCGCTTACCTCTGCCCAGTCCTCCAAACAAGCTCAGAGAATACCTATTACTTCTCCAGCAGTAAGCTTTAACGGCAAACCTTACGGATCCCTGGGACTTAAGACCAGAGTTTCACAGATAACCTTCGCTACCATACGCACTCCTTTTATACTGAAAATATGTCTCTAATAGTAACACATGACGATGTCACTGATTCCGAACCCAGACAATGTGACGCGCAACTTCAATTGTCACACGTTTTCCCCCGCATACGTACAGGGCCAACAATCCCGTCTTTCCCGAGAGCAGCACTTACTTCCCTCTGCCCTACTACGGAACCGTCACCAGCTCCCCACGTTCCAGAAGCCGTACACACTACATAAAACTCAATACGACGACTTCAACATATAGTATTAGTACATATACCAACATCAATCAATAAATCAATGAATCAAAAGCCTATGTACAAGCAATCTATCAGATCAAGACAATAATCTAAAACCATCTTACTGCTACCAGGAAACTGCTGCAGATCAGAGCTTATAAATTCTCCCTACTTCCACGGACAGAGTAATTCCACAGTCACACGCACATACACTCATCATACGCTAGGGCCCATCACACTAACATTCATTCTATTACTCTATCCACACTGAATGTATGAGAGAAATCTTAAACCAATCTGCGTCTAAAGTGAGGTCAATGCGACCTTAAAGATATGTCTTGAGTCATGATTTTAAACACAGGAAATACATTAACTCAATAAATGACAAAGAAATAACCACCCGACACTGGAATTCAAACAAAGGTTATTTTATCTAAATTAGTTCAAATGAAAGTCAATCAATAGCAAAAACATTATTCTCATAATTACCTATTCTAGCTAAATGTCAGGATTTGGGTCAGGACAGGTCTCTCAGTAAAGTCTCCCGAGTCGCCGTCCTCTCAATCAGCGTCGATCCTCACGAGCATAGGTTCGGGAAGAAGTGGCCTTAGACCCTCTCTAGTCTAACAATATTTATAGGGAAACTAACAAATTGAAAGGAACAAACAATCTCTAAACGTCCGTTGAGCCATTGAGCAGAGCGAACAGGAAAGGATGTTGACTCGCAACATTTAGAAAACCTCCGCTCTCGAAAATCACAAAAATAAAAACACGGAAAAAGGAAGCTCAAACTAAAAAATGATACATCCATGAATGCTCTTCCTCGGAATAATAGTGAAGCCACCACAAGTTTATCAGAGTTCATTGTGGCTTTATTCTTCTCCAAGGGCAATTGGCAGCAAGCCTGGAGCTGCTGTCCTCACGGAAACTTTTAATACAGTCAGAGGCCGTGGTCAGGTGGTTTTCAACCATATTCAGCGAGGCCTCTCGTCAAATTTCAACTACTCGAATGCAGGCTGTAAATATCGGCCATCTTGGATTAGGCCAAAACGGACCATCTTAATTAAAAGAAACACAAAACAACGTTACTACATCGTAATGATTATACAGTGTTAATTCCCACTAATACCCTTATGTGTATGCAATTATCTAGCCATCTGCAACATAAAGAAGCATTAAAGCACATTATTTTAAAGCGCAAACACATAACAAATTCCACTTTAGCCACACATATTTTATTAATTTGCTCATCAACTTAGTTCACGTATTAATAAGCAACATAAATGCATTCCCGCGTGTAATTCTTTCATTAGTAATGTTGGTTAATCAGAAAACTTCAACAAAATTAATAATTAATAATTAATTATCAGTAATTTTAGTTATGACATAAAAACATAAAACTGGAGTTTAAATCTCAATAAATTTTCAATAGAAAACTCTGCTCCAGCAATCCCCCCTTTGGTGATATATATCACCACAAAAACCAACCCAAAAAATAAATTTAGTCCCCATTTTAGGAGAAATCGAAATGTCTTTTTACGACACTACACACCAGACTCTCTTTCATCATCCCTCTACGATTCCAAGTAAACACTCTCCCTCAATTCTTCTAATTCTATTTCTTGTGGGTCTCTCTTTGACTTTGACCTCTTTTGTTTCTTTTCAGTATTTCCTCTAATTATTCTCTTTTTCCCTCCCCTGTTTTTACAACACAAACACACTAATCTTAGTATCAATAAAGCAGCAATTACACATGTCAAAGGAAATAATATCTTGCCAATAATGGTACTACCTATCTTAGCAATAAAACTCTTAACAGCAAGTAGCTTATTAGCCATTTTAGTCCAGATACTTTCAGCTTCCAGTGGTACTAATTCTTCATGCAAATCAGTAATATTTTTGATATAGACCTTTAGATCTTTGCTTTCGTCAGGAATGTAAGTGCAACAATGTTGAACTTTCAGCATTCCACAAACTCCACCCTCTTTGGCCAATAGAATATCAAGGGCAAGTCGATTTTGCATAGACATGGCACGTACGGCAATCATCTCCGTATTTACCAAAAGAAACCCTCCAGCGGTACTTGTCGATAAGCGATCCACCACTGTTGACAGTTTCCGAATTCCATATGCATTTAATGAAATTCCCACTGCTGGAATTAAAGCTCCAAAAATATCACCTACAATTTCTGACCAAGTTTCTCTCTTAAAGCGTGTTAGTAGATTAATTTGTTCTGCATCTTCTATCTTATCTATATGAAAAATCTTTGGAAAGACCAGGCCAACATAACACGTGCCATACCAATGGTCAGGCAACCTGTAATAAGCCTTATTCCCACAAATATAATACACTCCCGGGAAAACTGGATCTTCTCCTCCCTTGAATCCCCATCCTGTTGCAATAAAGTATGTATCATGACACTCACTAGTCCCAACAAAATACCTATCATATTGGGATTTCCTTCTGGTAATGCATAATTTACCCTTCTGTGGTGCATCTAAAGTTAAAGTTGGACTGGCCCCATTCCTCAATTCCTTTCCCATCTCAATATCCCATATTGTCTCACTCACTTTATATTTCCCTACCTTTTCATGCATGCTCACTCTCCTTTTCTCTACCATGTCTAGGAAAGCCTTTTCTTCTTCTTTCAAACTGCAAGTTAAATTGTTTCTAAAAATTTAATCTAATGTTAATTCTTCTGTCTCAATAAAAATCTCACCAAAAATGTTAGCTCTTTAGCTGGATTCAGCTTTCTATTCATAGGCAATTGCCCAAAAATGTTATCCTTGTTAGACATCTCATAATCTATTTTTCCTAACAAAATAAAAACACTACTTAACACACTACATGAAATCCCATACGTAGCTGGTAAATGATGATAAGTAACACCCTCTGAAACGGATGCAGGCAATTGCATACAGACGTAGCAATCCCTAACTTCCATTGTCTTTACGTATTCGTATGTAACGCCCTGAACGTCTCAGGATCGTTTAACAGACACGATAATGAGAACGCAACCACTTGTGAAGGTTTAGTTATTTTAATGAAGGCAAAAATAATACAAGGAATAAACAAAGGTTATAGTCACTGGAATCCTCTAGGCTAAGTACGTTACCAGCCCACAGCACGGATGCTCCTAACCGTCCTCTGCATATACGCCGATCCCGGCGTATGCCAACAGAGGGCAGAAATGAAATGGCCGACAATGCCAATCGGTAGGCTGTGAGGGGCATGAAGAGTGTTGGGGAGAATCGAGGAGTCAGGGAAACACCCAGCCGGGGTCTCTACCTGAAGGGAGCAGCCGCTCAACCTCTTCCTCAGACTGCACCGGGACGCGGAGTCACCTCCTGGTGATGCGTCACCGATACCCCAATCACAAGCAAAGAAGACTGAACCGAGAGCAGCCGCTCGATCGATCCCGTGGACTTCCGAGTCTGTAACGCGGCAAACACCTCCTGGTGTGCGTTACAGCTGGCAGTCCCTGTATCTCTGGTCGGGCTGGGAGTTACGACTCCAACCAGCAAAAGCGCCACTGCGCTTTGACTCAGCCGAGTCAAAAAGCGAAGCTCAATGGTTATCCGGTAGAGCTTCCGGGTCCTTCACAGGTGACGATGGGGCAAGACACGGCCCAGGGAGTAACGACTCGACCTACCTCCGTTCTTGCCTTACTGGAGCACCACTCCGGAACACTGCTCTTCACTAAGCAGGTACGTCGGTGTAAACACAATATCCGACAGCGTTGTACCTCCCGGTTCCTCCCTTTATAGGGCGTGTTTTCCTTGAGTTATGTAACAGCTCTCCTGTTTACATAAGGGCGTGTTTTCCTTGAGTTATGTAACAGCTCTCCTGTTTACATAAGGGCGTGTTTTCCTTGAGTTATGTAACAGCTCTCCTGTTTACATAAGGGCGTGTTTTCCTTGAGTTATGTAACAGCTCTCCTGTTTACATAACCTCTCAACCGCTAAGCATCCTGGGAGATGTAGTCCGTTTTCGCGGGTTACCGTTTTCCTCCCCTCGCATGACAGGAATTCTTGACAGTACATCCTCCCTCTCAGCGGCTCCCCACGGGTCCAGCGCTGGCAGGAAAACGCCGATGGAACAAGGAGACCAAGCGCGGAGCATGAACCCCTTCAGTCGGTTCCCATGACTGCTCCTCTGGGCCATAGCCTTTCCACGCAACCAGGTACCACAGCTTCCCCCTGCGCCATTTGGACGCCTGTATGCCCGACACTTCATACTCCACCTCCGACTCCACGCATACCGGCCTAGGTGTCCCAGACGGCTTGGAGGGTGCTGGTTTGAGCAATGATACATGAAAGACAGGGTGTATCCGCAATGACTGGGGCAAGCACACCTTCACGTTCACGGGACCAATACACTTGGTAATTCGATAGGGGCCCATGTACTTGGGATGGAACACACTGTTCTTTCGAAACCTCATGTTTCTTGTGGATATCCAGACGTAGTCTCCAGTGCGGTACAGTGGCCCGGGCCTTCTCTTCCTGTCTGCCGCAGCCTTGTATCTTCTCTTGGCCTCTATTAGGACAGCCCTTGAGCGCATCAACGTGTCTTTTATGTGTGCCACCCTGTCCGCTGTGGCGGGAATCCTGTCCTCTCTGAACGGATGTAGAAATGGCAAGAACCTGGGATGTTGGCCATAGTTGCTATAGAACGGAGATGACTGTGTGGAGTTGTGAGTGGCGTTGTTATAGGCTATCTCTGCAACCCATAGCAAGTCGACCCATTCTTCCCTGCCCTGGTCCACAAAACATCGCAGATACTGTTTGAGCGTTTGGTTCAGGCGCTCGGTTTGGCCGTCCGTTTGAGGGTGGTAGCTGGTGGACAGGGCGGTCTTAACATGCAGCGCAGTGCACCAAGTCTTCCAGAATTGCGCAGTAAACTGCGACCCCCGGTCCGACACGATCACCCCAGGTAATCCATGCAGTTGTACCACATTCTTTAGGAGTAGTGACGCCAATTCCCCGGCCGTAGGGACTCTCTTGCAGGGGATGAAGTGCCCCATTTTCGTCAAGTAATCCACCACCACCAGTATTGCCGTCATCCCCTGGTCTACCGGTAGGCCCACCACGAAGTCCAGTGATATGCTATCCCATGGTCTATCCGGGGTCGGAAGTGGATGTAAGAGCCCTTGGGTTCGGCCATGGTCGGCCTTCATGGTAGCACACGTAGGACACTCCTGTCCCCACCTCCTGACATCCACTCTCATGGTTGGCCACCAGAAATGCCGTCCCATGCTAGCCACCGTTTTTTCAAAGCCCAAATGACCTGCGCATGGAGAGTCATGGCACCAGATGAATGCTTGTTTCCTTAGCCTAGGTGTGGGTATCAATAGGCACCTGCCCTTCAGGGGTATCCCGTCCTTCAGCTGCCATTCTCTGTGACTGAGGAGCCACCTCCGCCATGCGAATGACCTGATCCCTCTCTTTATTCCCCTCAGGAAAGTATCCGGTTGGATAACCCCCAATACCATCCTCGGGGAAATGATGGAATGCTCGGTCGCAGGCAATGGTTCCTTAACTGCAGATTGACGGGACAGGGCGTCCGCCTTCCGGTTTTCCGTCCCCGGCCGATATGTGATGCGGAAGTTGAACCCCGCAAAGAAGATCATCCACCGCAGCTGTCTGGGAGAAAGGTGTCTTGTGGCCGTCATGAACTGTAGGTTCCGATGGTCCGTGTACACCGATACCACATGTCTTGCCCCCATCAACCAATGCCTCCATTAGGTGAAGGCGTCCTTGATTGCGAGAAGCTCCTTCTCCGCAATATGGTAGTTGCGTTCGGCGTCGTTGAGTTTGCGGGACATGTACGCAACGGGATGAAGCACCCCTGTGTCGTGGTTGCGTTGGGACAAGATAGCCCCCAGCGCCACATCCGATGCGTCCGCTTCCACCACGTAGGGGAGATCCGGATCGGGGTGAGCCAACACCGGCGCCTTACCAAAGGCGCTTTTCAGGGCCTCAAAGGCTGAGTTCGCTTCAGGGGACCAGACAAACTCCTTGGACTTCCTCAGTAGCTGTGTGATTGGGGCCACCAATCCTGAAAATCCATCTATAAACCGCCTGTAAAAGTTGGCGAAGCCAATGAAACTTTGGACGTCCTTCACGCTTTGGGGCACCGGCCATTCTTTCACCGCCTTGATCTTTCGTTCTGCCATCTCCTGTCCCTCTGGACTCAGCATCACTCCGAGGAATTCCACGGATGTGACGTGGAAGTCACACTTGCTGAGTTTACAAAACAGCATGTTTTCCCTCAGCTTTTGGAGCACAGCTTTGACGTGGTGTACGTGCTCCTCCACACTGGACGAATAGATGAGGATGTCGTCGATATATACGACCACGTAGATATCCAACTCCTCTCTGAATACCTCATTCAAAAAGTACTGAAAGGCTGCCGGGGCGTTGCACAGACCGAACGGCATGACGAGGTACTCAAAAAGGCCGAACCTGGTCTTAAAGGCGGTCTTCCACTCGTCTCCATCCCTCATGCGCACCAGATGGTATGCCCCTTTCAAATCCAACTTGGTGTAGATACGAGCTTTCTTGACCTGTTCCAGAAGTACACTGATGAGAGGCAAGGGGTACCGATTCTTTCCGGTTATCGCATTCAATGCCCTAAAGTCCACACAGGCTCTCAGCTCCCCATTAGCCTTCGGGATGAAGAAGAGTGGCGAGGCGGCCGGAGACTTGGACGGGCGGATGAATCCTAGCTTGAGGAGTTTATCCAGGTACCCCCGGAGATGCACGTTTTCAGGCTCCGTCAGGGCATACAGCCTGCTGCTGGGAACGCTGGCCCCTGGCACCAGGTCGATCTGGCAGTCAAACTGTCTATGTGGTGGTAGCACTTCCGCCTTCACCTCATCAAATACATCCTCAAAACTGTGATAAGCCTGGGGGAGAGCCACATCTTTTTATGCCGCTGTAGCCACCGTCTGACTCCCGCTCTCATCTGCGTCAAGGGATTCCGTTCTTATTCCACAATGCAGGATGCAATACGGTGACGTCAGTTCGATGCGATGTGTTGGCCAATCCACAGAGGGGTTGTGTTTCTGTAGCCACGGCAATCCCAATATGACGCCATATTGGGGCGCTCGGATGATGTTAAAATCGATTTGTTCCACATGGTTCCTCCCACATCTCATCGGAAGGACCCCCGTGTGCTGCCCGATGGGCCCCGTCACCAATCGCCTTCCGTCTACAGCATAGACGTCTTCGGGTACAGCTTTGGGAAGAAGCACTAGCCCTAGCCTGCATGCCTCGTTGTGGTCCATAAACATGCCAGTGGCCCCTGAATCCACCATGGCCACAACGGGTATCCACTGGTCATGCACTCCCATGTGCACCGTGAGAAACAGGTGTCGTTGTCCCTTAGTGACCGAGTTGGAAAGTGAAGGGATGGATGAGTGACTCCGAGATGCCCCTTCTTTGGTCTGGGAGTCCTCTAGTTTTCCGCCGGTACGTCCACCACGGCTGTTACCGACCGGTTGGCCCGATAACGTGACGTCTTCGGTTTGGCAGGGCATTCACGTACGTAGTGGCCTTTTTTGCCACAATATAGGCACAATCCTTGTTTACGGCGTGACTCTTTCTCCGTGGCTGTGAGGCTCGCTCGTATTGCGCCGATGTCCATGGGTTCTCCCTTGGATGCGGTGGCAGTTTCAGGACTTCCCACTGTCACATAGGATGGAAGGGATTTTCCTTTTCTCCCATGATCCCCCTTTCTTTCACTTAGCCTATGTTCCAGCCGTAATACCAGGTTGATAAGGCCCTCACATGTCTTGGGTTGTGGGTCAATATGAGCCACGGCGTCCTTGAGCTCATCGCACAGCCCGTGATGGAAGAGCGCCGTCTGTTTAGCAACAGGCCACTTGGTTTCCGCAACCAGCCTTCGGAACGCGTTGAGATACTGTACCAGGTCGTTGGATCCCTGTCTCAACTCAAGCATTTCACGGTCCGCCGTGTACGAGTCAGCCCTTCTGTCGAAGACCTTCAGGAATTCCTCGCGAAAAGCACCCCAATCACATAAGATGGGGTCGTCCCTGCTCACCAGAGGTACGGCCCATTGTGCCGCGTTTCCAGCCAAATAGGATATAAGGAAAGCCACACGAGCCTGACTCGTGGGGAACGCCCTTGGTTTGCACGATAAATGTAGCGCCACTTGTGTGAGGAATACCTGCACTGTGTTAGGATCCCCACTGTACCTCTCTGGTGTTGCCAAGGGGACGGCTACCGGCATTTCCACTACTACCGCAGGGGTCTGGTTCGTGAGGGAGGTGCTGGGCGTGAGCGGGTCCAATTGGATAGCATCCAGTCTGGCTTTTACATCGGCTGTTTCTTGCCTGGAGGCAGCCAATTCAATTTGCACGGTCGCTAAAGCAGCCAGCACATCATCAAGTGTTGCCATGTCTGTTATCGACCGGGAGACAGTTAGTGTTATTAAGGTCGGATATTTTGTAACGCCCTGAACGTCTCAGGATCGTTTAACAGACACGATAATGAGAACGCAACCACTTGTGAAGGTTTAGTTATTTTAATGAAGGCAAAAATAATACAAGGAATAAACAAAGGTTATAGTCACTGGAATCCTCCAGGCTAAGTACGTTACCAGCCCACAGCACGGATGGTCCTAACCGTCCTCTGCATATACGCCGATCCCGGCGTATGCCAACAGAGGGCAGAAATGAAATGGCCGACAATGCCAATCGGTAGGCTGTGAGGGGCACGAAGAGTGTTGGGGAGAATCGAGGAGTCAGGGAAACACCCAGCCGGGGTCTCTACCTGAAGGGAGCAGCCGCTCAACCTCTTCCTCAGACTGCACCGGGACGCGGAGTCACCTCCTGGTGATGCGTCACCGATACCCCAATCACAAGCAAAGAAGACTGAACCGAGAGCAGCCGCTCGATCGATCCCGTGGACTTCCGAGTCTGTAACGCGGCAAACACCTCCTGGTGTGCGTTACAGCTGGCAGTCCCTGTATCTCTGGTCGGGCTGGGAGTTACGACTCCAACCAGCAAAAGCGCCACTGCGCTTTGACTCAGCCGAGTCAAAAAGCGAAGCTCAATGGTTATCCGGTAGAGCTTCCGGGTCCTTCACAGGTGACGATGGGGCAAGACACGGCCCAGGGAGTAACGACTCGACCTACCTCCGTTCTTGCCTTACTGGAGCACCACTCCGGAACACTGCTCTTCACTAAGCAGGTACGTCGGTGTAAACACAATATCCGACAGCGTTGTACCTCTCGGTTCCTCCCTTTATAGGGCGTGTTTTCCTTGAGTTATGTAACAGCTCTCCTGTTTACATAAGGGCGTGTTTTCCTTGAGTTATGTAACAGCTCTCCTGTTTACATAAGGGCGTGTTTTCCTTGAGTTATGTAACAGCTCTCCTGTTTACATAACCTCTCAACCGCTAAGCATCCTGGGAGATGTAGTCCGTTTTCGCTGGTTACCGTTTTCCTCCCCTCGCATGACAGGAATTCTTGATATCGTACAACAATTTTGAAAAAACATTGCTAGAAAAATCATTAATTGACCTATCTTTATGTATGTAAATGTTACTAATTCTAGTTGGAACTCAGGGGGAGGAGCCAAGATGGCGGGACGGCAGCGTAGGCTCCCGGCTCCGTGAACCTCCACATCCCGCACAGATATCCTGCATGAGATCCTTAGCCTGCGCTACATGCCCGTGTTGGTGGTGGAGAGCGGCAACCGCTCGTGTGATTCTGAAGTTTCTGGCGGCGATACCGCCGGAGAAATGTACATTTGAAGTTTGCGGCCTGTGCAACCCTGGAACCGGGACCTCGGGTGGACAACTTGGCCGGGCGGCAGTTCAACAACAGCGGCCATTGGTGACTGGGTGGAGTCGGAGTACCGGTGCGGCGCGAATATTGGCCTGAATTTCGCTGTGGTCGTTCCTACCACTGAGCGTAGCGGAACGAGTGCATGCCTGGGGTGGCGATTCCAGGATTCTTCGGTGATTGCCGGAGCCCTCGCCAGTGAACTGCTCGGACGCGGCCTGTAACTCGTTCCGATTTACGCGGGCTGCTCCCGGGTTTTCGCGGGCACTTGTCCAGGGGGAGGATGATTGTTACCTGTGACCCCCCACTGGATGCATATTTTGCCTGCCCCCGGAACCCTGTTTACGGTGACATGGAACTTGATGCGCTTGTGCCAGAGTCCCGGTCCCAATCTGGGGTGGAACTACCCTGCGGCCATCTTGATAGGATGGAGTCTATCATCCTCTACACTGGGTCTCAGCAAGATTGGGAGTGTGTGGCTGAGAGGAGCGTAGAGGAGCGGGCGCAGGGGGCTGTGCTGGGGTACGGTGACCTTCTCGAAGCTCTCGGTGCCCTCCATTCCACCCTGGTTCACGGCGCCCGGGTATTGGGGAGAAAGCTTGATGGTATTGCGTCAGCGTCGGAACAGTTGCGATCTGCCTGTCCCCAGGTGCACAAGGATTTGTTTCACTTCACACAGGAGGAAAGTGTCGTGGCCGCCTCCGTGAATAAGGGAAAGCTGGAAACTTCGGACTATGTGGCAGCGTGTGGTCGGCTGGCCGCGGGTTTGGTCTGTTCCGGAGGTTTTAGATTTGAGCAGAAGGGTGTGACTTTGTCCCACGCGCGGCCTCCGGCGACCCAGGCAATATTCACGCAACGATCGCCTGCTCTGGCTGATTCCTCCTTTCTGGACCTTGTGTGCGGCGCATGTCCTGGGGCAGTACTGGGAAAGATGATCCTCCATGCTGATGACTGTGTTGGTATTCAGAGACGTCCACCCTACATGTGTGTGTCGCTTCCTGGTCTTTTTTGGACGCTTCTCTTCCTCGTAACACTGGACATGACAATGGGTCGATGGGTATGCATTGGTGGATTCGCAAAGAGTGGCCAAGGATAAGGCTGATCCTTCAGAGGTTGTCATTTAATAGGCGGGCGGGCTCGGGGGTTGCGTGCTCTCACGGCATAACTAATAGTGTAGTGGGTGAATAATGCTCCCCATTTCTCTTTGACATGGTCGATTTCTTGTTGTTTACTGTTTGCTTTGGGGAGGAATATATTGTGCGGGAGGGAGAAGCCGGGGGCATGTTTGAAGGCCCTCCTCCAGTTTATTAATACTCTCTCCCTTTCCCCGTCAGGTGGGGTTTCCTTTCTTTCTCCTTTTTCTCTGTTTCTTCTATATTTCGGGTCTGGTTCTGGGGCGACAGGCACACTGCTGGGGGGGGGGGGCCGTAGTCATCTGCAGAGGTGCAGGGTGGGGGGCTGGGGGGAGGGGTTTTTTTTTTTTTGTTTTTTTTTTGTTTTTACTTTGTTTCTATGGCCTCCTTTTTCTTCTCTTATTCTTCTTTGTCTTTCTTTTCTGGGGTCAGTACGGTAGGTTTCCTACGTTGTCAATCACTGCTTTTTTATCTGTGCCTCAATTTCCGTGGTGTTTTCTGGGTCTTAGGGCAGGGGACTGCAGGCGCAAACGGCTCGTGATATTCCTCCACATCCTGAACCTACTGTTTCAGCGCCATTGACTTGATAGATTGCTGTTTATTGTTGACGTTCACTATTCTGCCTGCCATTTTTCGCTGCTGGGAACTTGTTTGGCACCTGATCCTTCTATCCTTTATTATAAAATGAAAACCTTTTATATCCTCGTTATCCACTTGGGCTGTTCAGTGGACAAGAGTATACTAGCATGGAGAATCTGTTCCCCGAGGTGCTGCATGTGATCAAAATTTGCTTGCTGTTACTCTAACTGCTTAGCGGCCGGCCCCGGGGGTTGTAGGCCCATACTTGTCTTTGGTTAAAATGTCAATAAAGGTTTTAAAAAAAAAAAAAAATTCTAGTTGGAACTACTTTCTGTGAACTCTTCTCTATGTTAGTCACATTCTCAGCATGTATTCCAAAAGTATCTATTGTAACCCTAAATGTAACTAGTAAAGCAAGTACACGCCATAATAGCATTAATAGTCCTGTACAGCAGCAGCACATTCTACACCATCTTTTCAAGAAGGCACATCTACTTTGATTATTTTCTGTGTTAGCCATCTTATTACTTTGGCAGTGTCTTTTGACTTAGCCTCTACTACTCCACTACAAAATTTCTAGTACTCTAGATTATTTCAAACAGCTAATTTTAGATTTTCTTCTTTTCACTCCTCTCCAAGTGACTCCTTCAGTTCACTCAATTTGGATTTTCATCACTTTTCACTTCTTCTTCAGCAACATCAAATTGTATCAGATCTTCAACATCCTGAGCATCCGACTCTTCTCCAATGTCAGTCAAGATAACTTTCAGGATTCCAACAGTTTTCTCCTCCTTAACCACTTCTCGTACGGTCCCCTCTGGATTTCCTTGACTTTCTGCCTCTTCACCTTCAGACAGTGCCACGTACGTCCATTCCGGTGACCTATACTTCTGGTTAGGTTTTCTGATTCTCTTGATCTCCTCCGGTTCTTTTGAGACCTTTTGTTTATCACTCTTTGCTTGATTCTGACTGGACACCTCGTTCACCTGTTCAGCTTTCGATGAATTTGCTCGTGTCAGTCTGTATCTCAGCCTCTTTATCCTGTTAGGCCAAAGATCTCCTCTAACAACCCTTTTTGGTCTCACTTCTTTATTATTTCTTTCTCCGATCCAAGTTCTCTTTCTCAGAACTCGACCCTCTGATTTCTCATTCTCACTCTCATCTGATTCATTTGCCTCTGGTCCATGAACAATTCTCTTTTGCTCCACAGTCTTTTCCTTCACCAATTGAGATTTCCCTATTTCTGTCCCTCCTCGGGTCTCCGACACGCAATCTTCTTGCTGTCTACTTGTCCCTTCACCTAGCTTATCAGGAATGTTCCCTACACCTCCTCGGGGGTCTTCCGCAATCTGTCCCTCTCTATCTTCTTCTGACCCTGCTTCTTCAGGAATAATCTCAAGTGGATTTTCAATCTCTTCATCTGACTCAGGTGTAGTCTCTGTGGAGTTATTCTTTTCTCCTCGTTATTGTTCACTGTTTGTTGGAACTTCAGGCACTCTTACAGAATTCGATTTCTCCTCTGAGACTCTCAATGTTTCTCTTGAAGCCTCTCTCGGAAAGAAAAAAGAATCATCTGACTCTGACTCTCTTTCTCCTTCCTCACTTTCAGGATTCTTTTTTCTTCTCACTGGTTCAGTTTCTGCATCATCACTGGAATCTGACTCTTCAAAATACTCTTTACCAGTCCCATCCTTTGGATTTGGAACTCTCAGAGTATGACTTGCAGGAACCCAGTTCTTCACACCAGCACACTTTACTGTAGTTGTCGTAGTCAGAATAACTTGTCTTGGCCTTCCCCACCTTGGAACCAAGCAATTTCTTCTTCTGTGCACTTTTATCCTCACCCAGTCCCCTGGACTCAGATCATGGGCTTGCTTCTTTTCAAGTGTGGTGGTGTCTTCTCCAACCTGGTGAAACACAGAATGAACTGCGTCAGCCAGGCCTTTACAGTAATCCAAAATCATGTCATCAGTTATTGTCATCAACTTGTTGACAGGCACGAAAGCATGTCTCATCGCACGTCCCATCAATATTTCATGTGGACTCAACCCTGTGGTTCTATCTGGAGTAGACCTAATATTCATTAGCACTAGAGGCAAGACATCAGGCCATTTCATTCCAGTGGCTAAACACATCTTACCAATTCTGTTTTTGATTGTGCTGTTCATCTGTTCAACAACACCAGAAGCCTCTGGTCTGTATGCACAATGTAGCTTCTGCTGTATGCTCAATGCTTCACAAATTAAACCCATGAGTTCATTGTAGAAGTGTCCACCTCTGTCTGACTCAATTGTCACTGGGAACCCGTACCTAGGAATCAACTCTCTTAACAGTAACTTTGCCACTGTTATTCCATCATTTCTCCTAGTCGGATAGGCCTCCACCCATCTTGAAAACAAACAGACTACCACTAGAACATACCTCAATCTATCCACTTGGGGCATTTCAATGAAATCTATTTGCATCCTGGTAAAAGGACCTCCTTCTCTGCCTATTGTTCCTAGGCTCACCACTGTCTTCTTTCCAGTATTGAACTGCTGACAAATCAAACATCTTTGACAGATGCTCTCTGCAATCAGCCTGAACTTTGCATTGTACCAGGTTTGCTTAAAGGACCTAATCATTGCGTCCCTCCCCAGATGTCCCTGACCATGATACATTCTTGCCATTGTTGATAACATCGAGTTAGGCATGACTGGTCTTCCATCTCTATAGATCCAAACATGATCTGTCTCTCTTGGGGCACAACCTGCCTTAATCCAATCTCTCATTTCCTCATCTCCTGCTTCATCCTGCAACTGTTTCACTTCATCCCACGTTTCTAGGACATTAGTAAACATCACAGAACAAAAAGACATCTCCCTTTCTCGTCCCCTGTTAATCGAATGATTGTTCTTTGCACAATACTGTGCTATGTCATTGGCAAAACGATTACCAAGAGTAACAAAATCATCTCCTTGTCCATGAGCAGCACATTTTACAACTGCTAGTTCTTTAGGCAGCTGTATCGCCTCAAGCAACTTCCCAATCACTTCAGCATTCTTTATTGGAGTCCCACTCGACGTCAAGAAACCTCTCTGCAGCCAAAGTTGGCCAAAATCATGAACCACTCCAAATCCATACTGACTATCAGTCATCACAGTCACTCTCAAATTCTTCCCAATTTTGCAAGCTTTCGTCAATGCCACCAATTCAGCCACTTGAGCAGATCTAACTCCCTTCAAAGACGAAGCTTCCATAACTTCTGAAACCTTGCACACCGCATATGCTGCACTCAGCACACCGTCATCAGTTCTCAGACATGATCCATCCACACACAGCACATGATCACTCTCAGGTAATGGCAAATCTCTTATGTCTGGTCTAGGTTTTGTGCAGTAGTCAAGCACATCCAAACAATCATGATCAACATCATCTCCCACATCCACATTTTCTGCATCTGGCAAGAGTGTTGCTGGATTCACATTCACACATCTCTCAAGAGTCACATTTGATGCTCCCAGAATGATTTTCTCATATTTAGTCAGCCGACTATGTGACATATATTGAGTTCTGCTTCTTGTCAAAAGAATCGCCACATCATGAGGTACGAATACCCGTACAGGATATCCCATTATTATACCCTCACTCTGTTCCAAGCTTCTGCATGTAGCAGCTACTGCTTTCAGGCAACCTGGCAAACCCACAGCTACGGGGTCAAGTGTTGATGAGAAGTACGCAATTGGCCTTCTCAGTTGTCCATGCTTCTGAATTAACACTGAAAGTGCACATCCATTTCTTTCACGACAGTACAACTCACACTCCTTTTCATAGTCTGGCATTCCCAAAGCAGGGGCTTCACACATTCTGCTCTTCAACTCTTCAAATGCTGCCATTTGTTCTGCATTCAGTTCCAATGGGTCTCTTACCTCACTTTTAGTCAATTTAATCAGTGGCTTTGCTATCAGGGAAAAATTACTTATCCACTGATGACAATAACCCACCATCCCCAGAAACATCCTCACTTCTCTCTGAGTCATTGGGGCTCTCATTCCTCTGATAATTTTGATCCTGTCATCGGTCACCTTTCTCAGACCTTTTTCAATATTGTGTCCAAGATAATGCACCTCTTTCTTACAAAATTGCAATTTGGCTGGAGATACCTTTAACCCTCCATCTGCCAGATGATTCAGTAAAGCTATGGTATCTACTTTACAAGCTTCACGTGTCTTCGATGCCACAAGTAGGTCATCGATATACTGCACTAGTACTGAGCTTTCAGGCATGATCAAACTCTCCAATGATTTCTTCAATAACTGATTGAATATCGAAGGACTCTCTGTATACCCCTGTGGGATACGACACCATGCCAAAATACGCTGTCCAAACCGAAATGCAAAAATCGGCTGGCTGTCATGATGTAATGGAATTGAAAAGAAAGCATGACACAAATCAATTACCGTGTACCACTCAGCATCATGAGGAATCTGATACAAAATCACTGACGGATTTGGCACAATTGGACAACATGCCACCACAATTTTGTTAACTTTACTCAAATCCTGTACAATCCTGAATTTTCCATTGGGTTTCTTTAGCCCCATTATCGGTGAATTACACGGGCTACTCAGTAACTCTCTCAAAACACCCTGTTGAATCATCTTGTCAATTATAGGGGTTATTCCCTCAATTATCTCTGGTGTCAATCTGTACTGTGGGATATTAGGATAAACGATTCCCTCTTTCACTGAAATCTTCACTGGATCTACATTATTCATCAATCCCACATCTTCTCCAGTAAAATCCCAAACTGCTGTTTTTACTGTGTGTCTTAACTCTTGAGGCAAATCATCTGGATTAAACACAGCATACGTACCAACAATCTCACTTTCTCTATTGTCCAGAGTCATCCTGTACAGAACATCCTCATCTGGTGTCTCAAAAGCTATTCCATCCGGAGTACAGGAAATTGTGCAATTCATCTTACACAATAAGTCCCTACCTAACAAATTCACTGGACTTGTGTCACAGACTACAAATATGTGCATGTCTGAAAATTTCCCTATTCTTACCCTTACTGGTTCAGTAAGACGAGTCTTAATCTGTGTATTTGCTACACCAACCACTTGGATTGCTTCGTCCGAGAGAGGAAGATTTCTTATATCTGCTGACCTGACAGTTGATCTCGTTGCTCCTGTGTCTACCAAAAAAGTAACACTCTCCCCATTTATTTTCCCATCTACAAATGGTCCTGCCTGGTCTATTTCTAGAGTTGCACCAAGTATGCACTCTTCCTCCTCTCTTCGGCACCGTCAATAGTCCCCTTCAGACTCACTCCCCTCATTCTTTAACCAGTACTGCTGTACCGGGTTAGTACGTCTTGGTTTGTTTACCTGCTTATCATTGTAGAATCCTGAGTCCTGGTTATACTTCTGGGACCCTCTATTCTGCGGCAATGGCGGTTTTGGCTCTTGACTCTGCTGTCTGACAACCTTCTGCTGTTGCTGCTGATGATTACACCCCTCGTTCTGCACCTGTTGATTCAATGATTTATTCTCATTACTCACTAATGGTGGATTCGTACACTCGGATCTCCAATGCCCCAATTGTCCACAGTTGTGACAAGGGAACTTCTTCTTGGCCTCTTCTAGATTCCCCTTTCCTTTTCCTGTACCATATCTAGGCCTATTTCCTGGATTATTTGCCTGTTCCACTAGCTGTGCTTCTTGTCTCTCTGCAACTTTCACCTGTGCCCACATTGCTTTTTCTTTCAGCTTTCTCTGTTTTGCCTCAATCTCATCACTGAAGTATTTTGCATGTCTCAAGATTTCATCAATCTTTTTACTCTGCCAATCAACTGTGTGTTCACGTATCCTTTCACTTATTTCAGGTGTCAAGCCATATACAAACCTGTATACAAAATGACTCAAATCCTTATCACCCAAGTGTTCATCTCCACTGAATTGTTTAAAAGCCAGTATCAGCCTTTCATAAAAAGCATGAACTGATTCTTTTGCTTCTTGATGTGTTCGATCTATCTTAACCCAGTCTGTCTCTTTCGGGGGTACCTTATTTTTCAAGAACACAATAACCTGTTCGTACTTCCTCATGACCTCCGGGTCTGGAGCTCCTGTTTTCGGATCTCTTGGATACTCCTTAGCAGGCCAATCTACAACTATTTTACACTCTGCCCACAAGTCTGCTGGAACAATTATATCAAACAGACTATTCAGGTCAATCCACAACACCTTTGACAATTTCACAAACCTGTCTACCTGCCTATACCACTCGACGGGCTTTTCTCACAGTCGAGGGAAATCATTCGTAAAGGACAAAATATCCTGTCTAGTCCATGGGACATGTACATATCCTCCTCCAGGAATCTCTCTCATAGGATAAGCATCCACTGTTTTTTCTTTTTCTCTCATAGGAAAAGCTGAGTAAGTCCTGTCCACTGAATCTTCCCTTTTCTTGTACCATCTATCCTTCCACTTTTCCACATCACCCCATTTTGGCAATAAGGAAATCATTTCCTTAATCTGCCCTGTTCTGCCAACACCATTTAGATTTTCAATGTCCTTATCCGAGAAGTCTACTCTGTAAGGCTTCTGCAAAGCTTTCACCTTATCCATGTCAACTCCTTGTTCACTCGCTATTGCTTTTAACCTGTCATGTGTACTCTTAGCCCTCCAGGTGATACTTTTGCACATGAATAACAACTCTCCATCATGATGATTTTTCAATATTTCTGTAGGAATTGTTCCTGCAATAAGCTCCTCCAATTCTATGCGCAACCTGGCTACATCAATTGCCTGTGAATCTTTATCCTTCTTTTGAAGAACTTTCAACCAATCATTCAAATCTTCAGCTGTTATTTCTGTAGACCTTTTCACTGCACTCACTTGTTCTGCCATCCTCTGTGGTTCCAAAATTGATCCTCTCAAACAACCAGTATTCAATCCTGAATTAGGCTGTACTTCTGATCCTCCACTACATGTGTCATGTCTCAACTGTCTCAAATTATTTTCTCCCGTCTTCATTCCTGATTCCTCCAAAGAACAAGAACCAACCAAACCATTTCCTACATAGTGAACTGTCAAACCATTTTCACCCATTCTTTGCTTATCAAAAATAGGCATAACCGGACCTATGGTTACAGGCACTGTAACAGCTTCCAGATTTTTCGTCAGCTCTCTAATTTTCTCAGTCAGCTCAGATGTGGTTCTGGCTAATTCTCTTGTTTTATGGTCACCAATTTGATTCTCTCTCTCTCGCTCTCTCTCTCTTTCCCTTTCCGTGAAAGAGCTACCACTTTTCAAATCAGGTGTCACAACCTCAGTTTTAACAATTCGCAAAGTATCTCTTATGGGAGTAGCAACTGGCATTCTCTCTTCTGGTTCTGGTCTATATGGAGGTGGTCTCTTGTAAATCATGTCATCCAAGACCTCATCCTCATAATCATTAGCCCCATACCTTCTCACTTCTGCATCAGGCACCTTTTCCGTACCCTTCCTCTCTTCCTTCTCTTCAACTGTCCTCATAGGATATAATCCCTCTGACATACTAGCATCCCGCCATCTCCTCATTCGATCATGATGTGTCTCACGATCATATTTCCTCCCGAAAATATACCTATAATTGCCTCCACTCCTCTGCTTTTCTCGCTCATGCACCTCATCTTCCCATTCCACCAACGCCTCAAACTGTGTTGGCCTTGGTCTAGGCTCTAGACACATCATCTTTTCCCGTAAATTTCTCAACACGGCCAGATTAAATGAACCATGTTCCGGGAACGCTAAAACACCATCCTCCTTAGTGTACTTAGCCCAGTTGTCTAACCATATACAGGTAAGATACCCATATTTCGCAACCATGAAGGATGCAGGAGTTCTTGTCGGAGGTAGCAATTCACCTTCCCTAGTTATTATGTTCTTATCCTTGTCGAACCACCTTTTAATTTTACCGAACAAGGATTTATTTTTCTTTTCTTCCGTTTGGTAATACATCTTAGTGTTTACCACTATTCTCTAGTCCCTTCCGCAACTGTACGATCTTTTGTCCAATAACAGCGCGACTCACACCAACGCACCAATCCTGGAGCGTCTACGTCACCCTATACTCCTACCAATCCCTGCGCGGCTCACACCAACGCACTAATCACAGCGCGAGCACTGTTCTAACCCACCGTCCAATCACAGCGCGGTCTGTCTCTGACTCCCTGACGTCAGTAGTCGCTGCAGACGCTTCTGCTCCTGTCTCTTGTCACTCGTCTACCCCTCCTTTACAAAACCTTCTCAGTAGACTTCGTTTTAAATTTTACAAAATCTATTAGTTACAACATATAAACATCTCCATTGTCTGCTTCACTAACCACAGAATAGTAAAGAAAAGTCTTTCTCACAAGAATCCCGCTTTTCTCTAGAACAGCGCTTACCTCTGCTCCACTACGGAATTATTACTTTCGTTGACACAGTAGCACATCCCTCTACTCTGCCCTTCTATCATGCATCCATTAACTGTTTCCTCCAGGAATGCTCCAAAGAGTCTCACAATCAACGAAATGCTCATACATTCACGCACTTTCACACCAGAAAAATGTAGTACATCCACACAGAATCCTGCCTTTCCCGTGAACAGCGAACAGTCTGCCCCACTACAGAATTATAACACACGTTAACCAAGCAGCGCTTACCTCTGCCCAGTCCTCCAAACAAGCTCAGAGAATACCTATTACTTCTCCAGCAGTAAGCTTTAACGGCAAACCTTACGGATCCCTGGGACTTAAGACCAGAGTTTCACAGATAACCTTCGCTACCATACGCACTCCTTTTATACTGAAAATATGTCTCTAATAGTAACACATGACGATGTCACTGATTCCGAACCCAGACAATGTGACGCGCAACTTCAATTGTCACACGTTTTCCCCCGCATACGTACAGGGCCAACAATCCCGTCTTTCCCGAGAGCAGCACTTACTTCCCTCTGCCCTACTACGGAACCGTCACCAGCTCCCCACGTTCCAGAAGCCGTACACACTACATAAAACTCAATACGACGACTTCAACATATAGTATTAGTACATATACCAACATCAATCAATAAATCAATGAATCAAAAGCCTATGTACAAGCAATCTATCAGATCAAGACAATAATCTAAAACCATCTTACTGCTACCAGGAAACTGCTGCAGATCAGAGCTTATAAATTCTCCCTACTTCCACGGACAGAGTAATTCCACAGTCACACGCACATACACTCATCATACGCTAGGGCCCATCACACTAACATTCATTCTATTACTCTATCCACACTGAATGTATGAGAGAAATCTTAAACCAATCTGCGTCTAAAGTGAGGTCAATGCGACCTTAAAGATATGTCTTGAGTCATGATTTTAAACACAGGAAATACATTAACTCAATAAATGACAAAGAAATAACCACCCGACACTGGAATTCAAACAAAGGTTATTTTATCTAAATTAGTTCAAATGAAAGTCAATCAATAGCAAAAACATTATTCTCATAATTACCTATTCTAGCTAAATGTCAGGATTTGGGTCAAGACAGGTCTCTCAGTAAAGTCTCCCGAGTCGCCGTCCTCTCAATCAGCGTCGATCCTCACGAGCATAGGTTCGGGAAGAAGTGGCCTTAGACCCTCTCTAGTCTAACAATATTTATAGGGAAACTAACAAATTGAAAGTAACAAACAATCTCTAAACGTCCGTTGAGCCATTGAGCAGAGCGAACAGGAAAGGATGTTGACTCGCAACATTTAGAAAACCTCCGCTCTCGAAAATCACAAAAATAAAAACACGGAAAAAGGAAGCTCAAACTAAAAAATGATACATCCATGAATGCTCTTCCTCGGAATCATAGTGAAGCCACCACAAGTTTATCAGAGTTCATTGTGGCTTTATTCTTCTCCAAGGGCAATTGGCAGCAAGCCTGGAGCTGCTGTCCTCACGGAAACTTTTAATACAGTCAGAGGCCGTGGTCAGGTGGTTTTCAACCATATTCAGCAAGGCCTCTCGTCACATTTCAATCACTCGAGTGCAGGCTGTGAATAGCGGCCATCTTGGATTAGGCCAAAACGGACCATCTTAATTAAAAGAAACACAAAACAACGTTACTACATCGTAATGATTATACAGTGTTAATTCCCACTAATACCCTTATGTGTATGCAATTATCTAGCCATCTGCAACATAAAGAAGCATTAAAGCACGTTATTTTAAAGCGCAAACACATAACAAATTGCACTTTAGCCACACATATTTTATTAATTTGCTCATCAACTTAGTTCACGTATTAATAAGCAACATAAATGCATTCCCGCGTGTAATTCTTTCATTAGTAATGTTGGTTAATCAGAAAACTTCAACAAAATTAATAATTAATAATTAATTATCAGTAATTTTAGTTATGACATAAAAACATAAAACTGGAGTTTAAATCTCAATAAATTTTCATTAGAAAACTCTGCTCCAGCAAGTGACCCATGAATGAGAACGCATACATTGCCAATTGTGGCGTGGATGTGCTGGACAGACTGCAGTATGCAGTCCGCAGACATATCCATGCCGACAAATACTGCTGGTGTTGGTAGTGTTGTGGACAGTGGACGCAACCATGTCACCCCAGCCAGTGGGGAAGATCCTGGAAATGTTGCTTGTTGCGTCCCCCCTGTAAGTGTGTGCGTAGTGGGCTTGCCCGGCATATGCCAGGCTAGCGCAGAGGTGTGAATAAAAAGCACGTAGCCCTGGGCGTGGTTCTATTCCGGAATGGCCAACATCTCTGCCAGGGTGGCGCCTCACACCACGCCACACGTCCGACGCCATGTGCGGTGGTGCCTGCGATCATGTGTGCCAGCTGCAGTTCCCCGAACCAGTCTTGTCCGCCCCTGCACATCCTGGCCACACTGCACACCTGCCAACACCGGTGTGTCTTCAAGAGTGCCCACCCCTTGCCTTTGCTAGCTCCACGCCTGAGGCCCTCAACCATGGCAGCCTCCTCAGACCATCACGGCCTCTGTGAGGAAGGCACGCAGTACTCCTTCCCGTTGACGCACTCCACCTGCATACACAGCGGACAAGTAGGTTGCACATTTGGAACTGAGTCTTGATGACGAAATGGCAGAGTACATTTTTAAGGCAGAGCTCAAATCCCTATACTCCCTTCGATGTGGTGCCACCAACTCATTGCATAGCATCCCGACCACACATGTCTATGGGCCCTTGTGGACTACTGCCTTAGGCCTACACACCTGTCCAGCAGGCCTCAGACAAATACTTTCCAGTCCGTCCCAGCCAGGACACGGCATCGTCGCTGCGTGCATACCCGCCCTGCTCTGGTGCCACTGACTCTGTGCCATGGGAGTCATGGGCAACCTCCCGTTGGAATATTTTGGCGTCTGAGTTCATGGCCTGGGGGTTGCATTCATCATGTAGCTGATACTGACATGGTGGGATACAGAAGATTGTTGCATTCATCTCCTACATTATGCCTGTTTCTGCTTGCTCCTGCCCTCTGCATCATTCCCTGGATGGGCACCTTCCACTGTCTCCCGTAACACTCCGCAACATTCTCCTGGGACATCAACGAGGACCCGCTCAGCTCTTGTGGCCCTATCTCAGTGCACCACAAGTCACCGTTCCTTGCGGGTGTGCCTGTGCCTGCCGCAGTGCATCCTGTGCCACTAACTCTGTGCAGCTCAAGTCATGGAGACTTGCTGTTTGTACTTTGGACCTCTGATCGTCAGATCACTGTTGTAGATGTTGGCAGCACCAGCCAACCAGTGAGGGATTGCTTACACTACCCTACACCCATCCAGCACAGGCATCACTGGACGTGTGACCCTGGCAATAAAGGTGCCGGGTGCACATGCCCGTACCACAAATTATCTCATTGTGTCATGTGATCATTATGTATGCATGAGGGCCCCGGGGCATACCACATCACATCGTGCTGTGTACAGCGTGCGCAACCTTGTCATCTCAGGCAGTGGTGTAGACCTTTGACATGTGGCTGTGTCGGACCCCCCTGTGAGCGTAAGTGAGTTGACCGGCGTATGGCAGTACGGCGTGGCGTGGTCTTTCGACACGTGGCTCTGGGTGTGGTTAAGATTAGGCCTTGGGAAAGAGGCAACTGATGCGTGTGTGTCTGGTGTGGTGCAGGTGCCACCCATCTCACAATGTGTGATGTTGCTTCGTGTCATGGCCACGGCATGCGGCCTCGTCCGAGGGGTACATGAGGGTGAGCTAGCCCGGACGGGGTCCGGGAACGTACATGCCAACTGTTGTGTGTGTCGCTATTTCCGCGGCATGGTCCAGAGTTCTACACTCAAGCGCAGGGCGAGTTCGACCAGGCATGTACCCTACATCTGTGTCTGTCCTGTCCTTACCATAGGCTTTTGCGCACGTGGCCTCGCGCTTTCAGCAAACTACATCAATGTGTCGTTGTCAGGCTTGTGAACATGAGCAGACGGGCATGGCAATGGTGTGCCGTGGGGTGCAGATGATGCAACTGCGCTGCGCACGCTGGTGAATTGGCTTTGGGCGAGGGTGGGGCAGCAGTGAGGCAACGTACTACACATTTATGCCGCTCATGTGCAACAGGCAGTACATGTCATACAGGAATCACATAGTCACACATATCACACACCAATGACACAGCGAGCCTGCCAACACATCATGCCGAACCAACTGTTGACTCATGTCTCTCTGCACTGTCTCAGGTGACCAGGGATATGCACTCTGTGCTTGGATGATGACACCCCTCCGTGCCCCGAACACACAGTCCCAGATGCAGTAAAATGTGGCCCACAAACGCACCAGGGGCATCGTGGAACGCACATTTGGCATATTGAAGTCACGATTCAGGTGCCTGGACGTCACTGGTGGACGACTCCTGTACAGGCCAGACATTGTGTGCAAGATGATCGCTGCATGTAGTGTGTTGCACATCATATGCGTATGCAGCAAGGCACCATGGATACCAGTCCCAGAGGCACAGGATGATGAGGATAAGGATGAGACAGGTAGACCACGCCCCACTGCAGCGGCAGCTAGAATAGCACGCAGGGCCGACATCATTACAAATTTCTTCTGATGACCAAGTCACATTGTGACTGCCCTTGGCATTCACGGGACAGCACAGATTGACCACAGGCACAGAATTTGCAAATAAATGCCTTACAAAACTACATTCACTAAGAGCATGTCACTCATCTGTAACGGCCCGTCACTCAGTCAGGTGTGAGTGCGACATGTGTTGATGGCGAGTTTGTGATGTGTTCATGGATGGTGGGTGTGTCCCATCTGTGCAGTGGTGCTGTTTGGGGTGTCACGTATTCTAACTGCCAGTCCTGTGTGTAACAGTTGGTACCACTCTTCGGCGTTCCACATGTGTCCAGGGTCATTCCATTTTGGGTGCCATTTCTGGCCTACAGGTAATATCAGGGCTCATTGTGGGGTCGGTTATGTTCCACCTTGATGCAGGGATGCCCCCTGTGACTCAGATCCCACAACATGTGCAACATGTACTTAAGCGGGAGTCACTGCCCAAACATTTGTCCACGCTGGCATGATTGATTGCTCATGGTCATGGCACGTCTGTGTGCAGGAGGGGATGCAATGCCGTGGTAAAATGTGGTTTCACTTCGTGTTCCAAGCATGTGTCTGCATTGGCGCAGTTTACATGCAGGCTGCGTGTCATTGTACATTGTGACTGTATGGAGTTGCCTATGTGATGGGGGACGATGGTCATTTGTTCTACGTCACGGATGTGGGAGTGTGCTCGTACATTGTCATCTCGCAGGTTTGTGCTCTGCTTTTGTGTAGCATTTTCCCGCATGAGGTGTGGGAATTGCAGGCCTGTCGCTGGTTATCGCTGATTTTTGTATTGCGGTTGGCCCCCTCGCTACTTTTTTGGCATTGGTGTTTCGCATTTTTGCGGCATGGAGTTGTGTTTAACGTGGTCATTTAACGCATTATCGTGTGACTATCGCATGGTGCCGCCACCTTGTAAATACCACGTTAACATGGTGTTGTTTTCCCACGATGGATTGTGGTGTGCAAAGTTGCGCTAAGCTAAATTTGCAATGGTTATCACATGTTCTTGAGAATATGCCCCTCAATGTCAATGATATAATTCTGCATTTAGCATCAATATCCCACAATATGTGCTCTGCACTGTCTGCCAACAGGGAAAGTTGCTATAAAGTCCAGGAGGAGAGGCCAGGCTTGTTCTTAGCCTGTGAAACACCCAGAGGAAGCTGGCAAAGAGAGGGAGCCAGAAGTGGGCAGTGCTGCCAAGGGACCCCCCAGTCTCCGCTGCTTTTTGGCTGTGTTGTTGCTATAGCAGTGATTAATTTGAGCTGGTGGGTTCTGGGTCTCGACACCATCATTTTCAGTACCAACGCTTATGACAGTCAGCCACATGGTGGCAGTGTCTGCCTAATTTATGTATGAGCACTTCATGAGCACTTTATTAATACAATATACATTAACAATGACTAATGCGTGCCACCCAAGCCATTCTTATAGCTTTGGGGCCCTGGAAAAATATATATTGTCACACTTTTAAGAGTGTGATGGTTAGTAGTCGTGTTGGTACTGTAGTTGGCAGCGCTGGCAGGGGCAATGGATGGTGCAAGCTGATGTGCCCTCCTGACGAGGGCCCTGGCACTTAACTTTTTTACAAAGTAAGCAATAGGAAAAACTAAATACAATCATACATACGGCCGTTCCTGACTGAACTGTATCATGATTGAACAATAATGGAGATTCCTCTCTCACCTGGCAGCCTGACTTGTGCATGAGATATTGATATTGCCACTGCCGATGGAGTAAAAGAAAAACCAATTTTCACCAGAGTGGGAAGCCAGAATCGGCCTGCAAGCACAACTGCCATGGCCAAATCATTGTGAAGAAACTCAATCAGGAGGTAGCAACTGCCAGTCACTGGTGTACAGACAGCCATGAGGGCTGCTACTGTCGAAGATTAGTGTGACTGCACAAACCTGGCCAACAAATTCGCTCTACGAACCCTGAAATGAATAAATTACCCACTGCAGCCCATGCAAAGAAAGCACCAGCACCATAAGAGTGCTGACCTGGTGCACAGTGTACAGTCTGAACTATAACTCACCCAAGAGCAAGAAAACACAGGGCATTAGGTGGCATTCAGGGACAGAGACTGATTCTCAAAGGCAAAGTCTCCACTCTGCTTAAAACCTTTTACCCAGGGGCTCAAAAAGACATTGAAGTGAGACTGCTTTGAGTTACCTGCACCTGTGCCTCATTTTTGCTGCCTCTCTACAGCTGTGGCTCGTCACTGAGTGAGACTGCTTTGAGTTACCCGCACCTGTGCCTCATTCTTGCCTCCTCCCTGCAGCTATGGCCCGTCATTCAATGAGACTGCTTTGAGTTATCCGCACCTCTCTCTCATTCTTGCCTCCTCCCTACAGCTATGGCCCGTCACTGAGGGAGACTGCTTTGAGTTACCCGCACCTGTGCCTCATTCTTGCTGCCTCCCTACAGCTGTGGCCCGTCACAGAGTGAGACTGCTTTGAGTTACCCGCACCTGAGCCTCATTCTTGCCTCCTCCCTACAGCTATGGCCTGTCACTGAGTCAGACTGCTTTGAGTTATCAGCACCTGTGCCTCAATCTTGACTCCTCCCTACAGCTATGGCCTGTCACTAAGTGAGACTGCTTTGAGTTACCTGCCCCTGTGCCTCATTCTTGCCTCCTCCCTACAGCTATGGCCCGTCACTGAGTCAGACTACTTTGAGTTGCCCGCACCTGTGCTTCAATCTTGCCTCCTCCCTGCAGCTATGGCCCGCCACTGAGTCAGACTGCTTTGAGTTACTCGCACCTGTGCCTCATTCTTGCCTCCTCCCTACAGCTATGTCCCGTCACTGAGTGAGACTGCTTTGAGTTACCCGCACCTGTGCCTCATTCTTGCCTCCTTCCTGCAGCTATGCTCCATAACTGAGTCAGACTGCTTTGAGTTACCCTCACCTGTGCCTTATTCTTGCCCCCTTCCTGCAGCTATGGCCCGTAACTGAGTGAGCCTGCTTTGAGTTACCCACACTTGTGCCTCATCCCTACAGCTATGGCCTGTCACTGAGTGAGACTGCTTTGAGTTACCCACACTTGTGCCTCATTCTTGCCTCCTTCCTGCAGCTATGGCCCGTCACTGAGTCAGACTGCTTTGAGTTACCCGCACCTGTGCCTCATTCTTGCCTCCTTCCTACAGCTATGGCCCGTCACTGAGTGAGCCTGCTGTGAGTTATCTGCACCTGTGCCTCATTCTTGCTGTCTCTCTACAGCTATGGCCCGTCACTGAGTGAGCCTGCTTTGAGTTACCTGCACCTGTGCCTCATTCTTGCTGTCTCTCTACAGCTATGGCCTGTCACTGAGTGAGACTGCTCTGAGTCATCTACACCTGTGCCTCATTCATGCCTCCTTCCTGCAGCTATGCTCCATAACTGAGTCAGACTGCTTTGAGATACCTTCACCTGTGCCTCATTCTTGCCTCCTCCCTGCACCTATGGCCCATCACAGAGTGAGACTGCTTTGAGTTACCCGCACCTGTGCCTCATTCTTGCCTCCTCCCTACAGCTATGGCCCGTCACTGAGTGAGACAGCTTTGAGCTATTTGCACCTGTGCCTCATTCTTGCCTCCTTCCTGCAGCTATGGCCCATC